>NC_064641.1:268333975-268958082 GCF_023864345.2 Schistocerca serialis cubense
GTCTTTGCCTTCTTTGGTGCACATTCACCACCTTTGTCCATTGTTTTGACTGCTATTTGGACTCTGGTGTGTAATGATGGATCCAGGTTCAATCAAAAGTCACAAATAAACACAAAAAGTCTTGGGAAAGTGTGATTGAACATCACCACACTTTGTGTTGAAATGTTTTGTCAGATGTGCTTTTGGTTTACTGTGAGCAATCTCAGCACCCAACTTGTACACAGCTTTTTCATAGCCAATTCTAGTAGTAGTAGTAGTAGTAGTAGTAGTAGTAGTAGTAGCAGCAGCAGCTTTATTCATCCGTAGATCTCTTTTTTTACAAAGATATAGGACATGTTAAAGTATTTACAAGTTTATTTAAAAACAAAGATGATGTGACTTACCATACGAAAGCACTGGCAGGTCGATAGAAACACAAACAGACACATACATACACACAAAATTCAAGCTTTCGCAACAAACTGTTGCCTCATCAGGAAAGAGGGAAGGAGAGGGAAAGACGAAAGGAAGTGGGTTTTAAGGGAGAGGGTAAGGAGTCATTCCAATCCCGGGAGCGGAAAGACTTACCTTATGGGGAAAAAAGGACGGGTATACACTCACACACACACATATATCCATCCACACATATACAGACACAACTGCTTGAGTGTGGATGGATATGTGTGTGCGAGTGTATACCCGTCCTTTTTTCCCCCTAAGGTAAGTCTTTCTGCTCCCGGGATTGGAATGACTCCTTACCCTCTCCCTTAAAACCCACTTCCTTTCGTCTTTCCCTCTCCTTCCCTCTTTCCTGATGAGGCAACAGTTTGTTGCGAAAGCTTGAATTTTGTGTGTATGTATGTGTCTGTTTGTGTTTCTATCGACCTGCCAGCGCTTTCGTATGGTAAGTCACATCATCTTTGTTTTTAAATATATTTTTCCCGCGTGGAATGTTTCCCTCTATTATATTTACAAGTTTAGATCAATTTAAAATAAGCTAATTCATATACACATATATTTACAGACTTCTAGTTAGAGACAGTCATTAGATTTACTCCTGGTATACAATACTTTTTTGCAAATAACTTATTAAATAATATAATGCCACACTGTTCACTCATATCTCACTATCAGTCACTGCACACACTACACACACACACTGTGGTGATCTCTGGGCCATTTTCTGTACCGTAACTTCCCATTTGCAATCCTGAAACACTGTGTCAGCATCCCTCCATAATGAGTGAGATGTTGAGCTCAGAAAGAGGAAGAGGTGTTAATATTGTGCTATGCATAGCTTGGGGGTAAGTATTTCTAGAAAGGAAAAAAGGAGGGAAAAAACATAAAGTGAAGGTGTTATGTGGAATGACGGATGTTTTATAATAATAATAATTATTATTATTAATTTGCTAACATTTTTTATCAAACTCCTACTATGTTTTACCTAAGTAATCCTTCAATACATAAAATGTATTCCACAACAGGTACTTTTTAGTTGTCTTTTTAAATAACTTTATTTTTGAAATTTCTTTAATCTATTTCGGTAATTTATTGTACAGTTTTATTCCTTGGTAGAAAATACTGTTTTGTGTTTAATCTTTATTTTTCCTTGGTAAATGTAAGTTGAGCCTTGTCACATGGTCATGGACAGAGCTGTTTGTGCAGTTATTACCAATGTGATTTTTGATGTATACAACTGACTGGTAAATGTATTCACATGGAGCAGTTAAAATCCCCAGTGTTTTGAGCAGATCTTTACAATGAGCTGGACTAGTATTTTCGGTTATTATTCTTGTGGCTCTTTTCTGGAATTTGAAAATTGTGTTCATATTTTGTGCATTTGTTCCCCAAAAAATAATGCCATGGCTAAGAATTGAGTGTACATATGAATAATATGTAACTAAAAGACACTGCATGTTACACACTGATGATAGGATTCTAAGGGCATAACATGCTGATGACATTCTGTTTGCAAGTACCTTTGTATGTTCACACCACTTCAACTGAGAATCAGTATTCATTCCTAGAAATTTTGCATTTGTTACACAGTCTATAAAGGTGCCATCTACATTTAATTTAACATTGTCATTTTTCCTCTTCAAACTGAAATTCATGGCATTAGTTTTCTTTATGTTCAGTGTCACTTTATTGCTTATTGACCAATCATAAACTTCCTTGAGAGTTTCATTTGATTTCCCGGCAAGGAGTTCTCTTGTTTTCTCAGTGACTATAATATTGCTGTCATCAGTGAAGAGAATTTTTCCACCATGAGTAACACCACTGGGAAAGTCATTGATGTATATCAGGAACAGTATTGATCCTAATATGCTACCTTGCGGAACCCCTATATTAATGTATTTCGATTCTGATAAGTGTTTTACTAAATGTTTAGATCTATTTGAAGTATGTGTTATCTCTGCTCTTTGTAACCTATCTGTTAGGTGTGATAGAAACTAGTCATTAGCTGCCCTTCTTATTCCTAATGCTTCTAATTTATTTAATAGAATCTTGTGGTCGACCGCATCAAACGCGCCTTAGAAAGATCCAAACATATGCCTGTGACACAGTATACTGCACACCTTTTTGCACAAGAGTTAAGGAAGTCCGATCCAAATGCAGGTTTGATTTCTGCTGCTTATTAACCGAGTGAAAGCTGCTTATTCTTGGGAATAAACTGATATTGGTAACAAGAAATGACAGTAAGGAATATACGTATTGAGAGGCCAATGTCAAAATACCCAGACTCGTGAACAGAGGTCGACAAGAGGTTTGTGAACTAACACCACTTATTGCCCGAACTTCCCATTTCTGAGCCAAAAATATCCTTTTATATAATACCATATGACAATAGCGAATGAAAATAAGCAAAGTACACTAATTTTCGTGTTGAACAATCACTCACTTCTGATACCATTCAAATAGTAAAAATGGCAGTATTAAGTCTTTGAACAAGATCCTGAACATGGGCTTTCCACGACAGCTTACTATCTATCTGAACACCTAGAAATTTGAACTGTTTAGTTTCACTAATCATATGCCCATTCTGTGAAATTAAAACGTCAGGTTTTGTTGAATTGTGTGTTATAAACTGTAAAAACTGGGTCTTACTGTGATTTAGAGTTAGTTTATTTTCTACAAGCCATGAACTGAGGTCATGTACTGCACTATTTGAAACTGAGTCAATGTTGCACACAACATCCTTTATGACCAAGCTAGTGTCATCAGCAAACAGAAATATTTTAGAGTCACCCATAACACTAGAGGGCATATCATTTATATATATAATGAACAGGAGTGGATCCAACAATATAAAGGTATACTGTATATTTACTAGGATATGCAGACATGAAGTTCGTAAATGATGATATTAGTCAGTCATGTTAACACTCAGAGATACAGGAAGTTATAAACAAAATTATACCACACGAGTGTCACCATAATAATCATATCAGTGTGATATGATTTCCATCAGTGGTCATCTGTTAATGGGAAAAATTGAGTGCTACAGTGTCAAGCTACAGGAACTATGTAAAAAAATTAAATCACCTGCACCTATGAGATACAAGCAAAATAGTGTGTGAAGAACATGTCATGCATGGACTTCACTTAAACAGAAATGGAAAGCTCAGTTTAGTGAACCAAATAGTGGGACTTTGTGATGAACTGCATAAAACCATGAACCCAATCACCCTAGACTATAATCAGCAGTATTTTTAGGCACAAGAAGCAACTAACACCGTGGATAAGAAAGAATCCTGTTCACATGGTGAACAGACAGGGTTAGAAGTGAATAAATTTTCATTGCAGTACAATGTGAAAGACCTGTGTAGCAAACTGCTCCTTCAAAATCCCTTAGTCCAAAGTTTTGTGACTAACACAGAGTGAAAAGTAAACAAAATCAGTCTGTGCATCTTAAGATAACACACCTAAATGTGCAGTATTTTGTGAATAAGCTCAACTTGCTGCAAGTTTTTGTGGATGAGGATTCGCCATGGTCTGAAAGTCATTGAAATTGAGTATTACAAATCAGATGGTTCTTGTAAGCAGGTGGTTACTGCAGGCAACAACACAGAGGGGTGGGATGGGTTACATTTAAAAGAATCTCTTTCCTTGAACTGTACATTAAAGAAAGAGCAATTGAAATAGGTGGTGTTGCCATCGACACAAATACTCTTTCAAGTGGGTTAGTTTAACAAGGTAATAAGGCAAACTGGTCACATTGAACTAAGTGTGGTTGGAGACCCAAATATTGAAGCAAAATCCTATAGTATAACTTACACAAAACTGATAGATATATTAAACACTTACAATCTTATAAATATAATAAGCTCTGACATAGGTAACAGAGTCATGTTGCAGTAAAATCGATATGCAATAGTCAACAGAAGTGCACAAGACAATGTTAACTGTCAAAGTGCTGATTTTCATTTGTCAGAGTACTTAAGTTTTTCTGTACCAAAAGCAGCTGAAACAATTGAGAAGAAGTGGTTCCACATCATCATCATCATCAGCAGCAGCAGCAGCAGCTAAGCTAGCACAGGGGAGGTGAGACATCATTTATCAAGGTTAACAGTCAGTAAGCAAATGTTGTGAATTTTATAGAATCGTGTTGAGGCATTTCAACTACTACTGCTCTTTCAAAGAAATGACTAGGATACTAGATTGAAACTTACACCTGGTCTAATTAAATGAAGGCAGAACATATGTGATTTTGACCATTTATATAAAGAAACGATACTACATATGTTTAAGGAAAAATATAATCAAGCCAAAAATCCTTTAATGCAGACCCTTCACACTCGAAGAAACAGATAAACAATGATACAGTAGAGCATTAAGCCAACATTGGTAAGGCAGCCTTGAAATTAGTCTATAAATAACATAAAACCACCAGAAAAGTGCAAAGTGAACAAGTCAGCATTAGACATGAGGGCCACCTAGCAAAAGATACAAATTTGTCAGTAATTTGTTCAGTAAGCCCTTTATCTATCCTTTTGACAAACCAGCTCCTGTTGTAGATCTGCAGGCTGAGACACCAAATAATATCACAAATGATGCAGGGTTTGAATTTGTGGAGGTGAAACAAAAGTAGAAACTCATGTGGATAATATGGTATCTCGAACTCAGTTTTTTCTATTGCAAAGACTGTGAGGAAGTGCAGTTTTTGGCAATTAGTTGGGTATTAAAATTAATTACATATTTCCAAACTCAGAGACAAAAGTCGATGTAAGTAAATCCCAGGTGCTAATATTTGCTACTTGGCAGCTAAAGGCATTCATGCATAAAAATCTAAGGTGGGATAATGACGGTGGAAGCAAACAGCTTTAATTCCTAGGTGTCCTCCTGCACCCAAACCTTCAGTGGATCAATCATATTAATGGTGTGTGTAAGTCAGTAATGCCCTGTGCCTTTTTAGCCCCGTGTCCACCCACACCCTTAAAACTGTAAGTTATGGAACAGTCCATCCCTATCCTAGCTATTGAATAGAACTATGGGGTTGTGCTACAGACATGCACCTCAACAGCGTACTGCTGCTACAAAAAAGGGTGTAAGGGATTATGCATAGACTACGTTACAAAGATTCTTGCCGTGAAGTTTTCTGATCTGCTAGAAAGTTGAAGTAATTAACTGTCATGATATGCTTGGCCACAACAACAGGTCCAAATGCAGCTACTTTAGACAAAGGACTAGATTACAAATGGAAGACGAGGGCCCACACATTAAAAGACAGAGCCCATACCATAAAAGACCAGACCCTATAGATTAATAGGCTGTCAAAGTACAGGGTTATTCTCAGCGATTCTTCAGGTTTCAAAGCAGTGTTTATTTATAAGTTTATGATATAAAAAGATGGATTATGCATAAGGATAGAGATACACCCACTAAATTTGTGGTGTTGATACATTCTACAAATTTTCAATGGTTGTGCAATTCATCAGAGGGGCACATTCAAAAAGTAATCCATTCTCTCCATATGTTCACTTTCATGTTTCTGTCAATGTCTGTCACAGCAGGAATGATGCAGTCGTGTAGTTCTTGCAGCACTGTTGGCACTGGGGTACATAAACTTTGTCCTTAAAATAACCCAGAGGAAAAAAATCTCGCAGCATGAGAACTGGTGTCCTTTGGGGCCATGGCAATGTGAGACTGTCGTTTACTTTCATTTGTGTCCTATATAGCATAATAAATACTCAGTTTTTTTGTAGAATTAGTTGTAAGTCTTGCAGTGAGGATCTATATACTGCAACAGTTATAAATGACAAATATTTCAGAATCAAATTCAGTTGGTCAGTTGCACAGATATTTTTATTTTGCTGTACCAGTTTCGGAAGACAAATTTGTCAACTTCTGAAGCTTAATATCTTCTTCACAATGATATGTCAAAACTGTACATGTTGGACCTGGGAATTGCAACCATAGATAGATAATTTACAATAAATTAGATATGAAGACCAATATCTTCTTCACAATGATACATCAAAACTGTACATATTGGATCTGATAATTACAACCATAGATTGATAATTTACAGCGTGCAACTGACAACTGAATTTTATTCTGGAATATTTACCGTACGACAGCTGCTGAGAAAACAATAGCTGTGAATAAAATCATGAATGACATTTCTGGTAGCGGCAGTTCACTAGCACAGGCCTCCAACTGTTGATTAAAGCAGAAACTACTGCTATCAATAGATTTGAACTGGATTTTATTTTTTACATGCATGAAAGCTTCTTTCTTCATATTTTTCCTTAAGAAATAGACTACTTAACATCCTTGTCATCATATAAACAATACTGGACTTGTCATATACAGAAATTAAAAACTTGGAATGTACAAATTGAAACTGCTTGCAACATACACCACTAAATTTACTATTTCTTTGCTTATGAATGGTGTCTAATAATTTGTTTCTCAGCAATAACTATCTGTAGAATGAATAGTAATATAGCTAGTAAAGTAGTGTACTATAAAATGAAACATACACAGATAGAAACTTCTCACAAGATTCGTCACACACTATACTACATATATGGGTTTAGTGTTATCGGATTGCAGGATCCAATGATGTACACTAACCACTATAAAATAAGTATGATTTTAGTGGTCTGAAGCACATATATACATATAACTAGTTGATTCCCGGTACACACGTGTTTACAGTTGTGCACCACAACCACAGACTGCTCCCAAAGAGCTTAGAAAACAAAGGTGTTGATACGCGACTTCGTCGATAGTTGCTACATTGCCCCCCCCCCCCCCCCCCTTTCATTGTGGAGCACAAAGAGAAATATGAGGGCATACTTGTAAAGGAAGCACCAGGGTATGGTGGGAGGGGCGGGGGGGAGTGTGTTTAATAGAAACAATACATGACATTAGGAAATGAAGTCCTCGAGCCAGCAAGGGGGGCGGTTGGTCCTGCCCAAACAGGCAAATCCTTATACCGCAGTGGAGGAATCCATGGAGGCAATGGTGGATTGTGAGGAGTCAGGGTAGTGAGCCTGAATACCTGTTGCAGTATGAAGGACTTTGACTGTTGACGGGTCAGTACCAGCAGGCAAGGGGATAGACTGGAGAAGGTGAATGCTGGTAAAGTTGTCATTGGGGAAGCTGGCTTGTTCATAGAATACAGACACATTACCAGGATACATAACAAAAATCACTTTAGTACTACAAATGAAATCAGTGTTCACATTAACTACCATTTCCATGGAGGTGGTGACAGAATCTCCACACGAATCATCATCGGCGACATCACACGTTCTGGGGCTGGCCCCTGATAAGTCACTAAATCCTAACTGGGGAGAGGCGGGAGCTGTCTATAGGAGGAGGAGAGTCATCACATGCGTCACTCTGTTTGGTGATGTCACGCACACGTGTGGGAATGGTCATCACTCACCTCAGGCGAGGTGGATGTGGGAGGAGGTGGGGGCTGGCTGGGTGGAGTATCAAGCAGTTTCCTAGAGACCATGACAGTTTGAGGTGGCAGATACATACGGTTTGAGGTGTGCTGTTAATAAGCACTTCAAATGTGTTGTTACGCCACAAGATGACTTCGTGCAGGCTCGAGTAGGGAGGGCTGAGCGCTGGTCGAATGGTGTCATCGCGCAGCATGACATGAGTGCACGACACTAGGCCCTTGTGCAGGAATACGGGGGGAAGTGAGTGCGGCTGAGGAGGGGGCACGCAAATGTTAGTGGCTAGCTGCGTGACATGCCCGATGAAAGTCGAGTCACAGATTTTATCCGGAGGGAGTGAAGGCTTGACTAACTGTGCTGGGAGTGTGAGGGATTCTCCATATATTACTTGTGCCAGAGATGCACCAAGAGTTTCTTTGTACGCAGCCCGAATGCCTAGCGTTACCCATGGTAGGGTGACAACCCACTCGTCTCCATGGCACATCAGTGAAGCTTTAAGCGTTCAGTGTCAGTGTTCGACAAGCCCGTTGCTCTGGAGGTGGTGTGTTGTTCTTAATCGTTTCACCCCCCACAGTTCTCCAAGCTGCCCTGGTCAGTGGTGATAAGAGGCTGAGTAGCTGAGGCACAAGAGTCATATTAATAAAAGGGCTCGGGCCACTGCGCTGGCTGTGATAGTAGCGAGGGGAATCATCTCCACCCAGCGTGTAAACCTGTTGATGGCAGACAGTATGTAACGAAAGAGGCCTGATGAGGGGGTGAGGTGGGGGGCAGGGGTCCAACGATATCGATGTGTGTGTGTGTGTGTGTGTGTGTGTGTGTGTGTGTGTTGAACTCTTTGTTTTGCCACATCAAATGTACCCATGGGGGGCTGTTCATGACGTCCTATTTTGTACGCAGACAAGCCATGCATGCTTGCACCCATCTGCGACATTATTTAATCACCCGAGGCCAAATGAAATGTTTGGATACCAGATATACGGTGGTGCATATGCCAGGGTGTGCCAAGTCAGGAATACTATTAAAAATGTCCTGATGGAGAGGTTTGGGAATCACCAGACGTATTTGTCCAGTTGAAATGTCACACCAGATGGTGACGAGAACCTGGGAAGTGTCTGTAACTCAAGTTTGAGTTCTGTTTTACTATCTGAGTGCAATGCGACAAGTTCAGTATCATCTGTTTTCAATCTAGGGAGTTTGTTGAGGTCTAGTTATGAAGATAATAAAGACACATGAGATAAAAAATCAGTGACTACGTTGTCTGCCCCTCTGATGTTAGTTGTAAACTGGCATATGAGGTCTGTATGACGGAAGCGCCTCAGGGATGGGTCCTTGCATGGGTTGTGGAAAGTGTATATGAGTGGTTTGTGGTCAGTAAATACCACGAGATGGCGACCTTTGATATCGTCTTGGAAATGTTTCATAGTGGTGTAAATAGCAAATAGTTCCCAGTCAAAGGTTGACTGTTTGCATTGAGAAGCTGACAGTTTGTGAGAGAAAAATCTGAGCAGCTGTACAACAGAACCCACAGACTGCAGATGTACTGCCCCCACTGCTGTATCACTCGTGTCTGTAGTAGGCGAGATGGGAGCATCAGGGATGAGGTGAGCGAGTGTAATGGCCATCTGTAAGGCTGACTTGAGGTTATCAAATGCGCATCACATGTGTGGAGTCTATGTGACTGCCCGAGACCCTGAAGTGTTGTTACCTGTGAGAGCATCTGTCAGTGGGGCTTCTATGTTGGTGGCATGGGGAATGTGTTTGTGGTAGTAATTTACGGTTCCTAGGAAGCGGCGGAGGCCGTGAAAGTCTTTGGGCAAAGGCACTGTACTGATAGCCTCGACCCATTTGGGTAGGGGGTGGATGCAGTTTGCAGAAACCACTTGGCCCAGAAAAGTGACTCTTGTGTGGTGGAATTGTGACTTAGAATTGTTCACCTTGACACCGTTTGCTTGTAACAGTTGTAAAACCATATTTAAGTGGAGTTCATGTTTCTCGAATGAGGAAGAGAAAATTAGCAAGTTGTCTATGTACCCATATGCAATGTCTGGTTTCCTAACCAAAGAGTCAATGAACAGTTGCCAAGTCTGTGTGGCATTTTCAAGGTCGAATGGCATAAACAGATACTCAAACAGTCCAAATGGGGTGGTGATGGCGGTTCTTTCAACATCCTCGGGTACCTTTGGCAGTTGGTGGTGCACCCTGTGACAGGCGATTACAACGAAAAATTTTTAAAATTTTCTATTCGCATTACATTTAACATGAACAAATTTTTCTATATTTCTTTTCATTAATGTCATTCTCCAATGTTTCAGAAATGGCACCAATTTATGAAGAATGGTGCAAGAGCTTAAAATGGACTGTTGATGAAGAACTGTTGTCTAGACTAAAGCAGCTTAATATGGAAAAACTCAAACAACTTAATGATGAAATTGAAGATGCAGAGAAGAATTTAGGGGAAATGGAAGTTCAGGGAGCGTACATGAAAAAATCAGAATACCTATGCACTATTGGAGCAAAGGTAAAAACTACTGGGTTTGAATCTAGATTAGCTATTGTATGTGGTTAAACTATCACAGATACATAGTGAAATTGGACTAATTACTGGCTTTCTATTGTATGATGATACCACTTACTTTTCTTTAGTTGAATACTTTAGTGTGTTCATCATCTGTGAAGACTCATTTGTGTTTGTCACGCCTCATCCCTAAATTGGTGGGGACGGGTGGCAGACTTTAATGTGTTAAAAACTGCTCCGCATGTGGGGACAGTCTTTGTCCCCTCCCATGAGACTTGCATGTTAACTTTTCGTCAGGGCACTGATGATCATGATGTTGAGTGCCCCCTCAACCCAAATCACCATCATCATCATCTACACAACATGTTGAGTGAATGAAACAATGAATGCAGAACATAGTCTCCTCAGCACAGAACTGCTTACTCTCGTACCTTCTACAACAAATCACTAGCCACACTGTAGTTTCATGTAAGTCAGCTTCTACATATCTAAATTCCAGTGTGTTTTAAATGAAATTTAGTGTGTACACAATCTGATCACAGAGGTAACACAGTCCATTCATGTGTTTTTGTTACGTACAACTGGTTAGAGTCCGGGTCCGAACACATTTTTAATCCCTCTTAAATGTTTTGTTCTTGCAAAACCATGTTGCGTAACTTGGGAATACCTGTATTCGATGCAGCAACCCTCCCTGATAGCCGTGGCATTAACATGTTTCCGAGACAGGAGGCGTGCCAGCCCAGGGTTGAATCCACCTGGCAAATTTACGATGATGCCTGGTGTGCTTACCTGCATGCACGTGTTTTTTAGGTGGTTTCCCATATGCGGCCAGGTGAATACTGGGCTGGTGCCCACATCCCGCCTCAGTTACACAGTTCGCAAACATTTAGAAAACGTTCACTCACTTTCAAATTAGATAACACTAGACAGTCTGCTGCTCGTGGTATCGCGGTATCATTCTCGCTTCCCGAGCACGAGGTCCCGGGTTCGATTCCAGGCAGGGTCAGGGATTTTCACTGCCTCGAGATGACTGGGTGTTGTTGTGTCATCTTCATCATCATCATTCATCCCCATTAAGGTCAGAGGAAGGCAGTGGCTAACCAGCTCCACTAGGACCTTGCCTAGTACGGCGGTGTGGGTCTCCCACATCGTTCCCCTACTCTCTGTCACGGAGTATGGGACTTAATCATCATCACCATCACAACAAGGATCAACTGTGGTAATTTCTTAATATTTGGTAATATGCCTATGATTTGGTGAACATTTTTATATGCAGCATAAGCTTCAGAAATAATTTGAAGACGTGCAGTGTGTCAAATGACCGAAAGTGCTATTTCATAAAGTCTGCTATTCTGTGGGATTAACATGTGAGGAATTTCAGAGCCACACTCATTAACATCCACACTGTTCTCTTCCAACCATTCCCACTTGGAATGTGTGCAGTAGATCTTCTAAGATACCATTGCTATTCATATGAAAATGAACATTGTCAAATGGTCACCTCAAATGGTCACCGTCTGTAACAAGACCGTATTGATAGAAATATATTTAGCATTCCTCTGTGGGAACCTGAGAACTTAGTTTGTACTATTTAACCATGGTTTTTACCATTTTACCATTGTTATCAGACAACAGTGTGAACACCCTGCAGGTTTTTCACATTTGAATATTTGATGGAGTTGTTTATTTTCTTATTTTGAAAATCTGAAGATGAATAGTTGTAAATTTGTTAGAAGCAAATTTTAACAATGTTGTTCAATGCAATATTCTTTTTGACTTTATTTAGTCCTGTCTACCCACTTTCATAGCCACCATCTCTTTGTGGCAATCACTCTAGGGTCAAGTATACATTTGAAAATGAGGAGCTGAATTAGTTTAAGTGACGCCTGATGCTGTTGTCTGATAGGAAGTGAATTTTAATCAACACATGCAATAATCTTACATGTATGTGTCGTATCTGTTCTTTTGGGGATCTGTTCTTTTGGGGACATCTGAAAGAACAGTCTTGAACTCCTGTGGGAGTCAGTGAAATGCTACAAGTCATGATAATAATGGGCAAGAGGTGCTATATTCAAAGTCTGTGGATAGGGTGAGAATTTGGGTCTGACAGGAGGCATGCTAAGCTAGTCCGTGCAATTGCAATGACTACTGTGTACAGATGGCACATTGGTCAGCACATCTGCCTAGTAAGCAGGAGAACCTGGTTTGAAACCTGGTCCAGCACAAATTTTCAATCTTCTCCATCGATTTAAATCAAAGTCCATTTGTAACCAATGTCTGTAATTCCTTTGAGTCCTAATAATCTTACAGCTACCCAGCTCAGAAAATTCAATCTTCCAAGCTATGGCAATGGTAAAGCTCATCCCCCCCCCCCACCCCCCCTTTCCCATTCACCCATATATGCATGTGAGTGTGTTTTTAAAATTCTTGCAGTGAATCAGGGTTGGTTTTCTGGGTTTGGGGGGAGATGTCTTCATCTTGCATTTTAAAAGAGGTGGTTTGTCAGTAACAATATTCAATATTTGTGCAACCCATTGAAAATACGTGTTTCACAGTTCTGTATACTAATCAACGATGTCCGTGGTACATAAATTGTGTTAACTGAATGGCTGTTGCTGTTCTTTTTAAACAATATTGTGTTGTCAATACAGGGCGGCTCATAGGAAATAGAACATTTAATTGGCCATGCTGCAAACATTTAGATGTTCTCACACCATCTACCACATCTAATTGGATCCACGTACTATGCCATTTCGTTCCGTTCACAACATGGTTGTGGAAGGGACTGCCATATGGTGTGCGATGACTTCTGTAACCACTGTAAAACACAAGGGACCTGAAATTACAATTCAAATTCTGGAAAATATCCAACAAATTCATGCAGCTCTGCAACAAGGCTTGTAGTGATTCCTCAGTTAACATTCCACAGCATTTAAATCCCTCGCAGGTCTTTACAGAGGACTGTGAAACAGGATTTAAAGTATAATCCTTATAGGATGCAAATGGCTCAACAGCTACAGCTGAGAGAGAAAGTAAGTAGGTGAAATTTCTGCACAACTTAACTGGACATACTGGTAATTAATCAGGATGAATCATTTCTGACAAATCTTGTGGTGCCTCCTGAAGAGGCAATCTTTCATGTGAATGGCCTTGTCAATAAACAACATTTCTGATATTTTTTGGACATAAAGCAAGGCCTGTGAGATCACCTGAACTTCCTGGCTCTAATTTTTTTCAATGGGACAAGGGCTTTTCAGCAAAGCTGATGGGAGTATAGAGCCATGAGAAGTAAATAGAGCAACATTTTAGAGCAACAGAAAGAGCGTGTGCTGTGTTGGCTGCCAGTCCCACCCATCAGTTCATTTAGACATGACAGAAGCAGCAAGCACTCTTAACAGCAAGTCCTCAGCACTACCATATTCCAATGCTGCAAGGGAGGATATGTACCTTTTCCCTGAACATGACTGCAGTGCACAGTGTTTAGTGTGTCACAAAGTATGAAATCATGTATAGACATTCAATTTAAGATGTCACTATGCAGTAAATCAAGCGGCAGAGTACAACTAATATGTTGACGATGAAATAAAGGCAGTAATCCTTGAAGTGAAAGACAGCTTTTCAAACAAAGTAAGTTACCACTTAATAAAAAGTATTCTTTGTAATATGGTGGCAATGGAAGGTATAAGATGAGTTGCTTCGTTTGAACAATTACCATGTCAGTTTTGAGAGCTCGTGCTACTGATGAAAATATTTCAGTTATTTGTGGGATGTTGGTCATCCTGGGAAGAGACTCATGTGAGAATTGGCTACAGAATTTCTCATCAGATAGCTGTGCACTTGAAGCTATTTGCTGAAGGTGAGTTGTGGCACATCACTTTTTGGCAGGAATGGTTCAGTGAAATTCGTGAATGTCAAAACATTGCAATTTCTTTTGCAGATAACACAAAATGAGAAGTGAAGAGAATTAGAACAATTAAAATAAAGAAATTTGTAAAGGGTTGTTGGGTAGATGGACAGATGGACAGATTGATGATGTATTGTGTGCCCCAAAATGAAGTATTGTTTTCTGTCTGTGTTTGTACAATGACTGGTTTTGAGTGGAGCTTTGTAGACAAGTTTGCAAATGTCTCTCGTGATGGATGTGTCATTGACCAAGGAATAAAACAAGAGAGCTGATTTGCAGAATGTTTTTTGTATCAAATACCTATGTGAAGCGAATTTGTCAATGGTGAATAACCTCAAAACCTGTTACAAAAGATTGACTCATATAAATGTCAAATTGATTGCAAATTTGATCAAAACAGATCTTATCAAGGAAATAAGCATGTCTGAAGCAGCGTCATTCTTTTGTGAAGTGTGTCAGTATGGAAAGTCTTACCTTTTAATGAGAAAATTGGAAGCAAGGAATTTGGAAATTGGTGCTTTTATATACAGCAGTGAATGCAGACCAGTGCAGGTCAGATCACTCAGTGGTGCAAAGTATTTTGTAGCATTCAACAGATGACACATCTGGTTTCTGTCACACCTGTTTCTTGAGAAGTAAATCCGACATTTTTGATCATTCCAAGAAATTTGAGATGATGTTGAATAGGTTGCCTGAAAGGACTCAAGACAGTGGCACTGCATACTCCTCAACAAAACGGGACTGTAGAGTGTGGAAACAGGACAATTGTTGAGTCTTAGAGGACCCTGATCATTGCAGGGAGTTTTCCAAAAATTTTGTGGGTGGAGGCAGCTAATACCACTGTTTATACAATATATTGAATTGGACTGCAATTGAAAAGAAACACAATACCATATAAATTATGGTCAGGCAGAAAACCGCAAATCTTACACTTGGAAACTTTCAGAACAGAAGCATTCAGCCGTATTTCTAAATTATTCTCCCAGAAGTTGGATTCAAAGACCAAGAAAATTAATTATTGTGTTCAGATATTAGAGAGAATCTTGCAATTAAAAACTTTTTGGTCCAGAAAACAAGAATATCATCGAATTCCACAGCATGAATTTCTGTGAGGGAATCCTGACCATCCATAAAACTGTTTTTGAAGCAGGATTGTGTCAGTTTACATAATTTGTTCCCTATTTTAGATACAAACAAAGAAAAATCTGAAGGCAAAGATGGAGAACATGATATTGAGCCACCAGCTGAAGATGAGAAATAGCACAAGGAGAGGTGGGTCAAGATCACAAATAACCACTCAAAGCTCGGCAGCAGTTTTACAGGCTATGTGACAGGAGCCAGATTAAACATCCAGCCAGATATGACGTGAACTATGTAGATTGTCTAGAACCAAACATATTTGAAGAGGCAAACTTGGATCTAGACAGATAAAATAGAAATGAGTAAAATAGAAATGAATTCAAAGTGCATCAAATGAATGAAACTTCTGTCATCATGCCAAAAGAGACCCATCAGCCAACAGACTCAAAGTGGATTTTCCAAATTCAAGCATCAAAAACTGAAGAATGGCCCAAACATAAAGTTCAACTTGTCACTCGAGGCTTTACTCAATTGTCTGGACTGGACTACAACAAAACTTTCTCATTAGTTGTGAGAAGATACCACTCACTACTCACTTTACTTGTGATTTCAGAGTAAGAAGATTTTGAAATGTTGCAGTTCAGTGTAAAAACTTGAGTTTTTATATGGAAAACTAAATGAGGAAATTTAAATGTCAGTGCCGCAAGGTGTGATGCTAGATGAGAATGAATATGTATGCAGCTTAAAAATTCTTTTTATGGTTTAAATGTACTTCCTGTTGTTGGAATCAAATGTTTTGTAAATTCTTGAAGTTTGGTTTCCAAGAGAATGACACAGCTAAATGTATTTTCTCTGAGAAAGTTGGAAATGATGTAGTCATCTTAACTTTGCTTGCAGAGGATGGGCTGTTGATTGGAAAAAGTGAAGAATCCCTCAGTGTCATTGTAGAAGAAATGGCAAAAACATTATAAAAACTATTTCCAAAGTGAAAGTTTTTTGAGGAATGGAAATTGAGCAAAATAGAGAAGAAAAAGTGCCGTTTGTGCACCAAACAGTGTACGTTACATAAACTCTGAAATGTTTTATCTTGTTAATCCTGTATCTGTTCTGGTAAATCCAGATGTGAAATTGTACTTAATGGATGAAAACGCTCAGTGAGCAAAATTCCCTTTGAGGTAAGCAGTCACTTTTATTTCCCACAACAGTTAGTCAATCAGGTCTGACTTTTGCAGTGAGTGCACTAATCAAATACTTGAACAATTATGATGAGAATGATTATCAAGCCAGCACATGCATTTTCAAGTATGTGTAAGGCATGAAAGATTGTGGTATATTTTAGAGAAAGAACGAAGACAAGATGATACTGTTCAGATATAGCAACTTGGATTATGCGGGAGATGTAGAAACAAGGCAGTCAACTTCTGGTTTTGTTTTTCTGTTATCAAATGAACTGATAATATGGTCCTCTGAGCAACAAATAATTGTGACCTTGAGCACTACAGAAGCAGAATATGTGGCAGCCAGTGTGGCTGTAAAAGACTTGATACAGCTGTGAAACCTTCTAAGTGATTCAGAAATCAATATGATCAAGCAACATCTCAGATAAAAATTCTGAATATGTTCCTGAATGCAAAAGTGATTCAACGGTTGTTGCTATTGGGTGAAAGTGAATGTCTGCGTAAGCAAGTGGACAGTGTTAAGTCCTTTGCCATAGTTTATGTGAATTTATGGGCCAGCATAATCTGTGTGAATTTATGTGGCAGATTGACTGCAGAAATGTTAAGGGCCCTCTTTATTAACATTGTTTACGATGCTGTAGTAAGGTGCTTCCTGAAAGTAATTTTATTTTGTGTTGAATCTAAAATTAATTTTATAGGTTGTTATACTGTATTACTGCAGAAATTATTTATGCAAAGCCTGGTTTGAGTCCTAAATTTGTGGGTGGTCTGGACCCCTGAATGTTTGTACTGTGTAAATCAGGGATGTCCAGTCCCCAGCTGACAGGATGTGTGTGGCCCAAAGCAAGTATCTATCTGGCCCAAGAAGTGAACATGTGCCACATGATTGATGAAAAAGAATCCCATAAAACTCCACTTACATAAAGCTATGATAAATTCAGTGTTCCCAACACACAATGATATTCTTCTGTCATTGGCCTATTCTTTTTTTTCTGTCAAAAGCTATGGCTAGAAATTTAGTTCTCAGAGTATTTGAACAAGCTATCTGTTGCATAGATTGTAATGGATGGGGCCTGCCGATCTGAAGCCATTCGGTTCCCACTAATACGCAGGCCGTGCTCATCAGATCTAGTCCCACTGATCTGCCTGCAGGCCGGCTCTGTTTGTGTGTGGCGTAATGCAGTAGATTTCCGTGGTTTATCCATGGACCCAGGACTGTGCTGCTTCTCAGCAGTCCAGAGGCCATGGGCGATGGATTTCAGGAATTACAACTGTCTTACTACAAGTACATTGTACAGTGTGGTGTTCATAGATATTTTATTTGCTCTAGTACATTTTGGTACTTCAAAAGTAGTTTAACATCTTAGAAAGTATGGACGATAAGAAGAAGAAATGTTTTGCAGTGACTGGTGGTTTGTCTGCTATGTACTCATATATTTCTTGAAAGAAAAATCACACAGTACTTGTGAAATAGTAGATATAACACAGTGAAAAATAACTGACAAAAACGAACATAGTAGAACCAACATTTTATTGGCGGTCACCTACAGTGTTGGTTTACACAATTCTTGCTGCCTTACACACTTCTTTCAAGAGGCCTACTTTTTTCTGGTGTTATTTCTGAAGTCAGGTATTTTAAATCTGTCTTGTGTCTCCAAGAAAATGTGTATTTTTGTCACCAAATGTTTTGTTTTATTGAACTAAATAACATGAGTGGTCTTAATGAAACACATATACCATTTGGCTTGCTTTCTCCATCTAAAAACTTCATTACAAAAGATGTTGATGTTAGTGCTAAATACTTTTGCTCACATCAGGAAACGCCATCTGCTTGCAAGTTTTGTTTGGATATTCCTTGTTAGCACTATTGCTTCTTTTATCATAACTGCAAAGACAGTTTGTCACATCTTAACTTACCCTTGAGATCTCAAAATTTGTCAGGGAAAAATGCTAAAACTTTTCTGGAAATCAGGGAAGTTCATTGGGGAAACTTGTGACAACCCCAAAAATGTGAAAAGACATTAATAATAAAACTAATGATTTGTTTCTTGTATCGAAACTGAAGAAGAGCCTGCTTTGATTTTGCGAGCATAAACAATGTGTTATTTGCTACTTTTAACTCAAATTATCCCATATTAAATGGTGCTCTCAGAATCAGTAGACAGCTGAAAGTTGAAATGAGTAAAAATATGATTTATTCTTGATATTTCATTTGCACAGTGTATTCATGTAAGTTCAGTTATGGAAATGTTTTACTGAATGTTGAACTATAATGTTGTCAAGAAATATATTTATGTAAGCATGTCGTATTCTTTAAAAACATGTTACCAGAAATAAAATAAAAATTGAAACACACTACAACTCTTTCAGAACATTGATACAGTTCCTTCACTGTGTGTTGTGTGTTCATCTTTGAAGAAACTGGATGAAATGTCAAATTAAGAGTGTGTTCTGTGTTCAATTCTGCTCTGCGCATCCATGTGATACTCCTGAAATGTCAGTCCTCAAGTTATTTTAAATAGTGTGTAGATACTAATATAATTCCAATTGTGAACAAAAGGGCAATATTGATTCTATTTAATTTTGTGTGTGTGTGTGTGTGTGTGTGTGTGTGTGTGTGTGTGTGTGTGTGTGTGTAGTTCTTGTAACAGTGAAGTAGCTGAAAGGAAAGGTGCTTCAAAAGAAATGGTCTGTATATAATTTGTAGTAAATAATGGAAAAAGACCTGTAGAAATGAATTACATCTGTAATCTAGCCAGTATCTAAGGCTTTAACAAATGTAATTGAGCAAATATTGTAGTTTGTAAAAATTATTACATTACATGGTCGCTACTTTATTCAGTCATCATTTTCAGGATGAAGCAGTGAAAAATTTTCAAATCACATATGATAAAACTGTATCTCTCGGCCAGCGGTTGGAAATTGTGTTTTATTTAATTAGAATTGGCTTTTTCTATTGGGATCATGACCTGATTACAAGAAACATTGATAAAGCAGAAAGGTAAACTCCCATAACTGCTTAAAGTGTAAATAAATTTGCTTACAAAATTTTTGTCACTTTTAAATGTCTTCCATCATTTTCGAAGCTTAATTGAAGAAGGTGACAGTTGGGAACATCGCAACCGGATGAAAGTTTACAAAGGAATATATTCTATGATGAAAAGAGATTTTAAAAGTGCTGCTAACTCATTTTTGGACTCAAGTTTAACTTTCACTTGTTATGAATTGATGGATTATCATGAGTTTATCCGTTACATTGTACTAATGGGTGTGATCTCTGTGCCTCGAAATGAACTTAAGGAGAAGGTAAGCTCTGTAATAGCAGTTCAAATTCTAATTAATCATTCATACCAAAATGAACAATCCTTATATGGGCATGCTCATTTGTCTTGCTAATAAGGCATGATTTCTGCATCTAAAACTTGCCACGCTGATACAAGAGTTCTTATTAAAGGAAGCATACAGATATTCTGAATGCGTTCAGAAGATATAAATAGTTGCAGTGCATGAACTAAATAAATTTATTAGTTGGTCAGGACGGAAATTGATTAGACATTTTTTGAAATAACTTTTATCTTTGCACAGTTACTGTACAATGATCTAAAAGTTAGTTTCATGTATCTTGCGTTAATTCATAAATTTATATTTATGCAGGCTGCTGTTCATATGTGTGTAAGCTAGCAGAGTAGTTCATAGGGAAGGCAAAAAATATAAACATTTATTTCACCCCAAAGACAGTCTTTACAGAAAGGTTTGTTCTAAATAAATTTTTCAAAATTTGGTCGAAATGTTCATTTATGTTCCATGCTAAAATTATGTTATTTCCTATTCTTGTTGTTTGCTTTACTGTTGTTGTAGAAACTGCAGTTTATAAAATTTTATTTTTGTTATAATTACTGTTAATAATTTAATTTTATTCTTCTGAGCTCATCTTCAGTTTAAAAGTTATTAATCCAACCTCAGCTGTAAGCAATAAATTAAATAAAGGTTAAAATTTTCCAGCACCATAATATTGAAACAGCTTGTATCTCTTTCCTCCATTACCTCATAATCAGGAATAGAGAGAGAGAGAGAGAGAGAGAGAGAGAGAACACAAGTTGGGGAGTGAGCCCACATACACTTCAGATGTTAGCTCTAATATTATGCTGCTCGGCAGGAGAATATGCTTCCCCTGTGTGGCACCAATCCTGCCACTCAAAACAGGTTGATAATCCTCTTCCCCACACTTGTCACCAGGTGACAGGATGCTTGACAGCAACCCCAGTCAAGATGATCCAGGTTCTGGCTGGAATAGCTCCACCCAATATTAGGTTAATAGTAATTGCAAAATCCAAAAGGAGCAAAGTCAATACTGGTAACAAACACCTACTTTATGGGCATGAACCTGGTGCTCAGAGCCTTTACATCAGGAAAAACTTCATCTCAAGTACCTCCCCCTTGTTGTTGTTGTTGTGGTCTTCAGTCCTGAGACTGGTTTGATGCAGCTCTCCATGCTACTCTATCCTGTGCAAGCTTCTTCTACTCCCAGTACCTACTGCAACCTACATCCTTCTGAATCTGCTTAGTGTATTCATCTCTTGGTCTCCCTCTACGATTTTTACCCTCCACACTGGCCTCCAATACTAAATTGGTGATCCCTCGATGCCTCAGAACATGTCCTACCAACGAATCCCTTCTTCTGGTCAAGTTGTGCCACAAACTTCTCTTCTCCCCAGTCCTATTCAATACCTCCTCATTAGTTATATGATCTACCCATCTAATCTTCAGCATTCTTCTGTAGCACCACATTTCGAAAGCTTCTATTCTCTTCTTGTCCAAACTAGTTATCGTCCATGTTTCACTTCCATACACGGCATAATTTCAGAAACGACTTCCTGACACTTAAATCTATACTTGATGTTAACAAATTTCTCTTCTTCAGAAATGCTTTCCTTCCCATTGCCAGTCTACATTTGATATCCTCTCTACTTTGACCATCGTCAGTTATTTTGCTCCCCAAATAGCAAAACTCCTTTACTACTTTAAGTGTCTCATTTCCTAATCTAATTCCCTCAGCATCACCCGACTTAATTTGACTACATTCCATTATCCATGTTTTGCTTTTGTTGATTTTCATCTTATACCCTCCTTTCAAGACACTGTCCATTCCGTTCAATTGCTCTTACAAGTCCTTTGCTGTCTCTGACAGAATTACAATGTCATCAGCGAACCTCAAAGTTTTTATTTCTTCTCCATGGATTTTAATACCTACTCCGAACTTTTCTTTTGTTTCTTTTACTGCTTGCTCAATATACAGATTGAATAACATTGGGGAGAGGCTACAACCCTGTCTCACTCCCTTCCCAACCACTGCTTCCCTTTCATGCCCCTCGACTCTTATAACTGCCATCTGCTTTCTGTACAAATTGTAAATAGCCTTTCGCTCCCTGTATTTTACCCCTGCCACCTTCATAATTTGAAAGAGAGTATTCCAGTCAGCTTTCTCTAAGTCTACAAATGCTAGAAATGTAGGTTTGCATTTCCTTAATCTAGCTTCTAAGATAAGTCGTAAGGTCAGTATTGCCTCACGTGTTCCAATATTTCTACGGAATCCAAACTGATCTTCCCCGAGGTCGACTTCTACCAGTTCTTCCATTCGCCTGTAAAGAATTTGCGTTAGTATTTTGCATCCGTGACTTATTAAACTGATAGTTCGGTAATTTTCACATCTGTCAGCACCTGATTTCTTTGGGGTTGGAATTATTATATTCTTCTTGAAGTCTGAGGGTATTTCGCCTGTCTCATACATCTTGCTCACCAGATGGTAGAGTTTTGTTAGGACTGGCTCTCCCAAGGCAGTCAGTAGTTCTAATGGAATGTTGTCTACTCCCGGGGCCTTGTTTCGACTCAGGTCTTTCATTGCTCTGTCAAACTCTTCACACAGTATCGTATCTCCAATTTCATCTTCATCTACATCCTCTTCCATTTCCATAACATTGTCCTCAAGTACATCGCCCATGTATAGACCCTCTATATACTCCTTCCACCTTTCTGCTTTCCCTTCTTTGCTTAGAACTGGGTTTCCATCTGAGCTCTTGATATTCATACAAGTGGTTCTCTTTTCTCCAAAGGTCTCTTTAATTTTCCTGTAGGCAGTATCTATCTTACCCCTAGTGAGATAAGCCTCTACATCCTTACATTTGTCCTCTAGCCATCCCTGCTTAGCCATTTTGCACTTCCTGTCGATCTCATTTGTGAGACGTTTGTATTCCTTTTTGCCTGCTTCATTTACTGCATTTGTATATTTTCTGCTTTCATCGATTAAATTCAATATTTTTTCTGTTACCCAAGGATTTCTACTAGCCCTCCTCTTTTTACCTACTAGATCCTCCGCTGCCTTCACTCCTTCATCTCTCAAAGCTACCCATTCTTCTTGTACTGTATTTCTTTCCCCCATTCCTGTAAATTGTTCCCTTATGCCCTACCTGAAACTCTGTACAACCTCTGATTTAGTCAGTTTATCCAGGACCCATCTCCTTAAATTCCCACCTTTTTGCAGTTTCTTCAGTTTTAATCTACAGTTCGTAACCAATAGATTGTGGTCAGAGTCCACATCTGCCCCTGGAAATGTCTTACAACTTAAGACCTCCCCCTTAGTGAAGTCAAAGGCAGAAGATTGGCTTCAGTGTTGGCAGGAAAGACTTAACATGATCAGATAACCACTAAAAGAGGAGCTACCCACAGGAGATGCCTGTCATGACCAATATGGAGCTACCTAATCATCTACACAAGGGCATTGACTGAACTAAAACTGTCGTGTTAAAATGGGGTCTCTGTGATTTATTTATTTTATTTAGCCATCCATTGACAATAAATATTGTATGGATGTTGTCAAGCCATTTCAAAGACATGGATACAAACAATATATACGTAAAAAAAGTACAAAACAAAATAATACAATGAGGTTAATAATAATACAATGAAAGTAATATAGCCTATATACATCCCTGCTTGTTATTTTAAATGCATAGTCTGTTTTTCATAAGGCTTTAGTTTTGTCCTTCCTAAACGGCAAGTCCTTATATACACAACACTGCTTAAGCATATATTTACATCACACAACAGCTGTCCTTTAAGTATGTAAATGTAATGAATGATTAGGTAATGAATGATTAGGTACATATTGAGTATTTTCCATTTTGCCTTTATAAATATCATTAGAAAAAATTTATTGACCTACATAGTCATTTACACAAGTAAAACATTGCTCTACTAGAAATTTTTTAAATTCTGTTTTAAATTTGTTATCATCTTCTAACTGCCTGATGTTGACTGGCAGTGCGTTGTACAGTTTTTCATCGATATGGCTTACATGCCCTTGTGTATTCGTTCTTTTTGTTCGCTGAGTATGGAGTGCTGCGCTATTACGGGTATTGTAGTTATGAAAGACGGCATTTGTCTGAAAATCTGCAATGTGGGTCCTGACATACAATACACATTTGTATATGTGTAATGATGGTATAGTAAGTATTCTAAGCTTTTTGAATATGGGTTTGCAGTGTGTCTGTGGATGACTGTGAGTTATTATTCAGATGGCCTTCTTCTGCAACAAAAAAATTTGTTTTCGGCACCCTGTTGTGGAACCCCAAAATATTATTCCGTATGTGGCAAGAGATTGAAAATAGCCAAAATATTCCATTCTGGCACCCTCTGAGGTACAAACATTTGCAATAATTTTCAGAGCAAAACAGGCTGAATTAAGTTTCTGTGCAAGTTTTATTACGTGGTCATTAAAATTTAAGTTTTCATCCACATGAATCCCCAGCAATTTTTTGGATGTCACTCTGTCTAAGGCTTTGTCACCCCACACCAGATCGAGATTTACATTTTGACATCTTTTCGCAAACTGCATTAATTTGTTTTATTTACATTCAGTGTCAACCTGTTTGCATTGAGCCAAGAGTAGATGTAATTTAGTACTTTATCAGCAGTCATTGGTAGCAATTGCTTTGGTGCACTTATTATCACACTAGTATCATCTGCAAATATTATTGCTTTGGCTGCATCATCTGAGGTGTGAAAATCATTTATATAGACAAGAAACAATTTGGGCCCTAGGATGCTGCCTTGTGGTACTCCTATTTCTACATTTTTTGCCTCTGATACTGAATTTATTTTGTGGTTGGAGTAAGTTGATGTCAGTCCTACAACCTGTGTTCTGTTTTTTAGGTATGATTCAAACCATTTTTTTCCTATCCCATGTATACCCAACGATTCCAATTTTTCTAAGAGAATGTCCTGGTTCAGAGTGTCAAAAGCTTTGGAGAGGTATAAATTTACTCCTACTACACTATAATCTTTTTCTAGATTTTTGATTATTTGTTCAGTGTAGCACATTACTACTGTTTCGATATTTTTACGTGCTTGGAAGCCATGTTGATTTCTGTTAAGTAAATTATGGTCATTTAGATATGTGTTGATGCAGTGCTTCATCAGTTTTTCTAATATTTTTGAAAATGCTGGGAGGAGAAATATTGGGCGATAGTTTTCTACCTTATACTTGTCGCCGTTTTTAAATAATGGCTTCACTTTTGAAATTTTCAGCCTTTCTGGAAAAGCTCCTTCACTTAATGATAAATTGGCTATGTGTGCAAAGGGCTTTGCGATTTGTGGTGCTGTCCTTGTTATGATTGACACAGGCATCTCATCTATGCCAGCCGACATTTTGAGTTTCAAGCTTTGTATCACTTTCAATACTTCACCCTCATTTGTTGGCTCTACCCTCATCCTACAAGCTGTTTTTGGATGTTCAGGTTTTTCTTCGTTTGTAAATTTTGAGCTTACTGAAGTTGTTGCATTTATGAAATAATTGTTAATATAATTTGGCAAATCTTGTTTGTTAATATTGACATTTCTTAAATTTTTGTGGCTAATGTCCTGGTTTTCACAACTCTTCCTCGTTTCAGTCTTCACAATACCCCATATGCTTTAGCAATTACTTTTCTATATACCCTCTTGTAATTCCTGACATATTCTATGAATTGTGGGTCTGTGGATGTTTTCATTTTAGAAATTAGTCTCTTTAGAGTTCCACAGGAAGTTTTGATGCCAGCTGTGATCCAAGAACTTGGCTTTGTATTGCCATGTGACTTGATTTTTGACAGCTTTTTTGGAAAACACATTTCAAAATATCCCATGAAAATGGAAGAAAGTGTGTTATATGCATCATTTGTATTTGTTAGGGATAGTACTTCTGCCCAAGCCTCATTAGTTAGCATATTTATGAATTCTACACAGTTCTCTGTAGAAAAATTTCTTTTATACATGAAGAGTGTTTTTTTCTCTTTCAGTGGCCTTGAAGGGATTTTGAGGACAAGAGCATTGTGATCTGATAATCCCAAATCAGTATTTGTTACTTCAACTTCTGTGCATCCTACATTTGAAAATATATTATCAATAAGACTGACTGTATTATTTGTTATTCTTGTGGGTGTGTGTATGTGTGGAAGCAGGTTGAAACTACATAACAGATTTAGGAACTGGTCTTTTAGCCTACTTTCACTCATAAGATTAATATTGAAGTCCCCACACACAACTAAAGCGGCTCTATCGGTGAACAGAGTGTTAAACAATATTTCTAATTGGTTAAAGAATATGTCTGCATCACTAGTAGGTGGTCTGTATATTGCTTTGACTATGACTTTTCCCTGTATTTCATTCAACTGCACAGCTGCAGCTTCAAAATGATTTTCCACACTCAATGATTCAGCTTCACACCTTCTTTTATAGCCGATACTTGGTTTGGTAAATATACATACACCCCGATTTTTGGTAGTTTTTCTACAATATTGGCTTGCCAACTTAAACGGATGAATATTAATGCTACTTAGTTCAAAACTTCTGCACCAATGCTCCACAATGCACATGCAGTCAATATTTGCACTGTTCATAGCTATCTCAAGTTCTAATGATTTATTTCTAAGACACTGAATGTTTAAGCTTAGAATCTGCAGGTGACGAGGATGAGAACTGGTTACATTTGTATTTACATTTTGTGGTGTCATACTCCGTTCCTTGCCCTGGCGAGGTACCAAATATCCTCCAGAAGGACAGGTTTTCTGCACCTTGTAGGTCGTTCACTGGGATATGGTGAGTTGCTTGCTGCTGCTGCTGCTGCTGGTGTAGCTCCCGGTGTCATTGATGCTGTCACTTCTGTTGTTGTTGTTGTTGCTGTAGATGATGATGATGATGGTATAGCTGTTTCTGATACTTCAGGTGTTGGTTCTGTTGTTATTGATATGCTTCCTTGTGAACTTGGGGTGTTTTCTTGCAATGTCAGAACATCACACTTGTCTTGTAGTGGAGATGCTTCATTTTCAGATTTACCAAGTGGTTTGTGGGTCTTGTCCTTGAGGGGAATTACATTTGAAGTGTCACAACTTACTTTTGTTTTGGCATTTACTATTTCTATTATTTTTGCAATTACGAAATTTTTTCCTAATCTATTTAAGTGGAAACCATATCTAGTATGAAATCTCCTTCCTAGTTTGCTTATATCAATGAAAGTCACATTTTCAAATCATTTGCATATCTGTTTTATCTCACTATTTGCACTTACCACTTCTTTGTTAATGCAGGACCATTCCGCTAGGTCATGACGATGTGGTACTGAAAAACTGAGATGTGTCCTGGGTGTGTGGTGTTGAGCAGATAATAATCTATTTTCTTCGTTGCCTTGTGTACACCTTTCCTTCTCATCCCATCCAGTAAGTCTCTGCTGACCCGGGCTTATGGGTGACTTTACTGAACTGTACCCCTTTCCCTTAACCTCTTTAGTCCTTTTCCTTCACCCCTATTCCTTCCTCTTCAACTCTTCTGTCAGAAGGAGCCATCGGCTCCGAAAGTGTTTAAAAGATAAACGTTGTTGTGTGTGTGTTCTCCTGCCTCCAATTGGCACAATTTACAATTCACAGTTTAAATCAGCTACATCACAGTACAAAATAAAGGCATATGTCACAGTCATTTGCTGGTGGCAACAATGTCATTGATACAGCAAACTACTATTACTGGAGATAAGTAACAACAGTTACATTATTGAACAGTCAGTATGTCTGACTGTTGTGCAGAGAACTCAGGTTCAATTTCTGCCATTGATAAGACCCGTATTAGGATGATAAACTTACATCAAAATAACTTTTTTATTGACACTAGAATTGTCACCACTAAAAAAGTTTCAAAAACTATAGTAGTAGTAGTAGTAGTAGTAGTAAGAATAAACAGAGATAGAAGCTGCTCAAAAAAAAAAAAAAAAGTATTACGGGGGTTTTATCATGGTGGGATCTAACGGAAAGTTTTGTAGAGAATACAGAGATCTCTTAGCAACCACATCCACATTGGTTGTCTTCAGTGCCTAATGATTAGCACATGTTGAATGTCTTACACCGTGCAGTCACACTAATGTGAGAGAGTCACTGAGGTTGTGGAAGGTGCCAACAGGGGTGTGGAACTATGCCGACTCCATTGTTATGACCAGCTGCTCCAGGTTTCTCAGTTGAGGATTGATGATGCAAACAACTTGATTGAGCTGGTCCCACAGATTCTCAATTGGGTTTAAATCTGGGGAGTTTGGTGGCCAGATTAGATTAGATTAAATTAGATTTACTTTCATTCCAATTGATCCGTAGTGAGGAGGTCCTCCAGGATGTGGAACATGTCAGAAAAACAACAATACATGACAAATATTTACAACTAAAACAAGTAATCTAATGTACCATTCCACAGGTCCCAAGTGGAATGATGGTCATTTTTAATGAACACTAAGAGTCATTTTACAAATACTAATGCACTGAATTTAAAATAAAAAAGTTTTTTATTTATTTATAAGGTAATAAACATGTAATACAACTACTGTAATACTTATTTACAATGAACACATTACTGCACTGAAATGGTGCAGAAGTTAGATTATACTTACACACACACACACACACACACACACACACACACACACACAAATTTTCAATGAACACATTACTGCACTGAAATTGTGCAGAAGTTATGTTGTAATTATATACAAATCAGTTGGTTTTACTAAGAAATTCATCAATAGAGTAGAAGGAGTTGGCCACCAATAAATCCTTTAGGCTTCTGTTAAACTGAATTTCATTGGTTGTTAAGCTTTTTATGGCTGCTGGCAAGTTATTGAAAATGTGTGTTCCTGAATAATGCACACCTTTTTGTACAAGACTAAGTGACTTTAAATCCTTGTGAAGATTATTCTTATTTCTAGTATTGATTCCATGAATTGAGCTGTTGGTTTGAAAAAGTGATATATTTTTAATGACAATTTTCATTAAGGAATGAATATATTGGGAAGCAGTAGTTAGTATCCCTAGTTCCCTAAACAGGCTTCTGCAGGATGTTCATGAGTTCACACCACATATAACTCTTACTGCACGTTTTTGTGCCCGGAAAACTTTAGCTTGGCTTGATGAGTTACCCCAAAAAATAATCCCATATGACATTATAGAATGAAAGTAAGCATAGTATGCCAGCTTTTTCATTTTTATATCCCCTATGTCTGACAAAATTCGCATTGCAAACAGAGATTTGTTAAGACGCTTTAGCAGTTCTGTGATGTGCTCCTCCCAGTTGAATTTATTATCAAGCTGTAATCCCAAGATTTTAACACTGTCCACTTCTTCTACCTTCTTGTCATCATATGTTAGACATATACTCTTGGGACACCCCTTACAAGTTCTGAACTGCATGTAGTGTGTTTTTTCAAAGTTTAGTGGCAAAGAATTGGCTAGGAACCAGTGATTAATGTCCACAAATATTTTATTGGCTGATCTTTCTAAGACTACACTTGATTTGCTATTTATTGCAACGTTTGTATCATCGGCAAACAAAACAAACCTGGCATCTGGTAATGTTACTGATGAAAGGTCATTGATATACACAAGAAAAAGTAAGGGCCCCAAAATGGAACCTTGTGGGACCCCACATGTAATTAGTTCCCAGTTGGATGATGCCTGATAGCTTGATACATGTCTCTTTCCTAATAACACCCTTTGTTTCCTGCCGGAGATATAAGATTTGAACCACTATAATATTCTAATTTACTTAAAAGGATATTGTGATTACACAGTCAAATGCCTTTGACAGATCACAAAATATACCAGTTGCCTGCAATTTTTTGTCTAATGAATTAAGCACATTTTTCACTGTAAGTGTAGATAGCCTTCTCAATATCAGAACCTTTTAGAAATCCAAATTGTGACTTTGACAGTACGTTATTTGAGATAAGATGGTTATAAAGACGACTGTACATTACTTTTTCGAAAATTTTTGAGAATGCTGGCAACAGTGAAATTGGACGGAAATTTGATGCTATTTCTTTATCTCCCTTCTTAAACAGTGGCTTAACTTCAGCGTATTTCAGCCACTCAGGACATATTCCACTGATAAACGACTGGTTACACAGATAGCTTAATATGTTACTTAGCTCAGAATCACATTCTTTAATTAACTTTGTTGATATTTCATCATACCCACTAGATGTTTTTGATTTTAAAGATTTTATGATGGACATTATTTCTGTTGGGGCAGTGAGGGTCAAATTCATATTATGGAAGTTACTTGATATGTCTGGTCTAAGGTAATCCATTGCAGCATGTACCGAACCTGACAACCCCATCTTTTCAGTAACAGTTATAAAATGTTTGTTAAAAAGTTCTGCAACACTATACACATCTGTCACCAATGTATCATTTACTCTTAATGCTATTTGTTCCTCTTCATGTCTGGTTCTACCAGTCTCCTCCTTCACTATATCCCATATTGTCTTTATTTTGTTATCTGATATGACTATCTTTTCCTTGTAATATATTTGCTTTGACATCCGTATTACAGTCTTTAATATTTTGCAGTATTTCTTATAATGTGCTATAGCATCAACATTGGAAATGTTTCGGATTGACAGATACTGTTTTCTTTTTGTTTTACAAGATACCCCTATTCCTCGAGTAATCCATGGCTTCTTTGTAGACTTTGCTCTAACCTTGGTAAGTTTTGGGGGAAAGCAGTGTTCGAATAACGTAAGCACTTTATTAGCAAAAATGTTATATTTTTCATTCATGCCATGAGCACTGTAAACATCAGTCCAGTGAATGTCTCTGAGGAGTGTCCTAAAATAATCAATTTTTGGCTTACTGATTACCCTCTTGAGCTCAGATTTAACAGATTTTATATCCTGTTCAGTATTAACATTTAACAGAAGGAACTGCATGTCATGGTCTGAGAGGCCATTGACTATTGGTTTTGTAATATAATTTTGTTCATTGGACTTTTCTATAAAGATATTATCAATGGCTGTTTGTGAGCAAGTGGCTATCCTAGTGGGGAACTTTACGGTGGGAATTAAGTTGAATGATAGTGTTACTAACTCAAATAAGTTCTTATTGGGAGAGTCTTTAAGGAAATCTACATTGAAATCACCAGCAACCACTATTTCTTTGTTTTTGGTTGTTAAATGGGCCAGTACAGCTTCAAGGTGGTTTACAAACAGATTAAAGTTACCTGCAGGTGCTCGATATACACTTAATATTATGAAGGATTTTTTGTGAAATTCTAATTCTGTTGCACAAGCTTCCATATGTTGTTCTAGGCAAAATTTATGAATGTCTATGTTCTTAAATTTATGACAGTTCCTGATGAATGTGGCAACTCCTCCTTTCTCAATTTCTGATCTACAAAAGTGAGATGCTAACCTAAACCCTGTAACACTTAAAAGTTCTATACCTGTGGTCACATGATGTTCAGAGAGGCAGATTATGTCAGCTGGGTTTGAAGACTCTAATTCATCTATGCAGATAGTTAATTCATTAATTTTATTTCTCAGTCCTCGAATATTTTGATGCAATAAAGATAGCTGACATTTCACATTGACTGAGTTAAAATTGGGTGGAGTTAAAATATCTGCTGACATTTGAAAATTCTTAACCAATGGCTGTTTATGCTGATGTAATAAGCTGGAATTATGTTTTTTGATTTCTTTCTCAAACTGAAGGTTTGTCTCAGTTCTAACCTCTCTTAAAATTTGCTTTCTTTCTGTCCTCCCTACCCTAAAACAGGATCTTTTCTGAACCCTATAACCACTGGTATTTTACCACTAATGACAGTGCCCCCCCCCCCCCCCCTTTAACTTTCCTGCTATTTCCCCAGCCAATTTACCCTTCCCCTTCCTGTTGAGGTGAAGGCCATGCCTAGTATAATCCCACCTACTGAGAGAATCAACAGGAACCACACCAATGTGTGACCCCGCACCCGACATGAGCAGCCGTTCCAGCTCCAAATTAACTCTCTTGACAGATGAGTTCAAATGAGGTCGGTCATGGCGCCCAAGAACAGATACAAACTCAAAACTTGTATGCCCCGATGCTAATGCAATCTTCGCCAGGTCGCACTCTATACTGTACCCAGGATCTCTGTCAATACTGTTACCTGCCCCACCCACTATAACCACGGTGTCTTCCTTAGTGAAATCTTTGCAAAGTGATCCTAAATCCTCTGTCACCTGCTCCAGACCAGCACTAGGTTTAAAAAAATTGGTGACCTGGTATTCTGATCCTAGTTCATCCTACAAAAGTTGGCCAACACCTCTTCCATGGGAACTACCTAACAACAACACTTTCTTTCTCTTTACTGATTTTCCTACATTCTTACTTTTCAATTTGCTGCTGAAAGTTTTTTGTGCCCTGTCTACACCTGCAACTGCTTGAGGCTCACCAGCTTCTAACTGAAGCAACAGGTCAAATCTATTTTCCTCATTCACCATAAAGCTGTCAGACAAAGTTCTAGGCCTGTTCCTCCTGTTGCCTGTTGCCACTTCCGACCTCTCTTTACCCTTCTCCCTCCTTAGCCTGTCAAGATCTCCCCTGGCCTTGTCTAACTCAGCCTGAAGGGCGGCAATTTTCCCCTCCTGTTCTAGTATCTTCCTATCTCTACAAATCCTACAAAACCACTGATGAGTCTCATTTACTTCCGCTATTCCCACACCACTACAGTCACCCACCTAACAATTCTACGGCAAGTCAAGCACTTTTCACTCATGATAAACGCAATAGTTTATTAAGAATAAGTCAGTTAAATTACAGATAAACACGAAAATATGGTTACACAAATTTGGCCTATATGCAACTGTGTGTAAACAAAAACAAAAGTGCAAAGTTTCTGAAACAACAACTTAAACTTTACACTACTTTCCAGAAATGCTAGTTAAATAATGAAGAGGTACGCTAAGTTAAATTGCTGGAGAGAGCAAGAAACAACTAAACGAAATTCTATAGATTTGCTGCAGCAGAACGTAAACAGAAAATATGACTGTACGGTCTTTTCGCGTTTTCTGCTATATTACGTAAAGAAAAATGAAACCTTTAATGGTACACTTAAACGACACACTAATACACCTATTTACCATGTAATCAGCACTAATCTATATGTTTTATAATCTAAAATGACTTATCTTTACAAGAACACCAAAACTCGCACTAGTCGCCTGGCTGCAGGGCTGCCAACCTAGGAGTAAGATACATTCACCGTGGTGCTCTTACAGACCATGCCCATTCACAGGAAGCTGTGTGACACATTTTACTGTCCTGCTGGCAGATGCCATCAAGCCAAGGACAAACAAGCTGCATGTGGGGGTCGAAATGGTCCCCAAGGATAGTTGCATAATTGTATTGATCCACTATGCCTTCCAGAATGATGAGATCACCCAGAGAATGCTACAAAAACATTCGTCAGACCATAATTCTCTCTCCTCCAGCCTTGAGCCTTCCAGTGATTGTTGCAGGGTGTTTGCTTTTAGACGTACATGCCTGTGGCCATCTGTCTGATGGAGCGTAAAATGTGGTTCATCTGAGGAGGTCACCTGTCGCCACTCAGCGGATGTCCAGCTGCGGTATTCATGTGCAAATTCCAGCACTTGTTGCGGGTGAACTGCAGTCATGTGACTGGACTGTGCAGTATGTAGGAGAAATGGTACTTCAGTAAATGCACTGGCTGCAGTAATGAACAGCTTTGTGCAGTGTCTAGTGATTGGTGGCCAGTTCCTCCTCCTATCCATTTCATAATGATTGACCTCTGGCTTTGGGTTCTGGTTACATCATGTGACAAAGATTCAAGTGTTGTACTTTGCCAGAATTGTGGAAATGTCTACTTTTATTTAATGTATTAATATTACACTTCGATTGAAAAGGGGGCGACATACATGCTAATATTTAAGAGAAAGTTTGCTTTTTCGAGCATTTTTTGGTGAGTGTCAGCTTTGAGGAGTCGTAGAAGTCAGACCATAATTAGGAGAAACGTTTCTTGTCCACAGTTTAGAGATAGAAACTTGTTATATCTGCAGCCAAAGTTTCTTTATTTTCTGGTAAGAGGTTCTGTTGTTATAATGTCAAATGTAAGACACAGACTTAGCTTGCCATTGTAGCTATTGTGGTGGAGAAAGCATGGAAGCCTGAACTTTCATTTTATTACTAATGAATGTTTGTCAGTTAAGAGTTTGTAAAGGAATTGCATTATTGGCTGCAATACATGTGAGGTTGTGATGGAGCCTGGTTGTCACACCAGTGCGCTGCTGTTGTTTTAATTGGTGATAAGTGCTTATTCACCAGGAAAAATGGCAATTTTACTCTAGCATTCCGAATGCTTGATATACTAGCAGCTTTCAATAAATGAAATGTGTTATACATTTTAACAGTAAATGGAAAACAATTTAGCTCAAATAAATTTTGCAGGAAAGAATGATGAATGAAATAAGACCTACCTTAATTGCTTTTGCTGTTATCTAAGGCCTCACTGTCACTGTTTCAGTCATCTACTTGGATCAGCAGTGGGCCTGTTGCTGTTTCAGGACAGTGAGCTCTTTGTGTATAACTGTTTTCATGTTTTTGTACAAGACTCACTGAATGCCTCCAGGCACTTTCTGGAGAAAAGCAACACGACAGTAAAGTATCATTTACCTTAAAATTCTTTTCTCCCTATTGCTATCTTGTTCTTGACAAATGCCCAAATAAGTTCAGTGCTGATGAATTTGCAGTGTACCATAGGACATTTAATTTCCCTGACCACTGAGCACATTACACTTTCATAAGGTATTCTCATGACCTGAAGTCCAGCTGCACATATTCCAGTGGGCCTGCTGTAGTAAATTCCTCATATGACGTGGCATAGATGGAAGCTCTACATTACTGTTTTCTATCCATTTAATAAAATAATCATTCCTCCATTTCATTGATGGGTTTTCTGATACTGGATTTGTCATCGTGCAATATTGAGCCTGATCTGTTGGTAATTTTTTGATAAATCTCCTAAACCACTCTTCATAGTACCTAATCTCAGAATGATAATCTGGACCTCCTTGTTGCCCAATAAAACATGAGGCAGCATTTTGACTGAACCCATCATCATTCCCAATGTGGCATCATATAACCCTTTTTCCAGAACCAGGTGGTGCTTGAATTCCTCCTTTCAAGCCATTCCACCCTTGAACACTTGCTCTATGATAATTGTATACATTTACTGATGTACAAGGCATTTTTATTTGTTCCTGGTGTCCAAACTTTCTGGAATGATCTACACTACATCAACTCCCATCAGTATTATAAAAAGTCTATCTTGTTGGCAAGTGTCGTATTTCTGCAAGAACTAATCTATTTTTTGTGCTGCTTAGTTGTTTTCCATCAGCACAGGTTTATTTGTTGAACTTTTTGTGTCCGAAGCCCAGTTTCTGAATAGAATACTGAGAGATTGTTTCACTCATATCAAGAAAGTGTTCCACTTCAGTTTTTAACTTCTCCAATACTGTAGCTACTGTTGGAACCTGCTTTTCCACACAGAAGTAATTGATTTTCCCTCTTACGACTTCGTTTGTAAACTTGTCCAATGAAAACTTCTATTATCTGCCAGTAATCCTTTTTTGTGATACAAAATATGAAGTTTCCCTATCTCTCTCAAAACTCATTTGACTGTACTTTCACTAATCAACACATTTAGAAGTTTTTTTTACTGGCTGTGATATGATGACCTCCGTAAATGATATAAGTGGAAATACTGTTCAGAGGTCCATCAACATAGCACATGAGCACACAGTACATATAGAGTTAAAAGCAAATAAATAAAACACATGATATTAGCACTTAGTAGATTAATGTGTGTAGAAACATAATAGCTGTGAAAGGCAATAACAGAGCTTCCATTTAAACTTTTTGCCTTTCTACATCTACATCTACATCCATACTCCGCAAGCCACCTGACGGTGTGTGGCGGAGGGTATCCTGAGTACCTCTATCAGTTCTCCCTTCTATTCCAGTCTCATATTGTTTGTGGAAAGAAGAATTGTTGGTATTGTAACAACTGCAACGGCTTCTGACATCAAATGTAACAGTTGTGTTACTAAATGTGACACTTCCGTCACTCAATGTAACTGGGTTTTCTCTTTTGATGCTGTCAGTTGTCAGGATGAGCATTCTAAAGCATTCTGTCAGGGTGAAAATATTAAATAAATTAACTTTTCTCTCTTATAACATGTGGGCAGGGTGGGTTCTCCCTTGGCTCGGGTATGAGGTCGAATGAAACATCATTTTTACATAAGATAACTTTTATTGAAAGTTTCGTACAACTGTATCTTACTGGGACGTTCTGGTTCGGAGAGCGGCGGCCGTGTCGTTGCGTAGCCTTCTGCTGCGACAGCGGCGGCGGCGGCGGCGTCTGATTACGCGTAGGGGTGTGTATCTCGTGTCGCCGTCTCGCCCAGCTGACCGGAGACGCGCAGCGCGAGGTGGCCCGTTTAATTATTGCGAGCGACGTCGTGCATCGGATGGTGATACCTTGAATGTGGCGTCCCAGTGTTTCTCTTCTCTAAGCGGCCGCGTATGTTGTGCGTCGACCAGCGGAACAGCGCGGCGGGGGAAGGCCAGTGTCCCGAACTCGAACCACGGACTCCCGCTTGCCAGTCTTCGGCTGTCAGGTCTTCATCCCAGCTCACAGATGACTACTGATGTGAGGCCGTCTCCTTCCCGTCCTCACGAGTCACCCGGGTATGTAAAAACCAGACTTCAAATACCTTTTAACTTCTGTCTTCTGGCGCCGCGGCTGCTGCTTGCTATTCCATTACAGCGGCGGACTTGGTGCGACTGTGCATGGTGTAGTTTCTTCTTGCATGACGGTCTTCAGCACCGAAACTGACTGAAAACTACTGCTACTCTTCTTTTCTTCCTTCGTCTCTCGTCTTCGTCTCCGTCTCCGTCTTCGTCTTCGTCCCCGTCTTCATCTGTCTTCCTCTGTCTTCATCTGTCTTCATCTGTCGGGCCCACCGCGTCTCGCGTATTTATTCACTTCAGTTCACTGGAGGTGAACGACTTCACGGCCATTGCCTCTTCTGTCACGTTGAAAAGCTTCTCGAAGAATCTTCTTGACCTCGGTCATTGGCTCTTGGAATGTAGGCGGGGGCCTCTGATCGCATGTGACGACTGAGAAACACGTGAGCCGGTCATTGCCTCTTCCGTCACGTTGAAAAGCTTCTCGAAGAATCTTCTTAACGTCGGTCATTGGCTCTTGGAATGTAGGCGAGGGCCTTTGCTCACATGCGACAACTGAGAAACACGTGAGCCGGTCGAGCGATGCCCTGACGGCTGAATCGACAGCGCCCGCTTATGTGGAACTCGCTGACTCCACGGTCATTGTTTCTTCTGTTCTGCCCGCTGAATGCCAGTATGTAACTCTCTAAACTAAACCAAGTTTTCCATTTATATTCTAATTTGTAGTTCACTTTGATTTCACTAATTTATTTACTTAAGTAACACTCAACATTCCTCCACCCTTCGGAGAAATTCGCCCTCGAATTTACCACTCAACATTCCTCCACTCTTCACACTGAAAAAGCACAAGCACTGAAAACTCTCGACTTAGAAGATTACACACGCTTCACATTAAGTATGTGGAAAATACTTTATCACTTTACAAAAGCACTGTATGGTCATGAATCACATAGTTCTTACATAAATGGTTGTAATAAGTGTAACAAATCTTGATGACAATGAATAAACTAAAAACAGATTTTGCACTTAGAAAATTACATAGCAACAGCTGTTTAATCTACCCTATACTAATGCAAGAATATCTATTCTACAGTATTGTTTATTTTAACAAGAGACTGTTTAATAAAGAATGAAGCACAATAAACAAAATTAATACACTAATGCTCAAAAGTAATTGCTGAAGTACACCAGTTAAGAGTGTGGTATCCAGTTAACAGGGATTTGATGAAGTGGTATATTATTATTTGGCTTATTTTTTCGTCTTAAATAAAAGAAAACTGTACAAAGCAGAAACACCAACACAAAGGTTCCAGATATACACGTTCCTAGCATTATAATTTTAGTTTTGTGTTCACCTTTTAATTTTAAGACATGTTGCATCATAACATTAGCATCAGTTTTGCTTTGCTGTGAGTTTATGACTTCAGAAGGGAACTGTAAAGGGAGTCATTGAGGTAGGACAGGTTTTGTGTAGGAAATGCTTGCATGGCGTTTTCTGAAAAAAGCAAACATGGTTATAGACCTACGAACCTAGTAAAAACAAAGAAAAGAAGGAATACATTGTTAACTACAAGATCTACATGTTTCTACGTTCAACTTTTCTTTTTCTTAAAAAATAAACCATTATCATTTATTAATTATTTACATTTGTATATTATCCACAGTCTACTAAGATTCAACTAGGACATTCGCACTCTTGAACGAAGATTGTATGGTGCCATGTCTGTATGTTGTGCTGGCGTGGCCACTCTTTTTCCTTTACGGGAACTTCCTCCAACCTTCGGAAAAGCAGACACTATTGTTGAAGGAATTACATCTGGAGCGCCCTTAAAAGGTTTTAAACGACTTGCATGGACAATGGTAGTTCGGGTGGGCAGTTGCAATTTAACGTTGACTGGTGACGTGATCTCAATAATTTGATAAGGACCTCTGTAGTTTGTTACAAATTTCTTCGTTTTTCCTTTAGCTATGTAAGGAGCTGAAAGCATAACCCACTGACCGATTTTGTAATTTGGATATTTAGCTTGGGTATTACCTAATCTTTCCTGTCGTTCCAAAGCCTTTGTATTAGATTTTTGAACCTTTTTCCATACATCCTTCATCATTCGACTGAAATCTCTTACTGTTTCTCCGACTTTTCCGTTTTTCTGCCTGATTACATCAAAAGGGGACGGCATTTTTTTCCCATAGACCACTTCATAAGGTGACATGCCAGTTGCTTCATGCGTTTTGGCGTTGTATACCGACACGATTATTGGTAAATACGTATCCCAATTAGAATGTTGTTCGTTAATATAATAACTAAGCATCTTGCCAATTGTCCGATGAACTCTTTCTGTGCGCCCGTTGCACTGAGGGTGTAACGGAGTTGTGCGTAATTTGCGTATTTTTAATAAGTGGCATAGCTGTTTCATTAATTCAGACATAAAATTAGATCCCTGATCTGTGATAATAGCTTCAGGTACTCCAAATTTAAGTATCCAGTTGTTAACTAAAGCTTGGGCAACTGTATTTGCTTGCTGATCTGGGAGACTCACCATAGCTAGATAGCGTGAAAAGTGATCTATAATTGTAAGCACATACTTATTACCAGCAGGTGTTTTATGAAATGGCCCGTAGAGATCGACTCCGCAGATTTGAAATGGACATGAAGCCTCGGGGAGCCTCTGCAAGGGTATTTTTGAACGAGAAAGTTCAGCTCTTTGTGCGCACGCAATGCAATTACGAACGTACTGCGCAACATCCTGCTTTCTGGTTTGCCACCAAAATCGCTCTGCTACTCGTCTTTCGGTTGTCCGCTGTCCTCCGTGTCCTGCAAGGATATGATCGTGGGCCTCTGCCATTATTTCTTGTCTAAGGTGTTGGGGAACAACAATTCGCGGTCCAAGTTTTGTTTTACGGCATAATACACCATCTTCAAAGCAAAATTGTTTTTGAGTTGCGTATTTTTTACATTCTGTATCCTCATCTTGTGCCTTTCTCCAGTCCTCAGTATCTCGGCCTGTTGCTTCCAAAAGTGCTATTTTCCGACTTAGGCAATCTGCATTCGTGTGTTTTTTGCCTGGTTTATGGATAACTTCGAAATCCATTTCGGAAAGACATAGGGCCCAACGGGTAAGACGACTAGATGGATCCTTTAATCCAAGCAACCATTTTAAAGCTGCGTGGTCTGTAATGACCTTGAATTTTCTACCATACAAGTAGCATTTAAAGTATTTGATACCATAAATAACACTTAACAATTCTTTCTCCGTTGTGGAATAATTTCTTTCTGCCGTTGTTAGTTGTCTCGAAGCGTAGGCTATGGGGTGTTCCGCGCCATTAATATTCTGACTCAAAACAACTCCTACCGAATGACCACCTGCGTCACAGGATAAAATAAATTCTTTATTATAATCTGGGTAGGCTAATACAGGACTGTGTGTTAACTTATCTTTAAGGGTTTGAAATGCAGATTCACAATCTTCAGACCAATGAAATTTTGCACCCTTTTTCAATAATTGGGTTAAGGGTCGGGCAATTTCAGCAAAATTTTGAACATATTTTCGGTAATACGATGCAAGACCAATGAAACTTTGTACCTCCTTAACGCGTTGTGGTGTTGGGAAGTCCTTAACTGCCGAAATTAATCGAGGATCTGTTTTAATTCCTTTTTCACTAATGACATGCCCTAGGTATGTAACCTCTGTCAATGCAAAACTACATTTTTCCATATTTAATGTTAATTTAGCTTTTCTAAGTCTCTGAAAAACATTACGCAGACGCACAGCATGTTCATTAATGTCTCTGGAGAATACAATAATATCGTCTAGATATACACAACATTGCTGAGTTTTGAGTCCTCGCAATACTCCATCGAGTAGTCTTTGAAAAGTTGCTGGTGCATTTTTCAAACCGAAAGGCATTCTTTTAAATTGCCAGTGGCCTCCAGGGGTAGAAAATGCTGTTTTATGCCTATCTTCAGGAGCAACTTCCAATTGATGATATCCACTACGTAGATCGATTGTTGAAAAGTATTTACTGTTACCCAAACTGTCAATGATATCTGTTATGTTTGGAAGAGGATAAACATCTGAGATAGTTTGTTTGTTAAGGTGTCTGTAGTCACAACAAAATCTATATCGTTTCGTACCGTCGGGAGACTTTTTTGGAATAATTACGATATTTGAATTATAAGGCGAATCAGAATATTCTATAATTCCATCTTTTAGATGCTGTTCTATAAATTCATCCAGTACTGGCTGTAAGTGATGCGCAACTCTGTAAGGTTTCCTATAAACTGGGGGGCTATTTCCTGTTGGGATCCTATGCTGTGTGATGTCTGTTGCTGGCAATGGACCTTCTGCATTAAATAAATCTTGGAACTCAACTAAAACTGCTTCTATCGTGTCTCTATCCTTTCCTTTCAAATGCTCAATCTTCTGGCACAATGCGGTTTTATAGGCGTCTGGTTTCTGACCATCATTAATATCTGACCAAATGAAATCTTCTTCTTCAAAAGTACTGACTGTAGCCACTAATATTCCCTTATGCAACTCTTTGTCCTCCACTCCGAAATTGTCAATATGTACCGGTACTTTTCTTTCTCCCTCAACGTCTTGAACCCGTACAACACTCCTACGTACAAAACAATGTGATACATCTAATTCCTCATTTTCCTCTAAAGGCTCTATTAGACACACTGTATCTGTAGGTACTTCGTGGTCAACGGTCATCCAGAGAAGTTTTCCTGAGCCAGATGGTATCTGATCCCGCGAATCAACCTTCAAGGACGTTGCACGCAGTATAGTTGATTTCGCCTTCCGGTTAGGGAAATCTTGCGGCAGAGGGCCCTTTGCAGCGGTGTCACCTAGCTGAAACACTATTCCGCTAAGTTCTACAGTTTGCTGTCTGAGGTCGATTTTAGCGTGATGTTTATTCAGGAAATCCAACCCTAGGATCGCGTCGTACCCGTCAGTTACCTTTGTTACCACTTCTACATCTTCCTGAAATTGTACACCGTGAATATAGAAAATCAATGATGTACATCCTAATGACTTAACTGTACCTCCTCCTACTCCACTCAATCTATACCTTGGAGGGTCATATTTCTTTTCTCCAATACATTCATTACTTACTATTGATACGTTTGCGCCTGTATCCACCAGTATCCTTGCCTCTTTATCCTGTATGGTAGCAGATAACCAGCATTCCGCCTTCACATTCGCCTTAATGGCATGAAATTTTATTGGGAACGCCTGGCGGCGGTTCCGACATTCCCGTTTGAGTTTAACTGATTTCTATTTCCAAAAACTTTCTTAGACCTGCATTCCTTGAATGTGTGACCTATTCTTTGACAATTAGTGCATTGAGGTTGTCTGCAGTTTTTTGCTATATGTCCGTGTCAATCGCACCTAAAACATCGTACTCCTGCTGAAAATATATTTCGCTTCTCCTTGTATCTGGTGGCAATGTCAATTTCTTCAAAAGCTGTCGCCACAGATACAGCTTCTGCTAAATTTTTAGGAAACTCTGCCCTGACACGACGGGACGTTTCAGGAGGTAACCCACGTAAAAATGTATCCAGAGCTCTATCTTCTGCCTCTTGTAAAATAACCTTATTTGCTTCATCACTAGTTGTCAACTGATAGGTGTTAATATTAACTTTTCTAATCCTATCTACAAAGCTTTCTAACGACTCGTTTTGCCTCTGAGTGATAGTGTGTAATTTTTCCCTATAAAATCTACAGCTGTTCTGTTTTTGAAAACGTTTAAGCAATCCTTTCTTCAATTCCTCAAATGTTGGAGCATTCCGTAATTCTTCATGGTATAAGACGTGTGCTTTAGCCTCTCCTGTCAATCTTAACTTTGTCATTTGTAAGAGCTGTTCATCTGACCATGATCCTAACTTTGCAGCTGCTACTAAATCATCAAAAAAGGCTGTTATGTCCTCGCCAGGTTTACCTGAAAAAGGAGTTACTAAGGCTGCTGCTGAGGAATCTAGGGTGGGAGGGATTGAACTGGTTTGCCTAACCTCACTCAACTGTTTAAATAATGCATTATTATCATTTTTAAGCTGTGCTATCTGATTAACTAAGCTCTGAATAGCTTCATCAGTAGAAACCGCTTGTGGTGCTGACTCTGACTTTGTACGATTTCGTGTCATCATTTTACAAACTGTTAGTTACACAATCTTCCTATACTGAATTTAAAAGATGTTTAAATATTTCCGACAAACTCTTAAAATCATGAGAGAAAATACACTTCTAAATAAAGAAAATATTACGACTGCTATGCAAACCTCTATCCCTTCACACATTAAAAAAATACTAACTGGGAACCTTTAGTGACTGTCATTCACACCTCATATTGAGCCAAGGGTTTTTTCTCTGACACCAAATGTAAAACTGAAACGGCTTCTGACATCAAATGTAACAGTTGTGTTACTAAATGTGACACTTCCGTCACTCAATGTAACTGGGTTTTCTCTTTTGATGCTGTCAATTGTCAGGATGAGCATTCTAAAGCATTCTGTCAGGGTGAAAATATTAAATAAATTAACTTTTCTCTCTTATAACATGTGGGCAGGGTGGGTTCTCCCTTGGCTCGGGTATGAGGTCGAATGAAACATCATTTTTACATAAGATAACTTTTATTGAAAGTTTCGTACAACTGTATCTTACTGGGACGTTCTGGTTCGGAGAGCGGCGGCCGTGTCGTTGCGTAGCCTTCTGCTGCGACAGCGGCGGCGGCGGCGGCGTCTGATTACGCGTAGGGGTGTGTATCTCGTGTCGCCGTCTCGCCCAGCTGACCGGAGACGCGCAGCGCGAGGTGGCCCGTTTAATTATTGCGAGCGACGTCGTGCATCGGATGGTGATACCTTGAATGTGGCGTCCCAGTGTTTCTCTTCTCTAAGCGGCCGCGTATGTTGTGCGTCGACCAGCGGAACAGCGCGGCGGGGGAAGGCCAGTGTCCCGAACTCGAACCACGGACTCCCGCTTGCCAGTCTTCGGCTGTCAGGTCTTCATCCCAGCTCACAGATGACTACTGATGTGAGGCCGTCTCCTTCCCGTCCTCACGAGTCACCCGGGTATGTAAAAACCAGACTTCAAATACCTTTTAACTTCTGTCTTCTGGCGCCGCAGCTGCTGCTTGCTATTCCATTACAGCGGCGGACTTGGTGCGACTGTGCATGGTGTAGTTTCTTCTTGCATGACGGTCTTCAGCACCGAAACTGACTGAAAACTACTGCTACTCTTCTTTTCTTCCTTCGTCTCTCGTCTTCGTCTCCGTCTTCGTCTTCGTCCCCGTCTTCATCTGTCTTCCTCTGTCTTCATCTGTCGGGCCCACCGCGTCTCGCGTATTTATTCACTTCAGTTCACTGGAGGTGAACGACTTCACGGCCATTGCCTCTTCTGTCACGTTGAAAAGCTTCTCGAAGAATCTTCTTGACCTCGGTCATTGGCTCTTGGAATGTAGGCGGGGGCCTCTGATCGCATGTGACGACTGAGAAACACGTGAGCCGGTCATTGCCTCTTCCGTCACGTTGAAAAGCTTCTCGAAGAATCTTCTTAACGTCGGTCATTGGCTCTTGGAATGTAGGCGAGGGCCTTTGCTCACATGCGACAACTGAGAAACACGTGAGCCAGTCGGGCGATGCCCTGACGGCTGAATCGACAGCGCCCGCTTATGTGGAACTCGCTGACTCCACGGTCATTGTTTCTTCTGTTCTGCCCGCTGAATGCCAGTATGTAACTCTCTAAACTAAACCAAGTTTTCCATTTATATTCTAATTTGTAGTTCACTTTGATTTCACTAATTTATTTACTTAAGTAACACTCAACAGTATGCTTCTGTGTGGGCTGTAATCTCTCTGATTTTATCCTCATGGCCTCTTCGCGAGATATACGTAGGAGGTAGCAATATACTGCTTGACTCTTCGGTGAAGGTATGTTCTCGAAACTTTAACAAAAGCTCGTACCGAGCTACTGAGCATCTCTCGTGCAGAGTCTTCCACTGGAGTTTATCTATCATCTCCGTAACGCTTTCGCGATTACTAAATGATCCTCTAACGAAGCGCGCTGCTCTCCGTTGGATCTTCTCTGTCTCTTCTATCAACCCTATCTGGTATGGATCCCACACAGTTGAGCAGTATTCAAGCAGTGGGCGAACAAGCGTACCGTAACCTACTTCCTTTGTTTTCGGATTGCATTTCCTTAGGATTCTTCCAATGAATCTCAGTCTGGCATCTGCTTTACCGACGATCAACTTTATATGATCATTCCATTTTAAATCACTCCTAATGCGTACTCCCAGATAATTTATGGAATTAACTGGTTCCAGCTGCTGACCTGCTATATTGTAGCTAAATGATAAAGGAACTATCTTTCTATGTATTTGCAGCACATTACACTTGTCTACATTGAGATTCAATTGTCATTCCCTGCACCATGCGTCAATTCGCTGCAGATCCTCCTGCATTTCAGTACAATTTTCCATTGTTACAACCTCTCAATACACCACAGCATCATCTGCAAAAAGCCTCAGTGAACTTCCGATGTCATCCACAAGGTCATTTATGTATATTGTGAATAGCAACGGTCGTATGACACTCCCCTGTGGCACGCCTGAAATCACTCTTACTTCGGAAGACTTCTCTCCATTGAGAATGACATGCTGCGTTCTGTTACCTAGGAACTCTTCAATCCAATCACACAATTGGTCTGATAGTCCATATTCTCTTACTTTGTTCATTAAACGACTGTGGGGAACTGTATCGAACGCTTTGCGGAAGTAAAGAAACACGGCAACTACCTGGGAACCCATGTCTATGGCTCTCTGAGTTTCGTGGACGAATAGCACGAGCTGGGTTTCACACGACCGTCTTTTCCAAAACCCATGCTGATTCCTACAGAGTAGATTTTTAGTCTCCAGAAAAGTCATTATACTCGAACATAATACGTGTTCCAAAATTCTACAACTGATCGATGTTAGAGAAATAGGTCTATAGTTCTGCACATCTGTTCGACGTCCCTTCTTGAAAACAGGGATGACCTGTGCCCTTTTCCAATCCTTTGGAACGCTACGCTCTTCTAGAGACCTATGGTACACCACTGCAAGAAGGGGGGGCAATTTCCTTCGCGTACTCTGTGTAAAATCGTATTATCATTGGGTGAACTGTGGCAATCTACTTCCACCATTATTAGGACAAAACAACTAATTGGAGAGCAATGAACATTCACCTGTAAGTAGAGAATGGCTGTATCTACATCTACATGACTACTCTGCAATTCACATTTAAGTGCCTGGCAGAGGGTTCATTGAAACACAATCATACTATCTCTCTACCATTCCACTCCCGAACAGCGCGCGGGGAAAATGAACACCTAAACCTTTCTGTTCGAGCTCTGATTTCTCTTATTTTATTTTGATGATCATTCCTACCTATGTAGGTTGGGCTCAACAAAATATTTACGCATTCGGACGAGAAAGTTGGTGACTGAAATTTCGTAAATATATCTCGCCATGACGAAAATCGTCTTTGCTTTAATGTCTTCCATCCCAACTTGCGTATCATATCCGCCACACTCTCTCTCCTATTACGTGATAATACAAAACAAGCTGCCCTTTTTTGCACCCTTTCGATGTCCTCCGTCAGTCCCACCTGGTAAGGATCCCACACCGCACAGCAATATTCTAACAGAGGACGAACGAGTGTAGTGTAAGCTGTCTCTTTAGTGGACTTGTTGCATCTTCTAAGTGTCCTGCCACTGAAACGCAACCTTTGTCTCGCCTTTCCCACAGTATTATCTAGTGGTCGTTCCAACTGAAGTTGTTCATAATTTTAATACCAAGGTACTTAGTTGAATTGACAGCCTTGAGAATTGTACTATTTATCGAGTAATCGAATTCCAACGGATTTTTTTTGGAACTCATGTGGATCACCTCACACTTTTCGTTATTTAGCGTCAACTGCCACCTGCCAGCTGCCACACCATACAGCAATCTTTTCTAAATAGCTTTGCAACTGATACTTCCCTAAACTGTGCAAAGGAAACGTTTTTCAACTTGTGATCAGACTTACATGACTCCTCAAATTTGACACTCACCAAAAAAATGCTCAAAAAAGCACAGTTTCTCTTAAATATTACCATGTATGTCACTCCATTTACAACTAAAATATAATATTCATACTCTAAGTAAAAGTAGGCATTTCAACAATTCTAGCAAAGTACAAACATTGGTGTTCATCATTCAACATATCCAGAATATGAGCTCAAAGTCAGAGATCAGTCACTTTTAATGGATAATAGTTCAATTACCCGCTTTCTCCAGCATCCACAATGCAACAGCCTCATTCCTCTCCTCTGTCACTCAGAGCTCAAAGTCAGGGGTTAATCATTATGAAATGAAATGGATAATAGTTCTAGTAAACTTTTTCTCCAGCATCTGCAATGCAACAGTCTCATTCCTCTTCACTGTCACTCACCGCCCTCCTTCCCCAACTTCCAGGTCACAACCACCAGAAGAGGGAAATCTTCAGTCAGAATGTTTATTCCATTTTCTGTTGGTTTTATAATGCCGGACTGCCAATCTACAATTGCTTGATTGCTGGTAATTTGATAGTTATGTCTGTATCACCCTTGTTGGGTGGAAACTAGGCAGACATACCCAGCAGTATATTATTAGACTTGGATAGGCATGTATATGTGGTTCACTTTTGGTCTCATCCATCACATCTGAAAGTTCCCATCCATGCTTGAAAACATGAAGGATTATCAGTGATGTAGTTTGTGCATGAAAAGAATTCCCATTTGTGTGTCTCACACACACCACAAAAAGAAAATTGGCACACTTCTGCTTGCTGCATTTCTGCAGACCCCTTACTGTCATATGTTGCATCTTAATAAAAAACATTAACAGTAAATATCACCTTAATATAGAAAATACATGCAAATAACGTAAGGGAAGGCAGCCAGGAGATTTCTATGACAACCACTGATATTTTGACTAGTGCACATCCTCTGATTTTCAATGCACAGGCGCGTGCAAGCGCGCGCGCGCGCGTGCGCCCACACACACACACACACACACACACACACACACACACACACACACACACACACACACTGTGAGCACTAGTACAACTGAAACCAGAGATAACCAATGTCAGGAGTTATCGATAGTGAGTATTAATAATCAATGGGTGAGGCAGTGTTAACTATGTCCCTTCATTATATAATGAAGGGGAGAGCAGGATTCCATCCAGAATTTAAGCAAAAACCTCAATTACTATTCATAAGCTCACATGGCAGTGTAATCGCAACTGCTTCCTTAATAACACTATCCAGTAGTTGGAAGATCATGCCAAAATCTGCATGTTGTTATATTCCAAAATATGCATGTTGTTATATTCCATAGAGTGACCAGTCCCAAGTCATAGTACTGCAATAGCAGATTTGCTCAGCTGTTGTAAGCATAAGTGATGCTTACACTCAATACACTGATCTTCAAAGGTCCTTATTGTCTGACCAATATATGACATGCCACAACTGCAAGGAATATGATGGACACCCTCCTTAAACAAACCAAAATCATCCTTGATGGAACCTTAACACTTCGGGGTCTGGCCACTTAGAAGAATACTGGGGCTAGGAAACTGGCCATTTATACTGTTATTTAAAGTGTGATTGGTACATATGGAATTGCTAAAGCACAATTGATACATATGGAATTGATGTAACATCAGTAGTATTACATACTAAGAAAAAGGACCATTGATGTATCATCAAGAGTAGTACGTACCAGCAAAGGACCTAGCTTCAAGATTTATTTTTCATATTTAATTTAGTTCTTTGATGCATTACAAATTTGTTGAAATACCAGCAGTTGTCAAGTACTTCATCCAGCTCCATTTCCATAACTATTTTAACATTTTATGATCTGGAAGAAACTAAATTTTCACAGAAAATAAATTGTTTGTGAAATATGAGGTACTCATATTTCTTCTGAAAGTAAGTAGATTGCACCTTGTATTGTTAATGGTAAAGTAGAAAATCGGTTTGGTCCTTTTCGTGGGTATGAACAGATATCCCATCATAATACAGGTATCAGAAAAAGTTGTTTTTGTGCTTTGTTACAGATATTGTGTCACTGCATTGAGGTTTTACTACAGTGAGATACGATTCAGATGTTATTCACATAATACTATATGTACACACCTTCCTTTATATTAACTTTGAATTAATAAAGAGTAATTGTTATTAAACATAGGCCATTATACTCTATCTGTAGTTGTAACCAACCCCCCCCCCCCCCCCCCCCCCCCCCCCCCCGCTCCCCCTCCTCCCCATGCTCCCACCCGATGTCTTCAGTAGTTGACAGCTCGAAAATACCCTTATCAATCCAGATAATAATTTAGTTTCATCCATTTATTATTTATGTAGATGTCATGCCAGTTCAATACAAACTGTGGTAACACAGACAGAAAAACCCTTTGACATAAAATCAGTATTTTTTTAGTTACAAGAAATATCAGTGGTGGATATTAATGGAATTCTGGGCACAGATCCTCATTGGATTGAACCAAGTGATGCTTAATCAACAGCTAACTTACGTTCCCCTTGGTTGTGTACTATTGTGTACATGACATTTCTGAAACCTGTGAAACAAGCCACAAGTACAAATTGTCTAAGGAAATTAACTACATATTCATTAATCTCTGTTATCTACAATATTATGCCTCAATCTTCACTGTGAGAATGCGATATTATTAAATAGTATGTACATTAACTGCGCGTGCTAAGAAATACGTTAGTGGAGTTGGAGGAGCTAGAAACAAAATGAATTTTTTGGACTCATTTTAACTTGTACTTTATTAGTAGTCAGGCATCACATAGCTGCTAGCAAATTATTGGAAATTATTCCTGAATAACACACTTTTGTGATGATAGTAATTGACGTTAAGGCATCATATAGACTGTTCGTATTGCTGGTACTGATCCTGTGAACTGAACTGTTGGATTGAAAGAGAATGTTATTCACTCAAATTTAAATAAAGATTAAATATACAGAAAAACACTAAGTATATTTTGTCCCAGTTACTTCCAAAGGATTCTGCAGGACATTCCTGTTGTTCGTACTACATGCTTTTGAACTCAGAAAAATAATATTGCATATGGCATGAGGCAGTCAAAGTGAACAATGAATTCTACCTAATCTTCTTTAATAAAATATGAGTACATTACTTTATTTAAAAAAAGCATTGTGACATAATGTAGATAGGCAAGGAAATGAATGAAAGAAATTCTGGTAATCAGTGAGATAGTTTTTAAAATAAATTTGAAAACAAATTAACAACAAAAGATAATAATGAGGAAATACATAAATTATGTAGTGAGGTGTGTGATATTTGTGTAATGGTGCTAAGAAATAGTGCTGATCTGTTGTAGGAAGAATGAAATATTTTAGTACTTTATGTTGCCACCTTGAAGTGACTCTGCTTTACTAAGCTTACTTCTTACAAGATTGTGAATAATATGCAAGAATTCCATGAAAGGCTTTGCAAGAGACAACTAAGGTGCCAGTCTATTGTTAAAACACACCTTTAAGAGATTTACATGTCAGGAAAATAGATTGTGCCTAAGATATCTAATAACACATGCAAAAGCTTGACGTCTGGCCTAAGACATCTAATAACACAGGCAAAAGCTTGAGGTCTAAGTGTGTACTAACAATAAGACAGATAGGAGAGAGGCTGAGGAATATAGAGGAGGTAACTACAAATAAGACAGATAGGAGAGAGGCTGAGGAATATATGATATCGTTTTGGGCCACCTGCCCCACATCTCTCTCTCTTCATTGTAAATAAGTATTACAGTAGTTGTATTACATGTTTATTACCTTATAAATAAATAAAAAACTTTTTTATTTTAAATTCAGTGCATTAGTATTTGTAAAATGACTCTTAGTGTTCATTAAAAAATGACGATCATTCCACTTGGGACCTGTGGAATGGTACATTAGCTTATTTGTTTTAGTTGTAAATATTTGTCATGTATTGTTGTTTTTCTGACATGTTCCACATCCTGGAGGACCTCCTCACTACGGATCAATTGGAATGACCCTAATCTAATCTAATCTAATCTCTCTCTCTCTCTCTCTCTCTCTCTCTCTCTCTCTCTCTCTCTCTCTGTCTGTGTGTGTGTGTGTGTGTGTGTGTGTGTGTGTGTGTGTGTGTGTGTGTGTGTGTTGTATGGAAGGCAAAAATACCATATGGAAGAAAAGCTCTGGAATAGAATTGATTATTTTGGAGAGTCTTTTGCTGTATATTCTCCAATGATCCATGTGTTTCTTTACAGATTATAAAAAACTCTGAAGTTTTGGAAGTTTTGCATAATGACCGTTTCATGAAAGACTATGTGATGTCTCTATATGACTGTCATTATGCGGAATTCTTCAAAAATCTTGGTAAGTTTAGTATGTTGTTTATAGCTTTGGGTCAATTGTCATTCAGACTTCCTTTTTCAGTGGACTTAGTGAATGTATTACTACAACGTCAAGAATGATCATGGAAGCACTAAGGCAGACGTCTTCTCTTTCCTGCAATAGGGCCTTTTAGGGACCATATCCCAATTTCAATTTTTCATCTCCTGTTTTCTCTTCCTCTCCTTTTTCATTTTTTCTGACTGTGCTCTTTTTATTTTAATTCTTCCCTTGGAAGCATTCTATTTGCAAAAAGTTTGCGTGAGTCACCTATTTTCTAACTAAACTAGAATTCCTATTATGCCTTTTTTCACAGCCATCCCAGTATGCAGTGCTGTTATGGGGCAATTCCTTTAGAGGAAAAAGAAGTTTTATTTGGTGGAAAAAGGCCATTAGCTTTATTGCTAGACTAAGAAACCATGTGTCATGAAGACAATACTTTAAATAGCTCAAATTACTGGACAGTTGCAACACTGTTTATTCTCAGCTGCTTGGTGCATATCAAGGAAAGCCAAGACAACTGCGAGAGTCTATACATAACCATGACACATGTCAAAGGCTGATGATGGACATTCCGGTTATTAGACTTAAAAAAACCCAAAACCCGTACATAGAGATACAGTTGTTTAATATGTTACCACTTACAGCACACAGTGTATCACTGAATATCTTCAGAGACATTCCAAAAATGTGGTATGAACAAAAAGCCTTTTATACAACAGAAGAATTTGAAATGCATAATAAAAATTATCTAATCTACTAAAGCTGCTGTGTGATATAACAACAATATTACTTGAACTTTTCCAGAACTGTTATTGCATAATACTGTTGTGCTTTATTTTCATACTGCATTTATACTTAAAGATTAACATGTATCCAGCATATCTCATTTATATTTATTATAGTGTTTTTCTCAGCATGCATTGTATTGTGTTAACACATACTGTTTCTCCTTTTGTCTGTCTGCATGTTGCATTTATATTTAATGACTGCTAAATGTGTCCAGTATGAACCATATATATTTCTTCAACATATAGTAGCTATACACTGTAAGACATCAGTTGGATGGAAAATGCTTAAAGCTAGATGAATAAACCAAATTTAAAAAATCAAATCAAATGTTTTTTAATACTTTGCTTCCAAACCTTTCTCTTTCTATTACTTCTTCTTCTCTTACATTGTATCATTCCAAGTCTTTCTCAACCTTTTGGAACCAAATGATTGTTGACTTTCTTCCAAAAGATATTTGGAGTTGTGTTGTTAGTCTGTTGTCATCACTTTTGTAAATATGTCCAAAGTATAGTAATCTACACTTCCTCATTGTTTCTGACATGTTTTCTATGTTCTGATAAATTTCATTGTTATTTTTTAATTTCCAAAACTCTGAAATGTTTAGAGGAGCTATTACACAACTGGCTATTAAAATTACAGTGTCATGAAGGTGAAAAATAAATAATGTCAAATAGTGCTGTAGTTACAGTTCTTAGCCAGGGTGTTCCTTTATCCACCTACTACAATAACCTGATCCTCTTTGCCAAAATCTTTGCATAAATTCCCTGTGTCCTCTGTCACCTGGTTAAGACTAGTACTTGGCTTGGTACCCTGTTCCTAATTTGTCCTATGTCATGTGGCCTACAACCCTCCCAAGTCCACTGCCTAGCATCAAGACTCTTTTCTTTCCACTCTCTTTTGGTACCAATCTACACTGAGTTTCTTTGCTAGAAGTCTGTATCATCATACTGAGACTAACAGCTCTATGAGGGTCTTCTCCTCCTATTTCAGGTAACAAGTCAGTCAAACTTATTCAGTAGTGTAAGTTCAAATGTAGATGAAATTGAAGAGTTATACTTCTTTCAGTTCTTCTTTTAACTCAGTAGCATTTAAAACAGTTGCTGAATCTTTTCAATAAATGTATTCCTTTTTAAAGCCCACTTATTGTCTAACCCTTGGTTTGTTTCTATAGTATGTGTTCAGGCTGATGATCTTCTGATGAACCTTGAAACCTGAAATCCTCAGGAAATTACATTTCACTTAGGAAAAATCAGGGAAATCTCAGGGAATTTCAGGAATTTCATAAAATCTCAGGGAATTCTGTTTTTCTAACCTTGCATTGGAATTTGATTTTGTTGGGTTTTATAAATCACAAATTTTAAAATACTTAATATTTCAAATATGTTAATGATACATGAATATAACTGCAGTCAAATATCTTAGCCAAGAGGAAAGAAAAGTCCTCATTGTGAGTTGTGAGATGCGCTGCCTCCTCCCAACCACCATTAATTAACCGAAGCTTCCATCTGGCTTCCACATACATGTAATTGTCAGGGTATTTTTTTCAAGTTTGAGTATTTGAGTAGCCACCCCGGTTTTTAATGCAGCCTTCTATATATTGATTATGAGCAACAAAAGTGACAGTTATTTCAAATTGCATTTATCTGCTTCAATTTTTTTAATTAACTGAAAAGTTTTAAAAGAAACTTAAAGTAACATAATCATATGGTGGTTATAAATTTTAATGAGATGAGTGGTACTGGTTCTTATTTTCGCATATATTCATAATATTAGGCTTCATAGACAAAAACTGAATACTCATGATGGTTATGGCATCAAATTTGTTGTGGTGTTTATTGTTTGTCAACACATAAGTTAAGAATTTTGTTTTGCACATATATGTAATTGCAAATGGTAAAAGTACTGACATAGCGTTTTACAACAGTTGAAGATAGTCATGTTTGAAGTGGTACCGAAATTCTACTAATGGAATTAATTTAAGTTTATCTTTTGATGATGATTGAAGCAGATGTCAGTTCAATAAATATCTTTTTATTGTAATGCTGAAATTGTTGAACATAATTCAGTTTGATATTTAATCTGCTGTTCATTTAGAAAATAGAGATTAAAATCTGCTTTCAAATTTTTCAGCAGCTGAAAAGCTTCTTCAGTGAATGTCTCTCCTGTTTCAAACTCTTTCTCTTCTAAAACACCTTTTATAGTTGGGAAGTGGAGTATATACAGAAATTATCAAAATTATTTCGTTTTCCCTAAAGCAAGAATTTTTTTGTGGACAGTATTTACATTTACTTGCTTGCCATGAATGATTAAGTTAAGTTAATTGATATTTGGAAGAATGCCACTTAAATAGGCAATCTGAAGCAGTCAATTTCTATTAAATAAACTGACCTTTCAATTTGAAATTGCGTTCAGGTCAAAAATATCTTCTTTCTTCAAAATAATTGTCTGACCTCAGCATGGAAAGGAAGAAATGTGTGTACATTTCCCACATAAAATTTTGGATAAAAAATTATTCAGTGGTTGAGATTTGACCAGCTTAATGATTTTGATGAACCCATCAACAACATTCTTACAGTTGGAGGACAATTCTTCTGTAGCAAGTGTGTACTGATGGACTATGTAATGGCAGTTTTTGGCAATGTTTCTTATAAGTTATACACCCTCATTTATTACACAACTTATGAGCTTTGCTCTGTCAGTATAGATATCAAAGCATTTGTCCATGGTATTTTATTCTTCTCAAGGAAAGAATTTAGGAGATGAAGTATTGGAGTTCAGTAGTGTGTGGTGGTAGAGATTGGGATAAAGGAATTTCCTCTAGTAATGCATTTTCTACTGACATCTATTACTGTTAATACTCCAAGTTGAGCTACATTGTTAGATTCATCCATTTACAATGAAAATTTGCATTATTTGAGATGAAAAATAAGTGATGTTGACTGTGTCATTTGAAAAAGGGGTCATTGCTATTTCTTATGCTGATTTTGACCAACACACATTTTATTATCTCAATAGCAGCAGGCTGAATAAGATTTTTTGCAACTGATTAGGCTTCACCACCTTGAGCAACATGATAGCTAAGTAAGCAACCTCCATTGCTTTTTCATTCACTGTTATTTTACTTTGAAACATAGATTTTTAAAATTTTTTGCCGTTGTTACTTTTTTTAATGAAAAATTCAACAAGCAAACAAACATTCCCTTTCATATAAATTGCCTCAAGGGGCGAAAAAGGCAAAATGAGGGGGGCAGGGAGGGGGGGGGGGAGAATTGAAATAATATGTAGGTGGTGACCTCCTTTCATTTTTAACAATTTAAACTGTCAAGTGTAAAACATTTTTACAAGACAGGACAAAACGGTATGTCAAGTGTAAAACATTTTTACAAGGCAGGAGAAAGCGGTAGGTTTCTATAATATATATATCTGGTCTCTGATAAATACAACATTACTCACTGTTAGTGTTTCGTTCACACTGGCTATCCAAATTAGTAAGTGGAAACAGTGATTAAAATTTTTAAAAAAATATTTTAGAGGCTTCATTTCAAATGAAAATACCTCCTATTATTTCTGAAGGATACCGAAACACTTTTTGCATACATCCTCTGGAATGTTTTTGCCTGAACCAGTCACCCCTAGTAGTACAACTCCTTTTCATCAAGTTCTTCATCAAAAACTTTTTTTCTTTTTCAAGCTTCTGTCACCTGTTGCTCTTTGGGGAATCCTTTCAGTTTCAACCCATTTTTTCTTTACCCATCTTTGCAACAATAATAAAGGACAGTCTGGTTTTGGCAGCTATTTGTCCTTTTCTGGAATTGGCTGTTCTCACTCTAGATATCTGACCTAAGTAATTTGCCAAGAATTTACAGGTAAAATTTGAACACTTAGTTTTCTTAATTAAGTTCGCATGAGTTTTTCCTATAATTGAAGTGGTCGACAGAAGAATATGCTAACCCCCATTTGAGCCAACCATTTCTCTGAAAGTACCAAAGCATTATTGCTGCTGTGCAGTACTGCTCACATATTTTTCATTTGTAGTGTTATATTGATCTCTGGGTTGATGAAATCGTCTGTAAACTCCTTCCCATCCTTCTGAAGTAATTCTTCTAGCTTTGTGTGAAATGGATTTTATATTTCCATAACCATTTTTGCTTTTTACATAAACCAAGAAATTTACCAAGTCCTGACTAGGCATATACTATTTCTTTATTTCTTTGCTAGGTATGTGTCCTATCAACTTCACATTTACAAATACTGTAGCTGTGAAATGATTGCTCATACTAATTTCCACTTAGAACTTCCTTGTCTTTTGCATGTGTGTTCTTTGTTATCACATGAGTGAGTGCTCATCTAGAGTTTCTACCTCCTCTGCAGTATCCAGGGTTGCCTCAACTGTGTGGACGTTGGTGTCCACTACTAATGTTTGTATCTAAATGGAAAGCTTCTGTAATATTGTGAGGACTTGATCTTATTCCTCAAAAGGCAAGTAAGTCTTAATTTCTCACTCTCCTGATAAGTTGTGTGAAATAATTTAATCTAGATGGCAAAATCACTTGGACTTGCCTCATACAGCCGAATCCCAGGTCAGATATCCCAGGTCAGATATGCTCCTGATTGTGTGTCAACCAAAACTGTTCTTTGTATGTTTTCCTAAACTTAGCAAAATAAATAAATGTAATTTTACTTCTATTTCTGTGTGGTCTATACAGCCTAGACTGTAAGATCTGTGTCAGTATAACTTCTGGTAAATCACTAAAGTGGTTCATAAGTTCAACTGGATGTGGTTGATTACTGCCTAAGCATTTTTCAATGTTGAACAATGCCACCTGCCACTGCATATATATTGACTTTGCTATTGCCATTCATCTTTTATTCTATGTTGTGTAATGCAGAGGTGTAAGATTCTAGTTCCTCTGAAATTTGACTTTGATAATCTATTCTGTGTGCTCATCTAGCTGAACTATATTCGTTACATATTTGGCAAGAGATCAGCAACAAAAGTTCCTGTGATGTTACAGCTAGCCCCCAGTATACTCCATGGAGGGAAATCATTCTTGACTATCAAGCTTGGATTTGGAGGAAAATTTGTACATTCTTAGCCTTCCAACAAGGGGATTATCCCAGTTCCTATGCAATCAGGCCATCTTCCAAAAGTCCAACAGAGGCTCATGCCCATTTAAAGATTATAACATACTGCTATACTACAGTTGATCAAATAATTACTCCTCTAATAATCCATCCCTGCTGTCATGGGAAACATATATTATAGTGCTACCGGAGAAACAGATTTTATAACAAAATTAAGCATCTGCATTTTCTATATTACCCAGGCTATTTGTTTTCAGTTATAAATTCATCTGTAATATAGAAAGAGCTATCTAATCAATGATTACAGTGATCTGACACATCACAATTAAATTGTGTGAAATTACTCTCCTATAGCTTTTCCATTAGCCAATCCATTTGACACTAGAAAGATAATTTACCATAAGGTTCATGTATACAGAAAGAGGAATAAAAGAAGTCTTGATGGGAAAGGATCTGTTTATGTGTGTATAAAATGAGACACTTTTGAAGTTTAAAATAGCCATAGAGCAGTCTGGAGGAGAGAAATTACAGTCATTCAGTGTTCCTTGGGAGCCTAAATAATTGTGGCTACTGGCAGTTGGTGGAAGTAAATGATCAGAACAGTTCAAAACTCAGTTGTTTCTGTATGTGATGTAGTCTGTAGTGAAACAAACTTAGATTTTGTAAAATTGAATATCTTTGCCTTCTACACTATGTAAGTTTTGTTTAATATTAAAATTTCATCTGTTGAATAGAAGGAGTTTTCTTATTTGATTTAAAATCTGTTTTGCTGTCTATCAGACATTTTATATGCCTTTGAGTATTTTTTTTTAATTTTTAAAGTGCAATGATACTGAATGGCGCTTGAAGTCAAGTCTTCCCAGGTACATCCTATGTACAAGAATTCCATATATTACGTAGCGTACATGTTTAACTTGGTGGACTAGTGACTCTTGTAACATATAAAATGAAACAGTAATGCTGAGATAACATCATAAAATAATTTAGTTTTTTTGCAAATGGAATGGACGGTTTGTGCAATGTAGATTTGGACAGCATGTTTTCATATATTAATCTTAAATTATTATTTCAAATATCAACAATGATGCTACATTGTAGTCATATTTGTTCCAGCTCAAGTGGAAGACTTTCTTAAGCATGATTATTACCTTAGCCCTCACTATCGTCACTATATACGAGAAATGCGACTGAGAGCATATACCCAAATTTTGCAATGCTATCAAAGCTTGACTTTGGATTTTATGGCAGATACATTTGGAGTAACTGCTGAATTCATTGACAAGTCAGTATAATATATAAAATTATAATGATATACAAACTTATTTTGACTTCTCATTTTAAATATGTGCAGAAATGTGATAAAAGTGAACGTGTTCTTATATTTTATTATTGTTATTGGATTGTGCTGCATGGCTAAATTACTCACTTCTGGGTTCTTAATTGTGTTTCTCAATCCAGGCTGGTTTTTTCACTATTCATCAGAGTTCAAAGATTGATATAATGTTCAGAAAGATATTGTTGTTGTTAATCTTGTCTTACCACCCACTTGATATGATTATCAGTGACATTTATCATTTTAACAACAAATAGTTTGTATTTTGCAAATGGGATGCTTGTAGTACTGCCCCAAAGTATGAGTATTAGTATTTGTAAAAGCAACTTTCTTATGCATATTAGAACAAGCCAGTAAAACCTGGATTTTTTTAAACAATTGAACTCCCATGTATAAAAGAGCTTGAAATGTCTAATTGCTTAACAAATGAGTTAATGTGTTTAATATTTGATGTTAAACATGTAAGTTAAGAAAAGTTTAGAGAAGGTTTGAAATTATGTTTAACGTTCCTTGAAAGTTGATAAGTGCTCTCATTATGAAGCACTGGATGAATATAGTCTGGGTAATTGGCACTCCATTTTAAGCAAAAGTCAGTTGTAAGAATGAGATCAAAGAAATTCAGAGACTTGCTGTGATGGCTGTATTTCACTAACTCAGTTGATGTAAGAGTGTTACAGGGAATAGCTAAGGAAAGGATGCTCTCATCTAAGTCCATGGAACAGATTTACAAATATTCATCTTCATACATACTCCACAAGCCACCTTATGGCGCATGGTGGAGGGTACTTTGCACCACTACCAGTTATTTTCGTTCATTGTCCACTAACAAATGGAGTGAGGAAAAAATGACTGCTTATATGCCTCTGTACAAGCCCTAATTTCTCTTGTTTTGTCTTTGTGGTTCTTACACAAAATGTACATTTGCAGCAGTAGAATCGTTCAATAGTCAGCTAAAAATGCCTTTTTATAAATTTTATCAACAGTGTTCTGTGAAAAAAATGTCGCCTTTCCTCCAGCAATTCCTGTTTGATTTCTCAAAGCATGTATGTAGCTATCACATGTTGAGTGAATCTGAAAGTAACAAATCTAGCATCATGCCTCTTAATTGCCTCAAATTTTTCCTTTAATCCTACCTGGTTTGAATCCCAAACTCTGAAGGAATACTCAAGAATGGGTCGCATTAGCACTCTGTATGCTATCTCCTTTGTAGCTGAGCTACACTGTCCTAAATTTCTCCCAGTAAACTTAAGTTGACTATTCACCTTTGCTACTGTTGCCTTTATGTGTTCATTCATATCACTTTGCAAATGCTAACTCTAGATATTTAATTGTTGTGATAGTATCAATCAGCACATCAGTAATGCTGTATTCGAATATTACAGGATGCTTATTTGCAATAACTTATTCATTTCTACATTGAGAGCAAGCTTCCATTCATCACAAAATAGAAATTCTGTTTTAATCTTCCAGCTGCCTTCCACAGTCACTAGTTACAAAAGCTGCTAACAGATGGGGCTGTACACTGTACAGCTCATATCAGCATACATAAGTGAAATATTTGTATGAAAACAATCTTTGCAAACAATCACATCACAATGTTTTCAAAATGTTCACCATTGGCACTACAGAGGTGGCGCAAATGAAGAATGAAATTCGCCATCACATTTCGTAGTGTCTCAACCGAAATGGATTCACATGCCACAGAGATCGCCGATTCAAGCTCGTCCAGAGTGGCGGGATGCTTCGGGTAGACCATGTCCTTCACTGTGCCCCACAAAAAAAAGTCACAGGGAGTCAAATCCGGCGAATATGGAGGCCAATCCATGCCTGCACCAGTAAATTTGGGATATTCCAAAGCAATGACTCGATTCCTGAAGTATTCTTCAAGAAAGCGAAACACTTGTTCGGTCTGATGTGGTCGGGCTCCATCTTGCATAAACAATTCAGTACCTGGTCGATCCTGTAACGCTTGCTGTGTAGCGACAAATTGTTCCAAAATTGCAACGTAACATACACCAGTGACCGTTTCTTGAATGAAAAAAGGGCCAATAATGCCTCTGCTGCATACTGCAGCCCACATAGTAACTTTAGGAGAACACAGGGGTTTTGCTTCACACCAATATGGCTTTTCGGAACCCCCAAAATCATCAGTTCTGCTTATTCACGTATCGATACAGGTGGAAGTGTGCTTCATCTGTAAACCAGATGCAGCCAACAACAAATCCTTCACTATCAATCATTGTGAGCATCTGATTAGCAAAGGCAACCCTTTGTTGCACATCTCGTACGGGTATGGCCTAGTGCGTTTGAATTTTGAATGGAAACATGTGTAGGCTCTTTCTCAGTATTTTCTGCATGCTGGAACGCTTCAAACCAGTCTCAGATGCAATTCTACAGACAGATGACATTGGATTTCGCTGAATAATTCCAGAAAGTGTGGCGATATTTTCAGGCATAACTGCAGTTTGCTTGCGGCCAACATGCCCCACTAGATCATCAGTTACACTGCCTGTTCGTTGAAATTTTGTGAAGAGTGTACGAATGGTTTTCGCATCGGGTCCTTTTGGAACATTAAATCGTGCTTGGAAACTTTGCCTTGTTGCCGTAGGACTCTCGTCTAACCTGTGGTACTCTAGGACCAGAAAAATGCGTTGTTCAATGGAGTACATGGTTTTAATCTCTTCCTTCAGTACGCTAACCTCCTTTCATGTTTCAATAGTGGAACTGATCGCTCTGGGCTTCAGATCACTATTTATACTAGGCATTACGTATGGCGATTACAGCGCCATCTGTTAGCAGCTTTTGTAACTATTATTTCAAACTGCTGTATAAACTTCTTACAGCTTTCACAATAGACATACCCTTTTCTGCATTCCTCTATTGATCTTTGTTTTCGAGATATTTAATTTTGAAATCAGGGAGTCCTTTTCTGGACACCCTGTAAATTCATATGATTTGATGCAGACTGTGTTTTTTCCATCTAGGGTGCAGGGGAACAGTAGCACTGCCATAAACAATATTTTTATTCATTCTACATTACTAGATGGGCATTCTGTTAGTAAAAGGGTGGATGGCCTTTCAGACAATGATGCACAATTTTTAACACTAAAAGGCTTTTGTACTCAAACAAATGTCACATATAATTACAGACTATGGAGGAAAGTTAATCCAATGACAATAGAGAGTTTTTTAAACACCGTCAAGGAACAGAGTGGCAGGATGTTTATAGTGCCGTCAACATAGATGACAAATATAATGCTTTCCTTAACAAATTTCTCATGCTCTTTGAGAGTTGCTTCCCATCGGAACATTCTAAATGGGGTACTGGCAGCAGAAGGCAGCCTCAGTGACTGACTAGTGGTATTACAAAGTGGAAAGTGTATCAAAATTTTAGAAGTCAGAATCAAGCTACAGTAGCCCATTACAAACAGTACTGTAAGGTGCTTAAAAATGTTATTAAGAAGGCAAAGAGTATGTGGTACACAAATAGAATAGCTAATTCACAGGATAAAATTAAAACCATATGGTCGGTTGTGAAGGAAGTGGAAGTGTCTGATCAGCAGCACAAGGTTGACGATATAAAGTCATTTTATAGTAAAAATATCTCTGTTACTGATAAATCAGGTATATGTACAGTATTTAAAAATCATTTTCTGAACATTGCTGGTGAATTAAATAAAAATTTTGTTTCTATAGGCAATCATATAACTCTTTTGGGAAATGCCTTTCTGAAATTTATGTCTGAAATATTCGTCCGTGATACAGACGAGGGGGATATTGTGTCAATAATTAAATCACTGAAGACTAAGGACTCTCATGGATATGATGGAGTGCCTAGCAGAATATTAAAGGACTGTGCTGCACATGCTAACCCTGTACTTAGCCATATTTGTAATTCTTCCTGTAGGAATGGTCAGATACCTGAACAATTAAAGTATTCAATAGTGAAGCCACTTTATAAAAATGGAGAAAAGAGATAATGTAGACAATTTTAGACCTATTTCTAGGCCATCAGTGTTGTTAAAGTTACTGGAAAGGCTGTGTATGTAAGGATGATTAATCATTTTATATCACATAATTTGCTATCAAATCTACAGTTTGGCTTTGGAAGTTGTTTAACAACTGAAAATGCTATATTCTCTTTTCTCTGTGAGGTACAGGGTGGGTTAAACAAAAGGTTTCAAATGTTAGGCATATTTTTTGATTTAACTAAGGCATTTGATAGTGTTGATCACAAAATATTTGCTCCAGAAGTTGGACCATTGCAGAATACGGGGAGTAGCTTACAATTAGTTCACCTCTTACTTTAACAACAGACAGCAAAATGTCATTATTCACAGTGTTGAGAATATCTGTGATGTGGTGTCTTGAGTGGGTATGGTCAAATGGGTGGCGCCACAGGGATAAGTGTTGGAACCACTCCTGTTCTTTATTTATATAAATGATATTCCCTCTAGTGTCGTGGGTAACTCTAAAATATTTCTGTTTGCTGATGACACTAGCTTGGTAGTAAAGAACATTGTGTGTAACGTTGGCTTGTTTTCAAATAGTGCAGTAAGATAAGACGTACCAGGAACGAACCCATCAATAGCTGTTAGTTAGCATACAGAAAGTCTTTTACAAATTGTGTTGGCCCTGAAAAGGGCCTTTTTTGTGGCCAGGATAGTGTTTACTTAAAGTAGGTGCTCGAACTGGTGACCCTCTGATGTGACACAAACTTGGTAATATCGAACGGTGTTTTGCGAAGTCTTTCAAGGATTCCTGGCATTGCCTTGATGTGATTGGTGGCATGCTGAATGTGATCCATCAATGCCTCTTCATTGCTAGGTGGTTCACTTCTGGATGGGTGAAGAGAAAATGTCATGTGGCCTGAGGTGTGATGATCGCTGGGGCCATGTTCTGTGAGCACCTCTGCCAGTTACCTGGGTGTTGAGGAGTTCATTTAAATATCCGCGCACAGCATGACTATCATGTGTGGGTGCCCCATCATGCTGCAACCACATGCATAGACATATGTCCAGGGGAACATCTTCCAGCAGGCCGGGTAGAGTTTCTCGCAAAAAGTGAAGGTAATTTGCACCAGTAAGTTGAGGAGTCAGACAGACTGGCCAAATCAGATGGTCACCCACAATGCCTGCCCAAATGTTGAGTGAAAATCGTTCCTGATGTGCGTGGTCATACATGACATGAGGTTTTCCCCTTGCCCAGTAATGAACATTCCAAGTGTTGTAAAGGCCATCGAGAAGGAAGGTGCACTCGTCAGTAAACAACACAATGGCGGGGAAGTCAGGATCCTGTGCAACATATCTCAGAAACCACCGGCAAAACCCTAGCCTGTGTTCAAAGTCCGCCACAGGATTTAGGTCTTGGACAGGGTGGAAACTAAATGGATGCTGGCCATCGTCCCTCAAAACCTCCAAGACTAGCCAGTGAGTGACCCCCAAGTCGTGTCCAGTTGCTCGAGTATTTGTCACAGGTGCTTTCTCAAAGCGCTCGAGTACAGTCTCTTCAAATGTGCCATCCTGTCATGTTCGAGGTCTTCCAGCATCATTGTGATATCCCACTAACGAGCCTGTTTCACCAAGTTTCTGGTGAATTGCTGTAAACATTTGCAGGTGTGGGTGGCGTCTTGCTGGATACTGTTCCTCATACAACCGTCAGGCTTCGTGCGTGTTACATAAAAAAAAACCATATCTCTTTGTTCTTCAAATGTATATTGTGCCACCATGTTTACTGTGTGACTAAATTGCAAGTGATGTGTGTGGTCTGACATGAAGCTTACATGTGAATGCCTCTGATGTGAGATGGAGACAAACAGCAAGACCCATTCGACACGTGTGCATATCACATTGGGGCAGTGACGGGGTGAGGGACATTTGTATGTGTGAACTGACAACCAGTGTGCTGCCTGTTAACCAATGAATGGCAGCAGGGCAATCCCACGGCCAATCGGAGCACGTGGCGTTCAAGTTTCCGTAGTTTAAAAATGGTGCATTGTCGACCTACACAACAATAGTAATTTTAGTTCCTACTGGCATCAGCTATCCAGGGTTAAAATTTTGTGACACAGTTTTTCTCCACCCTGTATATTCTTTACTGTCGTTTCCTGTTGACAATATCACCAAATTCCCAAGAATAAGCAGCTTTCACTCAGTTAATACTCGGCAGAAATCCATCCCGCATTTGAATCAGACTTCCTTAACTCTTGTGCAGAAAGGTGTGCAATATACTGCTGCACCCATTTTCAATAAGCTACCACAAAAATTCAAAAATCTTAGCAGTAATCCTTGCAGTTTCAAATCGAAACTGAAGAGTTTCCTCATGAGTCACCCCTTCTATTCTGTTGAGGAGCTCCTTGAAAAATTAAGCTGATTCTTATGTTATATTGTTGATTGCGTTTACTTAAACCTATGGCTTGACTTTTTTTGGGTTCATGAACATTTTATTTTTATCTGTTATTACATCTATGTAGTCACTTTCCATGACTTTCCATGACTTTGGAGATTTGCTCCTCAATTTGGTCCTTCTCAACTTGATGTGTAAATAAATAAATAAAATAAAAAAATCTCTAGAAGTGTGTGATATGAATTGTGAAACACCATGTATATGCAGTGTCCCAACAGTACGAAATATGTATAGAAAGCAGTCTGTTGATGGATAACAAACATACATTCATAAAATATTGTTTTTGTGAAACACGACTACTTATTCACATGGAGGTAATAAGTGCTACTAGTGGGGGATCTCAAGTTTATTTCGTACTTCTAAATTTCTCCAAGGAAGTAGTATAGGGCCTCTGCTGTAATTAATCTTTAGGAACAGTTTGTGATACAATGTGAGTAGCCCTCTTATATTGTTTGAATATCCATTTAGTAAAGTTATCTGAAAATCAGAACGAATTGCAAAATGCTTAAGACAGATTAGCTGGATGGGTCAAGAAGTGGTAGTTGATGCTAACAATAAAAAGTGTGAGGTTCTTCATATGAGAGTTAAAAAAATTATGTTAAATTATGGTTGTAAGATAGGTAAAACAAATTTAAAGTTTTTAGATTCAGCTAAATATCTAAAGATTACAATGACCAACTACTTGAGTTGGAGCCATCACATGCGAGATGTTATTGGCAGGTGAGCCAAAGACTGTATTTTATGGGCAAGACACTTAGAAGGTAACAACAAATCTACTAGAGATTGGCTATGTTATGTGATTTAAATTCTATTTCTCCTCAAAATGCTGAAATATTGTATTGATTTCAACCTACACCTTGAGAAATGACCACTGTAACAAAATAACAAAAATCAGAGCACGCACGGAAAGATTTAGGTATTCATTTTCCTGCATGCTGTTTGAGGGTGGAAAAGTTGAGAAATAGTCTGAAAGTGGTTCTACGAACTCTGTGCCAAGCACAAAAGTTCGAAATGCAAAGTAATCATGTGGAGTTAACTGTAAATGAGGAGGGAAATGGATATAGGTAGAGATTCTGGGATGGACATAAGGATATGAGCAGAGATTGGTTATACTGAGCATCTGGCATGGGATCACTATGTCAGGGCTTATATGGAGAGAATCAATGGCTGCCATCTGTCGAGTAATTACCATGGTTCATCATGGCAGTGGTAGAACATTTGTCTGCAGAGAGGGTGATTAAATTGGGATTTGTTTTCTGATTGTGGAGTGCTGTTCTTTCTTCTGTTTAGAGAAAAAAAGGGGGGGGGGGGGGGGTAATGGGATGATTATGTTTGAGAGGGAGGAGGCTTACACTTCGATAGTGGTGTGAACTGTGGTAGGGAAGCTTCAGTCTTACACTTAGGTTGGTTTTGGTTGGATTGATTAATAGGAGAAAAATGTGTCCAGTATAGAGATAAGGAGAAGAACAGTATGTCTTTGATGGGTCCAACATGATTGTAGTTGGGTATGATACTAAAGGGACATGATGGAACTTTGCATTGGGTCTAAAGGTAAAGCCTTTGGATAGGACTGAAATGTCAGTAGGATTGAGGTTCTTGGTTGATAGGCTGACTATAGTTTTTTGGGTTTCCTTAGGTGAACCTCCATCAATCCCCCATAGCAGCCAGATCTCGTCTTGCTTACTTTTTCCATCTATCTCATCCCCCAAATCTCCCAGCATCGCACAGATCCCAGAACCTAAACTGAGACTTTTATATAGGATGTCCCACACAAAACTAGTATGCCTCACATACCAATTAATCATCTCTAGTCGAATTGCTTGTGAAGTGGCAACACTGTCTCAAAAGTTGGCTACACTGCATCTTATAAGAAAGTTGAATGCAGCTGTGTGTTTGAGCATCAGTTGTTGTGGGAAGCACGTACGGTTGAGTTGTTACAGAAGTGGGGCAATTTGCATTAGAACAGAAACTAATATTGTGGAGTGTTACATAAAGACAGGTTCAGCCCACCTGGTTAGCAGTGCAGTCTAATGCACTGCTTTCTGGGTGGGAAGGCGTGCCGGTCTCCGGCATGAATCTGCCTGGCAGATTAGTGTCGAGGTCCAGTGTACTGGCCAGTTTGTGGATGGTTTTTAGGTGGTTTCCCATCTGCCTCAGCAAATGTGGGCTGGTTCCCCTTATTCCGCCTCAGTTTACACTATGTCGGTGATTGCTGCACAAACACTTTCTCCATGTACGAGTACACCATAATTACTCTATGACACAAACATTTGGGCTACACTCATCTGGTGTAAGACATTCCCGGGGGTAGGGGAGGGAAGGGGGGGCGGGGGTCCACTGGGGCCGAACCGCACAGTAACCCTGGGTTCAGTGGAGGGGTGAGTGGACTGCTGTAGCATGTTGTGCGGTTGTGAACCACTGAGGGCTACGGCGGGGATGAAGCCTCTTTGTCATTTCTAGGTCCCCAGTTCCATACAATACAATACAAGACAGGTTCCATCAGTAAATGTAAAGAAATTTTTCAAATGAAGTAACCTGGTAGGAAACTCCCCAATAGCCAGCACTATTCAAGATCTGTGCAAGGAATGGAAGACTGTAGGATCCGTTCAGAATGTGCAGAGGAATGGCAACTGACAATGAGGACCTCAGAAACTATAGACAGAATTCACATGGAGAAGTCCCCACAAGTTGGTAAGGAGGTTTTTGCAGCAAGTTGATATATCTCATACATTGAAATTTGAAAATCAGGAAAAAAAAAAAAAAAAAAAAAAAGAGTTCATGGTTGTAACTGACTGTTACCATCAACTGCTAATGGTTACTTGGATTCTTTGCTTTACTTCATGTCAGATGAAGCCTGATTCCATTTGTCAGCATATGTAAACTCTCCAAATTTCCATTTACTTATCTTTCTTAATCTTTTACAGCCCAGACTAGTTTATTTTTATTCCACACAACGTTTGGAGTAAGTGTCAAAAATTAAATATTTCATTACTAGTAAAACTACAATAAGTTTTTTTCTCCTTATTCCTCTGGTACCACCGCCTTCTCATTCCCCATCAAATATTCTCCACAGAGATGGAGTCTCCACTCCATCCCATCACACATCTAGGTCCTCCTCCTTTAGCACACCTACTGTATCTCCTTCCATACTACATATATTTGGGTACATCACTCTGAAAGTAATACCTTGTATTCCGCTGCATTTTTTCGTTAAAATTGAGAGCCTGTTACTCCTACCATGCGAATAGAGAAATTAAACCACATGGTTACATACACTCCTGGAAATTGACATAAGAACACCGTGAATTCATTGTCCCAGGAAGGGGAAACTTTATTGACACATTCCTGGGGTCAGATACATCACATGATCACACTGACAGAACCACAGGCACATAGACACAGGCAACAGAGCATGCACAATGTCGGCACTAGTACAGTGTATATCCACCTTTCGCAGCAATGCAGGCTGCTATTCTCCCATGGAGACGATCGTAGAGATGCTGGATGTAGTCCTGTGGAACGGCTTGCCATGCCATTTCCACCTGGCGCCTCAGTTGGACCAGCATTCGTGCTGGACGTGCAGACCGCGTGAGACGACGCTTCATCCAGTCCCAAACATGCTCAATGGGGGACAGATCCGGAGATCTTGCTGGCCAGGGTAGTTGACTTACACCTTCTAGAGCATGTTGGGTGGCACGGGATACATGCGGACGTGCATTGTCCTGTTGGAACAGCAAGTTCCCTTGCCGGTCTAGGAATGGTAGAACGATGGGTTCGATGACGGTTTGGATGTACCGTGCACTATTCAGTGTCCCCTCGACGATCACCAGTGGTGTACGGCCAGTGTAGGAGATCGCTCCCCACACCATGATGCCGGGTGTTGGCCCTGTGTGCCTCGGTCGTATGCAGTCCTGATTGTGGCGCTCACCTGCACGGCGCCAAACAGGCATACGACCATCATTGGCACCAAGGCAGAAGCGACTCTCATAGCTGAAGACGACACGTCTCCATTCGTCCCTCCATTCACGCCTGTCGCGACACCACTGGAGGCGGGCTGCACGATGTTGGGGCGTGAGCGGAAGACGGCCTAACGGTGTGCGGGACCGTAGCCCAGCTTCATGGAGACGGTTGTGAATGGTCCTCGCCGATACCCCAGGAGCAACAGTGTCCCTAATTTGCTGGGAAGTGGCGGTGCGGTCCCCTACGGCACTGCGTAGGATCCTACGGTCTTGGCGTGCATCCGTGCGTCGCTGCGGTCCGGTCCCAGGTCGACAGGCACGTGCACCTTCCGCCGACCACTGGCGACAACATCGATGTACTGTGGAGACCTCACGCCCCACGTGTTGAGCAATTCGGTGGTACGTCCACCCGGCCTCCCGCATGCCCACTATACGCCCTCGCTCGAAGTCCGTCAACTGCACATACGGTTCACGTCCACGCTGTCGCGGCATGCTACCAGTGTTAAAGACTGCGATGGAGCTCCGTATGCCACGGCAAACTGGCTGACACTGACGGCGGCGGTGCACAAATGCTGCGCAGCTAGCGCCATTCGACGGCCAACACCGCGGTTCCTGGTGTGTCTGCTGTGCCGTGCGTGTGATCATTGCTTGTACAGCCCTCTTGCAGTGTCCAGAGCAAGTATGGTGGGTCTGACACACCGGTGTCAATGTGTTCTTTTTTCCATTTCCAGGAGTGTATTTTTGTCTTATCTCAGTCTTCCAAGTACCTCTCCATGTAATTCCAGTTGCATGGTAGCTTCCATCCCAGCAGCAGCACATCAAAACACATCATTTCATTTTTGAGTTGACACAGCTTGTAATAAGAAGTGAATTATTTTTATCCTATGTGTGCTCCTTAGTTTAAACTCTTAAATTTATACATAGTGAGAACTCTGCATAGCAGGTTTTAGTGTCTGTTTATTCTTCTTGGTTATATTTTACATTCATTCCAGCCTTAGTAGCACCACAGTTGGGTAAATTTTATTTTATTTATTTAATTTTTTTTGGGGGTGGTGGGGAGGGGGGGGGGGGTGTTTCTGTGCTTTCTCACTTACTCCTGTCTGCTTTGTTTGTATTTTTTGAGATCTTATTGAGATTTTTTATTTATTTATTTTTATACACATTATGGTGTGGCTAGGAATTGTACTTGTTGTGCATGGACACAAGGAGAACTGGCTCTTTCTAACAGAAACACTCTCCTAGACTTCTTGACCTATTTATTAACTTCAGTAACCATGCTCGTTTTGATGACATTTTGATCGTCAATAACCATCACTATACTGACACCACTAATAAGGATCAAACTGTATGTAGCTACAAGGTCTAAGGCACTTTCATTGCATGTGGGCTTCTGAACTGGCTGCTCAAGACAGTTCTGGAAAAGTGTTCAAAAGTACTTCACAAGACTGTCTGTCTGCAATAAATCCATAGATGTTGACACACACCTATGTAGGGAGTAAAGATCATTGTAATAAAATAAGGGAAATCGGAGACCATACAGAAAGATTTGAGTGTCTGTCTTCCCTGCACACTGTTGGAGAGCAGAACGGTAGAGAAATAGTGTGAATGTAGTATGAAAAACCCTCTGCCAGGTGCTTCAGTGTGGAATACGGAGTAGTCATGTAGATGTGGCTGCACATGCACTCTACCAACACACCTCCTAACCCAAGCGGTCTATAAAAGTGTCTGATTACTGTTCTGACCCACCTTTAATGCTTAACTTCACACAGATTAAAAGGCATTCAGGATCTGTGGAACCTTGCTACATATTATCATATTTTTTACTTCACGATTGATAACAAACCTATCCTTATGATAAATATTCCAATCTGAACTTCGCTACTGTTCAGTTCTGGTTTTAACCAGCATTCTGTTCCTAATACCATTTGAGCATTATAAACTCCAACAAGTGATAGTATTTCTGGAACCTTTCCTTGGATGCTCCTGTGGTTTACTAATATTAACCTATTCTAAATCCTATCTGCAAGGACAAGCAATTTCTGAGAACATTGTCACTGTTGTATCTTTGATTTTGGCAGGCAATTTTTCATAGTTCTAGATTTCTGTAGAGCATGTGACATGATGCCTCACTACAGACTGTTAATGGAGGTATGAGCAGATGGAAAAGGTTCCCAGATATGTAAGTGGCTCAAAGACTTTTTAAGTAGTAGAACCATGTATGTTGTCCTTAACAGTGAGTTTTCATCAGAGAGAAGGGTATCGTTGGGAGTGTCCCAGGGAAATAGGATAGCAACACCATTATTTTCTATAAATGTAAATGATCTGCTGGATAGGTTGGGCAGCAAACAGCAGTTGTTTGCTGATGGTGCTGTGGTGTGTGGGAAGGTGTTGAAGTTGTGTGACTGGGAGGATACAAGATGATGTAAGCAAAATTTCTAGTTGGTGTGATAAATGGCAGCTAGCTCTAAATACAGAAAAAATTAAGTTAATGTGGATGAGTAGGAAAAACAAACCCTTAATGTTCAGATAGAGCATTAATAGTGTCCTGTTTGACACTGTCACATTGTTTACATATCTGGGCATAATGTTGTAAAGTGATATGAAATGGAATGAGCATGTGAAGCCTGGTGTGATGCGGGTTGACTTCAGTTTATTGAGAGAATTTTAGGAAAAGTGCGATTCATCTGTAAAGCAGACCGCATACAGGACATAAGTCTCACCTGTTCTTGACTACTACTCAAGACACTAGGTCAGGTTAAATAAAGACATTGAAGCAAGCCGCTATATTTGTTATCCCAGTAAGTATGAACAAGATGCCAGTATGTATTACAGAGACAATTTGGGAACTGAAGTGGGTTGCGCTAATGGGAAGGCGACGTTCTTTCCTAGTCCAGGATTTGTCAAACATGAGATGTGATGCTTATGCAAAAACCAAGTTCCTGGATTTGTCACCAAATGTGATGACTATGCAAAAACTATTTTGTATCATACAGGACTTGTAGTCAAGCATGAGTTATGTGATGATTAAACAAAAACTGTGAACCCAGAGATGCTTTGAGAACTGAAGTCGGATTCACTAAAGGGAAAGTGACGTTCTTTTTGAGGAACACTATTGAGAAAATTTAGAGAACTGGCATTTGAAGCTGACTGTAGAACCACAAAGATAAGGTAGGACACATTAGCACTCACATGGAGGCATATAGACAGTTGTCGTTCTTCCCCCACTCTTTCTGTGAGTGGAACAGGAAAGGAAATGATTGATAGTGGTAGAGAGTACCCTCCGCCACGCAGTGTGCAGTGGCTTGTGCAGTACGTATGTAGGTGTAAATGTAGGTGTAAACAGAATATACAAAGTAGGAGGAAGAAAGGATTATTGTATGTAAAACGAACTGCAAAAAATTAAAGAACAACTGACGTGGGGACTTGCAGGCATTAACTAAAAATTCATGAATAATGTGAACTCCCTGAAGGGGCTTGTCAGTGTAATGTGAAGGTCTTGTGATTCTCTTTAATAATGCATCCTGTTTTACCTTTTTCATTACAATTCCCATCGCAAACCCAAGCACTTGAGTTAAGTCTCACATTTGAATCAGAATCATGTAGCTATCATCAGGTATAAACCTAATTCTCTTTTCGTTAGTAGTTCTTTCTCTTACTGCTACTGTTTAACTGTTGGTTACTTTTCTATCAAGTTCCAACATTTCAAACAAATTAACATCAATCATGATAACCAAAACCATTCCACTTAATTTGAAATGTTTACAGAATTGTTGTGTACTACATTTTAAATACTCTCTCCCAGACCAATTCCATATCTACAATAGATTTTTCCAAGTGCAGTTGACAAATGAAGTGTACTAATGGGTAATTCTATAGTTTACTGAACTCGTGGTTCAGTCGAGTCATTCATACATTTCTTCAATGCTGTTACAGTGGAACTTGAGGTAGTTACTTCATCTGAATCTTCAGATTGTTCTGAAACATTTAACCTAAGGCTAACATATGAGCTAATTTCTAATTAAGTCAGAATATAATTAATCTTTTAAATTCAGTATAGTTGTATCTATTTGACATTTTTGACATTTGTCTTAGCAAAATTTACACTGCTTTCAGATCAGTACCTTAGTGTCTCATTTCATTACCCAATGGTCCAACTTGAGCCTCCAGCTCTGCATGAAATTGATGACTAAAGCTCTTAAAAATTCCTTGCAATTGTCTTCCATTGTTTGGGTTAATAATCGCATAGGGTTTAAATAGTAATACTGGAACAAAACTTCTTCCAATCCACAACAGTTACCAACACAGGAAATTCCTACTTCAAATAAACTCATTTCTCTCTCAACGCACAATTTCATGCAAGAAAAGGAATATTTTTCACAACTGACTCTTGCACTGCAAATCACTGCATAGTCACCCGTCACCCACCACAATTAGTTACCATCTGCCAAAGAAACCACCCACTGAGCTTCTGTTTCATCATCTTAAAAATATTTTTTATGATATGCTATGCTGTGACCTTTAACTGCATGTCACCAGTACCTTTGTTTTGGTAATAATTGCTTTTGAGTGCAAGTATTAGCACACACACATCCATCCTTCAATAAGTTGTTTATTGGTTTCCAGGGACTCCATGTGTAATTCTTTTGCTGTTAAAAGAAGCCACACAATATTTTTAAACTTCACCAAATAAAAAAAAGTTTTGAAATTTCCACAAAAAATTACAGTTTGAATTAATAATACATATAATGATGTCTCAGATATACATCATTAAACAAATAATAAGATCCAGGGACAGTGCTGAAGATCAATCACAAAATGAGTTTCAGTAGAACATTTGGTTTGGTTTTCGCAGCTTAATCTACATTGTTCATGATACACAGCCCAGTTACATTAATAATTATCAAAAGCTTCAACAACGACCTTTTGCAGCATGGCTTGCTGCAAGATATGCAGCGAGAGTCAATAAGGTTCTGGAAGGTAATGACTGAGACGTGGAGCCATTCCAGCTCCAGTGCTGTGGCCAGCTGTGCTAGGTTTTTAGGTTAAAGATCCGTGGCACAAACAGCATGATCAAGGTAGTCCCATAGATTCTCAATTGTATTTAAATCCGGGGAGTTTGGTGCTCAGGGGAGTACGATAAACTCACAACATGCACATTCACTCGAGCTGTGTGACGTGTTGCATTGTCCTTCTGTAGATGCCATTGTGCTGATGAAAAACAAACTACATGGGTCCCCAAGAATATACGCGTATTTGTATTTATCCATTATGCACTCCAGAATGACAGAATCACCAAGGAAATGCCACAAAAACATTCCCCAGACCATAATGGTCCTTCTGATGATTGCTGCAGGGTGTTTGTTCTCAGACATTTCACACTGTACATGGCAGTGGCTATCTGTCATCTGAGAAGGCCATCTGTCGCCACTCAGTGGAGATCCAGTTGTGGTACTGGTGTGAAAATTCCAATGTTCGTCATGGATGAACAGCAGTCAGCATGGGTGCATGAACCAGGCATCTGCTGCGAAGGCTCATACACAGCAATGTTCACTGGACAGTCACAGGAGGAGATACTGTGGTAGCCCCTTGGTTCATCTGGATGGTCAGTTACTCAACAATTGCACATCATTCACCACTGTCATGTATTTACTCTGCATTGCTATTGCCACCAGCTGCCATTGACATTGAAAGTAGGCAGTGGTCACATTAATGTGACTGGATGTGTATGTAATCCTAAGTATTCTGTGAATCTTCCAGGCAGGTCAGAGAACCCTGTAACTTCTATTTCTGCATCCATGAAGGTATTTTCTCTTGCAAAGTTGCTATGATCGCCATCCCATGTTGAAGACATACATGTCTTTTGACATTGACTCATCATATGCAAATAAAAATCACAGCACTGCACAACATCTGTGATTTTACTTATGGTATCTTGTATCATATAGATGGGTAGATCACATAACTAATGAGGAAGTATTGAATAGGATTGGGGAGAAGAGAAGTTTGTGGCACAACTTGACCAGAAGAAGGGATCGGTTGGTAGGACATGTTCTGAGGCATCAAGGGATCACCAATTTAGTATTGGAGGGCAGCGTGGAGGGTAAAAATCGTAGAGGGAGACCAAGAGATGAATACACTAAGCAGATTCAGAAGGATGTAGGTTGCAGTAGGTACTGGGAGATGAAAAAGCTTGCACAGGATAGAGTGGCATGGAGAGCTGCATCAAACCAGTCTCAGGACTGAAGACCACAACAACAACAACAACAACATCTTGTTCTATGGTTTTCAGATGTGTGTATCATTCAGAAGCTAGAAGAAGTAGGGATACACACTGCTCCATTGGGGTGGGATGTATCACCACTCTGGCAGGTTCAATCTAAATAGTAAAAATGTAAATGTCGTGTGACTAGGGCCTCCCATCGGGTAGACTGTTTGCCGGGTACAAATCTTTCTATTTGATGCCACTTCGGCGACTTGCATGTCACGATGAAAAGATGATGATTAGGATAACACAAAACCCAGTCCCTGAGTGGAGAAAATTTCCAACCCAGCCGGGAATCATACCCGGGCCCTGAGGATTGACATTCTGTCACGCTGACCACTCAGCTACCGGGTGTGGACATCTAAATAGTTACACCCATAAATTATGTATTGCTTACAAAACAGTGAAAAATTAAAGGAGATAAGTATATAAATTATGTAACTTTGAATCAAAGGCTGCCAATGATTGCTTTCTGGAATTCAATAAAAATCTGATTTCAATTTATTCGTTACAACTAAATTAGTGACCCATCAAAGAATGCCATTGAGAGAAAAGCAGGATTAACAAGCAGCTGAAGTCATTAGTCATGTCAAATGTTTCTGTGCTTTCTGAAATAATAAATTAGGCCCATGCCAGTTCCATCACATTCAAGTTGGGATTGTAGGGCAGTAAGGGGGATACTTTGTACTCCTTGCTGGCACCATGTCTGTTGACAGTACACATCTTCTCAGCTGCTTTGTTGGCTTTAATTAAGTAGTTCATTTTTTCTTTTCATTTTATCATCACAGATTATTTATTTATTTATTGGCTTGTAAGCACTCTTTAAATGGGAATATGAGGGCCTATGCCACTTTGTTAATCTGCATACTGTGTTGTGACATGTTACACATAACTATAATAGATGCAGATGGGGTGTTCAGAAGCATCACTTCCCAGAATTTCATTAGTTACACCTGGCCATAATAATTGCTCTTGGTTGACATTACCAGAATTGGAGCTGTCCTTCCCTAACAAACCCATTCTTTGACATAATATGAGCTTTGGTCATCCTCTGGGTTGCTTCCCCACATTGTAACACCAGTTATGCTATCTGCTTGAATGTGTTTGTCAAGCGTATCTTACTGCCTGTCCAGGTTTCATCCAAGGAAAACATCTGACTCATTGCTTCCATAATGAGTTTTGATGACAAAACAGAAATGACAGTGTATAACATCAGCACACTTTAGCATCACAGTTCACTTATTACTAACATGCTGCCATACAAAATCCATTGAATTTAAAACTATGGTCAATGAAGTGCATCTCCACTTCCACCAATCCTCTCTTGTAAAACTGGTAAAAGCTTGCACTAGCTAGGCACTATCGTTTTCACATGGTAAAACGCTTCAGTAATGCACAAGTAAATCGTTTATTGAACTTGTCAATATCACACAGTACTGCACCAGGTCTGCTCTAATGTGTGTAAGAGAAAAAGAAAAAAGCATATCTCAGATAGCTGAACCACAGTCAACATATCTTTCAAAAGTAAAGATTTAAAGAAACTATCCATGCACTGTATTGTGTGCTTTGCGCAAAAGGTTATGGAAGTAATAAAGAGAATTCACTAGCATTGGCTGATTGGGAAAATCTCATCAGCCTCCTAAAACTGGACAGGCTTTTGCCTGTGTATATAACAGCGCTTAATTTAGCTGAGCCTGTTTATGTTTTTTCTTTGTCATAGCAAACTAAAATTTTCTGCATAACTTTTTGATTCCTGCTGTGTATGTCAGTTCTCCTTCTCTCTTACAGTCCTGATGGCAAAACATGTGAAATCCTTGACAGAAAAGGAATAGCCTTTTCATCCAATCTAGTAAGTTACTGAAATCTAAATACCAAAATAACAAGACAACATTGTAGTAATCTAAGAAAGGGTTATATATGTTGTCCAATAATGCGTGCAGCAGTTCTGTTGAAGCAGAGTGTTTGATACCTATCGTTGGCGGCATCTGTAGCCAAATGAATATCATCCAACTTCCTTCCATTTTCTCAACTTGCTTCCATGTTCTACATCACTGGCAGGTATGAAGAATATTCCTATTTATTTATTTTATTTTTATTTATTTATCTCTTGTTCCGGTGATCCATGTTGTGACAGTATCACAGGATATGGAACGTGTCAATTTTACAAGCTTTTGGCCAGAATTTATGGTAATACATAAAACAAAACAAAAACAGTAAACAGTAACTTAGGTCCCACTACAAAAAAATACATTTTAGATATAGATAGAGATTACAAAACAAAAAACAGTGAACAGTAACTTAGGTCCCACTACAAAAATACATTTTAGAGAGAGATAAAGATTACAAAATAATAAGTGTTACAAAGAAATAAATATTGCAAAATATATGTTCACAATAAAAATATTCGGTATTACAAACACAAATTTGGGCATTTCACAATACAAGAGATGTTAAACACTGTAGTTCAGGAACTCTTCTAATGTATAAAATGATCCTTGCAATAGGAACTGCCTTAAGGTTTTTTTGAACAGGAGATCATCATCTATCAAACACTTAATTCTTGAAGGGAGGGCATTAAAAATCTTACAGCCACTGAAATGGACTCTTTTCTGCACCATACTTAGATTTGGCTGTTCATAGTGGATATCATGTTTCCTTCTAGTATTGTGACTGTGATATGCACTATTCAGCTTAAAGATGGATTTTTCTTTCCTTATGAAGCACATCAATGAGAATATATATTGCGCAGTGGATGTAAGTATTTCAAGCTTCTTAAAAAGATTCCTGCATGTGGCTCTAGGATTGACTCCACACATGATCCTTATGGCTCTTTTTTGTACACACAGTACTTTTTTAGCCAGTGGCTGATTTCCCCAAAATATAATTCCAAATGCCATAATTGCATATCATGGACAAACAGAAAGAACATAGTCTGGCTATTGAACGCTACCTCTCTCAACACCCTACTGACTTAAAACCATCGCCTTATGTCTTATACAGCTGTCTTACTGCTTCACAGACAGGCTTTAATCCCAAAACTTAGACAACAAACAGATTTATTGTGCCATATCCAGACAAATCCTTAATCCTTCTTACCATCCCCATGAACCTGTTGCAAGGGAGCACCCATCCACCTCTGTAATCAACCAGTATTATCCTGGACTTATACAACTAAACCATTTCCTTTGCTAAGGCTTTGACTACATATTTTTATGTCTCAAGGTGAGGAACATGCCACACACAATATTTCTTATCCATCCCAAAGTGGTATTTCACTGTGCACCCAAACTAAGTGTGTGTGTGTGTGTGTGTGTGTGTGTGTGTGTGTGTGTGTGTGTGTGTGTGCGTGTGTGTGTGTGTGTGTAAGTGTATTTTATAACTCTGAAGAAGTATTCATCTGAAAGCTAGCAGACTTTTCAGTCTTCTCTATATGTCTATCAAAGACTCTGTGCCTTAACTAAACTGTGAGTTGTTATGTTTACCACACATTATTACATAGTTTCATTAGTTAATACAATATTTACCTAGTAATGGATATTATTGTCTTGGTTATTGGAACGTGAGCACAAGTGTAAAAATATATGATGTATGAGGAGGTCTTTAAATGAAATAACAAGTTTACTATTACTAGTCACTGTTTATTTATCTCCACGACATGTTTCAATGGTTTAAACCTCCATCATCAAATGGATTTATATTTGTTAGTATGACATTTGTGTGTGTGTTGTGTTACAATTTTTTGGAGGAATTTGTGGCACTGTCTGGTGGAGAAAACAAAACACTATTTTGGAACATGTTTTTGGGTTTCTTTTGACAAAAAATTAAACATATCTCAACATAAAATAACTGAAATAGAGTACCTCCAGTGGTCACAGGTTCCTTTTGCTGTCGTAACACAGTGAAAGACACCTGTGACCACTGGAGGTACTCTATTTTAGTTATTTTATGTTTATTGTTAGATATACGTTTAATTTTTTTCAAAAGAAACCAAAAAAATGTTCCGAAATAGTGTTTTGTTTTCTCCACTAGACAGTGCCACTAGTTCCTCCAAAAAAATTGTAACTCAACACATCCACAAATGTCATACTAACAAATGTAAATCCACCTGATGATGGAGGTTTCAACTGTTGAAATACATTGTGGAGATAAACAGTGACTGGTAACAGTAAACTTGTTGTTTCATTTAATGTTAGTAACAGTCAAAGTAAAGCCTAGCCTAAAATGTTCGCATTTAATGTATGAGGTCTGTTCAAAAAATTCTGAAACTTTATTCACAAAATTTTTCTATTCTTCCCTCTTACTTATTGTGCATGATCTCCTTTGAAATACTCTCCTTCACAATTGATACACCACTCCAAATGCAGTTTCCACTTGTGGAAGCAGTCTTGGTACACCTCTTGCTGGATCATATCATGTCTTGTCTATTGTTGCAAATCTTTGTCCTTTCAGTGGGGTTTCCAACAGTGGAAATAACAAATTAGGCCACAGGGGCCAGGCCTGTAGAATAAGGAGGACGAAGGAGCACAGCGATTTCGTTTTTTGTGCATTAGTCAAGCACCAACAGGAATGAATGTGGGGGTGTGTTATCATGATGCAAGAGCCATGAATTATCTCACCATGTTTCAGGTCATTTCCTTGTCATATTTTCTTGCAGGCGTTGCAGCACACCCTGATAGTACCTTTGATTAACAGTTTGCCCCTGTGGCACCAGTTCATGATGAATTAATCCTTCAAAGCCAAAGAAAACTGTTAGCATGGCTTTGACATTTGACTTGCCCTGATGAGCTTTTTTGTGTCATGGAGAACCCTCCCCAACCCATTGTGAAGATTGAACCTTGGTCTCAACATCATAACCATAGACTAACATCTCATCACCAGTTATGATTCTCTTAAGGAACATCTCATTCCCTTTTGCGCGATCCAAAAGCTCTTCACAGATTGAGAGGCGTAGGTCTTCTTGGTCTTGACTTGCGAGGCGTGGGACAAACTTGGTGGCAATGCGATGAATTCCAAGATACTGTGTCAGGATTTCATGACATGATCCAACTGAAATGTTACATTTCTTTTGCAGTCTCTTGGACAGTCAGTCTTTGACGCACACAATTTCATTGACATTCCTGAAATGAGTGTCGTCTTAGACGTCATAAGGGCATTCTGAATGAGGGTCCATCGTTAACTTCTGTCCAGCTATTTTTAAGCCATGTGAACCATTCATAACACCAAGTACAGCTTAAGCATTCATCACCATAGGCTTCCTGCACCATTTGGTGTGTTCTGTAAAGGTTTTCTTGAGTTTCAAACAAAATTTAATGTGGATGCATTGCTCCCCTAACTCTGCCATCACAAAATTCGCAAACTGTGCAATACAATGTTCTACTCAGTATGGCACTGAACAATAACCAACAGACATAAAACAATGAAACTTTTGGCAGTTACACATTGAAGACAGGCGTGTGCAGACATGCCAACCGCATTTCACTCCAACACACTGTTGGCGCTGAATTAAGAATGTTCTGGAATTTTTTGACCAGATCACTTACGTGAAACCATAATTCCATTTGGGCTAGTTTACCTTGAAAGTGATCAGTCAGCTTGAAGGTATATGTAATGTGAATAAAGAGAACAGCACTGGTACATAGATACATGTAGAAATGCATCAACTTTCCATCTTTCAAAAATTGTAATTAAACTTCAAATTAAACTCAAGAAGAATAGACAAAATTGCATCATCTGATATCTAAATAATTAATTACAGACTGTTTATGAATTAATTAGATGCATGTAATAATCATGCTCACTTGTTTGAGAATGTTTGGCATGTTATGGACAGAGCCCTTTGACCATCTTGGGATTTTGACTAAGCACAGTTTATTCACTTTTCTGAGTTATCACCTGTCAGTCGTATTCCTCATTTGCAAATGAGTAGGATTATCAGGCTGTATGAGTATTTTGCTAACAAATGTGTGTTTTCTGCTTGGTGTGTGACCCAGATGTGTTTCTTTTACAGGCATACTATCCAGCTCAAAATATGTTTTTTATTTTTCATGAAACTGATAGTTTTCTGTCATTTTACAGAGAACTATCAAGATTCATATCTGACAGAAGAGTTGATGGTAAAATTGATAAAGTTAGCAACATTGTTGTGACTGATCATCCTGATGCAAAGAACTGGCAATACCAAGAAATAATTAGACAAGGGGACACATTACTAAACCGTGTTCAGAAGCTCTCTCGAGTGATTAACATATGATGCTGCAATTTATTCTACACTGCTGCAAGTGAATATGGAGTGTTTGACTCATCCATTGCCAAATATTGTGCAGTTGCCCTCCTTCACACAATTTCTGTGATTTGTAATGAATGTGAATTTTGATAGAAACCTATTGTTCAGTGTCTACCACTATTAGCTACTATCAGTTATACTCACATTTTTTACCTCGGAAAACAGTAGTTGTTACAATGAACAAAAATGAGAGAAGTCAACCATTCACCGGAAGCTGATTAATGATGGCACATAGGCACGTGTAACAGCATAGAGATGTCATGTTATACCCTACCATTCTTTTCCTATTTTAAGTACAACCCCTCTCACACTCAATGATGCATATTCATTATTCATGTGAGTGTGCAACCCCCCCCCCCCCCCCACCCCACCCCATGGCCACGGCTATGAGTGTGTGCTCTTTGGTTTCTGTATGGATCTCTCTCTCTCTCTCTCTCTCTCTCTCTCTCTCTCTCTCTCTCTCTCTCTCTGTGTGTGTGTGTGTGTGTGTGTGTGTGTGTGTGTGTGTGTGTGTGTATTTTAGTGAGTGAGTGATATAGAAATACATCATACTTTGGTCAGCTCATGTAACTGGTTGATTTTCTTATTTTTAGTGCTTTTATCTTGTAATTTCCATTATTGTAATAATTTTTAAAACATGTTTGAATAAATAGTTTCATTCTAATGTTTAGCATAGTGTACAAATATCTCATTTAATATTTATTTCAGACATAATTTTTTCCCTTCACCAGTATAATATATTCTATTTAAAATATTTGAAGTCACAGTATTGATACTGAGCCATTCTTTATCTTATTTATCCCTTTTTGTGTGAAATTATCCAATACTTTGAAGCAGTTTCAGTGGCTAAAAGGAAGGAAAAGGTTTTGACTGTGTTGTTGGATTATAACTTGAAATACAGCTGGATAGAAGTACAAGTACTTTCTCTGAGAAGTATATAGAGAAGACATAAGTAGGGGCAGAAAAGAGAAGTGAGGTGATGGTGTCAGAAGAAAAGGGGGGGGGTGTATGGGAGTAATACACATTCATCACTAAAGAATGTCATAATGTTAAGTATCAGCCAAACAACTGAACAGTAATCTGCTGACACATGGAGCAGTACAGATGTCAGCGAGACATGGGAGAGAGAAAGGGGATACTGAAGGAGGAAAAGCAGAAGCAATACGAATGAGAGAAAAACATAAGAAAATCAGTGTTTGATGAACAGTTCCAACATCATTCAAAATTTCATTCAAAATTTGTGTGTATGGAAAACTATTGTTTTAACTAGGTGATTCAAGGAGATTGGAGGAACAATTTGAAATAACGTCAAAGTGTTCACAGGAATTTCAGAATAAGAAAAATGAAGATTTTGATATAGCTGCAGTTCTGGTAGGAAATATAGGGTTGAAAAAAGGAAAAACTGCTAAATTCAGATGGCAAAAATGAAACTTGTGGCACACAAGGTTCTACATTGTTAGATCACATGTGAATGTTGTTAGTCAAGAAATAGAAATGGTCATTTTTGAGTAAAATAGGAACATGTAATTTATGATACAACATTCACAAAGTATGGGTGGACGTATGTTTCCATTGATCTAATGATAAAAACAAAAAAAGAAAACTGACAAATAATTGGGCAGCGCAACATAAACAAACCACAATGACACACCATGAAGTAATTATTCAAGTGGAATGGAAATCTATAGATATGGTGTACATATACAGACAAACAAATGACAATCTGAGAAAAAGTGGATGATTTATTCAAGAGAAAGAGCTTCACAAATTGAGCAAGTCAATAATACAGTTTTTTTTGTCTTGGCATTAATTGATAGAGTCCACAAATAAGTTTGTTAAGAGTAGTCATAATAGAAAAGTCAGTCCCCCAATGATAAGTGAATAATAACTCTATATTGCTGTTATGACCAAGGTAATGATTTTATTGTTTTCTTATTTATTCTTCTTCGTGAAGAGTTGCGTGCATGAATCCTATGGCTACCACTAAATGCACTGTGAGTGTTGATTATGGTTGTCTGAAAGGAATGGAAGATTAGTGCAAAGGGACTTGTATGGTAAGGTTTATGTCCTCATGTGATGGAAATATCAGAATAATTTATGCTATGCCCCAACTCCATATTATAATAACTTGGACTGCTAAAAGAATGTGGGGAAGGAGACTAAAAAAAAAATATTCAACCGCTTTTGGTATGTGTAATATTTGTAGATACAGCTGCTATGCCAAACACTATCATTTGTTCACTCCTGGAATACATAAAACTTTCAAATTAAGCCTTGGAATTAAATGAAAGATGACCATGAATCCTAAGTTCTTCAAGTGCAAGATATCATTGTACTGGATGAACCAGCTGAGGCAGCTAGCAATATGGATATCTTTAGTCACACATATCTTTAGTCACACATAGTACTGAATAACACTTTTTAATTTATCATTTTGTATTTCCCTGTTGGATTGAGCTGGTAGTAGTTTAGTATTTGCTCTTTGGTCACCCAAATTTTACACATGAAGTGGAACATATAACCATTAAAAATAAAGAATTCTGATCTAGTTGTAATGATGAATGACTGCAAAGGTGATGGTTTTGATATCATAATGCTGCTGAAGATGTTTATATTGGAGCTGGTATTACACTGGAGACGATTTGTCTGGAATTTGATAAGCATCTCTGGGTAAACTGTAGAAATGAAGTGGAATAGGATTTTGAGAAGGTAAGTTGAGATGGTGTATAGATGCAGACTATTTATCTATTTTTGTTTCCAAGTTTTTGTATTTGTGTTCATTCATTTCACTTTTTGGAACACTCCAATGCAAAATTAGATAAAGCTAACCCAAGGGATGTCTGAAATTTGAGACAGATTGTTTCTTTTTGATTTTTTGAGTGTTTTTTTTTTATATTTTGCACACTGTTGTTAGTCTCAAATATTCCTCTATTACAACTACTTCTATTTTTGTTCCATATATAATTTTTCTGTAATAATAAAACTGCCTCTGCAATACTCCATTCAGTTATGAAAATAAACTTTTTGAGATGCGAAAATGCAAATTCTGTAGTGACTAGCTTGAAAAGACAGACAGTTGGGAAAGTAAAGTAACTGCATGGGGGAAAAATGTCATTGAAACTATTTTGTACTGTGTCTTCTTCTCTCTTAATTTTTCGAGAAAAGGTTTTCAGGCAGTTTTTGAATACTCATGTTTAACAAAACATAAGATTAACTTTGAAATTAAATGTGGAGGACATCAATTACATTTAGAACTTTCAGGTCAGACATGACTTTCCAAGTTTGGTCATGTGCCGCAATAAAGATATTAAGTTAACAAGGATTGTTCCACCACCACTGAATTGATTTGGGCAATGAAATCAGTGATTTCCAATTATTGTGTGGATTTGTAAAATAATATTTGTAATATTTCTAAGATGATGTTCTCCATTAGTGTACCTGAAAATTTTTCAGTTGAGATATCTAATAACTGATAGACTGGCACCATATTTCCAGGAACATATGTTACTAGAAGTATGCTCATTATATTACATGGCACCATATTTCCAGGAACATATGTTACTAGAAGCATGCTCATTATATTACATTTACAAGAAGCATGTTCATTATATTACACTGCAGACAGCCTATAATGTTCAGAACTTGCAACATTCATACAATGCATAGTGTCTATATAAAGAATATGAAGTGTTTAGGTGAAGACATATCCAAGTTTCTGGTCAACATTTACTGTTATTTTGATGGTTGGCCTGTTTGCTGGGAAGAATTTGAGGGAATTCAATCTTAAGTTCAACATTACACACGTCTTTGAGGCATACAACAACAAGATGGTTTACATTAGGACTTTCAGCTGAAAGGATTTTGGAACAGTGAGATGGTATTCAGTGCTAATTTCTGAAGCAGGTTTGGTTTAGCAATGAACCCCACTTTCATTTGAATAAGTTTGTCAGTAAGCAAAATTGGCACTTTTGGGGGACTGAGAATCCACATTTTTGTGATTGAGAGTGGGTGACTGTGTGGTGTGCAGTGTCCACTCATGGAATTATCAGTGCAATATCCCTTGATGGAGTGTCCACTCATGGAATTATCAGTGCAATATTCCTTGATGGCAAAGTGACTACCAAATGGTATGTGAAGGTTTTGGAAGCTGATTTCATCCCCATTATCTAAAGTGAACCCAATTTTGACAAGATGTGGTTCATGTAAGATAGCTCGACCCCATCAAAGCAGGAGAGTGTTTGATGTTCTGGAGAAGCACTTTTGGGGACTTTATTCTGGCTCTGCGGTACCCCGAAGCCACTGGCATGGACCTCGATTGGCCGCCATATTCTCCAGATCTGAACACATGCGACTCCCTCCTTTTTGTGGGGCTGTGTTAAAGACAACGTGTACAGCAATAACCAAAAAACCATTGCTGAGCTGAATACAGCTTCTGAGGAAGTCGTTGGCAGCACCAACGTTCCAACACTTCTGCAGGTCATGCAGAATTTCACTATTCATCTGCGCCGTATCATCGCCAATGATGGCAGGCATATCGAACAGGTCATAACCTAAATCCAAATATACATAGTGACATTTACATGTTGAATAAAGTGTGTGCACACCATAGTTTGCAACTAATTTACATTTTTTTCATATAGTTCAATAATTGTCACCCTCTACTGCTAGAAAGAATTCTGCTACTGCTCAGTCCAAATCATACAGTGCAATTGTGGATGCTTTAAAAAACCTTCACTGAAAGCAGAACTTTATTTTCTAATTTTATTTACAAAACTATTCGGTAAGTTCACGCAACATTTTCAAAGCCAAATACCTTTGATTCACAGATTTCATACTGGAATGGAAAAATACTGGAATGTAAATCACACTTCAGACTTTTTCCGCTTGTATTTTGAGGGTTTCAGCTATGTGGAAAATTGATAGTATTTTTGAAGTTCTTCATATTGAACTCTTTACATTAGGTAATGTGCTTTTTCTTGAACAACTAATTGTAGTGGGCAAATAACCAAAGATATTAGTAAATAAAAGATCATGACAAGTTGTGTTTTCTAAGGAATGCCCAAAAACATTACATCACAGCTTGCAAAAATGTTATGGAAAAGACATGCTTATCAGATGCACTGCTGAGAAGTTGTGGATTTTGAAACCCAAAGGAAACAATAAAGAGCAGTAGCTTCAGTGACATGTTAAAGTTTGCAAAAAGGATGTCATTCCATTTCTGGCAAGATAACTTATTAGACAAGTGGAAGGTTCTATTTGAAAATTTTTTTTCAAAACTTGTTATGGTTTCTCTTACATTGTCCCAATGAAATGCAAACATAGAAGAACTTCCATTTTGAAGCACACATTAGAAAATAAGACAACAGTGACCAAAAGATTTTTAAACAGTATACTTGATTGTGATGGATGCTTTGGGACAATACCCCCATTTTTATTTCTGTGCCAATTTACTGCTCATTGGATATGGACAGCAAGCACATGCAAATTATACTACTTATAAGGATGAATCTGAAAGGAAAAGAAAAACTGAAGTAGAAGAAACGAGAAAAGAGGAACAAAACCAAGAGAATCTTGAAGAGCAGGTTAAAAAGATGAATTACTTGACAAAATCTACTCACTATGAGACAACTGGTCTGAAAGCAATGAAAAAAGAACATCAACTACTGAAGATGGCACAAGAACCTCTCTCTTAAACTTCAGCTAAACTGAAGAAAGCATCAGAAGAAATGATTTAATGGCAGCAAAAATGGTCTTAAGGTATGCTTGAGGGTGCACAAACCATGAAAATAGAAGGAAGAGTGAAAAAAGGAGAGATGAAAACCATTCAGAAAAATCTTGAGAAAGTAAATCTAGTGTGATTATTTCACTTTTTGCTAAGGTTTCTAAGAAACCGTACTGATAACCTAAAAATATTTGGTTGGTCATTTTCCGGTACTGAAATGTAGAACATAATTAGTCATGAAAACGTTTGTGAATTACATTACCAATAATGAATTATTAATACAGAATTACTAATGTAATATTGCATATATTAGTAAATTCATATAACGAAATAAATAGCCATATTCAGTCCAGGGTTGTAAAAGAGAAATTTATTGTGGCCTTAACCAGCACTTTTGATAGGGATTATCAAAACTGAAAACAATTTATTTGTGCCATATCTGTTGATTTAAAATATTTTTCATCTTTTAATCAGGCCTTAAAATACTTTATCACCTTTTAATTGTCACTTTCAGATATTTTGTCACCTTTTTCAAGCACCACCACAGCTCCTCGCCCAGTGTACATGAGGTTGTGTGGGTAGAATAGAGGTAGCTATAAATAACTGAGTGAGGTGACACAGTGGTAAGACACTGAATTCATATTTGGCAAGACAGCGATTCAAATCTGTATCTAGACATCCAGATTTGGATTTTCTGTGATTTTGATAAACTTCTTAATGCAGATGCTCAGTGTCATTTCTCTGAGGACGTGACCAGTTTCCTTCCCTAAGCTGAGCCTGTGGTCTATGAAAAATGAACTCTTAGTCAACGAGATGTTACATCCTAATTTCCCTTTCTTCCTTTATTGATGTAAGATTTTATGGGAATAACATTGGTTATTAAAATACACTGTAGGTGGAGAAGACAGCAGAAGGTGAGTTAACAGCTGTGTTCATGAATATTATAGTTGATGTCGTGAATGATGATGGTGAATTAAAAGGTATGAAGTGGCCTAGGAAATTTTATTGACTAGTTAAGGCTAATCAGTGCATGAGTGAGTGACAGTTTTCAATACCCAGATGTCTGACCAACTAGGCCTTCACATCAATGAAATGAAAGAATCAAAAGTTGTGTTAAGTGCCAAAATTTTTTATGGGAACTACTGGTAATTCAGTGTCTAAAATTTAGGAATTTTAATATCACATCCACAGTGAGATTACAAATGAGACACTCAACGGAAGAGAGATGACACCAGTTTTTGAAGCATAGTACTTATTTGTTTCTACTGTGGCACCCATATGATATACAGAAAAGCACTAATTATTTTAAAGAGTGCAACACTTGGAACAGTTTCATGCCACATTTGTATTGCTACTGTGATTTTGTGAGAAAATGTCATACTTTGGTGCTGGTTAAGAAATTGATAAATTAGACAAGTGACAGAGCCCATCACTCTGAGATTCACCTCTAGATGGAACAATATTATCAATAAATTTTCTTTTGTGATTATGTAGATGCATTATGTTGAACTCAGTTTTGATTTAACCTTATGGCAACATCAGTTGCTGTGCAAGTAGCGGGCATAAGAAACAAAGCTGAATCATTGGTTTAACAGAATATTTATTATAGATGTAGAGTTTTGGTCATTATTCTTTGTGTTTACATTGGTTATGATTTGGTGAATAATAATGTTATATGCTGAATAGACATCGTGTTTTCAGTGTACATGGAAAATATTTCTCGTTGTCGAATTATCCTTAGTGGCGGCCACAATGTAATACCTAAGAGAGGAGGTTTGGAACAGATTTTTTTGTTTTCTTTTTGCAATAATGATGGATACAACATAATAATCGCCAGAGATAAAGTGGAAAAACCATGTCTCCAGCTACACTGCAATGTGCAGGAACATAAATTGGCAAGAAGTGTTTTTCACAATTCATTTTATTCATTTCACACATCCACTGTTTGGATTGATCACCAACCGGCATGGTTCATGCACATAGAATGCATCTTTCAACAACATGGATGTGCACCAATGATAACAAGTGTGTAATCATAATTGGAAGGAGCAGTGGTAAAAGAAATAGAAGATGTTCTAACACAACTTTGCTACACATTACTACAAGAGGCACTGGTACAATGCTATACATTGTTAGTGGAGCTCACCTCTCTGGCTGTCACTGTCTTGACAGAGCACTTTGTGTGTATGTCACCTGGCCAACCCGTCGCAGCCTGTCTGAGAAGGCTTCCACCTCACAGGCTCCTGACAGCAAAAGTGGGGTTCAAGGAGCTATTGAAAGCAGGTATTTTGAATGAATCATGTAATCCTTGAGCATTCCCACCACAAATGGGACACAAAAAGATGGTTCCTGGTGATTGTGTGAGAATTACGGGCACTCAATGCCTGCACAATTCCAGAGTGTTACTCTGTGCATCATGTGACTGCTTTTAACAACGCCATTGCCAATATTTAGTAGTTTAGTGCAGGCAATTTTACAAAGGCATTTTTACAAACTTCAGTACTGCTGGAGGACATTAAAAAGCTACTGTAATTATGCCTTTTGTGCTTTTCCAATATAAATCTGTTTCTTGGACTGAGAAAAGCTGCACAGATGTGGCAGCATTTTGTGCATGAAGTGTTGGCATTTGTTTTCTGTTATATAGATGATATCTTCATTTTGTAATTTTAAGTTGATGACCACGTAACTGACCTCCAGCAGCTTTTTAAGTGCATACAGGAGTATGGCATAGTCATCAATACCTCAAAGAGTGTTTTCTGCAAATGGGAGATGCAATTTGTGGGATATGTCATCTCGGTTAGCCAGTCTGCAAGATGTGCCTTTGCCAACAACCTACTGAGGGTTGTAAAATTTTTTGGGAATGTGAAATGACTATTGACAACACCTTCCAGGGCTGATGATTTAGCAGGAACCACTTACAGTGCTGCACACAGAGAAACTACACTCCTGGAAATTGAAATAAGAACACCGTGAATTCATTGTCCCAGGAAGGGGAAACTTTATTGACACACTCCTGGTGTCAGATACATCACATGATCACACTGACAGAACCACAGGCACATAGACAGAGGCAACAGAGCATGCACAATGTCGGCACTAGTACAGTGTATATCCACCTTTCGCAGCAATGCAGGCTGCTATTCTCCCATGGAGACAATCGTAGAGATGCTGGATGTAGTCCTGTGGAACGGCTTGCCATACCATTTCCACCTGGCGCCTCAGTTGGACCAGCGTTCGTGCTGGACGTGCAGACCGCGTGAGACGACGCTTCATCCAGTCCCAAACATGATCAATGGGGGACAGATCCGGAGATCTTGCTGGCCAGGGTAGTTGACTTACACCTTCTAGAGCACGTTGGGTGGCACGGGATACATGCGGACGTGCATTGTCCTGTTGGAACAGCAAGTTCCCTTGCCGGTCTAGGAATGGTAGAATGATGGGTTCGATGACGGTTTGGATGTACCGTGCACTATTCAGTGTCCCCTCGACGATCACCAGTGGTGTATGGCCAGTGTAGGAGATCGCTCCCCACACCATGATGCCGGGTGTTGGCCCTGTGTACCTCGGTCATATGCAGTCCTGATTGTGGCGCTCACTTGCACGGCGCCAAACACGCATACGACCATCATTGGCACCAAGGCAGAAGCGACTCTCATCGCTGAAGACGACACGTCTCCATTCGTCCCTCCATTCACGCCTGTCGCGACACCACTGGAGGCGGGCTGCACGATGTTGGGGCGTGAGCGGAAGACGGCCTAACGGTGTGCGGGACCGTAGCCCAGCTTCATGGAGACGGTTGCGAATGGTCCTTGCCGATACCCCAGGAGCAACAGTGTCCCTAATTTGCTGGGAAGTGGCGGTGCGGTCCCCCACGGCACTGCGTAGGATCCTACGGTCTTGGCGTGCATCCGTGCGTCGCTGCGGTCCGGTGCCAGGTCGACGGGCACATTCACCTTCCGCCGACCACTGGCGACAACATCGATGTACTGTGGAGACCTCACGCCCCACGTGTTGAGCAATTCGGCGGTACGTCCACCCGGCCTCCCGCATGCCCACTATACGCCCTCGCTCAAAGTCCGTCAACTGCACATACGGTTCACGTCCACGCTGTCGCGGCATGCTACCAGTGTTAAAGACTGCGATGGAGCTCTGTATGTCACGGCAAACTGGCTGACACTGACGGCGGCGGTGCACAAATGCTGCGCAGCTAGCACCATTCGACGGCCAACACCGCGGTTCCTGGTGTGTCCGCTGTGCCGTGCGTGTGATCATTGCTTGTACAGCCCTCTCGCAGTGTCCGGAGCAAGTATGGTGGGTCTGACACACCGGTGTCAATGTGTTCTTTTTTCCATTTCCAGGAGTGTATTTTGTAAGTCTTTAGTCATCAGTCTTCTGACTGGTTTGATGCAGCCTGCCACGAATTCTTCTCCTGTGGCAACCTTTTCATCTCATAGTAGCACTTGAAAGCTACATCCTTAATTATTTACGGGATGTTTTCCAATCTCTGTCTTCCTTTACATTTTGCAGCCTGTACAACTTCCTCTTGTACCATGGAAGTTATTCCCTGACGTCTGATGTCTGAACAGATGTCCTGTCATCCTGCCCCTTCTTCTTGTAAGTGTTTTCCATATATTCCTTGTCTTGCTTATTTTGGCCGAACGTCCTCATTCCTTACCTTATCAGCCCACTTAATTTTCAACATTCTTCTGTAGCACTACATCTAAAATGCTTCAATTCTCCTCTGTTCTGATTTTTGCATAGCCCATGTCTCACAACCATACAATGCTGTGCTCCAAACGAACATTCTCAGAAATTTCTTCCTCAAATTAGGACCCACGTTTGATACTAGTAGACTACTATTGGACAGGAGTGCTTTTCGCCATTGTTAGTCTGCTTTTTAGAGAGTCTGTCCCAAAAGTTCCCATAATGACTTTTAGTATTTGTCAGGCTGGCTGGCAGGGCACAGCTTTGAAACAAGACCACTGTCAGTCCCTTTGGGCAGTTGTTGAGGCAGGGTAATGCCTGCCACAGAGGTACCTGCTGCGCTCTCATCAAGAAGAAAATAGTCCAGTTTCTGGAGCAGCATTATGCAATCAAGTTCTGTGCGAAACTGGGGAAAAACGAGGTGAAGACGTTCAAAATATTTCAGAAAGGATACAGGAATGGCGCTATAAAACAAAGTCAAACTTTCATGGGGCACAAGAGGCGCTGGGAAGATCAGGTGTCTGCCAACAGTGACGACCGTCTAGGATGCCCATTGACATCACAAATGGATGACTCTGTGCAAAAAGTGCATCAAGTTGTGGACAAGGACTGACGATTTAAGTGTTCATATGGTTGCAGAAGAGAGTGGAATACCCAAAACAATCATTAACCACATTTTAACTGAGGATCGGCTGCATGAAAATGGTGCTAAAATTCCTGACAAGTGAGATGAAAGTGCAGCATTTGTTGAAGTGCCAGGAACTGAGTGAGCACGAAGAAACTGACCCAGAAGTTTTGGACAGAGTGATTACAGGGGACGAGACCTGGATTTTTGAGTATGACCACGAAACAAAGCGTCAGAGCTGCGATGTCACACCAAGGAGTCTCCTCACCCAAAAAAAGCAAAGATGAGCAAATCATAAATCAAGACAATGCTCATTGTGTTTTTTGTAGAAAAGATGTGATTCATAAGGAATTTGTACTACAGGGACCAACAGTGGCAGTTTGACTGTGAAATGCTCAAATGGTTGCGCAACAGGGTTCAACATGTCCGGAAAAAAATTCCGGCAGTTGGATTGTGTACCATGACAATGCGTCAAACCACACTGCACTCATTGTCTCCGAGTTGCTGGCCAAAATGGGTGTGGCAACACCGCCCCATCCAACGTACAGCCCAGACCTGGCACTAGCAGATCTCTTTTTGTTCCCAAGGATAAAAAGAGCTTTGAAAGGAACTCAGCATGGGATGCTGGAGGTGGTAAAAGCAGCTTCGACAGTCGCATTTAACGAGATTCCCATTGACACCATCCAGGGCACCTTCAGTGATTGGGTGAATCGTTGGCAATGGTACGTCAAAGCATGGGGAGAATACTTTGAAAAGTTCTGAAAAGACTGTAAACTGACATTGAATAAATGATTGTTTTAAAAAAAGAAATCACTGTGGGAACTTTGGGACAGACCCTGTACGTCCTCCTTGCTCCGTCTGCCATGGGTTATTTTGCTGCCTAGGTAGCAGAACTCTTCAATATCACCTACTTTGTGATGACCAATCTTGATGTTAAATTTCTTGCTGCTTTCGTTTCTGCTTTATCTCTTTACTTTCGTCTTTCTTCGATTTACTCTCAGTCTATATTCTGCACTCACTAGAAGTTCATTCCATTCAACAGAACGGTAATTCTTCTTCACTTTCACTCAGGATAGCAGTCATGAGCGAATCTTAATCCCACTCTTGAACCTTCCTTTTTTTTCACATCTTCATCTATGTAATTACTATGCAATTCACAATAAAGTGCCTGGCAGAGGGTTCAATGAACCATATTCAAGCTATCTCTCTAATGTTCCACTCTCGAACGGTGCGCGGGAAAAACGAGCACTTAAATTTTTCTGTGCGAGCTCTGATTTCACTTATTTTATCGTGATGATCATTTCTCCCTATGTAGGTGGGTGCCAACAGAATGTTTTCGCAATCGGAGGAGAAAACTGGTGATCGAAATCTCATGAGATGATCCCGTTGCAACGAAAAACACCTTTGTTTTAATGATTGCCACTCCAATTCACGTATCATGTCTGTAGCACTATCTCCCCTATTTCACGATAATACAAAACGAGCTGCCCTTCTTTGAACTTTGTCAATGTCGTCTGTCAGTCCCACCTGATGTGGCTTCCACATAGCACAGCTATGTTACAGACTAGGGCAGACGAGCATGGTGTAAGCGGTCTCTTTAGTAGACCTATTGCACCTTGTAAGTGTTCTACCAATAAATCGCAGTCTTTGGTTTGCTTTACCACAACATTATCCATGTGATCCTTCCAATTTAGGTTATTTGTAATTGTAATTCCTAAGTATCTAGTTGAATTTACAGCCTTCAGGTTTGTGTGACTTATCGCATATCGAAATTTGGTGGATTTCTCTTAGTATCGGTACCCATGTGAATAACTTCACACTTTTTTTTATTCAGGGTCAATTGCCACTTTTCGCACCACACAGATACCTAAATCATTTGCAATTCGTTTCGGTCATCTGATGACTTTACAAGATGGTAAATGAGAGCATAATTTGCAAACAATCTAAGACAGCTTCTCAGATTGTCTCTTATGTCATTAATATAGACCAGGAACAATAGAGGGCCTATAACACTTCCTTGGAGAACGCCGAATATTACTTCTGTTGTACTCGATGACTTTCTATCTATTACTACGAACTGTGACCATCGTGACAGGAAATCACAAATCCAGTCGCACAACTGAGGCGATATTCCATAGGCACGCAGTTTGGTTAGAAGACGCTTGTGAGGAACGATGTCGAAAGCCTTCTGAAAATTTAAAAATATGGAATCAATTTGACATCCCCTATCGAGAGCACATCGGGGAGAGGAGTGAGACAGGGTTGTAGCCTCTCCCCGATGTTATTCAATCTGTATATTGAGCAAGCAGTAAAGGAAACAAAAGAAAAATTCGGAGTAGGTATTAAAATTCATGGAGAAGAAGTAAAAACTTTGAGGTTTGCCGGTGACATTGTAATTCTGTCAGAGACAGCAAAGGACTTGGAAGAGCAGTTGAATGGAATGGACAGTGTCTTGAAAGGAGGATATAAGATGAACATCAACAAAAGCAAAACGAGGATAATGGAATGTAGTCAAATTAAATCGGGTGATGCTGAGGGGATTAGATTAGGAAATGAGACACTTAAAGTAGTAAAGGAGTTTTGCTATTTAGGGAGTAAAATAACTGATGATGGTCGAAATAGAGAGGATATAAAATGTAGACTGGCAATGGCAAGGAAATCGTTTCTGAAGAAGAGAAATTTGTTAACATCGAGTATAGATTTAAGTGTCAGGAAGTCGTTTCTGAAAGTATTTGTATGGAGTGTAGCCATGTATGGAAGTGAAACATGGACGATAACCAGTTTGGACAAGAAGAGAATAGAAGCTTTCGAAATGTGGTGCTACAGAAGAATGCTGAAGATAAGGTGGGTAGATCACGTAACTAATGAGGAGGTATTGAATAGGATTGGGGAGAAGAGAAGTTTGTGGCACAACTTGACTAGAAGAAGGGATCGGTTGGTAGGACATGTTTTGAGGCATCAAGGGATCACAAATTTAGCATTGGAGGGCAGCGTGGAGGGTAAAAATCGTAGAGGGAGACCAAGAGATGAATACACTAAGCAGATTCAGATGGATGTAGGTTGCAGTAAGTACTGGGAGATGAAGAAGCTTGCACAGGATAGAGTAGCATGGAGAGCTGCATCAAACCAGTCTCAGGACTGAAGACCACAACAACAACATCGAGAGCACTCATTACTTCATGAGTGTAAAGAGCATGAACGACATTTTCTGAATCCATGCTATGTGCCAATAAATCGTTTTCTTTGAAGTACTTCATAATGTTCGAATACAGTATGTGTTCCAAAACTCTACTGCGAATCGACGTTAGTGATATAGGCCTGTAATTCAGCGGATTACTCCTCCTTCAATTTTTGGGTATTGATGTGACTTGAGCAATTTTCCAGTCTTTAGGAACGGATCTTCCTGTGAGCGAGCGGTTGTATATAATTGTTAAATATGTAGCTATTGTATGAGCATACTCGTAAGAGGAATCTGACTGGTATACAATCTGGACTGGAGGCCTTGGCTTTATTTAGTGATCTAAGCTGCTTTGTTACACCGGGGATATCTACTTCTGTGTTTCTCATCTTGGCAGTTTTTCTTGATTGGAATTCAGGAATGTTTACTTCGTCTTCTTTGGTGAAGGAGTTTTGGAAAACTGTTTTTAATAACTCTGCTTTAGTGGTACTGTCATCAGTGACTTCACCGTTGTTATCACGCAGTGAAGGTATTGATTGCGTCTTGCCGCTGGTGTGCTTTATGTATGACCAAAATCTCTTAGGGTTTTCGGCCAGATTTCGAGACAGTTTCGTTGTGAAAATTATTAAAAGCATCTCGCATTGAAGAAAGCACTATATTTCGAACTTCTGTAAAACTGTCATTCTTGGGGATTTTGCGTTCTTTAAAATTTGGCATGCTTTTTTCGTTGCTGCAACAGCGATGTGACCCGTTTTGAGTACCATGGGGGATCAGTACCTTCACTTGTTAATTTATGTGGTATGTATCTCTCAACTGCCGTCGGTACTGTCTCTTTGGAATCATTCCACATATTTTCTACACTTACGTGATCAGATCGAAAGAAGTAGAGACTGTCTCTTAAAAAGGCGTTAAGAGCATTTTATCAGTTTTTTAAAAATAGATTGCGTTTCTTTTGGATGACTGTAGGTGTTAGGGTATTCAGCCAAGCAGCAACTGCCTTGTGGCCGATAATCCCTGTATTCGTCATGATACTCCCTATTTGTCCAGGATTATTTGTAGCTAAGAGGTCAAGTATGATTTGGCAACCATTTACTCTTCGAGTGGGCTCATGAAATAATTGTTCAAAATAATTTTCTGATAAAGCATTCAGTACAATTTCAGATGAAGTTTTATGCCTGCTGCCGGCTTTAAATTTAGAGGAAGTGGTGGTAATTGGCCCCTGCAACAAATATGCCCCCCCCCCTTATTATCTTAATAACATTTAGCTGAACTCTAGTGGTGACAGCTGGAACTAGTCTACTAGTATCCTCACTGGCCTGTAGGAGCGCTGGAAGCAGGTCAGTACAGTGGTTGAGCGATAGTGAGGTTATAATTTTCAAGCACCTGTTCAAAACTTTGAGGTATGTGAATTTCACTTTATTAACGTACCATTATTGGTTAATACTTAGTTATAAGCACCATGCATACAACCTAGAAAGTATTGGCAACAGTTTCAAATAGATTAAAAGGTGTGGTATTATTTAGTTTTTAAGTTGTTTACACGAGTTTACAAGGTGTAGGTGACTAATATGGCCCCCATTTGTGCTTGTAATGTGTACTCCAGGGTCCATAATATAAGCAGTCTCTAAAATGTTTTTATTTTTGTTTTCAGATGCCTAGGACTAATCTGGCACCTAAACCAACCCCCAAAAGGCATGTGTGAGATAAAAACAAGTGAGAGGCAGTGTCTGCTGTTGTAGGCAAAACGATGGGAGTTAAAAAAGCATCAAAACATTTTGCTGTCCCAGAAACAACCCTGCGTCAGTATGTGTGTGAGGTTAATACCTTACAGATGGCAGATGTTGAAACTAAAAAGCTTGGAAGAAAATCAGCTCTACCAGCAGCCCTAGAAAGTGAACTAGTGGATTACTTACGTATATGGAGGCCAAATTCTATGGTTTTACTCATATGGATGTTTGAAAAATAGCCTACCAACTTGCAGTAAGTTATGGAATTGCAACAAACTTCAGAAATGAAATTGCTGGAAGGGCTTGGCTTGCCCACTTTCTTCGACATGGCTCTGAGCACTATGGGTCTTAACTTCTGAGGTCATCAGTCCCCTAGAACTTAGAACTACTTAAACCTAACGAACCTAATGACATCACACACATCCATGCCAGAGGCAGGATTCGAACCTACGACCGTAGCGGTCGCACGGTTCCAGACTGTAGCGCCTAGAACTGCTTGGTGTTGTGGAAGATCCGAGACGTTATTTCCATCATCTGAGAATGCCACCAGGAGCGTTCATGTTTCTTCTAAATAGAGTTAATGATGCAGTAAGTAATACATCCGTCAGTGTACCTTGTCTTCAGTACACAGGTGGTATTTTACTGGAACTATAATAAATATTATGATTTCATTGTAACACCACTAGAAGCTAAGAACAAAATGGAATGAGGTCCCAAATGGTTGTATGTTTTATGAGTTTATTACTGAAGCATAAACTTAAAAGAGCTGTTCAATACAGTGGTTGTTACAGGTCTGTGGTCCTCGGTTTTATTCCACATTGTCTTTATACAGGAACTTACACTTTCCTTAAATTATACCTCCACTAATGGGACACTAACTTGCATCCATTTTGGCAAGCCTCTTCAGTTTCTGTGATATTCAAATAGTTACTGACAGGAAAATGAAATGGAACGATAACATAGGCTCAGTCGAAGGTAAAATGGGTGTCAGACTGCTGTTTCACAGCCAGATGTTTTGCTTGCCTGCATTTTTCTGAATTCGTGTGTGTATATAGTCCTAATTTAATGAAATTTGCTTTGCAGCTCAGATATAGTTGATCTATCCATGTTCAAATCGCGTAGAACAGCCTCAAGCAGATCAAGACGTTGGTTGTTTTTGTAGTCAGAATCAATGGAATCCCACAAACTGTACGCATAGCATAAATATCTAAAAAGCGAAGAATTTCCTCTGCTCCCACTTCGTATTTAAGTTTTTTTACACCCACAGCACGACACATTACGTCAAAGCATGTGCAGCTGGTGTCGCCAAATTTGGATGAAGCCCAAAACTATTAAGTTTCACAAAGGAGTTGAATGAATGTGTGTCGCACATGAACATGGTGCGGTAGCACAGTTGTGCACAACCTACTGGCATCGCGTAGGCTATGCTATAGGTCAGTGTGCTACCACAACCATTATTTATCATTCATATTCCTCGGCTTTGCAAATTCAAGCAAAATGTCACGTCTCGAACTAGCCTGAACCTTGGGCAATACTACAGATCAGTCTACCAGCACAACTAAATTGTCTGACATCAACTGAGCACCTCTTGTATCTTGATCCTTGCGAAGTGGGCCGGCCGGTGTGACCGAGCCGTTCAAGGCGCTACGGTCTGGAACCGCGCGACCGCTACGGTCGCAGGTTCGAATCCTGCCTCTGGCATGGATGTGTGTGATGTCATTAGGTTAGTTAGGTTTAAGTAGTTCTAAGTTCTAGGGGACTGATGACCTCAGAAGTTAAGACCCATAGTGCTCAGAGCCATTTGAACCATTTCTGTCGAGCGCTGTTGGCGAGTGGGGTGCACTCAGCCCTTGTGGGGCCAACTGAGGAGCTGCTTGGCTGAGTAGTAGTGGCTCCAGTCTCGTAAACTTCATAAACTGTCATACAGCTGGGAGAGCAGTGTCCTGACCACATGCCCCTCCATATCCGCATCCAGTGACACCTGAGTATGAGACAGTGGCTGGTCGGTACTGTTAGACCTACATGGCCTGTTTGGGCAGAGTTTAGCTTTTATTATCCAGCTCAGTGTCCTTGGGCGGTGTCGGTTGGTGTTCGATTGATGTCTGTCTGATATCCTAGACGATGGTCTGGCCAGTTTCCAGATTGGTGTTCTGTGTCTTGTTTGGAGTCCTATCCTGCACTGAGTCTACTTTGGTTGGTGATGTGGGTGTCACTGACGAATGCTGCAGGAGATGATACCGACAGATGAGCTTCAGGGAACAGCTGGCATTTAGCCTGTAGCACAAGTGGTGTTGTTTAGTGGTCGTACAACATCTTAAGTAATGTGGTGGAAGGATTTCTTTGTGGTTCATGTGACATCCAGATGCATGACTCATAGCATGCAGACAAAATGTTGTGCCATGGTCACACCGCTGCAGTCCGCTGCGTGCGGTGCTGGCAGGCGATAAAGGTGCCTCACGTAATCTGCCGTGTACACAGAGTGATGTGTTGATATTGTGGCGTTTAGGCAGAATTACGCATTGCTGTTGGCGTCTGCCACAGTTTGTAAGTGTGTGGCTCGGTGGCCAGAACTGGAATTGACATGTGTGTGGTTTGGTGGAGGATGCTTAAAGGTACAGCAACCTGCTGGCAGTAGTTGTGTTCTGTGGTGGTACGTGTCAAGGCAAGTGGCCAGATACTACTGTACCATACTCATTTTAGTGACTTATGGTTTGTCGCACCTTCTAAGTGTTTTGTCAACGGAACACAGTCTTTGGGTCTATTTTCCCGCAAAATTTTCGATATGATGATTTCAGTCTAAGTTGTAATACTTCTTCGATGGGATGTTAAACTCTAATCTTCCTCTTTTAAATGTAATTAACCTGTTGAAAGCAGTGTAACGAGATATGCAGGTTAAATTCGTAACAGTGGTTTAAATACCGTAAGGTTTTGACCACACAGACAAGTTAGCCAAATACATTGAGATTTTGACAGCTAGCCGAGAAAGTAACTGTACTGAAACTGTTGGCGAGAATAACAATCACAGGGTATCTTGGAGGTGTCACGGTGACTATAACAAGCAGAAGCAATACATTTTAATCAACAAGAACATTATGGAAAAATTTTTAAGGGAGATCTTTGGAAGAGTCAGGGGAAAGCGACCCTACAAGAGGAGCTCTTTTGAGAGCCCTGAAAAATCAGTGAATAAGCGGCCAGAGAGCGGCCTCTGTTTTGAATTAGAAGCAGTCAATAACAGGAAGTAGTCACATTAGCAGTGGTCAGGAGCAATACCACAGCTGAGCCTTAAAATCGCGATAGCAGTGGTCGTCTTTGCTCAAGTGCCAATACTGTAATTATGGGTTTCACCTTGGGCCTCATAAAAATCTATCTTATTATTATTTGGTAACCTACATAAATTAGAATGTTATGATATCCCAATAGACTAGCTACAGTAAAGGCGCAATAACGTGGTTTCCAGACCCAACTGCTGATAGTTAAAAGTCGCCGCACTTCAGAAAACATGTCGACTGCACTCTGTTTCAGAATACAGCCATCCTCAGGGATTCCAAAGTTGTGACATAATTGCCTGACGAAATATTTTGCTGCCTGTGTGAGTGGATTATTAATTGATTAATAACATTAACTGTACATCTACACTGTCCAGTCACATTAATGTGACCACCTATCAAAAGTCTGAATGAAATCCGTTTTGTGGCAAGGACTGCTGCGAGACTTGCAGGAAGAGTCAGTGAGGCTCTGGAAGGTATTGGCATGGCTCCAGGGATGTGGACTCATGCCAAATGTACTGCCCTGACAAGCTGTGCTAGGTTTCTCGGTTGAAGATCCATGGTGCTAACAACCCAGTAGGGATGGTTCAGATCCCGAGATCTGGTGGCCGGGGGCGTATGGGAAACTCATTTTGATGCTCTTCGAACCATGCATCTAAACTGTGAGCTGTGTGGCACGTTATTAGCTTGTATACATCTCTGTAGCAGTCATTCACTCCTGTCATCTATGGCCCATGGTGCACCACATTGCCTCGGCGCCGGTTTCGGATAGACGTCAGACAAATCACCCCGTTTCAGCATTACGACAACGTGTCCACTATACAAATCCCCCAGACACGCTTTATATGCCCTCCACTGCTAGTGCTTCCACCTGACGTCTGCGAGTGGTTAGTGCACGCTGACGACGAACATAGGGGATGACACATTAATATGACGGCCGTGTATTTAAATGCATTATGCAATATGAGACACTATCACAATGTTTAGTAACTGTTTTGAATGACGTTTTCCTTCTACTCATTCCTCTGTATTACAACAGTTTAAAGAAGTCATATTCCCCTTTACAGATATGTACTACTTTTGAAGATAACCGCCTCTGTGACGAGCATTCACAAATCCTTGTTACTTTCGTTTGAATTTTATACAATAGCAACTGATCGGTAGCTGGTACAGACTCTGATGAGTCGTCAGCACTGAAAGACAAACAAGAAAATATTCACCCTGTCACAACCTCTAACTCCGCTACTTATTTCTCTGCCCCTCAGGTAAGCGGCCAGCTTTACTTAGGTCACGGCCGAATTTACCAACACCAATTAAACTTTTTCTCTCCCTCTCCGTCAGAATTGGCCTTGGAAGGCCCAACGATACCGACCGACTGCCGGTCATTCTCAGGCTATAGGCATCACTGATGCGGATGCAGAGGGCTATGTGGTCAGCAGATCGCTCTCCCAGTCTTTGTCAGTTTCTTTGACTGGAACCGCTACTTCTCAGTCAAGTAGCTTTTCATTTGGTTTCACAAGGGCTGAGTGCACCTCGCCCCTCGCCTTCCAACAGCTCTCGGCAGACCTGAACGGTCACCCATCCAATGTTAGCCAGTCATGGCAGCGGTTAACTTTGAAGATTTGACGGGAACCGGTGTTGTCATTGCGGCAAGACCGTTGGACATTAAAATTACGCACATCTTAAAATATTATCGTCTCCGTAACTATTGTTACTGAGCAGGAAACCTACACTCTGGAGAAGCTCTTAACGTTAATTGTTGTTTCTGGATTTGGTTGTTAATTGCTTGATGCATACTATTATAAAATATGGCTGAGAACCGTAGGCGGCACGAACACTTGATGCGACCGGCATGTTGCCCACTGGCCGGTCTTTGACAACCACTGCCCTACTGGATTACACTTCGATGTTGCTGCAGTAAAGACTCCGAGAAGTCTGTCCAAACTTTGGGAGGGCAACTGAGTTTTTGATATGTAAGTTATTCAGCAACAGTTATCTTGAGTTTCATAGCTGTTAACGAAGAACAAACACTATACAGGGTGAGTCACGTAAGACGTAACATCCCTTTTACGTCGTGATCGTTTACACATTTCGAAACACGGTTATTGGCAGATGTTAGAACATCGAGGGGCACGTACGTTTTTGTCTGATTAGTGCTTTTAGCGCTGGTATCAAGTAAGATATTGAAGTAAGTACTTTTTTAAATGGAGTGATGTACTTTTTATAACTGCATTTGGCAGCTCTTGTTTGTTAATGTTGACGTTGAAACATGTGGTAAAAAATTCGAGAAATGTTCCAGAATGTGAAAGCATGGTTGCCAGAAATGGCATTTGCGATGCAAACACTGCCAAGCTGGCATCTCTTGTCAAACCAGACTGCGCGTTTGTATACTGTAAGATAGGCCTCCGCTACGAGAACAAAGCTTTATTTCCCCTTGAACAAACTTACGATCTAGATGGAGGTTCAACTATGAACGCTGTGTAAGGAAACATGACATAAGCTAGAATCTAGTGTATCGTAAAGGGCCTAGGAAAACTATTTCACACTTGAGCAGAAACAGCGAAATCAACTGTTCTTTCTTCAAAAATAAAGATATACGCTGTAAAAAGCAACTATTGAATTAAATATTCAAATGTTAGAATGATGATTTGACATCTCTCTTCCTGACGTGGCTGTGTGCTTCCTAGATGTAAAATACGTGCTCTCGGACAACTGTCTCTACCTACACTGATCCAAATTATATCATATGGGATACATTCGTTGAATTACGCATTTTATTAAAAGTACTTGGGGACCACCTGTACACTTCAAAATAAGTATTCTTCTTAACGTCGCTTCATACTGAACATAAGAGCGAAACGAAACGTGCAATACACGCTGTCCACTTATTTGAAATTGAAATGCAATTTCGTACAAAAGCAGATGAAATAAACAGTTTACTAACTGACTTGGTAAATACCAAAATCACATAGCATGAATTTTGTCTTCCAAAAAATAACTTTATCCTCTATTTAAGCATGTGTTGAAACTGTTGAAAGGCACGTTTGCAATCGCCGTTAGAAAGAACGATAAACAGATGTAATTACAGCGGACGATACAGTAGAGCATGCACAAGCGATTCGACACATATGGTCTTTTCTTCATAGACTTTGAATCTATGAGGAGTCAAATCGGGGGACCCCGCAGGCCATTTGACAACAGAATTTCGTCCTGTCTAAAATCCAAGAAAGTTCTCATTGAGTAATTGCGTTGCAACACGGGAAGAATGAGCTGGACAACCTTTTTGTTGCAGCCACATACACTGTCGAATATCCAGCGATACTCCTTCCAGAACAACCGTCAGAATGTTCGTCAGAAAGTGTGCATACGAATGCCCATTTAGAACGCCTGAGATGAATTAAGGTCCCACAACGTAGTTTCTTATTATGCCGCACCATACGTACTCCACGGCCGTTGATGTTCCACCTGACGAAGGCAGTGTGGATTTTCGGCTGCCCGGTAGTGCATGTTATGCAAATGTACATTAGCGGCTTAGTAAACGTTGGTTCATCGGTAAAGAGCACACGTTGGAAAAACGTAGGGTCGTCTCTCAGTTACTGAAGGGGAAACCGTCAAACTTCTGTACTACGTTCGAAGTCACGGTCGTCGTGTGCCTGGTGTAGTCACAGATGACAGGGACGGAAATTCTGTCGATGCAGGATACGAAATGACACTCCTCTGGCTGATTCCACATTCCTTGGCAATGTGTCTCATACCACTGTGCGGTTCGTAGCGAGAACAGCGTCTTCATATCCACTGTCAGTTGCAGTGTTCTTTCTTGTCCTCTTTTTGACGTTCGAGCAGCCTGTCGGCACTAGCATACGATAATTCTCGCAATTGCCTGGTGCGTCGGACATTGGCGATTCGGATAGGCATTTCTTTTAGATTCACCATATAAAAGCAGTATATCAACTTCTCTTCATTGGTGTACACGTCTACACGCAACGAATGTTGAAGCAGAAACGAGCGGCCTGCCGTGCAGACAAGCAAACAGGCAAATGTATTGACATTCTGACGCAGCGTAGCACGAGAGCTCTGCTTGGCGCTGACTGCAGCACTAATGCCGATTCCGGCCACCGTACTCTCATATTCTAATACACTTCTCGGATTTTTTACTACATGTTTCAAGGTCAACATTAACAAACGCTATATCTCTATAATTGTCTCCTCGAGAGCTATCGAATGCAGATATTCAAAGTGTGTGCGGTTCCTCCATTTTTCTTTGTGTGTGTGTGGGGGGGGGGGGGAGGGGGGGGGGTACTTGCTCCGCTATCTCCGTTGGTACCAGTGTTACAAACAGTGACCAACAAAAAAATACGTGCCCCACGACGCTCGTAACATTCACCGAAAACCGCGTTCCGATTTGTGTAACTGTTTACGAAATACAGTGTGTCTTAACGTCTTATGTGATTCACCCTGTATAATTTATCTCTAGTAGTAACGAGCAGTAGGTGGTATTTTATTCTGTCAGAATATAGGGAGGAACAAGCTCAGTCTTCAACTGGTATCCACTGTGAATTAGACATCTGAATGCATATAGTCTGCAACGAGTAATAGTTGATTTTCTGTCTGTCAGATTAAAAAGAGGAACAAGCGCTGTCCCTCATTTGCCTCCAATTGGGTTAATGTATTTGATGGTGTACTGTTGCAAGGAGTTGCAAGAAGAACACTCTTCTCTGATAGAGTAAGGCAGAACCGGGAGCTGCTGGAAAGGCGTAAGATAGAGTGGTAGGGTGTACTAATTGATTTGCAATGGTACACAGGCACTGTAACAAGTCTCACCGAATAAGGTTAAACTGTTTCAGACATCTCTTCGAATCAGGTTAAACTGTTTAGAAAATAATTTGATTTTGAATTGAATCCTTAAGCGTAAATTCTTCTCTCCGTTCCAGAAACACCTGTGCTAAACAACCTAGGAGACTTTGTTCCTCTCACTCTGCTAAAGGTGGCTTACAAGGGAAACTCCCATCTCATCCCCCCCTCCCACCCCCACCCCTGAGGTTTAATGGTTAGTTGAGCCATTTGATAGCCTGTCAAACACTGATCACAGATCAAACATGAATTCGGGAAGAAGGTATACTGAAACGTGGAAATAATAAGCAAAACAGAAACCGTCAACGGTCCATAATTAATCTATGCAGTATGAGCAATGTTAATGACCGTCATGTCATGGTTGTGTGGTCACGGTGTTGGGCTGCGAAAGGTGAGGTCTGGGTTCAAATTTCCATGGTGTCCCATATATATGACGAACTGTCCGTCCGGTCATTGACGTGTCTGTTCGCTGCATTCAAATTTGTGTATGTGTCATTGTGTAATGCCCATTTGCAACAATGACGTGTAACGTAGGGACTTCCAGACGTTCGTACCATCTATTTGTTCTACACAGGTATCACATGTTACGACTTTTGCATTCCGTTTTGGAAGTTTGGCTCTTGAATTCTTTCGTTGTAACACAGTTCACACCCGTCTATTTGTTGTGTTTCATTTCTGTGAGAGGGTTATCCTGCATCTCGCCTGCTGCCGCTATTCATCACATGAGTCATGTGATAAGAATGTATTACCGTCTCGCAAGTAAATGTGATGAATAGTGCGAGCACGCGAGATACCACATAGACCTCTCACAGAAATGAACACAATAAATAAATGGATGTGAACTATGTTATAACGAAGTGATTCAGGAGTCAAAACTTCCAAAACGGAATGTGTTAGCTGTGTAGAACAAATAGGAGGCACTTACGTCTGGAGGTCCCTTCGTTACACGTCGCTGTTGCAAACTGACATGACGCCACGGCACATACACAAATTTGAATAAAGCGAACAGACACGTCAATGACCGACGGACAGTTCATAATTTTGTGGGAAAAAAATTGGGCGGAGGGAGTTTTGGACCCGGATCTTCAACTTCGTAGCCTTACACCGTGACCATACAGGCACGACATGGGGTCATTAATGTTCCTCGATATTGCACACATTAAATTTGGACCGTTCACTTCACTGTGTCTATTTTTCTTCTTTTTTCCACTGTTCCGTACACCTTATTCCTGTTTTCACACTTGATCTGTGTTCAGCTTTTGACGGGCTATCCAATGGGCTATTTGACCGCTAAATCTGAGGGGGAGTTTCCCTTGTTAGTAGAACCAAAAAAAAAAAAAAAAAAATGGTTCAAATGGCTCTGAGCATTATGGGACTTAACTTCTGAGGTCATCAGTCCGCCAAAACTTAAAACTACTTAAACCTAACTAACCTAAGGACATCACACACATTCATGCCCGAGGCAGGATTTGAATCTGCGATCGTAGCGGTCACGTGGTTCTAGACTGTAGCGCTAGAACTGCTCGGCCACCCCGGCCGGCAGTAGAGCTCAGCCCATGATAAATATATAGTCACCAACGTCCCGGGGCCAACGAGGTATACGGGCCCTGCAACCATCTTGTGACGTCACAGTACTTGGCTTTCCCGCTACACTTCGGTGAACGCTCGGCTCCGTGGAAGGCCCACAGGAAATCAATATTTAATTGAAAAAATACCCACTAAAGGTCTTAATTTTGTCGTGTGCTGTCGACAACTTCCATGCTGTTAAACACGCAGTCTGGCGTTATTATACTCGTCTGAAATATTTACTCACTCCCCGCTGGAGACGCACTTGTAACACCTGCAGAGCTACGTGCTGTAACGTACGTGTCGCGGCCTTTCTTTCTCGTGGGCCTCGCAACCTCGTAATTGCGCTACGCAGGCCACATATTGACCAAAGCTACTGTTAGCACCTGTGTCATGATGCGATAAAGATTACAAGCTTTCTTTAACACACGATACTTTTCACTTACGTTCCTGAGGGCAAAGTCCACTTGGACTGATTCCCAGTCAGACTAGTTGCAGACACTCATTCCCGGGCTGACTTGCTGCCGACAATAAATCTGACACATTCCGTGAGTCGACAGGTGGAACCAGCAAATCACGGAAACTTGAGAATAGGAAAGACGGAAGGGGAAAGATGATTCTCTAAGAAAAAATGATAGGAAGAGCAACGTTACCGAACGTAGATAGCAACACCAGAAAGATACAGCTTTCCACCCATTTATGTGCTAGCTAGCCGCATTCCACACCATGTATTCATAATGTTGTTGTTAAGAGCTCAGTGTAACACTGATAATGGTGAGTGCTCACATCGATTCTATGGTGTACTAGCGAATCCGGCAGTGCTTTGTAATTACTAAACGTGTATTGAAATTACTTATACATTCTAATCTCCTCCCCTATCTCTCTATCCATCTCCTCCTCGCTCTCTATTGATCCGCCTCGTGCTCCCCTCTTTGTCTATCGATCACCTCTTCCTCCCTCTCTCTGCCCATTATCTCCTCCGCCGTCTTTCTGTCTATTTCATCCTGTCCTCATCTCTCTCCATCTCCTCCCTCACCTCTCTGTGTCCATTTCCTCTCTCCTCCCCTCCACCTCTTTGCCCATCTTCTCGTCCTGTTTCTCCGTGCCCTTGAGTCTCGTTTATTGTTACTGCAAATTCGTATTCTGTAGTACTATTCCAGCCATGTACTGTCATTGCAAATTTGTATTTTGTAGTACTACAAGTATTCAAAAGCTGTGTATATGGCTTATGATTACAATAGTACTACAGAAAGATGTGTAATTTTGCTTACTTCCTCGCAGTAATTTTGTTCTCTTCCTCGCTGTCCCTTTTAACAGAAAACATAAAAGTTATATACATATATAACTTTTATGTTTTCTGTTTATATATATATATATATATAATTACTCTGAGGAATGTAACAAAATTACTCATTACCGTGTATCAAATTAGGTAATGAGGAAAAATATATATGGGAGAAACAACTTGTAACCTCCCCCTCACTTATCGACCTTAATGACATTGAAAAATGAAACCGCGTGTACCTAATGGGAATTTTGGAAAAGCAATCGTCACCGAAGTTAACCTGTCGGTAAAGAGGGAGGAAAGGGTTACATCTAAATGAAAGGAAAAATGCAAGTGAAACTGGTGGAAATTAATTTTGAAAAGGGGTAAAGTTAATGAAGAAAGTAAATGTGCGGCCGTTACGTTAACAATTAACTGGCGGTAATTAGATATTTGAGATTTGGGGGAAATTACGGTCGCCAGTCCTAAGGACAATTACTATAGTAACTGAAAAGGAAAGGTAATTACACATATAATTAGCACTAGAAGCGTGGCAACTGAAGGTTGACACGTGTAGTGTGAAAACTGAAAGTTTGTCAGAAGTAATAAATTTCGCTACACTCTGACTTAATTTAGCAAAAGAATTAATAAAACTGGAAAATCGAAAGTTAATTTAGTGACTGAAGTTAATAGTGAGCTTTCTTTCTGAAGCACATCGACATTCAGTAAAATAAGGTTAGTCTTGGACTACCTCAACAATCATTTCAAAAGCTACTTGAATCTACGCAATTTAGAAATAAGAGAATTAACTTTGAACTTGAATTAAATGATTCTGAACAATTAACAATAGTAAAATTTAGTACGTACCAAGCTGAGCTGCAGTCACAGGTAACTAAAATACGGTAACAAAACTCGCACTCTTAATTTGTGCTTGTGCAATCTAAATATTGTAGCCAGCTGAACTTTGAAATTAAAGCAGTGAAATCGAATGATGCTGGCGTTTGAATTTCAACGACCCTCGGGCTCATTTCGGAAAAGGAAGGGACCCTGCTTGGCAATGCAATTGGGACAATGAGCAACAAAGGTTCATGCTAAGTTGCTGTAATTTTGCGAGGCAAATGGAACAATTTGAAAAGCTGAGGTCTGCCATACAGTTCTGAAACTTTACGTGCTTTTAGTCTTCCTTGTTGGTTGATTGAAGGTTTGAAGCCGTCGATCGAGGAGGTGGCGACAGTCACTCATTGTCGGCCGTCGCTGTTGCAGAAGCTGGATGTTGGCGAGCCTTCTTCTCGACACTGTCACCAGGCGAAACGGGCTCTTGATGTGCGCCAGCTAATGCTTCCCGTCCGCGACACCATGTCAGAAACTATCATCGCGAGTCGAGCGCAATTACATGCTGCCAAACCCCGAAAGCGCGGCAACTCGCGGGAGCGTCACACAACACACCTGCTCCACTCGCTACTCCAGCCAGACTCCTCCTCTGCCGCTCTGCCCGCGCTCCACGCGGCAGAGTTAACACTACCAAAGATCCTACACACTTTGATTCTTCACACGACCCATCGATGTAATCGTTCGATAGCAGTTTTCCCTAGGCAAGACCCAGCGTAAAAATACAAATAATATTTACGAAACAAACCAATTATACATCGACATGAGTGCATAAATATATATATACAAACAGTAAAACAATTACAATATATAAAGAGACAGAAATGTCATATCTTGAGGTAACAAAACAAGGAAAAAAAAATAATAGTACAATAGATGGAAATAGGAGGATATGCATTTCCGGCGTTACAAACTTGTCTGAGTGTGAGAAATAAAACGAAACCACACGTTTTCACAGGAGAGCACAGCACTTAATTTTGTTTTTAGCAGTCGAATTTAACAGAAAACTTGTACATTGTTGTTAAAAAAGTATGTAGCCCATGTCCGTCCAAATGTTTGTTAGAAATGCTTAGATGCAAAACTGTCCATGTCCACTTTAAAAAAAAAATTGAGTTGGCAACTCTGGATTGTAGAGCATAGCATTTTACACATGCTTGAAATGCTATTTATGCTCAAAGCTCTCCATGTCCTATGGAAAACAGCTCACGAAAAGTGTGGTTAGATTCAAAACTGTCCATGTCCATCAGTAAGTTGGGTGCAATACTTGGCTTGTCCCTTTTGACAAATCGCATTGAAGGCTAGGGTCATGTGGCTACCATAAGCATGTAAACATTGTACTTGTGTGGTCTCTTACAGCTGTTTATTCTGAAAATTATACACATTCTCGGAATGCTATAAAAGTCCAAGGGGAGCCTAATTATAATTCTGAAATCAACCTACCAGTGTCCATATGCAAACATGGGAAACACTTAGGACACATAAACTCGAGCTGCATTACGAACACGGTTGTTCCTATTAATGAAAAGAAACTGGAGGATGTTTCAAAACTCCTCGAGAAACACTATTGTGAGTCCTGGAGGGAACGTGAATTCCTGTCGTGGTACATGTCATTACTAGGTTCCAGCGGGTCAGTGGCATCAGTTGAATCAGAATGCCTAGCAGGAGAAGATGAAGACATTGTTCCAGATATGATGTATTAAGTGGATTGCAGTTTGTCAGTTTTACCACGGTTTTATACTCACCCCATATCCTCTCCTCATGTAGAACTAGTAAGGTTCAAAACTGTCCATGTCCATTTCAGTTGCATGCAAAAGGGGCCATCTGAAAAGTCAGATGCAAGACTGTCCAAGTCCATTTTTATTTTGCTTGTATCTTACATGCATTGAGTTCCTGATTTTTTTTTCCGATAGCACAAATGGTTTTGTACTAATACATACTTATGTATACAACATACAGTGTAGAGCAGTCTCTATTTACCCAGTGAAAACAGTTTTTCCACTTTTTCTCAAAACCGGGTATGGAGGACATGGACAGTTTTGCATCTAGGCGACTCACTTATATACACACATCAAAAAAAGTTTTGCATCACCCCAGTTCCCACAACTCCCGAAGATAGACGTTGACTGTTGATATTGTATCACAGACACATTCCATTTGACTGTTCAGAGATGTAATTAAACCCACACAAAGATGTAAACAACCATGCATGAGGAGCGCCTATTAGATGGAGGGGGGTCCGACAGCCAATGAGTTCCGGTTATTCCACCAGCAAGGAGGTACACGGCTCGTGTTGTCTGTAGTTCAACCATGCCTAGGCGATCAATACCGCGGTTCGATCGCGTACGCATTGTTACTTTGTGCCAGGAAGATCTCTCAACAAGGGAAGTGTCCAGGCGTCTCGGAGTGAACCAAAGCGATGTTGTTCGGACATGGAGGAGATACAGAGAGACAAGAACTGTCGATGACATGCCTCGTTCAGGTTGCCCAAGGGCTACTATGCACTGGATGACCGCTACCTACGGATTACGACTCGGAGGAACCCTTACAGCGACGCCGTCATGTTAAATAATGCTTTTCGTGCAGCCATAGGACGTCGTATTACGACTCAAACTGTTCGCAATAGAGTGCTTGATTCGCAACTTTACTTCCGACGTCCACGGCTATGTCCATCTTTGCAACCACGACACGACACAGATGGGCCCAACAACTTGCCGAATGGACCGCTCAGGATTGTCATCACGTTCTCTTCACTGATGAATGTCGCATACGCCTTTAACCAGACAATCATCGGAGATGTGTTTGGAGGCAACCCGGTATGGCTGAATGTCTCAGACACACTGTCCAGCGAGTGCCGCAAGTTGGTGGTTCCCTTATGTTTTGGGGTAGAATTATGTGGGGGCGGCGTACGCCTCTGGTGGTCATGGAAGGCGCTGTAACGTCTGTACGATCGTGAATGCCGTCCTCCGACCGATAGTGCAACCATATCGGCAGCATATTGGCAATTCGCACCCCAATCGTGTACATCTTGTGAATGACTTTCTTCATGGCAGCGACATCGCTCGACTAGAGTGGCCAGCATGTTCTCCAGACATGAACCCTATCGAACATTCCTGGGATAGATAGAAAAGGGCTGTTAATGGACGACGTGACCCACCAACCACTATGAGGGATCTACGCCGAATGGCCGTTGAGGAGTGGGACAGTCTGGATCAACAGTGCCTTGATGAACTTGTGGATAGTATCAGTTATCAAATATCAAGTTTAAATTACATAACGCAGACATTTTTGACGGACGCGAATTCCTACGCAGCATCTACTGTCCCTGTTAACGAACTACGAGAGATGTTAAATATTGCTTCTTCACAATAACTTACTTGAAATGCCGTGAGGTAAAGCTTTGTGTTGGACAGGGATTCGAACCCAGAACCTAATCGGATTGATATCGAAGCACAGTCAACTGTGACATATCGGATTTTCTCGGCAGTAGGTAGATGTTTTAACTGAAATGACGAGACGAAACATTAATTTTTTCCCTCCCAGGATTCCAACCCGGCACATATCGCTGTTATATTCTAGAGAAAACGAACGTTAAATATGAGTTTGTTGCAACAGTAGCGACATGTGAGCATGTTTGAACTAGAAATAATATGACGAATAGTTCAGTGCTGACTGGGAATAGAGTCCCACACATACCGTTGTTGACTACACACAAAGAGACGTCAGCTACCGAATTTTTCTCCACCAGGAGCTCGTAATAACATCTTGAACTTACAGGGATCTCGCAAATAGTTCTGTGTCTCACTGGGAGTCAAAAGCGTCTAATATCGGTAGTGTTAACAACAAATGAAAATACATTAAACATCAAAATTATTATCCACCAGCAGATAGGTGTTCTCTTGCTAGAGCTTGATAATACATAATGAAATCTTTAGTGTCGGACCAGGATTCGAACTCATTCACGCGCAACATGCGGAGATGTTGAGGAATCTGCAGTTTTGAACAAATAACAAATTGTAGCCGAGCTGTATTATCACGAAGGGATCAAATTCCGTGTTAAGGGCGGTCGGAGTTGCATTCCCAGTTCAGAACCAATTTTATCGACGTACAGAAGCTCAAGTAAAAGATGGAATAGTGTCCTGTGACCCTACATAACGTTTCATTCGTCACTAGAAATAAATAACTAGTATAAGAAAGGTTAATGGTGATAGAGTTTCTACATGTCGCCACTCCAGACTTTATTGTGTTCAACCTAACGTCTACTTGGTAGAGAAGGAATATCATTTTTAATGTGAATTTCAGACCACAGTGCCACTATATCTTCTTCACTTGGTGCAGCCAGAAGAGAATGGAACCTGTCTCTGCCTATATAAAATCATTGACACGGGTTGGAATCGAACCCAGACCGTAAGTGTATGAACATTTTTTTTAGCATTTTTTTCTCATAACTTTAGACCGAGTGTGGTAAAAAAAAACAGTTGGACGCGAACAGGCGACTATAAGTTTAGAACGCACGGCGCTTGCCACTTTTTTTAATGATTTTTTATTGAACAAACTAAAAGTACATATATATTCACTATGCAAGAGTTCTTAAAGGTACCATTGAAACATACACAAATGACTGTTAGTTAAACAAAAAAAATATTAAAAAGAAAAACATTAAATACAACAAAATATAACATATTCTGTCTTCTTCCTTTTTTTTAAGTTTGTTTTTTGTTTTTGGTCGATGCAGGAGAACGTGGATAAGGGTGTTGCATCATGTGACAGGTAGGCATGGTACACCCCAACTTTGAGGGGGGTCAAGGAAGACGCTGCGGAGAAAACCGGCAAAAGTTTGTGGGTAAGATGGTTTTCGGGTGAGGGTGCTATGCGCGGTCACAACTTTGTACCAGAAGTCAAGGACTGTATGCGGACCACTCTGAAAGAGGTATTCTAAAGCCTGTCCTCGGAACCAGATTAGGGTATGGTGCTTAGCAAGAGGGTAGTGAAATGTCTGGGGCAACAACAGGAAATCCGGGGTTACCGTCGTTGGCGGGGCACGGAGGTAAAAGCCCACGATTCGTTGGATGAGGAGCCATACGTTTTGTTTCAGGGGGCACGTAAGACGGTGCTCGTCGGTGTCTTCGAGCTGACAGTCAGGGCAGAGTGGAAAGGTGGCCAGTCCTATGCGATAAAGTCGACTATTAGTCGGGAATTTTCCATAGACTAAAACATACCAGAGAGCAGACACAGACGACGGTAAAAAGGGTGCATGCACACACCCCCAAACCGTGCGCCAGTTAATGTCAGGATGCTGTAGCACCATGGGGTCGCAAGGGCTGGACAGCATAAACAAACGATAATAATCTTTTGTACCGGGAGGACGTGTGACTGGAAGATCGGCCCGAACGTAGCTGAGTTCTATGAAAAAATTGGCGACGTGGTACAATAATGGAGAAATAGGTGCCACATTGATCGGTGGATCGAGAGAAGCTGGTCGGAGGATATCTAAGAGACTGCGTGTTAAGGACGGGACCGGCCCCTGCCAGTGCCGCAACAGAGTGTGGACAAAGAGTGCAGAAGATCGTGCCCGCACGTTGACAAGTCCGAGGCCACCTTTTGCAGGAGGCAGTGTTAGAGTGTTGTAGCGGACTTTGAGAAGTGCCCCTGCTGACACGAAATATCCAAAGGCTGATTGGATGCGGCGGCCAAGGAGTAACGGCATTGGGAGGATCTGGGCGACGTGTACCAGTTTAGGGGCGACATACATGTTGACAAAGGACACACGTTGGAGTTGGTTTAAGTTACGGTGCACTTGACCGCGGACATGGTGCCGAATCGACTGCAAAAGCCGCCGGTAAGCCAGGGCCACTGTGCGGTGTGTGGAGCTCGTAAATTCGATACCCAAGTAACGAAGGGTGGCACTGACTGGGAGTGGGGTCGGTACCATAGCCGGGAGGCCGCGCCCAATGTGCATCATAGTCGATTTACGGACATTAAGAATGCTACCAGAAAGACGTCCATACTGGTGGATCCATTGGATGGCGTCATTGAGTTCCTTGGAGGAGCAGGTGAGAAAGAGGAGATCGTCCGCATAAGCCCTACAGTGAAAGGTGTAGTCGCGCAAAGTGAGGCCCTGCAGTCTAGAGGTAAGTCCAGTGATGAGGGGCTCAAGTGTAATGGCATATAGTAAAGTAGACATAGGGCATCCTTGACGCACAGAGCGGCGTATAGGAATCGGTCCTACAAGCCTCCCATTGACTTGTACCATCGAGACCGCGGGAAGTAGTAACCGGCGAATGGCATCGACAAAAAGCAATGGGAACCCCATACGTGTCGCCACCATGAGGAGGAATGGGTGTCGAACGCGATCAAAGGCACTCGTGAAATCGACGGATACCAGTGCTGCACGAAGGCGATAAACCGACGCCAGTGCAATGAGGTCACGGCATTCTCCTAGGGCTGTTTGTAAGGTGGCACCACAACCACGTGCAGTCTGCTCAGGTGAAAGGACCGTAGGTAAGACGGTGCGTATGCGCGCTGCTAAGAGGCGTGCATAGATTTTATAGTCTGCATTCAGTATTGTAAGGGGGCGATATGCAGAGACATGAGACTCTCCCTTCGGTTTAGGCATAGGTAGAAGAATGCCAGTGACGAATTCAGGTGGAATTGGGAAGGACGGAGTAAAGAGTTCCTGAATCATTTCCGTCCAGCGAGGAAGCATTAACGTGGTGAACGCCCGGTAAAACTCCACTGGGAGACCATCTGGTCCGGGTGATTTGTTCTTGGCCCCTTTCTTGATCGCATCTACCACCTCTTCTGCGGTGATTGCAGACATCATGGACGTTGACTCCGCTACGGTGAGGGTTCGATCAGGGGAATGAAGGAGATCATCAGGAATGGGCGTCGCCATCGGTTCATCATCATAAAATTGGCGATAATGTTTAGCAAAGGCAGACACCACTGCCGCCTGTGTTGTGTGGTGAACACCATCGGAGTTCGTGATGTTGGGGACGAAAAGTCGACGTCGACGACTATGGTCGGATGCGGCATGGATTGTGGATGGGGTTTCGTTGTGGATGAGGTCTTGTCGTCGGGAACGCACCATGACACCATGCAGTCGTGCACGTTGAAGAGAGAGGAGACGAGCTTTAGTACGCTGTCGTTCTTTATGGGTGTCAGGTGATGGAGGGAGCGCATCGAGCTCACGGAGGACGGCGTAGTGAAAATTTGTGCTGTCTCTATGCCATGCTGCTGCTTCCTTGCCACATTGTATGAAGGCCTTTCTGATTGCAGGTTTGGCACATTTGAGCCACCAATGGAACGTGGATGTGTACTGCGGAAGGCGTCTTTCGCAAGACGCCCATGTAGTGGCAATACATTGTCGGCAGTGTGGATCATTAAGGAGGGAGGTATTAAGCTTCCAGTAACCTCTGCCGCGCCACACTGACTGAGGTGGCAGAACCAGGGAGCAAATGACGGCGCAGTGGTCCGAAAATGCAAGGGGCCATCGTTCAGCTTGGGCGACTTCATTGCCAAGGTGGGCAGAGACATAAAACCGGTCCAGTCTGCTCGCAGAATGTGCTGTATAATGGGTAAAACCGGGGGTATTGCCATGAATTTTCTCCCAAACGTCCACTAGATGAAAATCTTCGATTAAGGTGAGCAGCGCCGGGCATGGCGAATAACCAGGCACTTGGTCCTGCGGATGGAGGACACAGTTGAAATCGCCTCCCATGATAAGGCGATCATAGCGTCCAGAAAACAGGGGCGCCACGTCATGTCCGAAGAAAGTGTACCGCTGTCGACGGTTCGTGGAGCCAGACGGCGCGTAGATATTGATGACGCGCGTGTCGAAGATGGTAACAGCCATGCCTCTTCCACAGGGAAGGATTGTCGTGTCCTTGAGTGGGATTCCTTCGCGTATGTAGAAAGCCACTCCACGCCCTCATTGATCACATGTGGAAGTATATGAGTCGTAGCCGTAGACTGGTGGTAGGGTGGTAACGCGTACTTCCTGAAGAAGGGTGACGTCGACGTCAGAGGCCCGAAGCATGTCACATAGGAGTTGCAGCTTGGGTGCAGTGCCGATCATGTTGATGTTCAGTGTGGCAAACCGGTACGTTTGTTTCAGTGGTGGTGGACGCGCATCTACCATCACCAAGGGGAGGGCACCGACAGGAAGTCCCGTCCCATCAGCTACAATGCCTCGCTTTTGATGTTAACAGGCAGCCGTGTCCGGCGGAGGCAACTCATCCGGAGGAGGGGGCGAATCTTCCTCAACGTCGTCGGCCCATGTTCCTGTGCCGTGGGTCTGTCCAATGTCCATGGGAATGGCGTCGTGGTGAGAGAGATCTGGAGTTGTCGGCGGGGAGACAGGCGTCTCAACCTGCGCACCGATCGTTTCATTGTGCGTGGCGACCTCCATGGTGGTCCCGTCCTGCGAAACGTCTCGTTCATCTTGAAAGTTGTCCGCCGATCTCTGCGTGGAAATGTCGGCTGGCTGGGTGTCGTATTCGACGTCGCGGGTGGCGACGCTTTGAGAGCCCGTGGGTGAACGGCGACGGCGTTTGCGCCTACGTGGCGAGCGTTGTTTGCGCACGTGTTCCTCAGTGTCGGACGACGGCAAGGAGGAGCGTCGACCTGGTTCGAAGGCGTCGGTGGGTACAATGAAATTGTCAAACAGGTGTTTTGAAGAAGCATGTCCTCCTCAGCGTCCGGTGCGGGAGCCTGTTCGGCGGCAAGGTTGTCAGGTGGGACGTCCGCACCGTCCATAGGTGACTGGGACGGTGGGACGTGCCGATCGGAAGGACCGGGCGACGGACTGGACGAAACTGTAGACGTGGCAAGAGCCGCTGCGTAAGTGATCGGTAGGGCGGTCATCGTGGGTGTGACGGACGCTTCCGACAACGGGAGCTGCGCGACACCTCGTTGAATGCATTCAGACCGTAGGTGACCTTCTTTCCCGCAACCGGAACAGGTCCGAGGTTGGCCGTCGTACATTATATTGGCACGGCAGCCTCCGATACGTAGATAGGAAGGCAGGTGTTTCTGCAACTCGATGCGGACCTGTCTAACACCGTTTAAAACGGGATAGGTTTGAAATTGTACCCATCGTTCGGCAACATGTTCCAGAACGTTGCCATAGGGACGGAGCGCCTCGATGACGACGTCTGCAGGTAGTTCGAACAGCAGTTCGAAGATCCTTATTGTCCGTGTGCCGAGACCTGCGTGATCGACGGTAACGGGTCCGACGTTGCCGTCGGAATGACAGAAGCGCAGTCCACGTTTTGCCTCTTGAAGCACCTTGTCGCACGTCGCATCGTTGATCATTTTGACGTAGACGGTACTGCTAACTATGGACAAGTGGATACCAATTAGATCCGTTGGTGGTATCTTAACTTCATCGCGTATAAATCGTTCTACCTCCAGGGCCTTGGGTCGGGCGAAGTCGGAACAAAAGTTGAAACGTAATGTCTTCTTCCCATAGTTGTGCGCCATGGTGGTCTAGAAGGGAAAACAGCACTTACAGCGGCCGAAGTAAACACAAACACACCGTGCGCACCTCGCCCGCAGCGCTCTGGCGCGTGACCGCCTCGCAGCACTGCCGGCGGCAGACTGCGCCACACTGGATGAGAATTCTGACACACGGGCTCCCTGTAGTAATTTGCAGCATGTTCAGTAAATTCATTTACTTGGGTTGACCGAATCACCATGAACTAGCTGCCTCGGCTACCCTGTGCATACATTCGACTCTATTTTGTAATCACCGAAATAAAATCACGTAACTCTCACCTACACAGAACAGTCAACAGTGTAGGATGCAGAAATTTAAACAGGAAGTGTTCCTTTCGACTTGGGCTACTCTATGGCGCTTTCTGTTTGTTGTAAACGTCGTGCAGTGCAAAAGAAAAGCTGTAACTGTTTTGTCTCTCAGAAGTCTAGACCCAGCCATATGCATTATCTCACAGTGCAGTGGAATGCAGAAGTTCTGGAGGAAATGTTGAGTTCATGGTAAGTGTTGCACACTGTAGATAAGATGTCGCGAGTTCGAATACATTCACTGCTACGTTTTTTAAAACGCAATTCTGCTGTCTGCTAAAGTTATCAGTCTAATGGAACTTTGAACATAATTCCCTTCACTTCTCAACGCAAAATAGTTGCATGTCAGGGCTAACTTCTGCGACATTTTGTTCTTTTCAGGTTTAATAGACAGCCAGGTAGCAGATGCATCTAAAAACTTTTGTATTATGTATGGGGAAAGCGCATCGTGCCAAAATACGTCAGAAAAGTATTTTCTACATTAGCTGTCGTGTGGTAATGGCATTTTATTCTTCTTCAAACCTTGTTTGACAGCTTTAACCCAGAACAAGTTTTCTACATGCATGTAATCAATAAACTGCATGTGCATTGTCAGACTGTTACAGATAACATCAGATAATTCGCATGTATCCTTGATTAATATCTCTCTCATGCTTACTATTGTTTTAACAATACTGAAGGAAAACTTTCGAAAATTGTGCACTGTATTATAAGAAATTAAATAAAGCTACCCACGATAACCTTACGACGAAAGTCTGTTTTAATAAAACTGAGTATCTCTACGCAAACCTGCCTCTATGGACACTAATTAGTAAAATACTACTCATTTAGATTTTGATTGGGTCTGTGTTTAATTGGTATGCTGTGAAATACTCAAGGGGTATACAAATGTGGCATTTCATAAATAAAGTTACATTTTCCTAGAACCCAAAATTTCCTTACAAGCAGCAGAAAGAGGCGTTATCTGTTGTGCAGCATTGTAAGTTTTTCACCATTGCACTATGAGCCGAAAGTATTTTCTTGCGATTTCCTTATCGATGTTTAATCTGACTACTTGTAGCTCTTCCACAGAAGGGATAAAAACGTTACATTTAGTGAGACTGGAACTGCGAACCATAACAGGCGCTTTTTCACAGGTGAGCTCGTTACCAGAGCTGGCGAAGAGGTATGTGTCTCAGTTTCGTCTTACGAGGCCAATAGTTGCTAGAACTCGTAAACCGCTATTTAAAGAACGAGATTAGTTGCGATTTCCACGTGCAACGACTGTCCTGGGCTGAAAACCGTAAATTTTCAATCTTTTATTACACCTCAAGCGATAATAACACAGATTATTCAATGGAAATGACAGGTAAAATGAAGTGAACCTTGAGGCTTATTTCCGTGCACACCAGGAAGTAACTCGTCGATCACAGAGTAGCCAAACATACCCTGCCTTGTTGCTAAATCTCAGTTACAGTACCAGCATGAAGAAGACGAACCGATGTGATCTTACAGCGGGCTGGGAAGTGACCATAGCTGGCGTCTCCAAGTCACGGCTGCTACGGCCTGGAATACGTAATGCGTCTGATTCGCATTTCTGTAGCTAGGTTTAGGGACTGGAGCGTACTTACTAATAACACTCAGAACTGACTGCAAACTAAGTATCATAAATCAGTAACTCTCATAGTTGTTTTATGTTCCTTTCGTAAGTGTACTGAAAACTAAGAACTCATTCACAGAAATTTTCATGCCTCGCTGATAGTCGAACACAACAAACAAATAAAAATTTAAAAAAAGAATGCGTGTGTGTGTGTGTGTGTGTGTGTGTGTGTGTGTGTGTGTGTGATAGAGAGAGAGAGAGAGAGAGAGAGAGAGAGAGAGAGAGAGATAAAAATCAAATAAAACGAGAAAGAGAGTAAAAAATTGTTGTAAAGAAATTGAATCATGATATGTAAAGAAATCTTTCATTAAAATAACACGTTCCACATCATTCCGAAATGTCGTATTCATGATCTATGGAACAAGAATTATTCTACTGTAATCTAAACTAATCATATCATATTGAGATATAGCAACGAAGACTCATGAATTACCGAAACTTTTGCCAATTCCAGTAACCATATCTAAACTTGACAATAAAAGACGACAATTTTTGTAATAAATCGGGACTCCTATTACGACCCTTCGTTCCCGTTAACTAACCACGAAAGATGTCTGATATACCTCCATTCTGAAGTAACAAAGTATGAATGCATTTAAAGATGAAGTGCATGATGCGGTGTTCTGTGACGGAGATACGAACCCAACACTTAATCGGATTGCTAACTAAGTAAAATCAAATGTTACGTATCGGTTTTTCTTACCAGCTGCTAGGTGTTTGAATCTAAAATAAGGATACAAACTTTCGGGCCTAAGCGACAATCGAACTGCACACCTAACGTGCATCCACAAATATAGCTTAAGTATCAGCTGCTTACTCTCCAACAGTAAGATGTATGCATGTTTCACCAGAAATGCGGCACCTAATGCGACTGTTGTCAACACATGTACAGACATTAAAAATTGACGTTAATTTTCACTAGCAGGCCGGTAAGCACGTGATAGGGCTTGAAATGGTATTATGAACATTTTTGTACTGGATGAGGAATCGACCCACGCACTTACATTTGGAGGAGACCTAGAGAAGATTGCAGTCTTGGGAAAAGGAACGAAATGATTGAACTATACTGTGCCGAGAGATTCAGATCCTCGAAAGAGGAGATACGAATTCGAATCACAGTCCAGCACCAAATTTTTCAACGTCTCTAGTTCAATCAAGTACCAGTAAAATAAGAGCCCTGTTCCTTTAAATGGCTATCGGTTCATCAAATGAAATAAATTTTTCTAATGTAAGTAAGTTTACTGGCGACTGTATTTCTGCTTACCATGACTTCCGCTATGTCATTTTCCAACGTAAACCGGCTCTGCCCAGTTGGTAATGGAGGAACGTAATGTTTAATGCAGACTCTGGATTATAACGTCTTTCTCTTGAGGTTACCAGAGGTAAAGCAAATCTATTTGTGCCTCTTAAAAGTAAATGCCTGAGCCCACGCATTGCACCTGTGATAGTTCGTTTCACCAGACCATTGTGGCCACATTCCCCAGCCTCAGGAGTGTGCTGTAACGGATGATGTGCTTAGCTTACAAAATTAGTAACGGTGGAAAAAATGCGAGTCTGTTCAATGTCAGCAGGATGTGAAGACTCTTCTAGGCATCATAGGCTAGCCACTTTGAAATTTTCACAAATTCAGCAAATTTCTTAGTGCGAGAAAATACACTGTGAAGTGTGAAGTTACGGATAATTCGATTATTACCGTCATTATTACTATCATTTTCTTCATACAGCTGCTGGAACACATGTGCTTGAAGATCATTTAATGCCTTTTGGTCATTATAGAAGTAAATCTTCTTGGCAGATTAAAACTGTGTGCCGGACCGACACTCGACCTCGGGACCTGTGGGTGTTACTTGAGTTTCTCTCGGCGTATTTGATAATGAAAATATCCACGGGTGTACTGCCGGTCTACAGTGTCCAACGGGCACAATATTTCGGCGATCATACATGTCGCCATAATCAGATGAATTGACGGACTGAGCTCCTGTGAACATTCCGGCATGGAGATCCGTACGCTATGGCTGCTCAGAGGGAAATACCCTCCGCCCGCGGGGCGCTCCCTCCGCTGTCCGCGCCCCACGCCAAGGAACGCGCGGTGGAACAGATTGTGACGGCGTCTGAGATGACGTCGGAGTGATGGCTCTGTCCGCCGTGGTCGTCAGAACTATACGTTTGCTCGATTTACTCTTGATTAACCCAATCGTTGGTTCCCAAGCCTTGCTAAGATTATAGCCAAAGTCACGGGCTATGAGGTTGTTATTGGTGCGAATTTCGATGGCCTCTCTAACAACGCTGTCCCAGTATCTCGACGTCTGTACCAGAATCCTCCTGCGTTCATACTCCATAGCGTGATTTTCCGACAAACAACGTTCAGGGACCGCCGACTTGCTCGAGTTCGAGTCTCGGTCCAGCACACAGTTTTAATCTTCCAGGAAGTTTCATATCGGCGCACACTCCGCTGCAGAGTGAAAATCATTCTGGATTATAGAAGTAGTTTCCCAAGAATAGGTTCTTTCCCCGTTTGCGGAATACTTTTCATGTTAATATCAAACATCAGCAATTACTCGAAGATTACATTAAAACTAAAGTAATTGATGAAGGCGTTACTTGATAACAAAAACGCGCTGCCTTTCTTCATTTACTTGCGCCTAGAAATGGCTATCGAGTATTGCCAAACCGAAAGGCAAGAGATCTTACTGCCTTCCCATATTCGTCGCTGTCAGTTCTTCCATATGATTTGGTCGACATGACCTGTTTCAAGTTTAGAAAATCAATTGTTTTCCTTTGCAAAAAACAGAAAGATTTTCGTTGTAAGCAATCCAAGTACAAAATTTTCGCAATATTAGTTCAAATTTAATATTCGCTTCTATAATGTAGGAAAGTATTTGACAGTTGCAAAACTCGCATCCAGCTCATTGACCTTACACTTAGTCGCTGACCACAAATTCTAGCTCAGAGTGACACCGGTTTAAGTAACCTAATGTAGCGAAGACTGCTTGCCAGTGCTCTCACTGGGAAATACACAATTCACTCATTTGGCTTCATAAGTACACTGTAACAGTAATCTCTGTGTGTATGCAATGCATACAGGTTGTAGAATTTAGTGGTGCACTCTCTTCCACTTCTGTATACAATATGCCTGACCTAAACGGTTCCTTTATCATTACAGGGCCTGGGCAGTGCAACATCATACTGACAATAGTAATGTGCTTATACTGACAACCTGTCTGTTCGTTTTACCTGATTTTGTAATCATTTAAATAAAACATGACCTTCCAGTGGGCGACGTTTCGTCCCTCTTTTCCTTCTGTGAAATTTGTCAGTAACCTTTTTGCTTTACAACCAGCGAAATGCGGCAGAGTATGGCCGATAAAAGATTCACAAACCACGATTTAGTGCCATTATGACGATTTCCTTAAACATTGTCGTAGCTGAAGGAATTTAGTTTCTTCTGAATCGCCTTACGCAGCAACGTTCACAGATATCTCAAATAGGAAAACGCTCATTATCCAGGTACGAAGGTTGTAAAACAAACTTCCCACAGATTGTGTCAGGATGATCTTTTCGTCTGCCGTTAGGCAGCAAACGTGTCCCAGAGAACTCAGACGCATGCGGTTATCAGAGGCAGATGATCGGCCAATAAATCTCTCGCTAAGACATTGTTGAACCAAACTGTCATTACCAATGTAACAGAAAGCGAAATATATTGTAGATTCACTTGAATTACACTCATAGCTTCAGCACTGAGAGGAAAGGAGCGATAAAAATTTTGTCGACGTGTGCTTTCGGTCGCTAGACGTCATATTAGCTAGTCTCGCGTTTTACCTTAAGACTACAGTCGCAGTCAAGAGTAATGTACTATGACTGCAGTCAAGATTTCCTCTGGGAAGTGCCGCAATCTACAATGTTGCCAGATCGAGCATATTGGCATATTGCCAGACATCGGACTGTGAGAGGAGCACGACTGTATTGCCCACCTCACGTGAACGACTCGGCGGTCAAGTTTTTGGTCTAAGACTGCATGTGCAACACATATTGGACGCTCAAGACCCAGAAGAATTAAAAAAACAAAAGTATTTTATGAGAGGAACTTTAACTATAGCGTTCGAAGTATTCAATATATTGTATACGTGTGTGTAAACGCCTTCCAATGTCCAATCAAGGAAGACAAGGATACACAGTCTAGCTTCAATATTATAAATACGCCTCAGTTTGTGGATGAACTTAGGCTTAAGTTGGTCGTCATTTTGAATATTTAGCGGTACTGTACCCTTGGTGTTAAACTCGTATTCAACCAATGATTCCCACAGTTACAGGAATACTTACTTGTGATAACTCTTAGACAAAATACTTGCGCAGTGCTATCAGACGAAAACATCAACCTGACACAAACTGTGGGAAGTTTGTTTTACAACCTCCGTACCTGGATAGTGAGCTTTTCCTATTTGAGATATCTGTGAACGTTGCTGCGTAAGACGATTTAAGAAGAAACTAAATTCCTTCAGCTACGATAAAGTTTAAGGAAATCGTGTTAACGGCACTAAATCGTGGTTTGTGAATCTTTTGCCGGCTGTACTCTCCCGCATTTCGTTGGTTGTGAAGCAAAAAGGTTACTGACAAATTTCACAGAAGGAAAAGAGGGACGAAACGTCGCCCACTGGAAGGTCATGTTTTATTTAAATGATTACAAAATCAGGTAAAACGAACAGACAGGTTGTCAGTATAAGCACATTACTATTGTCGATATGATGTTGCACTGCCCAGGCCCTGTAATGTTAAAGGAACCGTTTAGGTCAGGCATATTGTATACAGAAGTGGAAGAGAGAGCACCACTAAATTCTACAACCTATATGCATTGCATACACACAGAAATTACTGTTACAGTGTACTTATGAAGCCAAATGAGTGAATTGCGTATTTCCCAGTGAGAGCACTGGCAAGCAGTCTTCGCTACATTAGGTTACTTAAACCGGTGTCACTCTGAGCTAGAATTTATGGTCAGCGACTAAGTGTAAGGTCAATGAGCTGGATGCGAGTTTTGCAACTGTCAAATACTTTCCTACATTATAGAAGCGAATATTAAATTTGAACTAATATTGCGAAAATTTTGTACTTGGATTGCTTACAACGAAAATCTTTCTGTTTTTTGCAAAGGAAAACAATTGATTTTCTAAACTTGAAACAGGTCATGTCGACCAAATCATATGGAAGAACTGACAGCGACGAATATGGGAAGGCAGTAAGATCTCTTGCCTTTCGGTTTGGCAATACTCGATAGCCATTTCTAGGCGCAAGTAAATGAAGAAAGGCAGCGCGTTTTTGTTATCAAGTAACGTCTTCATCAATTACTTTAGTTTTAATGTAATCTTCGAGTAATTGCTGATGTTTGATATTAACATGAAAAGGATTCCGCAGACAGGGAAAGAATCTGTTCTTGGGGAGCTACTTCTATAATGACCAAAAGGCATTAAATGATCTTCAAGCACATATGTTCCAGCAGCAGTGTGAAGAAAATGATAGTAATAATGACAGTAATAATCGAATTATCCGGTAACTTCACACTTCACAGTGGATGTTCTCGAACTATGAAATTTGCTGAATTTGTGAACATTTCAAAATGGGTTGCCTATGATGCCTAGAAGACTCCTGACATGAGAATAGCATAATCACCGCGTCAGAAGCTTGCTTCTACTTAACCATTGAATAGCCTCGCATTTTTTTCACCGTGACTAATTTTGAAAGTTAAGCACATCATCCGTTACAGCACACTCCTGGGGCTCGGAAATGTGGCCACAATGGTCTGGTGGAACGAACTATCACAGGTGCAATGCGTGGGCTCAGGCATTTACTTTTAAGAGGCACAAATAGATTTGCTTTACCTCTGGTAACCTCAAGAGAAAGACGTTATAATCCAGAATCTGCATTAAACATCAAGTTCCGTCATTATCAAATGGGCAGAGCCGGTTTACGTTGGAAAATGACATAGCGGAAGTCATGGTAAACAGAAATACAGTCGCCAGTAAACTTACTTACATTAGAAAATTTTACTTTATTTGATGAACCAATAGCCATTTAAAGATACAGGGCTCTTATTTTACTGGTACTTGATTGAACTAGAGACGTTGAAAAATTTGGTGCTGGACTGTGATTCGAATTCGTATCTCCTCTTTCGAGGATCTGAATCTCTCGCCACAGTGTAGTTCAATCATTTCGTTCCTTTTCCCAAGACTGCAACCTTCTCTAGGTCTCCTCCAAAGGTAAGTATGTGGGTTCGAATACTGATCCAATACAAAGATATTCATAATATCATTTCAAGCCCTATCACGTGCTTACCTGCCTGCTAGTGAAAATTAACGTCAATTTTTAATGTCTGTACATGTGTTGACAACAATGGCATTAGGTGCCACATTTCTGGTGAAACATGCATACATCTTACTGTTGGTGAGTAAGCAGCTGATACTTAAGCTATATTTGTGGATGCACGTTAGGTGTGCAGTTCGATTGTCGCTTAGGCCCGAAAGTTTGTATCCTTATTTTAGATTCAAACACCTAGCAGCTGGTAAGAAAAACCGATACGTAACATTTGATTTTACTTAGTTAACAGTCCGATTAAGTGTTGGGTTCGTATCTCCGTCACAGAACACCGCATCATGCACTTCATCTTTAAATGCATTCATACTTTGTTACTTCAGAATGGAGGTATATCAGACATCTTTCGTGGTTAGTTAACGGGAACGAAGGGTCGTAATAGGAGTCCCGATTTATTACAAAAATTGTCGTCTTTTATTGTCAAGTTTAGATATGGTTACTGGAATTGGCAAAAGTTTCGGTAATTCATGACTCTTCGTTGCTATTTCTCAAAATGATATGATTAGATTAGATTACAGTAGACTAATTCTTGTTCCATACATCATGAATACGACATTTCGGAATGAAGTGGAACATGTTATTTCAATGAAAGATTTCTTTACATACCATGATTCAATTTCTTTACAACAATTTTTTACTCTCTCTCTCATTCTTTTTGATTTGTCTCTCTCTCTCTCTCTCTCTCTCTCTCTCTCTCTCTCTCTCTCTCTCTATCACACACACACACACACACACACACACACACACACACACACACACATTCTTTTTTTAAATTTTTATTTGTTTGTTGTGTTCGACTATCAGCGAGGCATGAAAATTTCTGTGAATGAGTTCTTAGTTTTCAGTACACTTACGAAAGGAACATAAAACAGCTATGAGAGTTACTAATTTATGATACTTAGTTTGCAGTCAGTTCTGAGTATTATTAGTAAGTACGCTCCAGTCCCTAAACCTAGCTACAGAAATGCGAATCAGACGCATTACGTATTCCAGGCCGTAGCAGCCGTGACTTGGAGACGCCAGCTGTGGTCACTTCCCAGCCCGCTGTAGGATCACATCGGTTCGTCTTCTTCATGCTGGTACTGTAACTGAGATTTGGCAACAAGGCAGGGTATGTTTGGCTACTCTGTGATCGACGAGTTACTACCTGGACTGCACGGAAATAAGCCTCAAAGTTCACTTCATTTTACCAGTCATTTCCATTGAATAATCTGTGCTATTATCGCTTGAGGTGTAATAAAAGATTGAAAATTTACGGTTTTCAGCCCAGGACAGTCGTTGCACGTGGAAATCGCAACTAATCTCGGTCTTTAAATAGCGGTTTACGAGTTCTAGCAACTATTGGCCTCGTAAGACGAAACTGAGACACATACCTCTTCGCCAGCTCTGGTAACGAGCTCACCTGTGAAAAAGCGCCTGTTATGGTTCGCAGTTCCAGTCTCACTAAATGTAACGTTTTTATCCCTTCTGTGGAAGAGCTACAAGCAGTCAGATCAAACATCGATAAGGAAATCGCAAGAAAATACTTTCGGCTCATAGTGCAATGGTGAAAAACTTACAATGCTGCACAACAGATAACGCCTCTTTCTGCTGCTGGTAAGGAAATTTTGGGTTCCAGGAAAATGTAACTTTATTTATGAAATGCCACATTTGTATACCCCTTGAGTATTTCACAGCATACCAATTAAACACAGACCCAATCAAAATCTAAATGAGTAGTATTTTACTAATTCGTGTCCATAGAGGCACGTTTGCGTAGAGATACTCAGTTTTATTAAAACAGACTTTCGTCGTAAGGTTATCGTGGGTAGCTTTATTTAATTTCTTATAATACAGTGCACAATTTTCGAAAGTTTTCCTTCAGTGTTGCTAAAATAATAGTAAGCATGAGAGAGATATTAATCAAGGATATATGCGAATTCTCTGATGTTATCTGTAACAGTCTGACAATGCACATGCAGTTTATTGATTACATGCATGTAGAAAACTTGTTCTGGGTTAAAGCTGTCAAACAAGGTTTGAAGAAGAATAAAATGCCATTACCACACGACAGCTAATGTAGAAAATACTTTTCTGACGTATTTTGGCACGATGCGCTTTCCCCATACATAATACAAAAGTTTTTAGATGCATCTGCTACCTGGCTGTCTATTAAACCTGAAAAGAACAAAATGTCGCAGAAGTTAGCCCTGACATGCAACTATTTTGCGTTGAGAAGTGAAGGGAATTATGTTCAAAGTTCCATTAGACTGATAACTTTAGCAGACAGCAGAATTGCGTTTTAAAAAACGTAGCAGTGAATGTATTCGAACTCGCGACATCTTATCTACAGTGTGCAACACTTACCATGAACTCAACATTTCCTCCAGAACTTCTGCATTCCACTGCACTGTGAGATAATGCATATGGCTGGGTCTAGACTTCTGAGAGACAAAACAGTTACAGAGTTTCTTTTGCACTGCACGACGTTTACAACAAACAGAAAGCGCCATAGAGTAGCCCAAGTGGAAAGGAACACTTCCTAATTAAATTTCTGTATCCTACACTGTTGACTGTTCTGTGTAAGTGAGAGTTACGTGATTTTATTTCGGTGATTACAAAATAGAGTCGAATGTATGCACTGGGTAGCCGAGGCAGCTAGTTCATGGTGATTCGGTCAACCCAAGTAAATGAATTTACTGAACATGCTGCAAATTACTACAGGGAGCCTGTGTGTCAGAATTCTAATCCAGTGTGGCGCAACGGCGTTATGATAGAAAAATGAGTCACACATAATAGGATTTGGTGGTCTGTTGGACTGATGATAGGTTCATATACTTACGGTCTGGGTTCGATTCCAACCCGTGTCAATGATTTTATATAGGCAGAGACAGGTTCCATTCTCTTCTGGCTACACCAAGTGAAGAAGATATAGTGGCACTGTGGTCTGAAATTCACATTAAAAATGATATTCCTTCTCTACCAAGTAGACGTTAGTTGGAATCACAATAAAGTCTCGAGTGGCGACATGTAGAAACTCTATCACCATTAACCTTTCTTATACTAGTTATTTATTTCTAGTGACGAATGAAACGTTATGTAGGTTCACAGGACACTATTCCATCTTTTACTTGAGCTTCTGTATGTCGATAAAATTGGTTCTGAACTGGGAATGCAACTCCGACCGCCCTTAACGCGGAATTTGATCCCTTCGTGGTAATACAGCTCGGCTACAATTTGTTATTTGTTCAAAACTGCAGATTCCTCAACATCTCCGCATGTTGCGCGTGAATGAGTTCGAATCCTGGTCCGGCACTAAAGATTTCATTACGTATTATCAAGCTCTAGCAAGAGAACACCTATCTGCTGGTGGATAATAATTTTGATGTTTAATGTATTTTCATTTGTTGTTAACACTACCGATATTTGACGCTTTTGACTCCCAGCGAGACACAGAACTATTTGCGAGATCCCTGTAAGTTCAAGATGTTATTACGAGCTCCTGGTGGAGAAAAATTCGGTAGCTGACGTCTCTTTGTGTGTAGTCAACAACGGTATGTGTGGGACTCTATTCCCAGTCAGCACTGAACTATTAGTCATATTATTTCTAGTTCAAACATGCTCACATGTCGCTACTGTTGCAACAAACTCATATTTAACGTTCGTTTTCTCTAGAATATAACAGCGATAGGTGCCGGGTGGAATCCCGGGAGGGAAAAAATTAATGTTTCGTCTCGTCATTTCAGTTAAAACATCTAGCTACTGCCGACAAAATCCGATATGTCACAGTTGATTGTGCTTCGATATCAATCCGATTAGGTTCTGGGTTCGAATCCCTGTCCAACACAAAGCTTTTCCTCATGGAATTTCAAGTAAGGTACTTATGAAGAAGCAATATTTAACATCTCTTGTAGTTCGTTAATAGGGACAGTAGATGCTGTGTAGGAATTCGCGTCCGTTAAAAATGTCTGCGTTATGTAATTTAAACTTGATATTTGATAACTGATACTGTCTAAAATCGAGGTATGTCACTCTCTGTATGCCTAATCAGGAATGACTGTTAGTTTCCGTCAGTCACGAAATCTTTGCTTAGTCTGCATCACCTGGGTTTGAATCCATATGCAGAACGAGACGGTTCGTCGTGTCATTTGAAGATCATACATATTCTCAACTAGCTGCTCGTGAATAACTTAAATTTTTAAGGTCATTTTGTCTTAAATAATAAGTGCGATATGTTACTTCCAAGAGTAAATCATGAATACGACGAACTTACTACGTGCATTACCTATCTGACGTAGTAATGACAGTGGTAACATTTCAGGTATGTCATTTATTGTAATAAATGTGAGCTTACAAGCCTTAAGGGCAGTCGTATCTGTGATAAGGTGTTCCCTGATATTTGTAGTACTGTGGTATTACTTTACATCTTGAGTTATTGCGATACAGAGCAGTGTTTTCTAGTGGTGACTTGTTGGAACCATTTTCAATAGTCAAACGACTTTACCAAGGAGCGCTTAGAGAACCTGCTAGACAGCTACGTTATGCCGGTTGCATGCAAATCAGGCGAAATGCAATTCAGGTCGTTCGGATACTTTTGAGCACTACTGTGCCTGTCATCTGTCAGAATCGTAACTAGACGTATCAGGGGCCCCATACCATTCCAACTGCACACGCCCCACACCAAATGAGCCTCCACTAGCTTGAATAGTCGCATGCTGGCATGCAGGGCCCATGAATTGATGAGTTTGTCTCCATACCTGTGCACATCCATTCACTCGGCACAATTTGAAACGAGACTCGTCCGACCAGGCAACACGTTTCCAGTCAACAACAATCCAATGTCGGTGTTGACGGTCCCAGTTTGTGTTGTGCAGTCGGCAGGGGTACACTAGTGGGCCTTCGGCTCCGAAAGCCCATATTGATGATATTTCGTTGAATGGTTCACCCGGTGACACTTGTTGATGGCCCAACACTGAAATCTGCAGCAATTTGTCGAAGTGTTGTACTTCTGTCACATTGAAGGATTCTCTTCAGTCGTCGTAGGTCCTCTTCCTACAGGATCTTTTTCCGGCCGCAGCGATGTCGGAGATTTGATGTTTTACCGGATTCCTGATAGTCACAGAACACTTGTGAAATGGCCGTACGGGAAAATCCCCATTTCATCGGTAGCTCGGAGATGCTGTGTCCCATCGCTCGTGCGCCGACTATAACACCACGTTCAAACTCATTTATATCTTGATAACCTGCCATTGTAGCAGTAGTAACCGTTCTAACAACAGCACCAGACACTTGTTGTCTTATATATGCGTTGCCGACCGAAGTGTTGTACGTCCGCAGCTCGTGGTCGTGCGGTAGCGTTCTCGCTTCCCACGCCCGGGTTCCCGGGTTAGATTCCCGGCGGGGTCAGGGAGTTTCTCTGCCGCGTGATGACTGGGTGTTGTGTGTTGTCCTTAGGTTAGTTAGGTTTAAGTAGTTCTAAGTTCTAGGGGACTGATGACCATAGATGTTAAGTCCCATAGTGCTCAGTGCCAATTGAAGTGTCGTACTCTGTTGTTTACATATCTCTGTATTTGAATATGCATGCCTATACGTTTCTTTGGTCCTTCAGTGTATATACACTTTACCGTGTATATTAAAAATATGTGACGCGTACACCACTCGTGTGCCCGGCACATGATCGACACCAGTTCAGAGCGTAGTGCGGGCTGTGTCTGTGTGCGTGGAGCAGTGCAAAAGTACGATGGTGCTTACAGCCGAGCAGTACGTGTTCGTTGTGGTAAGTTACGTGACAACGAAGTCGTGGAAACAGTGTGATCAGTTGCTTGCTGACAAGTGTAATGGTGTCAAAGTGCCAGCAAAGATTGACATGCAATGCTTAGTCCAGAAATGGCTTGAGACAGGATCTGTTTTGAAAAATTCAAAAAACATTCTGAAACGTGCCCGCATCTGTTCTTTATGTCCGATGAAGCCTGGTTTCACCTGAGCGTCTGTCAACTCACAGATTCTACGCAGAAGGGAATTTGTATAACTTCCACGAAACACAACTGCATTATCAAAAGGTTGGGGTCTGGTATTTAGTGTCTGCACGCTGCATTATTTGTCACACCTTCATTCATCAAACGCTGACTTCGGTGAGTTACATTGCCAACATTTTGAAACCACCTGTGCCAGCATTAACGAAAGAGTGTAAGACCTACGGTTTGTTCCAACAGGATGGAGCAGTTGCCCATACAGCCGGCCGAAACTTGGAGCCAGAAAGGTCACCGGAACTTTCTCAATTCAGAACGTTTGGAGCATTATGGACAGGGCGCTCCAACCACCTCGGGACTTCGACGATCCAAGGCGCCAAGGCAGAATTCGGTACGATATCCCTCAGGATAACTCTGCTAATTAATGGCCAGAGGTAGACCAATGTGTTATTGCCTTGTTCAGTTTGTGAACTACCTTCTCTCTGAGAAATCATCGAATTTTTCTGAAAGTGTAATTATTTGTTTGTCTGTACATGTGCGAGTACATCACATCGCCCGCATCTCGTGGTCGTGCGGTAGCGTTCTCGCTTCCCACGCCCGGGTACCCGGGTTCGATTCCCGGCGGGGTCAGGGATTTTCTCTGCCTCGTGATGGCTGGGTGTTGTGTGCTGTCCTTAGGTTAGTTAGGTTTAAGTAGTTCTAAGTTCTAGGGGACTGATGACCATAGATGTTAAGTCCCATAGTGCTCAGAGCCATTTAAACATTTTAAACATCACATCTACTGATTTCCATCCCATCCGGATGAGTGGTGTGTGTGTGTTAACAGAATTCAACTTAATTCAGTGTTTTTTAAAGGAAACGGCTGCAATAATAATATATTATTGTTATTCTTAAAATCTTAGCTAGCTGTGGCTCATTAACAGTGAGGGCGACGCCAAATTATAAATTTTAGGCGTGCGTGGGCTGGGGGGGGGGGGGGGGGACTGTCTGACAAACTGTGGCTCCCCCGCCTAGATGCACGACTGACACGGCGTTTGTTGCTGAAGATGGATTGGGGCTACTGTTGCTTGGCAACGAGCATTTGGCGGTGGGGCGCGTTCCTGAGTCAGGTGTGTCGCCGGAAGAGCCAGTCGCCGTGGCCCGGGTGGCGCCGGAGCAGATTTAGCGCCGCGCCGCCCAAAATAGCGCACCGGCCGCGGATTCTCAATGGTGGCCATCCTTTACTGTTTTAGCCGCAGCGGTCGGCCCAGTTGCGTGGGCGCCAGTAGTTTCTTGGTTGTCAGTAGCACTGCGGCCACTGGTCTGCGCCGACCGCAGCTGAAACTCGGTGCCACTGGAATTAGAAAATGATACTGTATAGCGACCACCTTGCAATAAGCTAACCATTTCTTCTATGAAAGTTTACAATATTGGTATATGAATTCTTAGCAATTAAATACAACTGGTCGCTAGACGAAAGTTTTACAGATCACGTTAGTACTCAAGAAAGCAAATAGAATAATCCGCTGAATTATGGACACATATCGTTTGATATCGTGTTGTAGTAGGACTTTGGAACATACGTTCTACACAAACGGATGATTATAACTTCAGAAAAACTGGATGATTGTTCAAGAGAAAGAGCTTCAGAAGTTGAGCTAGTCAATAAATAACGCGTTGGTCCACCTGCAGCCCTTATTCAGGCAGGTATCCGGCTTGGCTTCGGTTGACAGAGTTATTAGATGTCCTCCTCAGGGATGCCCAACGTTAAGTCCCGAGCGACTGGAAAAAGCGCAGGTGACGCCTGTATGTAAGAAGGGTAGAAGGACGGATCCTCAAAATTACAGACCAATATCCTTAACATCGGTTTGTTACAGGATTCTCGAACATATTCTCAGTTCGAATATAATGAATTTCCTTGAGACAGAGAAGTTGCTGTCCATGCATCAGCACGGCTTTAGAAAGCATCGCTCCTGCGAAACGCAACTCGCCCTTTTTTCACATGATATCTTGCGAACCATGGATGAAGGGTATGAGACGGATGCCATGTTCCTTGACTTCCGAAAAGTGTTTGACTCGGAGCCCCACTGCAGACTCCTAACTAGGGTACGAGCATATGCTATTGGTTCCCAAATATGTGAGTGGTTCGAAGACTTCTAAAGTAATAGAACCCAGTACGTTGTCCTCGATGGTGAGTGTTCATCGGAGGTGAGGGTATCATCTGGAGTGCCCCAGGGAAGTGTGGTAGGTCCACTGTTGTTTTCTATCTACATAAATGATCTTTTGGATAGGGTGGATAGCAATCTGCGGCTGTTTGCTGATGATGCTGTGGTGTACGGGAAGGTGTCGTCGTTGAGTGACTGTAGGAGGATACAAGATGACTTGGACAGGATTTGTGATTGGTGCGCCGGCCGGAGTGGCCGAGCGGTTAAAGGCGCTACAGTCTGGAACCGCACGACAGCTACGGTCGCAGGTTCGAATCCTGCCTCGGGCATGGATGTGTGTGATGTCCTTAGGTTGGTTAGGTTTAAGTAGTTCTAAGTTCTAGGGGGCTTATGACCACAGCAGTTGAGTCCCATAGTGCTCAGAGCCATTTGAACCATTTTTTTGTGATTGGTGCAAAGAATGGCAGCTAACTCTAAATATAGATAAATGTAAATTAATGCAGATGAATAGGAAAAAGAATCCCGTAATGTTTGAATACTCCATTAGTAGTGTAGCTCTTGACACAGTCACGTCGATTAAATATTTGGGCGTAACATTGCAGAGCGCTATGAAGTGGGACAGGCATGGAATAGCAGTTGTGGGGAAGGCGGATAGTCGTCTTCGGTTCATTGGTAGAATTTTGGGAAGATGTGGTTCATCTGTAAAGGAGACCGCTTATAAACCACTAATACGACCTATTCTTGAGTATTGCTCAAGCGTTTGGGGTCCCTATCAGGTCGGATTGAGGGACCTGAAGCAATTCAGAGGCGGGCTGCTAGGTTTGTTACTGGTAGGTTTGATCATCACGCGAGTGTTACGGAAATGCTTCAGGAACTCGGGTGAGAGTCTCTGCAGGAAAGGAGGCGTTCTTTTCGTGAATCGCTACTGAGGAAATTTAGAGAACCAGCATTTGAGGCTGACTGCAGTACAGTTTTACTGCCACCAACTTATATTTCGCGGAAAGACCACAAAGATAAGATAAGAGAGATTAGGGCTCGTACAGACATATAGGCAGTCATTTTTCCCTCGTTCTGTTTGGGAGTGGAACAGGGGGAGAAGATGCTAGTTGTGGTACGAGGTACCCTCCGCCACGCACCGTATGGTGGATTGCAGAGTATGGATGTAGATGTAGATGTCGAGCCAAATTCTGTCTAATTGGCGTGTTAGATCGTCAAAATTCCGAGATGATTGGTGAGCCCCGTCCATAATGCTCCAAACGTTCTCAATTGGGGAGAAATCCTGCGACCTTACTGGTCAATGCAGGCTGTGGCAAACACGAAGACAAACGGTAAAAACTCTCGTAGTGAGCGGGCGGACATTATCTTCAAAAAATGTAAGTGCAGGATGGATTGCATGAAGACTACCAATACGGGGCGTGGTATATCTTCGACGTACCTCTATACTCTAAGGGTGTCGAGGATAAAAACGAAAGCAGTCCTGCTATGAAATGAAATGGCACTGGAGACCGTCAATCTTGGTTGTCGGGCCGTATGGCGGCTGAATTTCAGTTCGGTAGGCCACTGCTGCCTGGGGAGTCTCCAGACACGTCTTCTGCCTGGGGTCTCATTGACTGTAGTAGAATGCCTTTAGTGATGACTCCCGCTTCGAACTAGGCCCCGATGACCAGCGAAGATTTATCTGGAGACGTGACCCCAGCGCCACTGTAGGCCGCCGTAGGGTCCTTCAAACAGGAGTGACGGCCTGGGTGCCATTTTATTTCATAGCAGGACCCCTTTGCTAAGTAGCACCTTACAGTACAGCTGTGCGTCAATGATATTCTACACCCTGTTGTGTTGCCCTTCATAGCAGGCCATCCTGCGCTTACATTTCAGCAAGATACTGTCCGCCCACACTCGGCGAGAGTTTTTTACTGCTTGTCTTCGTCCTTGCCAAACCCTGCCTTGGCTAGCAAGGTTGCCGGATCTCTTCCAAATTCAGAATGTTTGGAGCATTGTGGTCTGGCCCTCCAACCAGTTTGAGATTTCGGCTGTTTAACACTCCAGTTGGTCAGAATTTGTTACGAGATCGCTTAAGAGGATATGCAACATGTGTATCAACCAGTGCCAAGCCGAATAACCGTTTACATAAGAGCCAGAGATGGACCGATGCGTTGTTGACTCGCTCAGCTTCTAAAGCTCTTTCTCTTGAATAAATCATCGAATTTTCCTGAAATTGCAATCATTTGTTTCTCTTTACATGTACATTACGGCTACTGATTTCGAATAAGTCCCTTGTGGTTGGCTTTTTTTTATTGTCTTAGATTGTATAATGTGCTCCAACATAGTGAAATACAAGGGCGTTTTGAAAAGTAATGCTTCCGAATGTTTTATGTGAAACTCTTACATCTTGTTAAATAAAACGAACATTAACAATTAAATCTTTATTCTTCAGGTTCACATATTTATCTCTCAACATAGTCGCCCAGGCGACGAAGCATTTCTCCCAGCGAGAGACCAGTCACCGTTGAATGTTTGACTTCTTTGACAGCGCCACAACCTCACCTCTGCTTGCACCGCTTCATCACTACCAAAGTGAAATCCTCGAAGTTGTTCTGTAAGTTCTGGAAACAACTGAAAATCGGAGAGCGCCAAGTGGGACCTATGTGGAGGACGATCGATGATAGTGAACCCAAAGCATCGGATTGTTGCAAATGTCGCAGCATTCTTGTGTGGTGTGGTATTGTCATGCTGAGGGGGACGGGGAGGGGGGGGGGGGTGCTCCACGTGTGGATGAACACTTTGAATTCGAAACTCGATTGCAACACGCTGTTACTCTCGCACCCACATAATTACGTTACACGCCACTGTTAGTATCAGATGGCTGCAAATATGTAGACATGAAGAACGCAGATACAATCTGTTAATAACGTTTGTTTTGTTTAGAAAGCATAAAGAATTTTCACAGAAAAAATTGGAGACATTATGAAAGTTAACGATGTGGGGACTATATAAAAATGATTGAGAGTGTATGCAAAATTTAATTTACTAACAACATTTATTTTCCCAAAGCAAAGACAGACATATTGAGAGTGTATGCAACATTTAGTTCACTAACAACATTTATTTTCCCAAAACAAAGAGAGACATAAATTATGCTAAACAAGTTATGGCTGAATACCGTAAACAAGTAACAGGTGGTTTAACACCACAATGGTCAAGGATCCTAGGTGGCAGAAGTGAGTCTTGTACTCTGGCCCTAAAAATGTGGATAACGCAATCTGAATTGCTCTGACGCTGAGCAGACTGACTGTTCAAATCTATGGAAGTTTATATAAGTGCAGCTGAGAGCAAGTGGCAGTTGAGATCTGTACTCCCAGACAAGGGCTGGAGCAGCAGTACGTTACCCTGTTTGCTTCGTGCGGCGATGTAACTTGCAGCTGGCGTGATGTGCTCGGCGGAGGAGACGTGAGACGGCACCTGTGAATCGATCGCGGCCACAAAAGAAATGCAAAAATCTCACAGTCTAGCGATCAGGCAGACGAATCGCAATTTACTCTCTCTCAGAGCCCTGAAATCACAGTAGATTTCAGTGTGTGACACACCCGTTTGCTGGTCGCACAAAGGACCAATTTGGCTCACTTATACGACAGAGCGCGCAAGGATACCAAACGCCAAGACTGCTAAACCAAAAATGAATAAGTGTGCCTTTGGCAAACGAGTAGTCTGAGACGTTTGAAGTCACACTGTCGGTACAGCAAGAGATTCACCACAGGCTCCCCAGTCTAAGCTACTCACAAGTAAAGTCAGTCTCAGGACAGGTCCCAAGCACCAACAACACATGCCGGAGCATCGACCAGAAGGCTTCTCCTACCAGACCAAAGTCCAGCACCCGAGTGCCTCGCACCTCTTCAGAAAAAAAAATCCGTTTTCCCGCAAAGTGCACGAACGACACCGCCGTCAGACCGTCTTCAGCCAATCATAGGGCTCTAGAGGTGCTAAATTTCCCCTCCCACACGACAGTACAAACTAATGTCGAACCAGGGCAAGAGTTATGAGACCTGCATCTCTCGAAAAAAAAAAAAAAAAGGAAAACCGCCAATTACTGGCTTTTTTAAGTTTTTGTGGCGGGGGAAGATGATTTCTCCAAAGTCGCTTCGCTTCCCATGGCAACAAGCAAACTGATACAATCTTATGTATCTTTACATAAATCGCCTGTGCCTTGGAGCTTGTTAGTCCTAGCTATGAGGTGTAAGAAAGATTGTATCTCTAAACGTTTCTCAGATGCTGGAGTTTCTTATACAACCAAGGCGGCTGATGGAAGTGGGTCACAGGCCTATTTGCAGTATCAGCAAACACGAAAACTTGTGAATTTTTATTACACGTGGCTCTGCAAACAATGCCTTGTTTACAACTCCACTGTGTAGACAAGTCCCTTCAGTCCGTCGCCCCCAGCTCAGCCTTCAGCTGGCGCCAATGCAGGTATCACGGCCTTGTTCTGCTGGAGACCTATCTCAACAATGGGCTGCTCTGTCTGTCCTGTATGACTGTGGACCTGTCTGGAAAGATTTACTGAGGGATGGACTCGACGCCAATTACTTTCAACTCCAAACATGCTGTTTCTATGAGCTATGAACTATAACAATACCCCATGCTTTTAGCGCCATACCAGCATCCATCAATGTCTGCTCATGTCGTTAACATTCTAGAGTCTCGCTCAAGGTGCGTCAGGTTGTAACAAAATCCTTAATAATTTTCCATATACGAATAACAGGTGAGAGAGTAACTTGTCCTCTCTCAAAAATGGTTCAAATGGCTCTGAGCACTATGGGACTTTACATCTGAGGTCATCAGTCCCATAGGCTTAGAACTACTTAAACCTAACTAACCTGAGGACATCACACACATCCATGCCCGAAGCAGGATTTGAACCTTTGACCGTAGCAACAGCACGGCCCCGGACTGAAGCGCCTAGAACTGCTCGGCCACAGCGGCCGGCTGGCCTCTCTCAATTACTTTTCAAGATGCCCTCGTATTTATGGCAACTTCAGAAGATCTCAATTTGGATTGAGAACTGAGGGATTTGAACTCCATTTATCCCGAATATGAGTCCATTGTGCTAACCAATTCACTCTGTGTCATTGTGTGGTGTAACTGTTGTCGTTTTCCTTGGTCCGTTTCTTGATCCGTGGCATCGAGTGACGCAACAGCGTCGCTGGTAGGCAAATTTGCTGTGCTGTGTCAACTGACTGATACACAGTACTGCCAGAAACCTGTGACCCAGAGTTAATCTTGTAAGATACTTTGTACCCACCTATTCTTAACGCTCCGCTATGGGCATGTTATAGTTCCCTGCAACTACACAATAAAAGTCTTTGTGGATTTCCGATTAACGATGATAAACCGAAGGAATAAAAAGTCGACCGACATTTGTCGGTAAAACATCACATTACCATTGCGGTTATTATGATCTGAATGCGGAACAACAGCCGACCTGACGGAAAGATTCATTGGTAATTCCAGTCATTATCTTTCGTTCTCAGTTAAGGTACGTATCTCTCTCACCCTCTGTTCTAGTTAGCTCCTTTTAATGCTTTATTTTGTCCCTTACGGATATGAAGTGTTAAAGGCAAGACTGAACGCGACACGTTCCCATTTGGTCATTCATTTATTTATTGATAAATAACAAATTTAGAAATTATTAGTTAACACAATCGAACCTACTTGAAATAAAAATCTTATTGTAGGTAAGTTGTGTAGTGTGCTAAGGAGAACGTCGGAGAAAAAACTGGTGTGTAAAATTATCCAGGATGTATCTTTATATTACGCATTTTTATGTTACGTGCTCGCAGTATGGAAACAAATTAATGCGAGCACTATATTTAGACGCGTAGTTTAATAATAATATCCAAATGGTACTGACTCTGGCAACATGCGTTTTCTGTAATTTTGTGCAAAGAGTAATGCAATGAACTAAATAAATAATTCTCATTGTCGGTAATTATTTTGAAGTAGCATCTTTTCCCGAACATTTGACATAATAAATTACATATCTCTAGCATCCGCAGTGATATAAAATAATGTGCAGTATCTGTTAAACGCATGTTACGGAATGCGGAGCTGCTCAGGTTGCGCCTGGATACCACAACCGTAATCACAGATACAAGAGCACGATGTTACTTTTGCGAACGTTATTACAAACTCTCAAATCAAATCTGTGCATCAGTTAAAGACTCGTAATGTAATACATGCGTATTATGTCATCATTTTTGTTTTGTTAACTACTATATTGTCCACAATATTGTTTTATTCAGATAACGTCTCGGTACGATTTCATGCCACGCTTCTGTTACTGCGTCGCTTCATTCTGAACACAGTTTGGTTGGTCAGCCCAGAACACGCCACCTCACGCACCGGATGCTGCGGGCGTGGTTTCGTAACACGCGCTTATTTTACCGCAGACAAACAAACACTATTATTATCCGAATATACAACGGCGCAACTTTGACTCTTCACGGCCACTTCAACTAATTTCTAACGAAACACTGGTTAACAATACTTCGCGGCTTTCTGCACTGATAAGTTCTATGGTAATAAATGCTGTATAATTTTAAGTGTATGAACGCGCATGCAGGTTTCACGCATGTGTGTATCACACCATAGAAAGTAAATTATTAACCAATGAGTAGTTAGGGCTGGTCTCTTCTTCGATACATAACTCGAGTTAAAAAATTTAAAGAGCTGTGGATACAACGTGTACTCCCTACTGCTGTGATTAAAGACTTGTGCAATTTAGTTTCCAAGTTATGGCTCAGTAGCGTATTTGAATCTTTATGCGCGATACTTAGCTGTTTCCTGACGACGGTCTAATAATTCTAGGACAACAATCACAGTCAATTGAAAATGCTTACTGTTAAAGACAACGGTAGACCTTTCATCCCGCGTTTATATCTTCTGATTGAATCAGAAGACGACAGAGTTGTGTCATGGTCCGAGAAACTAACAATATTTATCGTTTCTCTCTCCCCACCCCCACCCTATTAACCATAATATTGCCGAGCTGTGGTGGCTTGTGTGCCTCAAGAATACAGATAGCCTACCTCAAGTGCGACCGCCGGTCGATGTGGCCGAGCGGTTCTAGGCGCTTCAGTCCGGAACCGCGCTGCTGCTACGGTCGCAGGTTCGAATCCTGCCTCGGGCATGGATGTGTGTGATGTCCTTAGGTTGGTTAGGTTTAAGTAGTTCAAAGTCTAGTCCCCCCCATGAACCATGGACCTTGCCGTTGGTGGGGAGGCTTGCGTGCCTCAGCGATACAGATAGCCGTACCGTAGGTGCAACGACAACGGTTGAGAGGCCAGACAAACGTGTGGTTCCTGAAGAGGGGCAGCAGCCTTTTCAGTAGTTGCAAGGGCAACAGTCTGGATGATTGACTGAACTGGCCTTGTAACACTAACCAAAACGGCCTTGCTGTGCTGGTACTGCGAACGGCTGAAAGCAAGGGGAAACTACGGCCGTAATTTTTCCCGAGGGCATGCAGCTTTACTGTATGGTTAAATGATGATGACGTCCTCTTGGGTAAAATATTCCGGAGGTAAAATAGTCCCCCATTCGGATCTCCGGGCGGGGACTACTCAGGAGGATGTCGGTATCAGGAGAAAGAAAAATGGCGTTCTACGGATCGGAGCGTGGAATGTCAGATCCCTTAATAGGGCAGGTAGGTTAGAAAATTTAAAAAGGGAAATGGATAGGTTAAAGTTAGATATAGTGGGAATTAGTGAAGTTCGGTGGCAGGAGGAACAAGACTTCTGGTCAGGTGACTACAGGGTTATAAACACAAAATCAAATAGGGGTAATGCAGGAGTAGGTTTAATAATGAATAGGAAAATAGGAATGCGGGTAAGCTACTACAAACAGCATAGTGAACGCATTATTGTGGCAAAGATAGATACGAAGCCCACGCCTACTACAGTAGTACAAGTTTATATGCCAACTAGCTCTGCAGATGCCGAAGAAACTGAAGAAATGTATGATGAAATAAAAGAAATTATTCAGATAGTGAAGGGTGACGAAAATTTAATAGTCATCGGTGACTGGAATTCGGTAGTAGGAAAAGGGAGAGAAGGAAACGTAGTAGGTGAATATGGATTGGGGCTAAGAAATGAAAGAGGAAGCCGCCTGGTAGAATTATGCACAGAGCACAACTTAATCATAGCTAACACTTGGTTCAAGGATCATAAGAAGGCTGTATACATGGAAGAAGCATGGAGATACTGACAGGTTTCAGAAAGATTATATAATGGTAAGACAGAGATTTAGGAACCAGGTTTTAAATTGTAAGACATTTCCAGGGGCAGATGTGGACTCTGACCACAATCTATTGGTTATGATCTATAGATTAAAACTGAAGAAACGGCAAAAAGGTGGAAATTTAAGGAGATGGGACCTGGATAAACTGACTAAACCAGAGGTTGTACAGAGTTTCAGGGAGAGCATAAGGGAACAATTGACAGGAATGGGGGAAAGAAATAAAGTAGAAGAAGAATGGGTAGCTCTGAGGGATGAAGTAGTGAAGGCAGCAGAGGAAAGTAGGTAAAAAGACGAGGGCTAGTAGAAATCCTTGGGTAACAGAAGAAATACTGAATTTAATTGATGAAAGTAGAAAATATAAAAATGCATTAAATGAAGCAGGCAGAAAGGAATACAAATGTCTAAAAAATGAGATCGACAGGAAGTGCAAAATGGCTAAGCAGGCATGGCTAGAGGACAAATGTAAGGATGTAGAAGTTTATCTCACTAGGGGTAAGATAGATACTGCCTACAGGAAAATTAAAGAGACCTTTGGAGATAAGAGAACCACTTGTATGAACATCAAGAGCTCAGATGGAAACCCAGTTCTAAGCAAAGAAGGGAAAGCAGAAAGGTGGAAGGAGTATATAGAGGGTCTGTACAAGGGCGATGTACTTGACGACAATATTATGGAAATGGAAGAGGATGTAGATGAAGATGAAATGGGAGATACGATACTGCGTGAAGAGTTTGACAGAGCACTGAAAGACCTGAGTAAAAACAAGGCCCGCAGAGTAGACAACATTCCATTAGAACTACTGACGGCCTTGGGAGAGCCAGTCCTGACAAAACTATACCATCTGGTGAGTAAGATGTATGAGACAGGCGAAATACCCTCAGACATCAAGAAGAATATAATAATTCCAATCCCAAAGAAAGCAGGTGTTGACACATGTGGAAATTACCGCACTATCAGTTTAATAAATCACAGCTGCAAAATACTAACGCGAATTCTTTACAGACGAATGGATAAACTCGTAGAAGCCGACCTCGAGGACGATCAGTTTGGATTCCGTAGAAATGTTGGAACACGTGAGGCAATACTGACCCTACGACTTATCTTAGAAGCCAGATTAAGGAAGGGCAAACCTACGTTTCTAGCATTTGTAGACACAGAGAAAGCTTTTGACAATGTTGACTGGAATACTCTCTTTCAAATTCTGAAGGTGGCAGGTGTAAAATACAGGGGGCGAAAGTCTATTTACAATTTGTACAGAAACCAGATGGCAGTTATAGGAGTCGAGGGACATGAAAGGGAAGCAGTGGTTGGGAAGGGAGTGAGACAGGATTGTAGTCCCTCCCCGATGTTATTCAATCGGTATATTTTGCAAGCAGTGAAGGAAACAAAAGAAAAATTCGGAGTAGGTATTAAAATTCATGGAGAAGAAATAAAAACTTTGAGGTTCGCCGATGACATTATAATTCTGTCAGAGACTGAAAAGGACTTCGAAGAGCAGTTGAACGGAATGGATAGTGCCTTGAAAGGAGGATATAAGATGAAAATCAACAAAAGCAAAACGAGGATAATGGAATGTAGTCGAATTAAGTCGGGTGATGTTGAGGGAATTAGATTAGGAAATGAGACACTTAACGTAGTAAAGGAGGTTTGCTATTTGGGGAGCAAACTAACTGATGACGGTCGAAGTAGAGAGGATATAAAATATAGACTGGCAATGGCAAGGAAAGCGTTTCTGAAGAAGAGAAATTTGTTAACATCGAGTATAGATTTAAGTGTCAGGAAGTCATTTTTGAAAGTATTTGTATGGAGTGTAGCCATGTATGGAAGTGAAACATGGACGATAAATAGTTTGGACAAGAAGAGAATAGAAGCTTTCGAAATGTGGTGCTACAGAAGAATGCTGAAGATTAGATGGGTAGATCACATAACTAATGAGGAAGTATTGAATAGGATTGGGGAGAAGAGAAGTTTGTGGCACAAGTTGACTAGAAGAAGGGATCGGTTGGTAGGACATGTTCTGAGGCGTTAAGGGATCACCAATTTAGTATTGGAGGGCAGCGTGGAGGGTAAAAAACGTAGAGGGAGACCAAGAGATGAATACACTAAGCAGATTCAGAAGGATGTAGGTTGCGGTAGGTACTGGGAGATGAAGAAACTTGCACAGGATAGAGTAGCATGGAGGGCTGCATCAAACCAGTCTCAGGACGGAAGACCACAACAACAAGTCTAGGGGATTGATGACCTCAGATGTTGAGTCCCATAGTGCTTAGAGCCATTTGAGCCTGCCTCGGGCGTGGATGTTTGTGGTGTTCTTAGGTTATTTAGATTTAAGTAGTTCTAAGTTCTAGGGGACTGATGACCTCAGATGTTAAGTCCCATAGTGCTCATAGCCATTTGAACCATTTTTTAAGTGCGACCACATCGGAGGGGTACCTGTTAAGAGGCCGGACTAACTGGTGATGCCTGAAGATGGGGCATTCTTTTTAGGAGCTGTAGGGGCAAAAGTCTGGATGATTGACTGATCTGGTCTTGTAATATTAACCAGTACTTACTTGAAATTTTGGTACTGCAAACAGCTGAAAGCAAGGGGGCACTACAGTCGTTATTTTTCTCGAAAGCATGAAGCTCTGCTGTATGGTTTAATAATGAAGGCGTTCTCAGTATTCTGGCGGTAAAATAATTCCACACACGGAACTCCGTCCGGGGACAACTTAAGCAGATGTCATCAGGTAAAACAAAACTAGCGTCCTACTGCTCGGAGCGTGAATGGAAGATCCCTTAATCATGTAAGGAGGTTAGAGTATTTGAAAAGGGAAATGGTTAGATTTTAGTTACATGTAGCGGGAATTAGTGAAATGAGGTGGCTAAACACCAGAATTACTGACCATGTGAATACAGCGTTCTAAAAAGTAATCAAATAGGCGTAATGCAGGAGTAGGTAAAGTAATGGATGAGAAAATGTGATTGCAAGTCGGTTACTGCCAACAGCATAGTGACTGTATTATCGTAGCTATGGTAGGGACAAAGCCGGCACCCATCACAGTATGCAAGTTTATAATATGGCTACTATCTCCGCAGATTGTGAAGAGGTTGAAACAATCTGTGGTGAGTTAAAAGACAAATGTAAGCGTAGACTTCCGCTACCGTTGTCACTGTAATTCTTCGTCGGACATAGGAGGGAAAGGAAGTTAAAGAAAAATACTGAGAGTGAAAGCCATTTGGTAAAATTTTGTTCAAAGCTTAATTTAATCATTGCAAACCATTCATATAAGAACCAGGAAATAAAATTGTATAGATGGAAGAGACGTGGAGACAGGATGATTTCAGATACTCGTAAATTACGTAATAGTAAGACAGAGACTTTGTAATCAAGTTTTAAACTGCCTAACATTTCCAGAGATAGTTCATTTACTCTGGCCATAATTCATGAACTAAAGAGTAAAACTGAAGAAATTGGAGACGAAACCAGGCTAAATTGAAAGATGGTAATGATGTTTGATTCGTGGGGCGCTCAACTGCGTGGTTATCAGCGCCCATACAAATTCCTAAACTTTGCTCAGTCCACTCTCGCCTCTTTAATGAATTATGATGAACTGATGAGAACAACACAAACACCCAGTCATCTCGAGGCAGGTGAAAATCCCTAACCCCGGAGGGAATCGAACCCGGGCCCCCGTGCTCGGGAAGCGAGAACGCAACCTCGAGACCACGAGCTGCGGACTAAAGTGGAAGAACGGGAGGCAGACATGATGTAATGTTTGTTTAGCACTAGCAGGTAACCACTTTTTTATATGTTTTTTTTTTTAAATTCCTTAGTAATGTGTTCTTAGATCCAATTTCAGTTCATCTTGCACGCATTGAGAGCGTAGCATTGACAATGGCCAGTTGCTAGACGATAAAATGCCTGTTGGCAATGAATGCTGATGCTCAAAGAATAATCACTCTGGGGTCCGGACAGTATTCGCAAAACTCATTAGCTTATCATTGTTAACATTGTAATCCTCCGAAAAGAGCTATTGGATTGTCTCAGTTCCTGCTTAGAGCCGATTCGAAGCAGACGTTATGTTCTAGCAACATACGCCCTATAGTATTACGGGTAATTCTAAAATATTTCTGTTTGCTGATGACATTAGCTTGGTAGTAAAGGCTATTGGGTGCGACATTGGCTCTGTTTCAAATAGTGCAGTTCATGACGTAAGTTCATGGCTTGTAGAAAAAAAACCTGACGCTAAATCACAGTAAGACTCAGTTTTTACAGTGTCTAACACACAATTCAACAAAACCCGACGTTTAATTTCACAGAATAGGCATATGATTAGTGAAACTGAATAGTTCAGATTTCTAGGTGGTCAGATAGATAGTAAACTGTCGTGGAAAGACCACGTTCAGGGTCTTGTTCAAAGACTTAATGCTACCATTTTTACTATTTGAGTGGTATCTGAAGTGAGTGATCGTTCGACATTCCAGTTAGTCAACTTTGCTTATTTTCATTCGCTTATTTTGTATGGTATTGTATTCTGGGGTAACTCTTATTCTAAAAGGATATTTTTGGCTCAGAAACAGGCAGTTCCGGCTATAAGTGGAGTCAGTTCGCGAACCTCTTGTCGACCCCTGTTTAGTAGTCTGGGTACGTTGACATTGGCCTCTCAATATATGTATATCTTCTTTGTAACAATATCAGCTTATTACCAAGACCAAGCAGCTTCCACTCAGTTAATACTCTGCAGGAATCCAATCTGCGATGAATCGCGCTTCCTTAACTCTTGTGCAGAAAGGTGTATAGTATACTGCAGCTGTCATTTTCAATAAGCTACCACAAGAATTCAACAATCTTAGCAGTAATCCATGCGCTTTCAATCGAAACTGAGGAGTTTCCTCATGCGTCACTCCTTCTATTCTGTCGAAGAGTTCCTTGAAAAATTAAGTCAGTTTTTATGTTATATTGTTCACTGCGTTTACTTAAATTTATGACTTGACTCTTTTTGGATTCATAAACATTTTATTTTATCTGTCATTATTTTTATGTTGTAATTTCATGTACTGACACATGCCATGACCTTGCAGATTTGCTCCTCGATTTGGTCCTATGGAACTAGACGTATAAATAAATAAGTAAATAAATAAATACAAAAGGTCGAAATGTAACATTTTCATCGTTTTCAGTTTTGGGCTAATTAAACTAAATGTGCCCAGAATGAGATTTTCACTCTGCAGCGGAGTGTGCGCTGATATGAAACTTCCTGGCAGATTAAAACTGTGTGCCCGACCGAGACTCGAACTCGGGACCTTTGCCTTTCGCGGGCAAAAGGCAAAGGTCCCGAGTTCGAGTCTCGGTCGGGCACACAGTTTTAATCTGCCAGGAAGTTTCATATCAGCGCACACTCCGCTGCAGAGTGAAAATCTCATTCTGGAAACATCCCCCAGGCTGTGGCTAAGCCATGTCTCCGCAATATCCTTTCTTTCAGGAGTGCTAGTTCTGCAAGGTTCGCAGGAGAGCTTCTGTAAAGTTTGGAAGGTGGGAGACGAGGTACTGGCAGAAGTAAAGCTGTGAGTACCGGGCGTGAGTCGTGCTTCGGTAGCTCAGTTGGTAGAGCACTTGCCCGCCAAAGGCAAAGGTCCCGAGTTCGAGTCTCGTTCGGGCACACAGTTTTAATCTGCCAGGAAGTTTCATATCAGCGCACACTCCGCTGCAGAGTGAAAATCTCATTCTGGAAACATCCCCCAGGCTGTGGCTAAGCCATGTCTCCGCAATATCCTTTCTTTCAGGAGTGCTAGTTCTGCAAGGTTCGCAGGAGAGCTTCTGTAAAGTTTGGAAGGTGGGAGACGAGGTACTGGCAGAAGTAAAGCTGTGAGTACCGGGCGTGAGTCGTGCTCCGGTAGCTTAGTTGGTAGAGCACTTGCCCGCGAAAGGCAAAGGTCCCGAGTTCGAGTCTCGGTCGGGCACACAGTTTTAATCTGCCAGGAAGTTTCAAACTAAATGTGCTTTTCGTACGTCGTGAGAACTATTGATGTTTGTGGAACGTGAAAATGTGCAGATTTTTTGAATACGTAATTGACGAAAACGTAGCTTAGTCGGACACCGTCCTAACAGGCCTCTTAAGGCCCAATGGCACTGACCGACCACCGTGTCATCCTCTACCGATGGGTGTCACTTGATGCGGATGTGGAGGTACATGTCGTCAGCACGCAGCTCTCCCGACTGTTGTCAGATTTCGTGACCAGAGCCGCTACTTCTCAGCCAAGTAGCTCCTCAATTGACCTCACCAGGTGTGAGTGCACCCCACTTTGCCAGCTCTCTGCAGACCCGAACGATGACGCATCCAGGTGCTTCAAATTGGTTCAAATGGCTCTGAGCACTATGGGACTTAACATCTGAGGTCATCAGTCCCCTAGAACGTAGAACTACTTAAACCTAACTAACCTAAGGACATCACACACACCCATGCCCGAGGCACCGTAGCGGTTACGCGGTTCCAGACTGAAGCGCTTAGAACCGCTCGGCCACAAAGGCCGGCATCCAGGTGCTAGCCAAGCCCAACAGCGCTTGACTTGGGAGATCTGACGGGAACCGGTGTTACCACTGCGGCAAGGCCGTTGACTGACTTAAGGCCGGTTCCCACTAGAGTGCGGCAGCGCGTCGTGCGGCAACGGCAGCGGCAAGCGTTTTCCGCTTTGACGCGGCGGCTCGCGGAATTGGCGTTCCCATCTGGAAGCGGCAGGCGCTAGCGGTAGCCAATGACGGGCAGCTACTGAGGTACGGGTCAGGACCCACTGAAACTCCCGGTGCGTTTGAAAAACTATATCTTACACCTACATGGAGGAAAGACGAAGTTGGGTGAAGACATACCAATTTTTCATTTTCTGTACAATGTACTCTTTCACATATTCCATTATGCATGTTTTCTCATTTCACCATAAACAGATTTCATGACTACCGTTCATCATTCTTCACTATCTAGCACATTGCTTAAGAATCATGAAAGAATAATACATATTTGGAACAAAGTTTTCGAAACCAGATTTTAAATTATAAGACATTTCCCGGTGCAGACGCAAACCTACAATACTTTATTAGTTACAAGCTGCAGTTTACAACTAAAGAGACAGTAAACGGTAGCAAATTAAGGAAACGGAACTTGAATAAGTCAAGACCCACAGTTTTTCGATAATCTTAAAGTTAGCGTAATGCAACGACTGACTGAAACAGAGGAAGGAATCCGCTAGAATACGAATGGATATCTTTGAGAGAAGAAGTGGTGAATGCAGCAGAGTATGAGAATGGGAAGAAGGTACAGTAGAAATCGTTAGATAAAACGTGAAATATTAAATCTGACAAGAGGGAAAAATATAAAAATGCATCAAATAAAGTAGGCCATTGGAAATAGAAATGTCTAAACATGACGTTGACAGGAAGTCCAAAATTGCAACGTGATTTTGCACTTGGAAAACATAAGGGAATGAAAATGAGAAAGAACAAAGAAATCTTTGCTCAAAGGAGAAGCAACTGTCAATAACTCATTTGGCAAGCCAGAACTAAGCAAATAAGAGAAGGCTAGATAGTGGAAGGAATATGTAGACAGGAGAGGGGGAGGGGTTGTACAAACTAACATAAGTACAATGTTAGATTCCTGTGAGATGTTTGAACACGCAAGGCAATACTGATCCTACCACTTAACTAAGTAGACACACTGAAGAACAGCGAAACTGTGTTTATAGCATTTGCATGTTTAGAGAAAGGTTTTGACAATCTTAATTAAAACATTCTTTGAAGCTCTGGAGATGTCATCGATAAAACACAGGGACACAAGATTATCTACAACTTGTACAGAAACCAAACTGCATTTCTAAGACTTCAATGACTTGAAAGGGAAGCAGTAATTGAGAAGGCAGAAGTAGAGAATATAAAATGAAGACTGTGAATAGCAAGAAAAGCGTTCTGAAAAAGAAAATTTGTTCACATGGAATATAAATTGTAATGATTGGGTACTATTTTACGAAGGTATTTGTGTGGAGTGCAGCCTTGTAAGTGAAACGTGGGTGATGAACAGTTCTGTCGAGAAGACAATGGACGCTTTCAAAACGTGGTGATCAATAAGAATGCTGAAGACTAGATATGAGGATCGTGTAACTAAAGAAGAGGTACGGAATTAAATAGAGTAGGAAGAGGAAATTGCGGCACAACTTTGACTACAAGCGGGGTAAGTTGACAGGACATATTATGAGGCGTCAAAGAGTGAGGACAAAGGGGTTGGGTGATAGTATTCTGATAATAATCATTTGTTCAAATGCTATTCTACTATTTTATCTGTTAATGTAAGCAGTGAATTTAGTCTTCCATGCACTCCTCCACAAAACATTTAAACCAAAACTGAAATCAGCTGAACACCAAACCTTTCAACCACTGTCTGACAACTACTGCATTCACTTTCAACTTTCTATAACTATCACTGGCTAGCCCCACACATATACAGATATAAGGAGAACAGAAATAAACAAACAACTTCAGCATATAATTCTTTAGGTTGGCAACATGTACATAAACAAACCAAACAGGAAGGAGTATGAGGTGAACACACTGTGGTTACGACTTCAAATCAGTGTTTTCGGTAAAATGTCTACAGCTAGTGACAGAAGAAAAAAGAGCGAACATGAAAATGTGCTTATGTTCCATAATCTAAGTTTTAGTTCAACCTCCAGCATGTGACCAGGTGAGGGGAAACGTATATGTCCGCCAAAAACTCGATTCACTGTAAGTAATCAGTTATGCATTTAAAACAAAACTGAATCATTCTAGATTCCACCGAAAATGCCTTAAAGTAAAAGGCGAAACGCGTCTTGAACCAATCAAGTACACTCGATAAAGAAAAAAAACGTTTGTTACTTACCAAAGAAAATAATCAATAGCTGTAGATACTTAGCAAATTACATCTTATGACATACCAGCAAATTAGTTTCTGTTTAACTTCTCATTCCACACGCTATTAAATGCTGTTTAAAAAAAATCATCTATCCCTTCTGAAAAACTGTAGTTTCTTTCACATCTCGGTAGATAAACAGATTTTGGATATTTATCATGCGACGAAATACATGACTTTTTACAAGTTATCGTTTGCAAAAAAACGCTTTTAGATTTCTTGAACCGTTTACAAAATTTGCAGTTGACACAACCACATGGTTTACAACGAGCAGGACGAAGTATCGGTCGCGTCGCGAGCGACCCGCGCGGTAACCGCACAGCCCGTCCGCCGACATATCATTCAATATCTCGAGAACGGTGATAGCTATCGTTCTGCTCTCAGCTTTAAAAGCAATTTCGATATGTTGACTAAATTTCATACGCAATAATGTATTACCTAAAACGAACTGTACGCAAAGTCCACGCAATGCGTTTTTACCTCTGCACACTCATTAAAATTTCGTGTAAAGGTTTACGTAAATGCGATACAGCAAGTAACCACGACGAATATCGAAAAGAAATTCAGGCTGTAACATGCCCAAGAATCAAATTTTTCTACCGAATAGTTTCCTTGGAATCGGATGATAAGTATTTCATAGCTGCCGCCGCGTCCGCGCCAGCGGTTCGGCGAAAGTTCTTGTGGCCCGGGGTTGCGTACCTGACGTCACGCTCAGCGCGTTCTGTGATTGGCGGCGCGCACCTGGGGCGCGTCACGCGGCAGCGGAAGCGGTTCGACATGGTCAAACCGCGACGCAGAGCCCGCCGCGCCGTGCCGCTGACGCCGTTTCCATGGAAACCACGCCGCTGACGCGCGGTTTTGACGCGCGGCAGCCGTAGTGGGAACCGGCCTTTAAGGTCGGGACACACACGTCCGGGCCGTGTCAGGGCCGAGCGTCGGACGAGTGACGTCCGTGCTCCGGTCCGTTCCTGCAGGGGCTACACGTGACCGGGGCACGTCCGTGTCTTTGTTGTTCCTTGTAGTGACTCGGACGCGGTGAGCTGTGTTTCTGTTTGTGAAAGCTGTAAAACATGTTCACTAATTTTCGTAATAGTGAATTACGACTCATAGCACTTGCTTTAGACGAAGAGGAAAAAGAACGAAGGCAAACAAGAAGAAGAAAATTATGGATCCAAGGTGCCTGGAAAACAAGACCAGTACAGGGAGAGTTTCGAACACTATTTTCTCACCTCGTAGATTATGAGACTAAGTTTTATCAATATTTTAGGATGACGCAGTACACCTTCTGTGAACTTTTAAAGAAACTAGAACCAAGGCTGAGAAAAAACGACACGTTCTGGAGAGTATCAGTTTCACCCAAAGAACGACTGGCTGTTTTTTTACGGTAGGTTAAAGAAAACTACACAGAACACAAATAAATAAGAAGTTTTAAGGACAGCATTTTTATTTTATTACTTTAGTAATTGAAAGATAAATACATAAGTTAGTAAATAATACAGTTAAATTTCTACTACCCTAAGGAAAACAAATGAGGACTATTCAGTGAATTAGTTTCTGAATCTGATGAGGATGCAGGGGAACTTGGAGGATGATGGCTTTGGTTATTTATATACGAATTGTGCGAATCCCTTTGCAGATCGAAAGCTACTGTGTAGGTTCTGTTGACTCGTTTTCCACAGGTGAAGGATATGGTGTTGAAACAGATTTTTCTGAGGAATTGGAGGATGATGGAGTGAATTGATGGACTGATACGTCATTCATGAGTTGCTTCAGTTCAAAGTCTTGTACAATTGAAAAAATCCTACTTTTAGCTTGATGAAAAAGTAGTGGATGCAACGATTTTAGGACTGATGCTATACCAGCCAAAAAAGCATCAACTGGGTTTTGTATATCTCTCTGTTTTTTCAGCATGAGCTGGCTTGATGCAGATTGTTGTGGTTTAACCTCATGCTGAAATTTTCGTTTCAGTGATGGTTTCATAAACTTGTTCTTCTTTGAAGTGACGGACGAATGAGCTGAGGGCGCCTGGGAATGCCGAGTGCGCTCTATCAAATTCTCTGTTTCACTACCCTGTGTTTTAATGATCCATTCTTCATCTGCAATGTCTTCTTGTGTAGACTCTTTTTCGTTTTCAACAATAGACTGCTCCTCTTCGGAATCTGTATTTGATTCTTGTTTATGCTCATTATTGTCTAGCGTGTAAGGAACATTGGAAACTGTTTCTCGTTCTACCATGTAAGGTAGCAGGAACGTTAAGAGATCTTCATACTTGCGTTTATGTTGATCAACAGCAGCTTGTCCTGAAACAGTTTTCCTTTTCTGCACGGTCTTCCTTAGTTGGTCACGAACAGATGCCCATTTTTTTTGCATTCCTCTATTCCACCTGTAGCAAAAATATTTTAAATCGCGTATTTATATTACAATGTTTAAAATGCTGCAAATATTTTATAGATTATACAGTATTTCTCATCTTATACAGTTCAATTTTTTTCAGGTTCCTTGCTACAGGAGATTCCTTTAAAACTATTTCCTTCAGCTACAGGTTGGGAAAATCCACAGTTGGAGCTATCGTCCATGACACCTCTAGAGCAGTTATCGATTTATTGTTAGAAGAGGTGATGCCTGTGCCGAATGAAGAAAAATGGAATGCTATAGCTCAGGAGTTTTGGACAAAATGGCAGTTTCCAAACTGCATTGGATCTTTAGATGGAAAGCACGTAACAATACAGGCTCTAAACAACTCAGGAAGTCTCTATTGGAATTACAAAAAAACATATTCCATTGTGCTTCTTGCTCTGGTTGACCCATGTTATAATTTTATTGCAATAGACGTGGGAACGTACGGAAAAAACTCTGATGGAGGCATTCTAGTAAATTCAAATCTTGGAAAGTCATTGGAAAACAATACGCTTAGCGTCCCAAAGAGTAAAACTTTACCCTGAACTGATGTTGAACTTCCAATGGTAATTGTAGGCGATGAAGCTTTCCCTCTCAAAACATACTTGATGCGACCATATCCTGGCAGGAACTTAACAAATGACAAGGCTATATTTAATTATCGTTTGAGTCGGGCAAGAAGAATATCCGAAAATGCATTCGGTATATTGCAACAAAAAATGGTTCAAAGGGCTCTGAGCACTATGGGGCTCAACTGCTGTGGTCATTAGTCCCCTAGAACTTAGAACTACTTAAACCTAACTAACCTAAGGACATCACACACACCTATGCCCGAGGCAGGATTCGAACCTGCGACCGTAGCAGCAGCGCGGCTCCGGACTGGAGCGCCTAGAACCGCACGGCCACCGCGGCCGGCATATTGCAACAGAAATTTCGAATATTTAGAAGAATCCTTCAGGGAGATCCTAATAACCTTACAATGATTGTGACGGCTGCGTGTATACTGTACAACTTTATTCGAAAAATGTAAGGTTATAGGGTGCCCGAACAGAGGATGGATCAAAAGGAAACTGCTGAGGGATCCGGAAGTTCATTAAATCTTCGAAACCTACCTAGAATTCGTGGGAGATCAACAGACGCTGCATTTGCTGTACGAGAACAACTCAAAAAATTCCTGAACTCTCCACAAGGGACTGTGGAATGGCAAGAACATGTCGCCTTGGCGATATAACGATGACATAAACCAAACATCTGTTTGTAAAATAAAAAGTAAATAAATATCTTTCGGGTATTAAAACTTGTATAGTTTTTATCTTACCTTTGGCTTGTAGATCTGCTGCAATTGTCTTCCAAACTCTGTCTTTGTACTCGATATTCCTGTAGTTTTCACTTCCCTGATCGTAAAGAACAGGAAACTTACGAACTTCCTCTATTGGTCGTTCCACATCCATGTTTTGTACACAGAACAGTTATGCGTAGTTGCACAGCTCACAAGACAACTCCACCGTCAGGCCGCGTCCGTCACGTGAAAAATTAAACACGGCGAATCCCGCCCGGACCGGCCCCGGCCCGTTGAAGTTCCCCGTGCACGGCCCGGTCAAGTGGGGCCCGCTGCACTTGTTTTAATGTTGTATTTCGTAGTCCGGGTGACGGCCGATACTGAGACGTGTCTCGGCACGGACACGGTCCTGACATGTGTGTCCCGACTTTTAGTCAGAATCAGTGTTAAAAGCCGGGCATACAGCCACCATGCCAACGAAGACGCTCCATGTTATCGATTGTCCAGGGTACCTACGCATTTAAAGTGAAAATGATGCTCATTGTATAGAATGCTGAAGACAATACTTTGAGATGTGAAGCAAATGGAAGGAAAAGAATATTTTTTATTGACATAAACAACTTTCACTTTATAGCAACAACTTTCCATTATAGCAACTGTTCAAGGTAATGACTATCAGTTTCAATGCATGAATGGCAAAGGCGACCAAATTTCAGTCACTATCTCTCAAATAGCGCAGCTGCTAGTTGTACCACGAGGCAAGCAGTTCCTCTTTAGTTTCATTTGTGATTTCATTAGTGAAACCACATTGCTCGATAAGTAAAATTCAGTCATCCTTCGGCTGTCTGCTCACATTATCCCACGTTTGGCTGAGGTGTGAAAACCTTTTATTACATGAAATATTCATTTCTGACCACTGGTTCCTTACATAAAAATAATCAGTTTAGAGTCCTGAACCTTCCGAATAATTTTGGCACTACATTATTGGGACATCCTGTAAGTGACAATTTAGAACTGTGCTGCAGGTAACAATATGTGTAACAAGTCGTCGCCTGCATGCTCTTCCTGTTGCTTTTGTATCGGTTATGGGGAAGGAGGCGTTCTTCAACCTGGAGTTAATGGGCCTGTGCTTCCCTAACCTTCCTAAATGGGTAGAGGTCTGGGTAAAAAAAAAAGAAAGGCGGGCTCAAGGACGAGTGATTTCCGCAAATCGGCCGGTATTTTCCAACATCCGTTGCAGACAAACATCTAAGAGTCGTGGCTGGAGGTAGCGCCTTTCAGAAGCTCTATAAGCGGAGCAGAAAACGATAAATGAAAATACATACACTCTGTTTCTGATTCTGACTGGCTGGAAGGGCCAAATGTTAAATAATTTCGTGGATTGGTTGGCACCTCGCGAAATCGAGGAAACGATCGGTAACCCTCCCGGGGGGTGGAGTCGTGGGCTCTCTGGAGTGGACATGCTAATTCGAGAGTGTTTCTGATTTCTAACTTAGGAGACGTACTGATTCACGGAGACTTTCTCCTAGTACAGATAGCTGAAAGAACTGGCAAGGACGCTTCCAATGCGCGTGTGTGCGCTGTTCAACGGTTTCGGTAGGAGTGTGTTGCCACTTAGCGAGTGTACTCACCCTCAGCAGACAGAATCCCCACACTATGTTGTGGAACCAACAAATTACTCTGCCCAGCATCGTTAAAGGCACCATATATCAAAAACCTAAATAACCACCTTCTGCAGCGTGGACCGCTGCAAACCGTGCAGGAGGAGACTCAGAGAGGTTCTGGAAGATACCGACAGGGATTTGGAGCTATGGCGACTCAAGTGCCGCGGCCAGCTGAGCTAGTTTCAAGGTTGAGGACTCATGGCTCGAACAGCCCGATCGAGGTGGTGTCAAAGATTCTCGATTGGTTTTAAACGCGGGGAGTTTAGTGGCCAGAGGAGTAAAGTAACTCATCTTGGTGCTCTTTGAACCACGCACGTAAGCTGTGAGCTGTCTGACGTTGCATTGTACCGCTGACAGACGTCATCGTGCGGAGGAAAAACAGACTGCATGGTCCCAAAGGATAGACTGCATATTTTGTTGATCGATTGTGCTTTCTAGAATGACAAGATAATCCAGGAAATGGTAAGAAAACATCCCTAGACCGTAAAGCTCCCTCCTCCGGCCTGAAACCTTCGGTTTAAGACATTTAACGTCGTACACGCCAACGGGCATCTGTCCGGTGCAGAGCAAAACGTGATTTATCTGATAAGGCCACCCGCCGCCAGCGAGTGTGCGTCCAGTTGCGGTATTGGCAAGCAAATTCCAGCCTTCGGCGTCGATGAACAGTAGTCAGCATGGGTGCGTGGACTAGGCGCTTGCTGCTGAGGCCAATAAGCAGCATCATTCATTGAACGGTCGTTAAGAAAATACCGTGATAGTCCCTTGGTTTATCTGGGCCGTCACGTGCTCAACAGTTGTACGTCTATTTGCCTGTACAAACCACGACCATCGTAAACGCCTGTCATGTATGGCCTGTGACGCGCCATAGTTTCCTCGGAGCCGGTTTTGGATAGCGCCATTTTGCCATCTACTTCTTCATTCATACTCCGCAAACCATCGTACGCTGCGTGGCGGAGGGTAACCTATACCGCTACTATCATTTCCGTTCTTGTTCCACTCGCAAATAGATCAAGGGAAAAAAGACTGTGTATATGCCTCCGTATGAGCCCTACTTTTTCGTATATTATCTTCCTGGTCCTTACGCGAACTGTATGTTGGCGGGAATAGAATCATTCTGCAATCAGCGTCATATTCCGGTTCTGTAAACTTTGTCAGTCGCTTTCTTTGAAAAGAACGTCATCTTCCCTCTAGGAATTCCCATCTGAGTTCTCGAACCAACTTCGCCATTCACAGTATACTTTAACCAGAGCGTCACGCCAACGGTTTACAAACTAAGCCGTTTCGGAAATGCTTCCACCCTTGTCCCGAAAGCCGATGATCATGTCCTCTTGGAAGTCAGTTAAATCATTCCGTTTCCACACAGCGACGACGACTGCACTACTTTTTACGTCCCACTGACAAACTTTGTATATCCTCGACTGCTAGTGCTGCCACCTGTCGTCTACGTGTCGCTATTGCACGCTGACGTCGAACGTAAGGGGCTGTCTCACTAAAGTTACTGGGCCGTGTAGTCGGGCGGTTGGTGTTTCAGTGAAAGAGACGGACTTGGAGGAGGTTTCATTGAAGCTAATGAATTACAGGCGTTCCAGGGAAATAGGTATGTGGGGTTTTTGTGTGACTCTTTCTTTCCCTGTTGACTTTGAACTGTATTAATGTTTTCTCGTTATGGAGATCACGGGCGGAAGATGGCGAGGTGACCGAGCGGTTCTAGGCGCTACAATTTGGAACCGCGCAACCGCTATGGTCGCATGTTCGAATCCTGCCTCGGGCATGGATGTGTGTGATGTCCTTAGGTTAGTTAGGTTCAAGTAGTTCTAAGTTCTAGGGGACTGAAGACCCTAGAAGTTAAGTCCCATAGTGCTCAGAGCCATTTCAACCATTTATCACCGGCGGAAGTTTCTAGGAGCCAGCTGGAGGACGCTTGTGAACTGTAAGCGGTGTACATATTCCAGTCCAGTGACCGGATTTCTGAATATTTCTGAAAGTGATTGGATCGCTACAGGGCTTTTACCTAGTGACTTTGGAACAGCGAGAAGTTTAACCAAGTCATGCGGGCCAAAGCGAGGCTGGCGGTTCTTTTTAGAACTGACTGGATAGCGTGGCAATGCGGATAATTAATCCTGGTTCGACAATAAACCATTCCAATGAAAACTGCTGAGTAGTACATTGTGTAATTTGTCTTGCGCGCCGCATACTGCTGAAAGTGCGTGACCTCTGGCCACGACCACGGAAACTCTGGACAATGGTTGAAAGGAATGTCTCATTTGGGTACGTGCCATCCGTGAGTAGTACACCAGCAATTCCGCTACCCGAACATGCCTCATGAAATCATTGAAAGGTTAAACCTGCCACAAGATATTCCTCGTTATTGGAGGAATTACTATCAGAGAGTCAGTCTGGCTTCGGTCCTTCCAAAGGGACCACAGACATATGGGTAGCTAGTCCGCTTTAGGAAAAATGCGGGGAACAAAATAGATCTCTTTACATTGCTTTTATTGACCGCATTCTACATCTACATCTACATTTATACTCCGCAAGCCACCCAACGGTGTGTGGCGGAGGGCACTTTACGTGCCACTGTCATTACCTCCCTTTCCTGTTCCAGTCGCGTATGGTTCGCGGGAAGAACGACTGTCTGAAAGCCTCCGTGCGCGCTCTAATCTCTCTAATTTTACATTCGTGATCTCCTCGGGAGGTATAAGTAGGGGGAAGCAATATATTCGATACCTCATCCAGAAACGCACCCTCTCGAAACCTGGCGAGCAATCTACACCGCGATGCAGAGCGCCTCTCTTGCAGAGTCTGCCACTTGAGTTTATTAAACATCTCCGTAACGCTATCACGGTTACCAAATAATCCTGTGACGAAACGCGCCGCTCTTCTTTGGATCTTCTCTATCTCCTCCGTCAAACCGATCTGGTACGGATCCCACACTGATGAGCAATACTCAAGTATAGGTCGAACGAGTGTTTTGTAAGCCACCTCCTTTGTTGATGGACTACATTTTCTAAGCACTCTCCTAATGAATCTCAACCTGGTACCCGCCTTACCAACAATTAATTTTATATGATCATTCCACTTCAAATCGTTCCGCACGCATACTCCCAGATATTTTACAGAAGTAACTGCTACCAGTGTTTGTTCCGCTATCATATAATCATACAATAAAGGATCCTTCTTTCTATGTATTCGCAATACATTACATTTGTCTATGTTAAGGGACAGTTGCCACTCTCTGCACCAAGTGCCTATCCGCTGCAGATCTTCCTGCATTTCGCTACAATTTTCTAATGCTGCAACTTCTCTGTATACTACAGCATCATCCGCGAAAAGCCGCATGGAACTTCCGACACTATCTACTAGGTCATTTATATATATTGTGAAAAGCAATGGTCCCATAACACTCCCCTGTATCACGTCAGAGGTTACTTTAACGTCTGTAGACGTCTCTCCATTGATAACAACATGCTGTGTTCTGTTTGCTAAAAACTCTTCAATCGAGCCACACAGCTGGTCTGATATTCCGTAGGCTCTTACTTTGTTTATCAGGCGACAGTGCAGAACTGTATCGAACGCCTTCCGGAAGTCAAGAAAAATAGCATCTACCTGGGAGCCTGTATCTAATATTTTCTGGATCTCATGAACAAATAAAGCGAGTTGGGTCTCACACGATCGCTGTTTCCGGAATCCATATTGATTCCTACATAGTAGATTCTGGGTTTCCAAAAACGACATGATACTCGAGCAAAAAACATGTTCTAAAATTCTACAACAGATCGACGTCAGAGATATAGGTCTACAGTTTTGCGCATCTGCTCGACGACCCTTCTTGAAGACTGGGACTACCTGTGCTCTTTTCCAATCATTTGGAACCCTCCGTTCCTCTAGAGACTTGCGGTACACGGCTGTTAGAAGGGGGGCAAGTTCTTTCGCGTACTCTGTGTAGAATCGAATTGGTATCCCGTCAGGTCCAGTGGACTTTCCTCTATTGAGTGATTCCAGTTGCTTTTCTATTCCTTGGACACTTATTTCGATGTCAGCCATTAAGGCATTAAGGTATTTGATTCCGTAAACCCTAAAGCTTTGTGGAACGTTTTAGCTCTGTATTGTTTTACACAAATTTATTGCCATCTTTAAATCGCTCTACACAATTATGAGAGCAGCTGTCATTGGTGACGACTCTATCGATGAGCCATTCCGTATCTAAACTGGTGATAAGGAAGGTAGTGTAAGGGACAAAGAAATATCAGTGTCACAATCGACAAGGTGACTCTTCAAGCAGTTAACACCTCTCCTTACCTTGGCAGCATCCTCTCATCAAGTGCAAATATATATTCGGAAATTCAAGGTAGAATTAACCGTCCTGGGACATCCTCTGCCAGACTAAGATCTCGAGAATTTGACAACCACGATGGCAATGCTGCAACAATGATCCTTGTGAGCAAGTCAGTTGTAATTATCATCAGCGATGCCTGAGGAGGATTCTGGGCATAAATGGCAAGATGGACACACAAGTATCAACATCCTTGAAGAGGCATATACATCCAGAATAGAAGCGAAGGTTTTAAGACGCCAGTTATGATCATCAAGGCATGCAGTCCGCGTGGCCAGTAATCGCATTACCAAACAAGTGTTTCACTCAGAGTTACCAATGGGCCAACGACGTGTGGGAGGTCAGAGGAAACGATTTAGGCTGTAATTGAGACTAATATGAAGATGTGTCACGTCAATATTTACAACTGGGATTCTGTAGCCCCCGGTCGTTCAACCTGGAGATTACTAGTCCACCGTGGCGCACTTCTTATGCAGGAAGGCGGCTACTGATAAGAAGCAGCGTAGAAGAGAAAAGGAAATGCTGAAACGAAGTGGAAGATTAGAAGCTTCCCCTCACCTGGGACCACCTGTCATCACTGTCGCAAACTGCGTACCTTTCGCTTTGGACTGTACAGTCACCTCCGGACTCACAGATGATTGGAAGATAAACCTACTCGACTACGAGCGTTTGCTATGATGATGATGATGATGATGACGGCGATGGTAATATTGAGGATGATGGTGGTGGTGGTGGTGGTGTTGGTGGTGGTGATGGTGACGATCATGATGATGATGATGATGATGATGATGATGATGATGATGACGACAACTCTTCGTTCCTAATAAACACCAACGACGCTCTCCGACGACCGCTGGACTGGTTTCTGCGAGAGAAAGGATTTAGTGGGTAGTTTGACTTTTTCATCACGGGATGTTAATGTTACGGAGTTTCTAAAGAAAGGGAGAAGCCTTTGGAGAATTAAAGCTCTTGAGTCAGTTCGTGAGGCGTGCTCGGGTAGTGTAGTATCCCCGGAAGGCAAGTAACAGGCGTCAAGTCCTGGTGCAGCAGACATTATCAACGTATCGCATTCAGTAAGCTGAGCACTGCTCTGTAACAGTAGAATAATTTAATCTCAGCTTCGTATAATTGTCTGAAGACCTGATTGTACAAAAAAAGTGAACCATCACAACAAGACGGAAGGTAACATCCGGAACGATATGGCAAACTTAAAAATGAACCACGAATGGATGCTGATATTCAGGACAGAAACCAATGGAAGAACGTTAACTGTGGACTTGCAAAGCCGATCCGGAGTATTTGACACCTAAATGAACGAAAAACAAGAAGTTAACATCGTGTCGGTTGAAAGGTGGCTACACTGAGCCACAGCGCCAGAGAGTTTTGTTTCGCCGCCTCCACTGGCAGTGATTATTGAGAAGTAGCGGAGTGCAGTGCTTGTTGAGAACTTGTAGTAGACAGTGATTATTGAGAAGTAGCGGAGGGCAGTGCTTGGGGAGAACTCGTGGTAGTCAGTGCTTGTTGAGATGTGCTAGTGAAAAGTGCTGGTCGAGAACTCGTAGTAGGCAGTGCTTGCTGAGATGTGATACTGAAAAGTTCTTGTTGAGATGTGATAGTAACGAGTCGGTGTGGAAATATTGTAATGATTAGAGTGCTTTTCGTCAATATATGAAGGCAAAAGAAAAAAAAATTTCCTTTTCTTTTTATTATCTCAATGTCTTAAATAATGCGTCATTACAGGTTCAGTCAACAAAGCATCTGGCGTGTGTTCTTGTATTAGAGTATAATTCTGGGTTTCTTACGCAATTATAGTATTTCTATTTTTTAATTACTTCAGTATAAATGATATTTAAAATTTTTTGTCTTAGCGAAGAAGAACCGTGCCAGATGTGTACGTTGAATCACACTTCCACACCCAGAACAGCTACACTTGTGGTTTGTTGGCTTCGTAGGTTTTATAGTTGCTGGGGACTTAATTAATTAATTGTATTAACGAAAATTTTCATTTCAATATTTGTTGTTGTTCTATGCAGTCAGATTGCGTAATAATACTAGTCAGAGCCAACCGTTTACGAAACAGCGTAATCGGACTTATAGCAACTAAAAAATATTTGCATTTTATTTAATTAAGCACCCATGCACGGTTCTTCTGTTTATTGCTTCATGGTTTCGATATAACTTATAAGCGTCCAGCTTCTGAGCGCTCACTTCGCATATACGAGGTATGATCAAAAATACGGCGAATGAATTATTGTAGCAGCAACAGCTGACGCTACAACCATTTGATGTAATTTATCCGATAGCGTGATCCGTTGATACATACAGCGTCAAGTTGGAACAAGTTTTGACATGGCAGTGTTCGTCCAGAGACGCTAGAGTGAGAGTGTGTTTACCGTGTCTGTCGCGCATCATGAGTTTCTAACAACGCGTGAATATTAAGTTCTGTTTCAAGTTGCAAAAAAGTGGCAAAGAAATTCATAAAATGTTGAAATTGGTGTATGACGATAATGCTGAAACTGTAAAGATTATTTAAGAGTGTTATGAGCGATGTAAAAAAGAAAATGAGTTGTTAGAAGACAAGGAACTTTCGGGACATCGATTAACTTCGAAAACAGAAGAAAACGTGGAAAAACTGGTAAAAATTGTTCGTTCAAAAAGGAAAATAACTATTGGAGAGATTACCATAGAAATTACCATCTCGTATACGAGTACGTCTAAAACATATCAAGAGATAATTTCCAGATGAAAAAATGGGCTAATGGCTTCCTCCTCCTTTGCGACAACGCGCTGTGTCACACCTCGCTTTTGATTCGTGAGTTTTATGCCGGAAAAAGTGCTCCTGTTTGTCCGTATCTGCCTTACTCACTAGTTTGAGCACCATGGGACTTCTGGCTCTTCCCAAAAATTAAAACCGTGCTTAAAGGAAAACGATTCGCACCATTCCTGACATTGAGAGGGCCACGACAGAGCGGCCGTACACCTTTCCAAAGGAAGCTTTCCAGAAATGCTACAAGTCATGGATTCAACGTTGGGATAAGGTCATCGATAGCCAAGGAAAGTACTTTCAAGGGGATTAAGTCAAATACCACGTAATCATATTGCTTTGTTTCTAATAAAACTATTCACCGTATTTTTGATCACACCGCGTAATATCAATTCTGCTGTTCAGACTCGGTGAACTGTCGATAAAATGGGGCCTAACGTAAAATTCCCCGATTATATCTACGGATCCAGTACATAACGTCTTAGTGGGACCCTAAATTCGTATCTGACTGCGTATTCTCACTTACTTCCTACGCTAGTGAAAGTTCCGTCGCTCTGCGGGTATAACAGTTGTAAGAGGTCCGAGCAGATGTAATTTCGATGTATTGCTCATACGCGGCCTGCGATATGCAAGGTATAAGAGAATCTCTGACCAGAGAGTAGTGTTGACTGCAGTAGGAACTGTATAGCTGTAGCAGTAGGTTGTTGCTAGTGAGTAGTCTGCTCTGGTGTATCGTGTTGGCTGGGCCAGTCGCGGTGCAGCGATGTCGGAGCCTGAGGATTACTGTATAAGGTAAAAAAAGCAGCCTCGCGCATATATAGTAATGTTATCTCAAGTCCCATGTAAATGTTTTAAAAATTTCCTAATAATAATCTTTCTCATATAAAGTAATTTTTAACAACCGTTCATTTCAATTTAAAGAATTTACTAATTTCTCCAATCCATGATCATCCCGATTATTGCAAAAGAAAAATCAGTTGTTTCCCTTTCATAAATGACAAATCTATCGGCCAGCATTGCACAGGGCTGTGCCAGAAAAATTTATTGTAAGAGCAGATATATATGCGTTATCCGGCGACTTCATTGAGGTAAGACTTTTTCTCTTTTTTATTCAGAATGATCTTTCAGGGCCATGACGCAGCACTGCTGACGTCCAAAATTTACCAGGTTAAATTCACAGTGAATTATTGAAAAGTTATAAGTGAGCGACAATTTAATTGAGAGGTTAGTTACATTGTGTTATTACCAGGTTACGGAAATTATTTTGTTGAGACATTACACTGAATGTGAACGACATAATTATAATTTTTACTGTTGAGTAGTTTAGGAATTTTTCTGTTTTGAGGTTACACTAAACGTGAATATTATTTAATATTAATTAAAGAATTTTGTGGGGAGGTTACACTTGGCGACAACCGGCCAGGATCGTATTTTCTTTGTGAATTTCTGAATAGTAGTCATATATCTGCTCTTATTTACTTAAATGTAGTTTGCATCTGGCGCAACGCATTTACTAACTTGTCACTCTTTCTTTCACATATCATCGGCAATTTATTGCTCTTAGTTGTAATTGTGTTTGTTCCATTTTTGCTTCGTCTTTGTTTCATTTTGTGCTTAATTTTGATTTGTGAAAAATGCCGCGATAAACTGTTAACAGTACATCGCGATGTGCAATGAGTGAAATAGCCGACTCGAATAATTTGTCTAATAATATTTGCAACACTCAGTGTAATAGTGATAATCCTCTAATTACAGATAATCAGTGCCTGCCGATCACTAGTATTGAGTCAAATCCTAATGATGGGCAAACAAATTCAATTATGTCCACAGTAAATTTAACAATTGATGATGCGGCACGTTCCCATACAATGAACGCTGCCCAGTTTGACACGCCTGATTTGCAAAATTTGGATAGTGAACAGATCCATTTTTCTCACGAAGATGAACAATGTAGTCAAAATACGTCAGATTTATTTGATTCCGAGGTAGTGACTAACAGTGCACATCCGATTAGCAAACCTTTTCGTGAATCAGACAATGACCAAATGGTTATTCAAAACGTGTCAAATGCAGATACACCAACACACAGCATAGAAAATAGAGTCACTACTTTTAGCATGGATCAAGTTATGGCAGTATTGCTACAACTTAATGAAAAAATTGACAACAATTCCAAACAGTCGAAGAAAGAACAAGACAACAATTGCAAACAACTTAGTGAACAGATTACAGCCGTTGCCGCGCAATGTCATGATACTAAAGAACAATTACGTGAGGAAATTAAGGCTTGTGCTAGGAACAGTAGTGAAGAAATTAGATCTGTGGCACAAGAATTAAGTAATACACATGCAGCCTCAACCAAATTACTTAGAGATGAAATTAGTGCAGTCGCTAAACAATGCTCTGAAAACGCAACACAGTTACGCGACGAGTTTAAATTAATGTCAGCAGAACTTTCACGCACGCTGGATGCGAAAGTAGACGCGAAATTTGACCAACAGAACAGCCAAATTGACGAACGTTTTAATCACCACCTACAAAACAGTGAAACGCGTTACATTAAATTTATACAGGAACAGAATAAAGTAAAGCAACAAGTCACGGAAACAATTACTGCACAGAGACAGGAAGATAAGCGTAAATTGTTTACGAAAGCAAAAACATACGTAGACAACAATATTGCTGCAGTATCAGACAAAATCAAACAGTTGAACACCGAATTGCATGATGAAATCTCCGATCTTAAAACAAAAACAGACACACACACATTAGACTTTCAGACAATGACCAACAGACTTGAAAAGTTGGAACTAATACAGGATCCCAATGCCATCAAAGCAGACGTTAAGAAATTGAACAAAACCACACGTAAAATACAAAAACAAATTAATGCTTGTGATACTAAAAACGATGATCAGGTAAAAGCACTGACTGAAAAATATGATAAATTGGCCAGTCGTGTTGATGTTATCGAAAATAATAATGACACCAAATCGGACGATACTTAACCAGTTTCGTTTAATCAAACACCCGAATTCCAAAATTTACAGCAGACGATCAGTGAGATAGGTTCGTCCAATAATACATTACGTAGAAAATTGTCATCTTTACAGCAAGAAGTGACGGAGATGAAAAATATTTCAGCCTTTAACACATCACAGCATACGCCACTCTCCGAACATTTGTCAGACTCACACTGCCAGTGTAATTTAGGTAATTTACAGAGAGTACGTGAGTTAGATTCCGAACAGTCACAGACAAATAGATCATCATACAATCCTGAACCTGTTCAGACATACAGAGACGATAATTTTGATTACAAGCACTTTCTATCCGTGAGAAAATTTAAGGTATTTAAAAATGACAGAACACGGATTCACCCCTTGGGTAGGATACAACAATTTAGCTTTGCTTTTCCACCAACTTGGCCCGTAACACACAAACTTGAATTTATTTGCAGTTTTTTGGAAGGCAAACTGGCAACTCGCATGAGACCGATCGCGAGACAATGCTATTCGGTAGAAGATTTTCAGAATGCTTTTTTGTCAGCGTATTGGTCGATGACGACACAGCGCGGAATCGAGGATCAATTAATTAGTTTACCGAATTATGAGAACTCAAATTTTTCCACTGTCACGCAATTTTTTGAATACATGGTCCAACAAAAACAGTACTTACGTGAGCCATACAGTGAATCTGCACTTATCCAATTATGTATTTCTAAATTACCACGATCATTAAGAGTATCACTTTTAACAGGTCAGCAGAAATAAAATATTTCGGCTTTCAGAGATCTGTTACAGCTTTTGGAAGTTCAGCAAACAGATTATTCTTTCATAAACAAAAATTTTTCACATCATAACCAAGGCCAACCAACATACAGTAATTACGATCAGCCACGCTGTTTCAATAGCAAAGGTAATAGACGCTCCAGGAATGTCAATCACCAGAACTTTAATAACAGACAAAATTTTAATTATCGGTATCGACAAAATTATCAGCAACAGGAACCACATTTTGGTAACAATAGAGGTTTTTCCCAACAACAGCAACAAAACCAGCCGGTTAGCATACCTAATCAACAATGTAATGTGCAAGGTCAAGCAAGCTTTAATGTTTCGCCGCCTACAAATATAGCGTCGGTTCCACCAAATAGTAACACACCGCAACAAGGAAATCAGTACGTACAGAAAACACACAATTTCAACTCATATCGCAATGCACCGTATAGAAATGACTATCATGACAGACGTAAAAGTAATGAGCACAATTTTCTGCGTACGTTTAATAACAGTCGGTCTTACCAGCAGCAAAATCAACCGCAACAACAGATTATCATGAAGGAACCGGACAGTCGGTATCATCCCGAACGTAATATGTCAGGAAGAAATAACAGAACAGTACAAATAACTGAAATGCCACAGCATCCTCCCGCAAATAACAGCACGTCAGAAAGAATTTGACTAGGTACAGTACAGGTTGCATCTTCCAGCAACGTAAGAAATACTTTTGACACAGAGAATCTAGTTCACGAAAATGTTATTACTTTTGACGACATCCGAGACACTCTTTTGCAGGAAAAACCAGTTATTCAAAGAACCATTTCACACCCTGTCATTGAAGTAGAGATTGGATCATCCAAATTTTCAGCAGTAATCGATTCAGGATCACCTATGTCAGTTATAAATGAAGAAACTTTCAACGAATGTAACAAAGAGAATACCTATCCTACGTTACCATTAGGCAAAACTAAAGTAAAAGGCGCAGTATCTGGTAAAGGAGTAGATGTAAAGTTACAGACACACTTATCATTTTGTATTGCAGGTCATACGTTTCACTTAAATTTTTGGATTATTCCCTTATTGACAACAGACGTTATTTTAGGTACGAATTTTCTGGTACAACACGACGCAATTATTAACTTTCAAAATTCCTATTTAATGTTAAAGGATGAAAATGTACATTTGGCATTAGAATTTTAGCACTCTCTATCTGTAGAAGAACAAACAATTAATCGTACAGAGGTCATTTCTTCATCACGTAACATAGACTGTCATTCCACATTGTTCACAGATACGTACGTACACAACTATAATACTCCAGACGAAGCCGACTATGACGCTATGCAAATGATTTCTGATAAAGTTAAACAGAGCAGTGCAAATACAGACGACGAACGCACGCAACAACGCAAAATTATTTTACAGCAAGCTCTAGTTTTTGACAACATTCCTGGTACTATGTCCGGATTTATGCATGAATTTCAAGTTAAACAGCACGATACATTTAAAGCCAAACATTATCCTATTCCATACATTCACAGAGATCAAGTTAAGAAAGAATTGCAAGCTATGCTTGACCAAGGAATTATTGAACCGGCAGTTAGTCCGTACATAAACCCGCTCCATATTGTTAAGAAAAAGGATGGTTCACTTCGCCTCGTACTTGATTCGCGCCACATCAATGACATTATTATTAATGAAACAGATCGCCCCCAAACACTAGAAGAACTTCTACAGGAATTTCATGGTACTGCTATTTATTCCACGTTAGATTAGAAATCGGGATTTTGGCAAATTCAGCTCCATTCAAACTGCAGAAAGTACACAGCTTTTCTCTGTTTTGATGACTGTTATCAATTTTGCAAATTACCGTTCGGTTTAACGATTTCTTCAGCAGCATTTATTCGCGGTTTGAATACTATACTTCCGACAGAACTAAAAGACAGGATCATAACGTATGTAGACGACATTCTTATTGCAGAAGCTAACTGGTCTGAACACAATCATATTCTTGAACAACTGTTGCAAACTTTTCGTGCACAAGGACTCACAGTTAATCTTAGCAAATCACACTTTGGAAAAACTTCTATAAAATTTCTTGGACATGTAATTTCAGCAGAAGGCATTGCGCCTGACCCGGAAAATATTCAAGCTGTACGTGACATTACTGTTCCTACGACGAGGAAACAACTACGCAGCTTTTTGGGATTAATTAACTTTTTCCGAAAATTTATTCATTACTCTGCTTTAGACACCCCTAGATTATGTCAATTGACAAGTAAAAACACTATTTGGTCCTGGGATAGCCAAGCCCAGTCTGAATTTGTCAATCCGAAACAAGCTTTGTTGAATGCACCACTTTCATCACATCCAGATCTTACTAGAAATTTTTCCATTGCCACCGACAGTTCTAACACCGCTTTAGGCGTACACATTTTTCAGGAAATTGAAGAAGATGGTTCTACAGTAATTAAAAACATCGCCTTTGCGAGTCGCATTCTGTCACCTGCTGAACGCAATTATTCTGTTACAGAACTTGAAACATTATGTGTTGTATAGGCATTTACGAGATTTCGGCATTTTCTTTATGGAAGACATACGACCGTTTACACAGATCATAGATCTATACAGTTTTTACTTTCCGCAAAATTTACACACGACAGGTTAAGCAGATGGAAACTTTATTTACAGGAATTTAATTTTACAATTGTTCACATTCCCGGTACACAAAATGTTGTAGCAGACGTACTATCCCGTTCTCTCAGCAACAATCAGCAAGACATCGCAACCAACTTCTGCAAAGCAAATTTCAGCGTCATGTGCATTCAACAAATTGCATTTGAAAATTTCATTTCGGCGTCATTACGAGACATAGCACAAGAGCAGAGTAAAGACAACGTGTGAATAGAAATTAAACACCTTTGGCAAGATAGGAATAATGTTACCGTCAGAAACCATTACACTGTACGCAATAACATTCTGTTTCACCGCTCTCACCCTGACAGCAACAACTGGTTACTATGCATTCCTGACGAACTGGTTAACAAATTAATTTGGTATACTCATTTAAGTTACGCACATTAGGGAGCCAGAAAATGTTTTCTTATACTGAGACAGAACTGTTATTTTGCCAACATGGAGAAACGTATACGACGAATTTTAGCGTCATGTAAAATCTGGCAGAAAACTAAGTCAGACACGACTTCACATATTCCTCCGTTACATCCCATTGTACCTGTTAAATTGAGACACAAGGCCGCTGTAGACATTTCTGGTCCGATTCCCAGAACTAATAGAGGTTTTTGCTACATCTTTGTAGCTGTTGAACTCACTTCGAAATTTGTTACCTTCACTCCGTTACGCAAAGCTACTGCTACATCTGTTTCGAAAGCATTTGTAAAACATTTTCTATTTCATGTAGGGCATGTATTGAAAGTAATTTCCGACAATGGACCACAGTTTCGATCTGTTATATGGACACGTTTGTTACGAGCAAGAAACATTTCTCCGATCTATATATCCAAGTATCACGCTTCTTCGAACCCTTGTGAACGTCTAATGAAAGAAATTGGTAAACTATGTAAAATATACTGCCATAAAAAACATATTGATTGGGATACACACATACTGTCATTCCAGGATGTAATTAACTCCATACCAAATGAATCTACTATGCTATCTCCGACTGTTACATTGAAAAATGTTGAACCACCTAACAAAATTAAAGAATTAGTATCCTTTCCTACATCGCGTCGACTACGCCACCATGAAATAATTGACATTGCACTTAACAACATCAAACGTGCCGCAGAAGACAGCAAAAACAGGTTTGTACACGCCGTGACTTTCACATTGGACAGAAGATATTAGTACATACACACCATTTATCCAACAGAGGAAAGAATAGATGCAGTAAATTTGAGCTTCTATACGCAGATCCATATCGAATTCGCAGCATTCCTAACCCCAATGTAGTACACGTCGAAACTTTGAGAACCAGAAAAAGCAAGGGCAATCACCATGGAGTACACGTCGAAACTTTGAGAACCAGGGCAATCACCATGTCTCCAATATTAAACCCTTTATTGAATGAACATACTTTATGATTTATCACACTGTAATGCCATTTCCTGAATTTTATATGACCACTTATGCAATTCTATTTATATGAACACTTACTGATGATTATCATATTTTTTCTTGGCAAGTGCCGGGCAAGGTAAGGTTAGCAGGTCGCTTTTCTTGTCGCTATATATCAGACCGTGCACATTTTCCATTTTTCGTGCATGTATGATTGTTTTCCTGTTTTCTTTGTATGTACTACGAAATCTTTAAGATATAACAAACACCAGTTGACTTTGACATTTTTTCTTGTAATATCACAATATCTTGACTATTTTAAATTTTTTTTGCTACTACATTATGATACTCTGTGTACATTTTTTGCACTTGAAAACTGTCTATGTTTCTGACATAATACGTTTACTGTCATGCTATGCTGTATGCTTAATTATATCACTAGAAACAAGTTTTTATTTAATGAGTATATGATTTAAATGCAAGATATTAGTCCTTATTCATCATTTTCAGAAAGCAATAACGTGTATAAGAAATAACTTAAACAAACCACAGTGGATAACTATGAAATGGGAATTTCACCTTCGGAATGAACGAAAGAAAATGCAATACCTTTTCATGAAGATCAGAATTAACAAGCATTAACAAGAATATACTATACAGTCTTAACTAATTATTTTTCTTTCAGAATACGAGGCGATTGATGCAGGCTGTCAGACAGAACTACACATCTTAGTTTTAGTGATGAAATATGCTAGAAATAAGAAACTCTATACTATGAATAGTTGTATGAAGTAAATGGTAATATGAATAATGAATAATGAAGTGTCTTTTTTGCAGATGATAATGAATGATGATGAATAGTTATATGAAGAATATGCTAATATGAATAATGAAGTTTTTCTTTGCAGGTGATGATAGTAATGAAGTTATGGTAATATGAATAATGAAGTTTTTCCTTGCAGATGAGAATAATGATGAAGTTTATATATTTACTATTAGTTAAGAGATGCTATGTAGTTATTTAAGTATTTGTTGCAGTTCGTTTTGACAGTATGTCTTATGTCGCATGGTATAATGACTGAATGTTTTGGAAAGGACAGCTAGAGTACATACATATTGAGTACACGTGTCATTACCTGTTAATTTGAAGTTCACTACTTTTCAGCATAATATGCGTTTCTTCTTTCAGCTCAATAATCCATTTTGTATTTTTTCCAGGAGAAGCTATTCATGAAATTAATGTGCTATAAGCAGTTAGTCATTGAACCTGTTCTAGTACTTGCATTTATTTACCCATTTGTGTGTGTCATTCATGAATGTGATCACATATACTCTACTTGTTCCTAACCTTGCTACAGCTGACTCATGATGAATGACGTTATTAATACTTATTTCCAGCAATAAGTCAAAAGCAAAGATTTTCATCCCCCAGCAATTAATTATCGATCTCAACGCAATGCATTACTAGCACAAAAAAATGTATTACCAGTCCCAAATAATGCTACCAGTTTAAGAGATATTTCTAGTTCTAAATATAATGCAAATTTCTCAGATATATTAATCCATTATATCTATGTATTATTGGACCACAGACCTTGAGTAATAGTTACAGTGTGTTACATTTTAAATATGTCCTATGTCACTTGAATGATGAGTTCTGAGTAATACTGAATGATGTTTTGTAATAATGCATAAATGCTATGTCAATAATTTTTGTAAATAATATTTTTGTTATACTCTATAGATGCTATGCCAATAATTAACTCTCATTTTGAATGATGACTTCTGAATAATACTGAATAATGTTTTATAAAACGATATGAATACTTTGTAACTGGCCAATGAGTGCCAATAATTACCGCAATCAGATGAGTTATGAAAATGTTTTGTAATATTCAATACTAGCTACATGTTTTGTAACTCGCCAATGAATGCCAATGATTGCTATAATTAGATGAATTATGTAAATGCTATGCCATTAATTACCCCTTGTTTTGAATGATGACTTCCGAATTATGCATAAAAATGGTTTGTAACTGGCCAATGAATGCCAGTGATTACTATAGTTAGATGAATTATGTAAATGCTATGCCATTAATTAACTCTTGCTTTGAATGATCACTTCTGAATAATGCATAAGAATGGTTTGTAACTGGCCAATGAGTGCCAATATTACTGTACTCAGATGACTTATGAATAATGTTCTGTAATACTCCATACATAGTACAGAAATGTTTAGTAACTAGGCAATGAGTGCCAACAATTACTCAAATCGGTTGATAGACTAGTGTAATTCTCAATGATGACTAGCATAAGACTTAATGTCCTTCACCTTCTGACCTAATTACCAGAAATTCTTGCAATATCCATTTGTCCTGTCCATCCTCATGATCATGGAGCACTATATTTTGATTTTGCACCAATTCTACATTGCTGAAAGATTATGGATTCTACAAGAATGTGGTGTTGACACATCATGCTGTCCACCACCTTGAACGATGGAGATGTTATCATGGTCCTACAGTTTGGTGTACCTAATGTACTACCAAAATGATAACATTGAATATTAATACAACATTTCAGTGTCTTGGCTACACTGATTAATACTTCAGGGAAGAGAACTTCAGATTGTCTCACTTGGTGTTGTGCTTCTGTAGAAAGATATGGACTTTCAGTGCAGCTACGTGCAACCTACTGTGCTACAACCATGATGCAATCCTTCCCTTTCCTTTCCTAGTTCTTGTAAAATGGTATAAAATATATACAGTGCATGTGCACTTTATGTCATGTGTTAATATGTTTTGTACTCATTGCATACACATTTTGTCATTTCTTGATATGTTCTGTACTCAGTGCATGTGCGCTCTATTTCATTTCATGTTCTGCACTTATATATATGTATATACTCTGTGACTGTAAACTTAGTTAATTAAGTAGATTATAGAAAAATTTGTTGCTCATGGCAAGTCCAATTGACTCACCATCGCTGCCAAATTTTTGCCCTCCCAGTGGAGGGTTATGTAAGAGGTCCGAGCAGATGTAATTTTGATGTATTGCTCATACGCGGCCTGTGATATGCAAGGTATAAGAGAATCTCTGACCAGAGAGCAGTGTTGACTGCAGTAGGAACTGTGTAGCTGTAGAAGTAAGTTGTTGCTAGTGAGTAGTCTGCTCTGGTGTATCGTGTTGGCTGGGCCAGTCGCGGTGCAGCGATGTCGGAGCCTGAGGATTATTGTATAAGGTAAAAAAAGCAGCCTCGCACATATGTAGTAATGTTATCTCAAGTCCCATGTAAATGTTTTAAAAATTTCCTAATAATAATCTTTCTCATATAAAGTAATTTTTAACAACCATTCATTTCAATTTAAAGAATTTACTAATTTCTCCAATCCATGATCATCCAGATTATTGCAAAAGAAAAATCAGTTGTTTTCCTTTCATAAATGACAAATCTATCAGCCAGCATTGCACAGGGCCGTGCCAGAAAAATTTATTGTAAGAGCAGATATACACTCCTGGAAATTGAAATAAGAACACCGTGAATTCATTGTCCCAGGAAGGGGAAACTTTATTGTCACATTCCTGGGGTCAGATACATCACATGATCACACTGACAGAACCACAGGCACATAGACACAGGCAACAGAGCATGCACAATGTCGGCACTAGTACAGTGTATATCCACCTTTCGCAGCAATGCAGGCTGCTATTCTCCCATGGAGACGGTCGTAGAGATGCTGGATGTAGTGCTGTGGAACGGCTTGCCATGCCATTTCCACCTGGCGCCTCAGTTGGACCAGCGTTCGTGCTGGACGTGCAGACCGCGTGAGACGACGCTTCATCCAGTCCCAAACATGCTCAATGGGAGACAGATCCGGAGATCTTGCTGGCCAGGGTAGTTGACGTACACCTTCTAGAGCACGTTGGGTGGCACGGGATACATGTGGACGTGCATTGTCCTGTTGGAACAGCAAGTTCTCTTGCCGGTCTAGGAATGGTAGAACGATGGGTTCGATGACGGTTTGGATGTACCGTGCACTATTCAGTGTCCCCTCGACGATCACCAGTGGTGTACGGCCAGTGTAGGAGATCGCTCCCCACACCATGATGCCGGGTGTTGGCCCTGTGTACCTTGGTCGTATGCAGTCCTGATTGTGGCGCTCACCTGCACGGCGCCAAACACGCATACGACCATCATTGGCACCAAGGCAGAAGCGACTCTCATTGCTGAAGACGACACGTCTCCATTCGTCCCTCTATTCACGCCTGTCGCGACACCACTGGAGGCGGGCTGCACGATGTTGGGGCTTGAGCGGGAGATGGCCTAACGGTGTGCGGGACCGTAGCCCAGCTTCATGGAGACGGTTGCGAATGGTCCTCACCGATACCCCAGGAGCAACAGTGTCCCTAATTTGCTGGGAAGTGGCGGTGCGGTCCCCTACGGCACTGCGTAGGATCCTACGGTCTTGGCGTGCATCCGTGCGTCGCTGCGGTCCGGTCCCAGGTCGACGGGCACGTGCACCTTCCGCCGACCACTGGCGACAACATCGATGTACTGTGGAGACCTCACGCCCCACGTGTTTAGCAATTCGGCGGTACGTCCTCCCGGCCTCTCGCATGCCCACTATACGCCCTCGCTCAAAGTCCGTCAACTGCACATACGGTTCACGTCCACGCTGTCGCGGCATGCTACCAGTGTTAAAGACTGCGATGGAGCTCCGTACGCCACGGCAAACTGGTTGACACTGACGGAGGCGGTGCACAAATGCTGCGCAGCTAGCGCCATTCGACGGCCAAGACCGCGGTTCCTGGTGTGTCCGCTGTGCCGTGCGTGTGATCATTGCTTGTACAGCCCTCTCGCAGTGTCCGGAGCAATTATGGTGGGTCTGACACACCGGTGTCAATGTGTTCTTTTTTCCATTTCCAGGAGTGTATATGCGTTATCCGGCGACTTCATTGAGGTAAGAATTTTTCTCTTTTTTATTCAGAATGAGCTTTCAGGTCCATGAAGCAGCACTGCTGACGTCCAAAATTTACCAGGTTAAATTCACAGTGAATTACTGAAATGTTGTAAGTGAGCGACAATTTAATTGAGAGGTTAGTTACATTGTATTATTACCAGGTTACGGAAATTATTTTGTTGAGACGTTACACTGAATGTGAACGACATAATTATAATTTTTACTGTTGAGAAGTTTAGGAATTTTTCTGTTTTGAGGTTACACTAAACGTGAATATTATTTAATATTAATTAAAGGATTTTGTGGGGAGGTTACACAGTGCAAAAGTGTAGTCCATCACAATCAAGAAATAATCCTCTCCCTGCATCACTTGTATTCGTTAAATAAAAAGAAAAGCTGCACTGCGCTGTAAGTTAGTAAATTAATCATCACTTTGTCATTCATATCTTCTTAATATACCAAGAAACACCATAAATTGCTTGAGTAAAATAACTTTATCGTAGCTATTATCCTGGCATGAAGTCAGTGGGGGAAGGATACAATATGAAAACTGGCATTAACATATCTTCTTTTAGCTCGGCGACAGCTCCTGTACATTCCGCTCTGTCCGGGCTATTGCTACGTTGCCATCACCGCTCATGCCTGCTCCGTCCAGGTACTCAGTCTCGTGGATTGAAGCAATGCGTGGCTGCTCGATACTCCATAAGAAACAGATTTTTAAAACAATTAATAAAATGATTTTCCCCCACCGACAGTCGCAATTCCGTCACTCAGTAAACATCTTTAATGTAACTTTTAAATGTCACGTATTTAAGTAACACTTTACTTGTGGGGGTAAGAAAGCCGATGTACAGCGGATATAGTCGGACTGTTACAACGTAACGGTACGGAAGGGTGGAGGTACCAAGTGACCAAATATCACTGATGAACGAAATGGGAAAAAAAGGGGTCCTACTTAATATGGTACTGGAGAAAGTAGTTCGGGATATGAAAAGAGAAGGCAAAGGGCTGACGCTAAGTGGAAGAACACAGTTATTGGGACATGCAGACGACATTGCAACCATACAAGAGTAAGAAGAAGAGACGATGAAAACTGTAGAGGACTTAGCAAATGCCAGTAAGACTGGACTGAGGATTAATAAGCAGAAGACTGAAATGATTAAAAGTATCCACAGGAGCCCCGAATAACGCCCCATTAGCGACAAGACTATGGAACATAGCCAGAGTGGAAGATTTTAGTTATTTTGGCACCTAGTTTAACAGGCATGGTAACCTAAAACAATAAATTAATCGACGTGTTGTCAATGGATCTAAACTTCAGTTTCAGTTTGAAGTAAGTAATATCATCAATAAATCTGGCAATTATACCGAACTTGAAGCCTATAGCGCAGTGATAGTATTAGTGTTGTTATCTGGTACAGAAACCTTTTAAGCGTCACAAAAAGAAGATGAAAAGGACCTGTTGATCTTTGAAAGGGAGAGATGTTTGGACCAACCCGTGAAGAGAACGTCTGGAGGCGAGGAGAATAAGTCTGGTAGAGAACACTATCAGGAATCCAGACACTTGCCAGGTTTATGGGAAAACCTGATGGAAGCCGTGCAGTTGGAAGACCAAGGAAGAGATCGGGTTTCCGTGAGAACCGGATCCAAAGTGCACAAGACTGCATAGGGGGTGAACGTGAATAAAACCGACAAACTGCAGGGGCCCATTCGTGACTGGAAATGAAGGAAAAAAGGTCCTTCGAACATGTGTCCGGAAATGGACAGTGTACATGCAGCGACCACAAATCGTCCCGGAAAACAGTACAGATGTTCAAAGTAGACTTTATGGAATGCAGTGCACGCGTTCACATGTTGCATCATGGACAGCCACACTCTTTCTCACATTTCGGCCTCTCTCCGAATAGTGTCACAGGGTTCGCGACAAGCTATTGAAGGTTCTTCACATCTGGAACTAGTTCAGCATACATAACGCTTTTCAGGTGGCCCCAGAGGTAATTATCCAGGGGATTTTAGGCCAGTGATCTAGCAGGCCATGCTACAGGGCTTACGCATCCTATACAATGACAGGGAAGATGTTGCTGAGATGTTAGCGAACTATAATGCAGAAGTGGGGTAGTACTCGGTCATGCAGAAACCACATAACTTCTCGTATTGCCAAAGGCGTATTCTCAAGCAACCCAGGCAGAGTATTCCGCATGAAGTCCAGGTACATTTCTCCGTCGAGGCGTTGTGGAATAATAACCTGTCCAAGTATGTGGCTTCCAAGAATCCCTGCCCACACATTGCTGCTACATCGATGCTGATGAGATGTCTCAACTATTTCCCAGGGATTGCCTGTATCCCACAGACGAGGATTATGCAGATTGATGATGCCAGTTCTGGCAAAGGTGGCTTCGTCGGTAAAGAGAACTGATGACAGAAATCCAATAACTGTGATAGTCCAGTGCAAAAACAAAGGACAAAAGCCTTCCCGTAGAGGGGAATCCGCTGCTTATCATCCTTGCACTCACTGCAGTTGATAGGGATACTGGCGGTTGTTATGCAGGATATACGTAATCGTACTTTTGCTTACACCATGTTGGCGGACCACATGCCTGGAACTTGTATTAGAGTTCGTCTCAATATCCTATAGAGCCTGGTCCTTCAAATCTGGTGAAAGCACAGTCCGCTGCCTCTCTGCAGGTTCGTCTGTCTGAAAGGACTCACGATCACACGAACGCCCAAAAAGGGCTTGAAATGGGTGATCTGATTTGTGTCTGTGAGGGTACTGGTTTTGGTATAGCCGTGCTCCCTCTCAACCGTTTCCATCTGCTTGGCGGTACACAAACACATCTCGGTTTGTTCCGACATGAATATCGGAACATCCTACCGCTTACAGTACGGCGCACCAATCACATAGCCTCGAGGCCCACGAGGAAGACAGGCTGTGGTGCATATATTGCAGCAAGTGACACTGAGGTTTTACGAATACCAGCAGCAGTCTCCGGCGTGGAGCGAGGAACTATTTCAGACGAGTTTAAGAATTCTTGAATGTGTGTTTAAACGTAAGCAAGTTCTCGATAGCACACAACAAAATTGAGGCCTTCAGTGTTTACCTCTTCTCTTAAATACTGCACAGAGCAGAATGTTCGATAAGTGTGGCGGACAAGACGACTAGTGTGACGTCACAAGTTCGTTGCGGGGCCTGTGTATCTCGCTGGCCCCTCAAAGCCTGTGGGGCCAACACAGGAGGAATACACGGCACGTGGTCAGAGGAACTTTCTTTCGTCAGCACCACCTACCGCGACAACGATGCATTTCCGGACACATGTTCATAGGACCTTTTTTCCTCCATTTCCAGTCAGGAATCGGTCCCTGCAGTTTGTCGGTTTTATTAATGTTCACCCAGTTTCCGTGAGTCAGAGTTGATGTCGGGTAGTTTCTGCTAGAGCCCTTCAGTAACAGTGCCCCGCCATTACGCCGACCAGCAGACGGCCAGCGTCGAGGCACCGCTGCGGCTGTAGCAAAAAGTTAGTGGCGCCGGCGCTGGGTCAAGGCGCCAGTGGGGTAGCCCGCCGGCCACAGCCGGCCGCCGCAAGCAGGCCACAGCCGGAGCGCCGACCGCATTCCCCGCCTGCGCCTGCGCCCCAGTTCTGCCGCTGCGCGCGACAGGCTTGGCGAAGCAGGGTAAATATTGTCTCTGGAAAAAAAGAGAGAGACAAATTCTGCTGTCGCTTTTTGTTCAGTCCGCTTCTCTGGTTTTAATATCGGAGCTGTTTACAGAGGACTTCTGAGCGTGTCAAATGGAAATTTCCATGAGACGTAAGCGTGTGTGTGGTTTCGTACCCACATATAAAATCGAAATGAAACAGAAGTTAGAGATTTCACAACGTGAAAGCTAGGCAACGGAATATTAGTACTCTGACTATGAAGGTGTGCTTTATCACAAGCCCTTTAGCAGCAAGAATCATACATGTAAAATTGTTCAGTACAGGAAATCAATGTTATTGATATCCAACCAATCAAAATGAATGACAAAAACTGCGCCTGACAATATTTAACCTTTTGAAGATGAAAGAACCTACCAACATAAAATCATGGAACAAGTTATTGAGTTCCACAAATGACAGGGCATCTCCTTGTCATCGTAGCGCATTACCCCAAATGAAACCCGACTATTCAAATGTCTTCCGTGCCAGTTTTAATATGCTCTCAGTGTTCGTCTCACTTGCAATCATTATAACTACAAAACTGGTACCATGCGACCGCCTTCTTAAATAAAGCGTTGTGCCGTGCATGCACGTTTGTAGTGGCGCACGTAATGAACACTTCAATTCTACCCTCCAGCAACACGCACCACAATGTCTCGAAATGAACTGAAATAAAAAAGGCGAGACGTGTAGCCATTTAAGATGTTTCAAAAGGGATAAACCTTTTTGGCTGAATGGTAAACGAGATTGTCAATGAAAACTGTTGTAGGCTGTAGGTTTTACGTGCAATCTATACAGGGTGAATCACCCAAAACTTGAAACGCAATTATTTTTGTGCAAACATACACTTTTTTAAATGGAACAATGCCTATTAATTAAAAAAACTAAAAGTAGTTTAAATTAGGATGTCGGTGGTGTTTGTTTGAAGGATTCTAGTGCGAGTCGTGCACGAGATATCGTATTTTGGAACAACACTTGTACAATATCTGTGGTAGGACACACTGAAGAAGAACACAGATGCGTACACTAGTTATATCGATTCTGACCACTTGTGTTCAAAATGACCATCGGCAGCAGCAATACACGCTTCCAGTCTCGTATGGAAAGACGGCTGTCCACGTGCTGGCACCCCAGCGGAGATGTCCCAACAGGCTGCAGTGATAAGTCGTTGCGCGTCATCGGGTGTAGTTGGTGTTCTTTTAGATAGCGTCTATCAGCTTTCCCCACAGAGGAAAACTCTACAGGCGTGAAATCTGGGGAACGGGTCCTCTGTGTCCAATCACACGATTTGGAAACAATTCGTGAAGACGTGCTGCAGTCCTCGTGCGATTGCGCGGGAGTTAACATGCGGATGAACTGCAATAGCAGCAAGGATATTAATTTCCCCCTCTTATGTAGTCACTTGTTTTTGCCTGTTACGTTGTCTAGGCGTTAACAGTATCACTTTCACGTAACAGGTTTTAGAGGTTGGTAAATAATAATTCTCGAGATGGTTTACGTCCATTAGAGTATATTGCCGCATACACCATACAAGAACGAACTGGATTATTCCTGCTCTCTCCATACACCGTGAGGATGTCGGCTTTTTCTACATTGGTAAATCCCATCGCCCACTCACGACCTACTGCTTGGACTGCCACAAACTAACTGACCGCAAATCACAATGCACTCAAGGAAAACACAAATACACTGTAAGGGAAACATAGAAACATCGTACCTAGCAACTTCTCAGGTTGAATGATACAAATAAGTGTCGCGTGGAAATTATTCAAAATACGATATCTCGCAAACGACTCCCGCTAGAATCCTGTAACAAACACCAATGACATTGTAATGTACCTTACTTCTAGTTTGTTTATGTCAATCGGCATTGTTCCATTTAAAAAGTATATGTTTGCACAAAAAATACAATTATTACAATCTATTTATTGACTAACAATATGAGCCCCTGACTACCAATCCTTTCTGTGAAAACTGCACATCAAAAGCACTTCCCATTTCCGAAGTACTTGGGAGGCAAGTTTTAGGTGATTCACCGTGTACACTCCTGGAAATTGAAATAAGAACACCGTGAATTCATTGTCCCAGGAAGGGGAAACTTTATTGACACATTCCTGGGGTCAGATACATCACATGATCACACTGACAGAACCACAGGCACATAGACACAGGCAACAGAGCATGCACAATGTCGGCACTAGTACAGTGTATATCCACCTTTCGCAGCAATGCAGGCTGCTATTCTCCCATGGAGACGATCTTAGAGATGCTGGATGTAGTCCTGTGGAACGGCTTGCCATGCCATTTCCACCTGGCGCCTCAGTTGGACCAGCGTTCGTGCTGGACGTGCATACCGCGTGAGACGACGCTTCATCCAGTCCCAAACATGCTCAATGGGGGACATATCCGGAGATCTTGCTGTCCAGGGTAGTTGACTTACACCTTCTAGAGCACGTTGGGTGGCACGGGATACATGCGGACGTGCATTGTCCTGTTGGAACAGCAAGTTCCCTTGCCGGTCTAGGAATGGTAGAACGATGGGTTCGATGACGGTTTGGATGTACCGTGCACTATTCAGTGTCCCCTCGACGATCACCAGTGGTGTACGGCCAGTGTAGGAGATCGCTCCCCACACCATGATGCCGGGTGTTGGCCCTGTGTGCCTCGGTCGTATGCAGTCCTGATTGTGGCGCTCACCTGCACGGCGCCAAACACGCATACGACCATCATTGGCACCAAGGCAGAAGCGACTCTCATCGCTGAAGACGACACGTCTCCATTCGTCCCTCCATTCACGCCTGTCGCGACACCACTGGAGGCGGGCTGCACGATGTTGGGGCGTGAGCGGAAGACGGCCTAACGGTGTGCGGGACCGTAGCCCAGCTTCATGGAGACGGTTGCGAATGGTCCTCGCCGATACCCCAGGAGCAACAGTGTCCCTAATTTGCTGGGAAGTGGCGGTGCGGTCCCCTACGGCACTGTGTAGGATCCTACGGTCTTGGCGTGCATCCGTGCGTCGCTGCGGTCCGGTCCCAGGTCGACGGGCACGTGCACCTTCCGCCGACCACTGGCGACAACATCGATGTACTGTGGAGACCTCACGCCCCACGTGTTGAGCAATTCGGCGGTACGTCCACCCGGCCTCCCGCATGCCCACTATACGCCCTCGCTCAAAGTCCGTCAACTGCACATACGGTTCACGTCCACGCTGTCGCGGCATGCTACCAGTGTTAAAGACTGGGATGGAGCTCCATATGCCACGGCAAACTGGCTGACACTGACGGCGGCGGTGCACAAATGCTGCGCAGCTAGCGCCATTCGACGGCCAACACCGCGGTTCCTGGTGTGTCCGCTGTGCCGTGCTTGTGATCATTGCTTGTACAGCCCTCTCGCAGTGTCCGGAGCAAGTATGGTGGGTCTGACACACCCGTGTCAATGTGTTCTTTTTTCCATTTCCAGGAGTGTATATTCGACAGTTCAGGCACAACTTTTAAATAGAGTAATTTCGCAAATTGATTAATGTGAACAAACGTGAACAGTGTAATAATATTTAATCAAATGATTTAGTGCCGCTTGCAGTTGTTATTTTTCTTTCATTAGTTCAACAATTGTACAATTTCCGCTTTATACCACTACTAAGTGCCTATAAAATGGAAGCATCGTACGTTCAATGTATTAGCAATTACTTAAGAATTAAACCTAAAAACGGGTTCGATCTTAATATAGGGTAAGAAAAATATGATTTACTTTATAAGAATTTCATCGATGGCACATTATGCCACACAAGTCTCTGGACCTGAGTATATTTGAACAGCGTCCACCGCCATCATGCCTATGAGTGCAAGTCCAGTAATTGTCATAAAATTGAAAATACTATCCCCATTAGTACGGGCGCACGCCATAATTCTGAAAACTACACTCATTTCACGTCCAATTGCACTCACCACACACTTTGTGGCCGCATAATGTTTCATTTGGACCTACGAGTACGAAACAGCTGTTGCAATGAGATTATGCTGAGGTATACACAGATGTACGAAGTCGATGACCTAAACGTACATAGATGATACATACGGACGTTATTCTTTAATGTGGACATAAAAGATAGATGAAATTAAAGGAAAAGGCAAGAATGTGTAGTTATCAGTCGAATATCGAAAATGCAGTAGACTGTGCTCTTCAGTTCAGTATAGTAGTTCCCTACTATATTAGCAGGTGGTTTGCTTTCCCATTTCATCCTATCCATTGCTTTCTTATTAGCTGCTTTATGTGCTGCCGTCCATCACATCATCAAGGATCTGAAATCTGCCTCCCTCATCTCCTCATTCCTTCCACGTATCCTTTTAAGATTGTTTTTATAAGCCCCTCCTTTTTTCTTAATATACCTCCAATCCAGTTTCGTTCCGTTCTTTTTATTACAACCAGTAATTATCTTTGCTGTTCTATTCTTCTCAGTATCTCTTCATTTTTCAGTGCATCCTTCCAACTTATTCTTTCCACCGTCCGTCATGTCCACATTTCAAAAGCCACCAGCCTTTCTGTCTTTCTTCCTCAGCGTCCACGTTTCAGCATCATACATGAGGACACTCCAAACAAAGCATTTTATTAGTCTTTTGCTCTAATCTATGTTCATATTGCTGCAGAAAATTCTCCTTTTCATATAAAATGCCTCTTTATCCATTGCTATTCTGGTATTAATTTCTGTGCCGCCTTTCAGTCGATTTATATCCTGTTTCCAAGATACTGAAACGTTTGCGCATGTTCTCATACTTCTCCATTCAATTTTATCTTTCCTTTTTCTTTTCTCTTAGTGCCATTTCTTTTGTTTTCTTTGTATTGATTTTTATTTGATAAATTTTTCCTTTAGCTTAGTGGCATCCGCTATATCCAGTAATTCTTCTTCACCTGTTCCTAGGAGAACAATGTCGTCTGCAAACCTTAAATACCATTTTCTTCTTTCTCCAATTTTACATCCTTGTCGTTTAGTGGGAAGCGATCAGACATATTTTCTAAGTGTAGATTAAAAAAGGGTAAGAGACAAACAGCAGCCTCGTCTTACTCCATTTCCTAGTTCTGTCCAACTGGTACTTTCTACTCTCACTTTTTATTGATGCTTTTTGATTTAAATACCAGGGCGTACTGAAAAGTAATGCCTCCTAATTTTTTATGTCAAAACTCTTAAAGCTTTTTAAATAAAACAATCGTTATTAATGTTGTGGCGTAACAAGACAGCCACGCCACACCGAAGCAGCCGAAAGGCACGCGCAATCTCAAGTAGGCCAGATAGAGGTCTGAAACAGGATACTTATTAATGTTATAAAGAAAAGTACGTAGCTGCTATTACTTAACTTTTAATCCTTGTTGTATACATCGTTCTTGATGAGACATTTCATACGATAACTATCAAACTATGTAAGGCCAATGGCGCCTTGCCAGGTCGCAGCCATGGACCCAGCTGAAGGCCATTCCAACCGTCTCTCGGCAAATGAGAGAAAGGCCCCGCCAGTGCAGTCGCTAGCAAAGTCGTCGTACAACTGGGGCGAGTGCTCTTCCGTATCTCGAGACCTGCCTTGTGGTGGCGCTCGGTCTGCGATCACACAGTGGCGACACGCGGGTCCGACATGTACTAAATGGACCGCGGCCGATTTAAGCTACCACCTAGGAAGTGTGGTGTTTGGCGGTGACACCACAATTAACATTCTATGTCTTTATTGTTCATGTCTGCTTATTTATTTCTCAACATAGTCATCCTGGCGATGAACACATTTCCGCCAAGGAGAGACTAGTATATTGATACCGTCACAGTGGAACGTTTCACTTTGTTGACGGAGCCACAACGTCACCACTGCTTTCACCGCTTCGTCACTATCAAAGTGGAGTCCTTGAAGGGGTTCTGTAAGTTTGCGAAATGGATGAAAACCGGATGGGGCCAAGTCAGGGCTGTATGGATGGTGATCAATGACAATGAAAACAAGGTGTCAGGTTGCTGCAGATCTCACAGCACTTCTGAGTAATATGGCACTGTCATGGTGAAGGAAGAGGTGTACCACTTGAGAACGAACTCTTCGAGTTAGAAACTCGATTACAGCGCGCTGTTTCTCACGCCCCGTCATAGTTACGCTAGACACCACCATGTTAAACGCTGCAGGTCTGAGCCTTCTAGCGGCTGAAGGCTGCAAATATGTAAACGTCTAGAATAAAGATGTAGAATGTTAATAATGTTTGTTTTATCTAAAAAGCTCTTAGAGTTTTCACATACAAAATTCGGAGGCACTTGTTTTGAGCATGCACTCGTATAATGAGCTTATAAGTCATCTCGTATTCCATTCTACTCTCTTTTTCCCTGATTGTAGTTGCAAATTTACCCTAAGCCACATTATCAAAGGCCTTTTCTGGGTCTATAAAACACGTATATCAGTCTCTTCCCTTTTCAATAGAACTCTCTCCAAAATTGGCGACAGTCCTATTACATCTCTTGTGTATGTATTCCGTCTATAACCAAATTGGTTTTCAGCTTCGTCGGAGGTGGGGGGTGAGGAGGGGGGCATGGGGAGGGAGTGACGTATAGCCATACAAGAAGTCATGGTAGTTTTATTATATTATATAAATGAAATATCACAATTGGCTGCATTTTAGGCATTCGAGTGGTAAATTACACACTTTACCTTATATTTTGATATCATCTGTCTACCACTTTTATGTCTACATGAAGAAATAATACCCGTGTGCATCATCTGTATATGTTGAGTACATCGACTTTGTATATCTGTGTGTACCTCAGCATAAAGTCTTTTCAATAGCTGTTTCATAGTCGTTTGCCCACATTAAACATTGTGTGCCCAAAACGTGCATGTTGAATGCGTTGGGCCGTGAAAGGTACGTAGTTTTAAAAACTGTGACGTGCACGCGTGGTGACGGAGCTAATGTTTTCAATTTTATGACATTTAAAACACCTGCGCTCATAGGCACAATAATGGTGGACGCAGTTTAAATGTACTCAGGTACAGAGACTTGTATACATCCTTTTGCCATTATCCTCACCTATAAATCCCTAATACACCCAATCCTTCCACCTACGCCAACATTTCCTGGATCTCCGAATCCCCTAAATTCTACTAGTGTCTTGAAACCCCAGAAAGACATGCACTCTACCTCGTCTTTCACATCCGATTACCTTCCCCAACTCCTTCCCTTCCTAGAGCAAGTTCCAATCCAATGCATTAATCGCTAAACGCCGTCCTGGCACCCAATATCCCAGCCATTAATCACCAATCTAGGTTCCTTGCAGCGCCCCTACAGCCACATTCCACCTTCAGCGCACTTTCGTGGTTCACCCATCGTCTTCCCATCAGAATATCAATTCCGTCCCGAGATATACCGCTCTCTCCAGCCCTACCCACAACGCTCCACTTCACACCGTCCTTCCTTTTTTCTCCCTCCTCTTGCCACCACTGTGCTGACTTTTAGTCGCTGCCTGCGGTTCCACAGCGTCCCACTGACATACTTATTTCACCTCCGTTACGGCCATAATCGTTTTCAAGCATCACCAAAACACCACAGCATCATTCACGTTATTATCAGCGATTGCATTGTATTTGAAACATAAAATCATCCATAAAGTTCTAAAAATCATCACTGTTGTCCAGCCGGCCGTGGTGGTCGAGCTGTTCTAGGCGCTTCAGTCTGGAACTGCGCGACCGCTACGGTCGCAGGTTCGAATCCTGCCTCAGGCATGGATGTGTGTGATGTCCTTAGTTTAGTTAGGTTTAAGTAGTTATAAGTTCTAGGGGACTGATGACCTCAGATGTTAAGTTCCATAGCACTCAGAGCCAACTATAGGCCACTAATGTGTTTTTTTTTAAAAAAAAGCTTCATCTAAATATTGTTCACAAACGCGTTTTTTAAAGAAATTATTATTTATTGTCATCTGTTTTTATGTACTGGGTGATCAAAAAGTCAGTATAAATTTGAAAACTTAATAAACCATGGAATAATGTAGATAGAGAGGTAAAAATTGACACACATGCTTGGAATGACATGGGGTTTTATTAGAACAAAAAAACAAACAAACAAAAAAAACAAAAAAAAAAACAAAGTATTGCTAGACGCGTGAAAGATCTCTCGCGCGCGTCGTTTGGTGCTGATCATGTGCTCAGCCCCCACTTTCGTCATGCTTGACCTCCCAGGTACCCAGACCTCAGTCCGTGCGATTATTGGCTTTGAGGTTACCTGAGTCGCAAGTGTATCGTGATTGACCGGCGTCTCTAGGGATGCTGAAAGACAACATCCGACGCCAATGCCTCACCATAACTCCGAACATGCTTAGTGCTGTTCACAACAATATTCCTCGACTACAGCTATTGTTAAGGAATGATGGTGGACATATTGAGCATTTCCTGTAAAGAACATCATCTTTGCTTTGTATTACTTTGTTATGCTAATTATTGCTGTTCTGATCAGATGAAGCCCACCTGTCGGACATTTTTTGAACTTTTGTATTTTTTTTGGTTCTAATAAAATCCCATGTCATTCCAAGCATGTGAGTCAATTTGTACCTCTCTATCTACATTATTCCGTGATTTATTCAGTTTTCAAATTTATAGTGACTTTTTGATCATCCGGTATTTTAAAACGTCTTTCCAAATTAGTCAACCTTTGGATGAAGAGTAGTTTTATCTGCTGCTAGCCTTCCCCTTCACGGAGAATTGAAATAACGATAAAGAAAAAGAGGGGACATGACACAATGCACCATCAACGATTTTTTTTGTAATGTAAGGTATATCTTTCCTAGCATATCACAGGATATGATCTGTTTTTGTGTTTAATTCTTAAGTGATTGCTAGTACAATGGTTTTATGGTGTAAGACCAAAACTCCAAAATCGGAAAACAGACAGCTGTAGATGGCACTAAATCATTTAAACAACTCATCACAGCCACGGACCCAGTCTCACTGAGGACCATCGAGTACAAAAATTCGTTAACTACAAAATCTCCCATCAGGATATGTGGAAGGCCGTGAGGTCTCTTTCACCCACAGATTAACGAAAGCACCAGAATTGTTCTACGATCGACTGGCTTTTCTGCTACAAACCTATACTTGCTTACAAAGAGCATCCATTCTGTGGCTTCGTCGGAAGAGCATGGTGTCAAAGCAACAGAAGATAGTCGCTGCAAGCCGAATCGCCGAATTAGCGACACCAGCGTAGTCACGCTCAGAAATGTTCCTCTACGCCACCGCAACGGCTCTTCAACTGACGGCCGAGTGCAGGACCGGTCAGCCTATTCGGCGATCATCGACTGAAGACCTGGCCAGGGGTAGTGCTCTGGCGGCGCGGTTCGTGGAGCAGCGGTTGGCAGCGGCGAGCGACGCCACACAGGAAGCGGTTCCCACTGAGCGGCTGGTTGCGGTACACGGAGAAAATGAGTCTTCCAAATATCTTGCTGTAAAAAATACGAAATTTAAACGAAACAAAGCTACTTAAACTCCTGGCGTTCATTTTTCAGCAGAGATTCTCCTTTTCTTAAAAAAATTTAAAACCACTTCTTTCGGTTTTGTGAGTTTTCTACACTGTAAAATACTTCTCATTCGATTCAGCGGAAAATAATTGGCACAAAAGTTGATTTTTGCTTGTCTTATAGTTTCACATTATACCTTGATGATGTAATGTTTGTTTTGTCGATATTCAAAATGGCTTTGAGCACTATGGGACATAACATCTGAGGTCATCAGTCCCCTAGAACTTAGAACTACTTAAACCTAACTACCCTAAGGACATCACACACATCCATGCCCGAGGCAGGATTCGAACCTGCGACCGTAGCGGTCACGCGGTTCCAGACTGAAGCGCCTAGAAATGCACGGCCACACCGGCCGGCTTGGCGATATTGGTCGTACTTACTGTGATACCTATTTTCCAGTTACTATGTAGCATGAATTTTGAACTGTTTGCAGTGAAAAATGTGGTCGCTGGCTACGTTACATTTTGTTCCTTTCAGGTGATACGTTGCTGCGAATTATTTGTAGCTAATATATCGAAATTGTTTTGAAAGTAGCAACGAAAGTCATATCTGAGTACGGTATGGAGGAAATAGAAGCTACGGTATTTTGTTTGTGCGCGCTAGTGCCGTGCAAGCTGCCTGAACACGCCATGTGCGAGTACTGTAGCTTGCAGCTCAGTCGTGACCATTTCTTCGATGTACACGGATTTCTCTGAAATTAGTGATCGCGAATTATTATTGTACTTACTGCTGGAAGAAAATTATCAAGAAGAAGACATTCTACTCCAACAACTGCATAATGGAAAAGTTGAAACATATCCCGTCTTTGAGATAAAAATTTCGTTTACGACATTTGTCAATCGTCTTTATTAAACGAAGACAAAGTTCTGTGAGTTCTTCCGGTCAAATATTTCCTCCAGTTTAACTATTTCCTAGATCTGATTAAAGAAGCTTTCGGGAAGAATTCATGAAATTCGGAATTAGCCATGATTATAAAGTAAGAAAAGTCAAAATACTTTGAAGATTACAGTAGTTTATTTACCATTTATTTTGTTGTAGATGGTATTTTTCCACATACTTGGCAAATACGAACAAAAGTAGAATAGTTGTATTGTAACTTCAAGCAGAACACTCCACTGTTTTCAAGACAGCAAAGCAAGTTTGCATTAAAATTCGGCATGTTTTTCACAACCACATAAGAAAAATCTAAACTGTGTCAACACTTATGAAGCTGAACCTGTCGTAGGCACAGAGACATTCTCTCGAGCATCTCACAACTCAGTTAACTGCAGAGCTAGCTATGTTGCATTTTCAGTAAAGCACAGTTTCGTAGACTACTGCAGTATTACATTCGAATAAATGAATACCTTTAAAGGGAAGAGAACCAAGCCACATCTCTGCTAAACTGCATGCAAGATCTAATTTCTTTTTTTAGTGTATCCAGACATAATTCTACATCTACATGTATACTCTGAAAATCGCTGTGAGGTGCGTGGTAGTGGGTAAGTCATATTGTACCAGTTATTAGGGTTTCTTCTAATTATATTCCCGTATGTAATGCACGAAAAATAACTGTTTAAATGCGTCTGTGCATGCTGTAATTTGTCTAACCTTATCCACACTATCCACATCAGAAGGGGTTGTAGCATATTTCTAGTCATAATTTAAACCCGGTTCTTGAAACTTTGTAAGTAGGCTATCTTCCAGTATCTACCAGTTCAGTTCTTTCAGCATCTCAGAGACATTCACCCGCGGGTCAAACGAACCTATGACCATCCTTGCTGCCCTTCTCTGCATGTGTTCAATATCCCCTGTTAGTCTTGTTTGGTTTGGGTTCCACGTATTTGAGCAATATTGTAGTATGAGTCTGAGACGGGTGTTACGATTAATCAAGGAAAACCCCCAGTTGAGAAACGTGGTCAAAATTAATTGGTTACTGTCGGGTTGCAATTTACAATTTCTTTATTGATTACTTCAACCATTAAAAGTCATTTCTTTATCACTTGACCAGGAAGAGATCCAAAAAAAGCTAGTAGCATCAGTGCCTTTTCAAAACAATTTACTTTACAGTTAACGGCCAAGCCATTTTACTTAAAACCGACTTTGATAAAACATTTGATACCAAATCAAAATTTTACAAGTAATGAAATTAAAAACTTTACCGTTAATAGCCAAGCAATTTTTCTTAAAACAGACTTTGATAAAGCATTTAATAACAAAATTAAAACTTTGCAAGTAATGAAACAAAAAAAAAACCACCAATTTGCATACAATTTCAGTACCGAACAAGTAGGGAGCCAACTTCTTTTAAACTTTGGCACAACAAGATGTTAAATTACAAGGGCTCGCTAACAGGGAGGCAGAACTAGCATTTTCAAGGGATGCCAAGTAGATTAAAATAACCAGAGTAAAGGTACAGTCATTCACCTTTTACAATAACTAACAATTTCAAAGCCACGTATTTTAAAAACCCACCAATGAAAGGCAAACTTAACCTTTTTAAACAGTGGCCAAAAAACAATCAGAGTAAAATACAACCATTTAACATTTCACAATAACTAAAAACTTAAATACCATGTCCTGCCACCAAAATGTCCTGGGATAGAAATAATTAACCGACGGGTTGTAAGGGCGGCTACAATTGTCTCAGGCTAGAAGCGGACTAGCAGACCCACAACGCCTCAAATTCAGCAATCACATCGACCTCACGCGAGGCCAGGGGAGGAGGAGGAATCAAATCAGGAACCATAATCCCTGCCCAAAAATACACTTCCTCCCAGGCAGTACTAATAAGAAGCCAAAAGATCACTGTCTATAATTACACCGGCGACAGGGACAGGAAATCCGAACTCAGGAGGCCACAAGGCAGAAAAGACGCTGGTTGCACAAACCAAAATTCTTCAACTAACATCTAAACATTTAACCAACTTAACATGGAGTTTATCAGAGAAACAGCCGGTGAACTCCGATGCAAAGGTTCCTCACACCCGACCGTGTACACGTCGCCAGCGTACCCAACTGGGCACAGTCTTGCAACCACGCGCTCTGTCACCGGAGACCTCGTCTTCTTGCACCCACGGCGGCGAAATACCACTTCTCAGGTTAGGCGAGTTACTAGTCCATCATTCCCGCCTCCAGACGGACAATTTAATGACATCCGTTGCCGCTCCCACCAAGTGGTGACTCGGAACCACAGCCGTGGCCCCAGGGTGCTCACAGCAAGAGCTTACAGGCTTGTCCCGTCAACTCGCCCACTCGTCTCGCACCGCCAGGATAGACCACGCGGCTTCCCGGACCAACAGCCAACTCTCCACCGCCACGCCACGCCGCGGTCTCCGAGCACGACATTCTCGAATTCCCGATTTTAAAAACCAACCGACCGACTCGTCACCGCTAGGCAACCAACCGGCCATCCCCCCAAAGATCTTATTCCCTTACACAAGGCTAACAGGAAGCAACGACTCGAAGGTCGATAAGACCAGACACGCCGCCAGAGGGGAATCTCAACAGAATCGTACGCAGCATAACGATAAATATGAAAGAATCAATTAACGATGGAATGGAAGGACTCAGAACAATCTTTACAGCGCGATACATGTTGAGAGCCGACACACGGCTCAGAGTCACATGAGTGTTTTGCAAGCAGTCGCTTTGTAGACTGACTGCACTTCCCCACTACTCTACACATAAACTGAAGTCCAATGCTTGCCTTGCCCTCCCCGTGACTGGGTCTATGTGATAGTTCCATTTCATATCCCTACAAAGCGTTACAACTAGGTATCTGTACCAGTTGGCTGATTCAAAATGTGACACGCTGATATTGCAGTCACATGTTACTACATTTTTTCGTTCTGTGAAGCGCAGAATTTTATATTCCTGAACATTTACAGCACGTTACCGATGAGTGAGCCACGTTGAAACCTTAGAAAAACCTGAATGAATATATACGCAGCTTCTTTCAGACAGTACTTCACAACATATAATTGCATGATTTGCAGAAATACGAGGTTGCTATTAATATTGCTCGAACAGTCCACGGGTGTACTACCGGTCCATAGTGTCCAACGGGCACGACGGACACTATGGACACTATGGACCGGCAGTACACCCGTGGACTGTTCGAGCAAGAAATACGCCGGCAGAAACTGAAGAATCACGCTATTAATATTGTCCAAAAGGCCATAAATGCACAGAAAGAATATACAAATCATTCACATAGAGACTTTGAGGTAAGATTACCGCATGCACAGAGGCATTCAGACAATGATTCTGCCCGTGCTCCATACGTATATGAAACCCTAATATTTGGTACAATGGGACGTACCGTCTGCCATGCACCTCACGGTGGTTTGCAGAGCGTAGATGTAGATGTAGTTGTAGATGTAAATCTCAACACACTTCCTGAGGTATACCTGAAGTTAAGTCAACACCTGTTGTTGACACTCCATCCAAGATAGCTTGCTGAATCCTCGCTAACAAAAACTTCTCAGTCCAGTCACAAATTTCACTTGGTACCCCACATGATCGTACTTTTGATAATAACCGTAGGTGTGGTACTGAGTCAAACGCTTTTTGAAACGCGAGAAATACTACGTCTACCTGACTGCCTTTATTTATGGCTTTCAGGACGTGTGAGAAAACTGCGAGTTAGGCCTCACACGATCCGTGTTTTCGAAACCCATACTGGTTGGCGTGGCGGAGGCCATTATCTTCTAGATACCGCATTACGTTTGAGCTCAGAATGTGTTCTAAGATACTACAAAAAATTTATATGAAGGATATTGGACGGCAGTTTTGTGGATCACTTCTCCTACCCTTTTTGTAGATGTATGTGACCTATGCTTTCTTCGAACTACTGGGCACGGTTTACTGTTCGAGAGATCTACGACGGATTACAGTTAACATAAGGGCTAACTCAGCCACAGTACATAATTTGATAGGGATTCCATGAGGTCCTGGGGCTCTGCTCGATTTTAACGAGTAGATAAACTCTTTACTGTCTGCGAAAGTTCAGCATACAATTTGTAAGATACGGGGCATTGCTTTAAATTCGTTTACACTAAAAGTGTGGAGAAGAACATCTTCGGTTGTTAGTGTTAGAAGCAAGCATGAAAATAAATAGTTTTGGCATCAGAAATACCATGTGAGGCTAGACAATTAATTTTCGTTTGAATGAGATACATAAATGACTTATATGAAACTCTATTTCTTGCGTGTTGCTTCTTGTTTTGTCTGTATGGTTCAAATGGCTCTGAGCACTATGGGACTTAACTTCTGAGGTCATCAGTCCCCTAGAACTTAGAACTACTTAAACCTAACTAACCTAAGGACATCACACACATCCATGCCCGAGGCAGGATTCGAACCTGCGACCGTAGCAGTCGCGCGGTTCCGGACTGCGCGCCAAGAACCGCTAGACCACCGCGGCCGGCGAATTTGTCTGTATGACTGTTTAATACTTGCAGTAATATCTTTCACATGCTTCAAGATGTAATACACACTGATTTCTGGTAATTAAAATTGTAGTGTACTTTATTTTATGTAGTATTGCGTGTGTGAAAATGAGAAGAAAATGGGAAGTTTAGCAAAAATATTTATCAATTTGAAGCATGCTTCAGCCTTCTTATAAATGTTCTTTAATCTGCATTACCTCTGTTGAATAAGAAGTTTTACTGCCTCATCTCTTCGATAAGCTTTTCTGTTTGTGTGGTGTCACCGCCAGACACTTGCTAGGTGGTAGCTTAAATCGGCCGCGGTCCATTTAGTACATGTCGGACCCGCGTGTCGCCACTGTGTGATCGCAGACCGAGCGCCACCACAAGGCAGGTCTCGAGATACGGACTAGCACTCGCCCCAGTTGTACGACGACTTTGCTAGCGACTACACTGACGAAGCCTTTCTCTCATTTGCCGAGAGACAGAATAGCCTTCAGCTAAGTCAATGGCTACGACCTAGCAAGGCGCCATTAGCCTTACATAGTTTGATCGTTATCGTATGAAATGTCTCATCAAGAACGTTGTAAACCAATGACGGATTAAAAGTTAAGTATAGCAGCTACGTACTTTTCTTGTTACCATTTACTACGTATCCTGTTTCAGACCTCTCTCTAGCCTAAGTGAGATTACGCGTGCCTTTCGGCTACTTCAGTATGGCGTAGCTGTCTTGTTACGCCACAACAGTTTGCATGATTTCCACTGAGTGCACTACACGCTCACCGATACGACAGATGTGCCTCCGGCTGCTGGCTCAGCCGACACTGTGAGAACACAGCCTAAAATGCGGCTGCAGGCGCTCGCAGCCGCTGACCGCGACGGCGAATGTGCATTCTGAAATAGACTGGCGCTGCCCGCGGCGGCTGCTCTGTTGCCGCGGCGGCAATACCGCCCTTTGTGTGACCGACACGATGCAATAAGCAAGTATTTCAACGACTCAGCCTGCCCGTCGCGGCTCAAGGTCGCAGACCGCGTTTGGTGTGGCCAGGCATTGCCTTCTAGTACTCCAGCTGGGTGATCAATGTACATTACTACCCACTAAAATTGCTACACCAAGAAGAAATGCAGATGATAAACGGGTATTCATTGGACCAATATATTATACTAGAACTGACATGTGATTACATTTTCACGCAATTTGGGTGCATAGATCCTGAGAAATCAGTACCCAGAACAACCACCTCTGGCCATAATAACGGCATTGATACGCCTGGGCATTGAGTCAAACAGAGCTTGGATGGCGTGTATAGGTACAGCTGCCTATGCAGCTTCAACACGATACCACAGTTCATCAAAAGTAGTGACTGGCGTATTGTGACGAGCCAGTTGCTCGGCCACCATTGACCAGACGTTTTCAATTGGTGAGAGATCTGGAGAACGTGCTGGCCAGGGCAGCAGTCGAACATTTTCTGTATCCAGAAAGGCCCGTATAGGACCTGCAACATGCGGTCGTGCATTATCCTGCTGAACTGTAGGGTTTCACAGGGATCGAATAAAGGGTAGAGCCACGGATCGTAACACATGTGAAATGTAACGTCCACTGCTCAAAGTGCCGTCAATGCGAACAAGAGGTGACCGAGACGTGTAACCAATGGCACCCCATAGCATCACGCCGGGTGATACACCAATATGGCCATGACGAATACACGCTTCCAATGTGTGTTCACCGCGATGTCGCCAAACACGGATGCGACCATCATGATGCTGTAAACAGTACCTGGATTCATCCGAAAAAATGACGTTTTGCCATTCGTGCACCTAGTTTCGTCGTTGAGTACACCATCACAAGCGCTCCGGTCTGTGATGCAGCGTCAAGGGTAGCCGCAGCCACGGTCTCCGAGCTGATAGTCCATGCTACTGCAAACGTCGTCGAACTGTGCCTGCAGATGGTTGTTGTCTTGCAAACGTACTTATCTGTTGACTCAGGGATCGAGACGTGGCTGCACGATCCGTTACAGCCATGAAGATAAGATGCCTGTCATCTCGACTGCTAGTGATACGAAGCCGTTGGGATCCAGCAGGGCTTTCCGTATTACCCTCCTGAACCCACCGATTCCATATTCTTCTAACAGTCATTGGATCTCGACCAACGCGAGCAGCAATGTCGCGATAGGATAAACCGCAATCGCGATAGGCTACAATCCGACCTTCATCAAAGTCGGAAACGTGAAGGTACGCATTTCTCCTCCTTACACGAGGCATCAGAACAACGTTTCACCAGGCAACGCCGCTCAACTGCTGTTTGTGTATGAGAAATCGGTTGGATTGGTTCAAATGGCTCTGAGCACTATGCAACTTAACTTCTGAGGTCATCAGTCGCCTAGAACTTAGAACTAATTAAACCTAACTAACCTAAGGACAACACACACATCCATGCCCGAGGCAGGATTCGAACCTGCGACCGTAACGGTCGCTCGGCTCCAGACTGTAGCGCCTAGAACCGCACGGCCACTCCGGCCGGCAAAATTGGTTGGAAACTTTCCTCATGTCAGCACGTTGTAGGTGTCGCCACCGGCACCAACCTTGTGTGAATGCTCTGAAAAGCTAGTCATTTACATATCACAGCATCTTCTTCCTGTCGGTTAAATTTCGCGTCTATAGCACGTCATCTTCGTGGTGTAGCAATTTTAATGGCCAGTAGTGTATCAGGCAGAAATCTACTTTAAATGTATTCTGAGTGAGTGACTTGGGAATGACTGAAAAGTGGGGTACCAGCTGCCTCTTTCTTACTTCCTCGTCCGGCCCCGGTAGCTGAGTGGTTTAAAGAAAAAAAAGTGGTCAGCGTGACGGAATGTCAAGCCTAAGGTCCCGGGTTCGATTCCCGGCTGGGTCAGAGACTTTCTCCGCTCAGGGACTGGGTGTTGTGTTGTCCTAATCATCATCATTTCATCCCCATCGACGCGCAGGTCGCCGAAGTGGCGTCAAATTGAAAGACCTGCACCAGGCGAACGGTCTACCCGACGGGGGGCCTTAGCCACACGACATTTCATTTCTTAATTCCTCATCACCTTTAAAAATTTTGGCTTGCGTACATATTCGCGATCTTTTTGACGTGCAGCTCAACTATCACTCTCACAAGCTCCTCTAACTGTAATTGGTTTACACCCACTAGTCCATCGCTGTAGGTCACTCATCCCATCCACTCCGCCGAGTGACGTGGCGCAGTGGTTAGCACACTAGACTCGCATTCGGGAGGACGACCGGTGAAACCCGCGTCCGGCCATCCTATTTAGGTTTTCCATGATTTCCCTAAATTGCTTCAGGCAAATTCCGGGATGGTTCCTTTGAAAAGGCATGGCCGACTTCCTTCCCCATCCTTTCCTAATCTGATGGGACCGATGACCTCGACTTGTTGAAGTAATCAATAAAGAAATTGTAAACTGCAACCCGACAGTAACCAATTAATTTTGACCACGTTTCTCAACTGGGGGTGTTCCTTGATTAATCGTAACACCCGTCTCAGACTCATACTACAATATTGCTCAAATACGTGGAATCCAAACCAAACAAGACTAACAGGGGATATTGAACACATGCAGAGAAGGGCAGCAAGGATGGTCATAGGTTCGTTTGATCCGCGAGTGAATGTCTCTGAGATGCTGAAAGAACTGAACTGGTAGATACTGGAAGATAGCCTACTTACAAAGTTCCCTCCCCCAAATCAACCAACCAACCAACCCATCCACTCCCATTTGACCATTCTCACTCACTCATTCAGCCCAACTCTTTATCTCTTTTTGTCTCTCTGATCACTGTCCCCTTTGTTCTGTCTCCTTTGTTCTGTCTCCTTTGTTCTGTCCTACTACTCCTGTCTCCTCCCACTGTCACTGTCTCCCTCTTCCTGTTTCTCTTCCTGCTACTGTCTCATTCATTCCTTCCTACTGCTGCTGCCTTTTCTCACTGTCACTATCTCTGTCTTCCTAGTTGTCACATAGACTGTGTCCTTCATTATCGCCGGCCGAAGTGGCCGTGCGGTTAAAGGCGCTGCAGTCTGGAACCGCAAGACCGCTACGGTCGCAGGTTCGAATCCTGCCTCGGGCATGGATGTTTGTGATGTCCTTAGGTTAGTTAGGTTTAACTAGTTCTAAGTTCTAGGGGACTAATGACCTCAGCAGTTGAGTCCCATAGTGCTCAGAGCCATTTGAACCATTCCTTCATTATCACTAGTTTTCTCCGACTTCCACTATCTCTCTCTCTTTATTTCATTCTCACTGACACTGTCTCCTTCACTGTCTTCGTAGCACTATTCTGTCACTGTCAACAATGTTCCGCTTCCACTAATTCCCTCTACTTCTCTTATACTGCCATTGTCTTCTTCGCATTTTCTATACTACAACCACTGTCAACTATCTTCGAGTATTTGTTACTTTTTTGTTTCTTTTCCAATGCTCTTCTCTCTCAGCAAAAAGAAGTGCGAATGTGATCGCATACCAAAATTTTTGGGAAATTTTTTAAAAGTGCGAGAAAAGTAAAATGAGGCAGCTGGTGCCCAGTTTTTCAGTCAGTCTTTTAAAAAGGAGCATTCACCTTTTTTGTGCTTTGATTGTAGCATTTTTCCGCTGGTTCCCTTCTTTACCCTGCTGCAACAGGGCATGTCACTCAAGTGAAAAGAACTTTATGGTCAGTAAAATTTTGACATTTTACTTATGTGAATTGAAATAATGTAGTCTAGTTTTATATCTCAGACAGAAGTTTACAAGCACAAATATTTTGTATGTGCTCCAGTACTACAAACTGGGGTTGCTGCATAAAACCGTCTTGGAATCCGCGGCTCGGCTTTGGTACCCAAAAACCATGTTTTTGGGGTGTTTCTCAATAATGAACAAATATTTTTATAAACGTGAGGGCAGCACTTCTAGATAAATGCCTAGAGAATATACCGTTAAAATATGAGCAGTTCGCTGGGTTTAGTTATTTAGATACCAGCTGCTACGGCAAATAAAAGCTTTTTCGGGTTTTCTTAGGAACCGCCCATGACCTAAACGGTGCCCTCATCAGTCCCTTAAGATACATTATAAATGGTTCAAATGGCTCTGAGCACTATGGGACTTAACATCTGTGGTCATCAGTCCCCTAGAACTTAGAACTACTTAAACCTAACTAACCTAAGGACATCACACACATCCATGCCCGAGGCAGGATTCGAACCTGCGACCGTAGCAGTCGCGCGGTTCCGGACTGAACGCCTAAGATGCATTATAGACCACAACTAAAGCGAAAAGCGATTTGCTCCATTTACCTAAGCTGGAGGAAGTGTGTAATTTTGAAATATTGGTAGTTACAGTAAGACGATCGTTTTGCTTGGTATACAAATAATCCGTAGCTCAAGAGCTATCCAAAACACTTGATCCGACCTTTCTATCACCAATGGAACCTGGGATACGAGCCCGTGAAAAATTTCGGTTTTATGTGCGACATTTTGGACCATATTGGCAGCGCATGCTGTCACATGATCCCGATAACGGAATCTGTTATGTTGCAGATGGCGACCGATAAGAGGAAAATATTTATATTACAAACGCAGAGGTACACAGTTGCGTAACACGTACTTTTATTTATAATATTTACATTTAACCTAAGATGGCAAAGACGAGAAGCAGATACTTAACTTCTTCTGTTCGATTTAAAATAATTTGTGCCACTGAATACTTTCTTTGTTTTGGCGATTTGCTGCGCAGGAAGGACAGATTGGGAACTTGAAATAGTAACAGGAAATTCCAACTTAGGACACATGCATTTCGGTTTACTTAAGGTGCACCTAGGGAAAGAAAGGCCAGGCGGCGAGAGCTTGGTGGAGTCATTTGCGCTAGGATGTCGAGGGGTGGGGAGAGGAAGCATGCTGTCAAGTTTGGGGCTGGTGGCAGACAGAAAGCTGGTCTCAGTCCACTGACTGTCTGCAGCCTCTGCTGCCTCGCGTCAAATCCTCCGGCTCTTCCTATTGGTCGCTAATACAAGCCAAATTTGCAGACTTACTTTGCCAGCAATATCCAACTCTGGGAACCGCGCTTAGCTCGGCAATAGCAAGGCGAGCTGCAGAGCAGCCTTCCACCTGTAGCACATAAAATGGAGCGAAATAGCTCGTAATAGATTCCCTAATTATCGTACAAAGGGGTGGCCGCCTACACGTTGCTTTTAGGAACTAGTGATTGCGGCGTATGCGTCGATGGTAGTCCTCCAAAGACCAATGTGTCTTCTCCGATATCGGCGTGCGCCAACTTATAAAGAGGTGCGTAAGGATACAATCAGCTTCGCTGTGGGCATGCTCATTTTCGGCGACGGCTGTCTTCTTATGTAGCGAATTGTTAACTTGACTTCAATAACATAATTAATGAAGTTGCTTCAATCAAAGCAAGGAAATACAAAGTACGACGTACCATCGATCATCCAGAACATTATGACCAACGAACTGCTATCAATAAAAACCCGTCCTGGCGATAGTAGCGTCACCTGGAGAGGAATTACTGCTAATCACACACACACACGGTGCATGTAGTATCAGTGAGTGTGGTGTCCATGTGCAGAATGGGGAGGTGCGCGATCTATCTGATGCAATGTGCCATGTCACAAGGCCGAGAGTGTGATGTAGTGGTTCGAGGAACACAGTAGCGAGTTCCAATTGATGTGCTGCCCCCCAAACTCGCCAGATTTGAACCCGATCGAATACATCTGGGATGTGATTGAAAGTGGCATCAGAGCTCATCGCCCCTATCCCAGAAATTTACGGTAATTAGGTGATTTGTGTGTGCAGATGTGGTGCCAAATTCCTGCAGCGGCCCACCAAGGCCTCATTACTTTTATGCTACGACGCGTCGTCGCTGTTCCCCGCGCCAAAGGTGGATATACCGGCTATTAGGAAGGTGGCCATAATGTCTAGGCTGATCAGTGTATAAACACAGTGTCTAAAATGGCTGTTTTCTCAGTTTTTAATTACAGCCCTTTTTCTTGTATTTCTGATAATAATTTATACACTGTTAAAAAGTTTTGAGGAGCAAATAAAACCTATTCTTCGTTATTATATCATACTAAAACTGTGATGCAGTAGCTGCTATAAATAATAACATCAAGTCGTTTCACGTGATGAAATCAATAACTAACTAACTCACCGACAAAATTTCGTATATTGTTCAGAGAGATTTCCTGAGTATTTTAATATAATGTACCCACGTCTCCGGTGCGCCTTTACTGAGTATTAATTCCGTTGTGCCTGAATCGGTTTGATGCCTCAGTTACGTTTGTTTATTTGGAAATACTGACCAAAATACACAATAAGGCGCAGATGCAAAAGTACTGTAATGCCATTAGCATCACTGTGAGAACAGCCTTAGCACAGTGTTGTTGTACCACACTTCCCTCGCAGTTTACGTACCCGTACACAAGGTACATATGACCCAGGTGTTCATCGGGAAAATTATCCATATTGCTATGTATCACTGTTAATTTACAACAAACACTACCACAAAAACAAATCCGAAACAGAACAGAGCGGTACTGAAGGCAAATTTGAGGGCAAAGAGTGAAGTGTTCTCTACTGCTGCTAGCAGCAAGTACTGTGAGTGAATGGAACAAATTTTTCCAAAGAAGACACACAGCGCCTGCAATGACATTACACTGTTGTGTATATACACTCTAAGACACAAGAAAACCCACGCACCACCAAGGAATTATCTGATATCTTAATGGGGCGGCAATCCGTAGATGTGATTGGCATGTACAGGCAAACAAATGATTACAGCTTCAAAAAAATTGAATGATTTATTGAGGAGAAAAATCTTCACAAATTGAGCAAGTCAATAATGTGATGGTCCACCTCTGGCCATTATGCAAACAATTATTCGGTTTGCATTTAGTGACAGAGTTGCTGGGTGTCCTCCTGAGGGATATCGTGCCAAATTCAACTGGCGCGTTAGATCGTCAAAATCCCGAGATAGTTGGCAGCCCCTACCCATAATGCTCTGAACGTCCTCAGTTGGGGAGAGATCCAGCGATCTTGCTGGCCAAGGTAGGTTTTGGCAAGCACGAAGACAAGCAAGAAACTCTCTCCTTGAATCGGCAGATGTGATGTACATGTGCACACAAATAAATCATTACATCCACGGCACCCTTACAGCACAACGGTACGTCGACGATACTCTTCGCCCCGTTTTGTAACCTTCCATGCCAAGCTACCCTGGGCTTATATTTCAGCAAGATAATGCTACTTGTCTTCATGCCTACCAAACCGTGCCTTGGACAGCAAGGCCGCCGGATCGCTTACCACCTGAGACCGCTTGGAGCATTATGTGCAGGGGCCCTCTAACAAGCACGGGATTTTCACGATCTAACGCGCCAGTTGAATATAATGTGGCACGATAGCCCTCGGGAGGACACCAGCAAATCTGTCAATCCATGCCAAGCGAAATAACCACGTGGATAAGGGCTAGACGTGGACCAACACGCTATTGACATGCTCAATTTGTGAAACTCTTTCTCTTGAATAAATCATCCCATTTTTCTGAAATTGTAATCATGTATTTGTATGTACACGTACATCACATCTATAGATTTTCATCCCATTCGGATAATCCCTTCGTGGTGCCTGTTTTTTTTTTTTTTTTCTTAGAGTGTGTTTTCATTATAATACAGATAAAGAGATAAATGAAGGTAGAAATCAACGGATTGAAACTATTGTCTGACAAGGCACCGGAGATTAAGAATCGCTTGTACCAAAATATTCAGACAATATCCCCGAAAACCCGCCTAAGTTCTTTCAGTGCAATTTGGATTTACTCTTTGTAACTTCTTTGTAACTACTTGTTCGATGTTTTCTCAACAGTTATACACAAGTTAATATTCTGAATTAAGAGACCGCTCGCACCTGGATGGGAGCTATGTCACTGTATAGTACTGATATCCAATTCAATGGCCGCGCGTGGTAGCCGCGCGGTTTAGGGCGTCTTGTCACGGACCGCACGGCTCCCCCCCCCTCCCCCCCCCTCCCCCCCCGTCGAAGGTTAGAGTCCTCCCTCGGGCATGGGTGTGTGTGTGTGTCGTCCTTAGCGTAAGTTAGTTAAAGTTAGGTTAAATAGTGTGTAAGCTTAGGGACCGATGACCTCAGCAGTTTGGTCCCATGAGACCTTACCACAAATTTCCAATTTCCGACTCAATGAGGTGACTTCGAAAAACGTGCTGACAAATGTCACTGTTTTTAAAGTAACCTAACCTAAACTGTGCAGTTAAATCTTATTTCCTTTCACATACATTTGTGTGCAGTCAATCTCTGTTAACACTTTGCGTAACACGCCATCAACACACACACACACACACACACACACACACACACACACACACTCACACAAAACAACAACAACAATAACCTGCCTGCAAAAACTACTACAGTGTGCAACTAATACGCATTCAAGGAGACAGGGGATTATTCTCGTTATTGTTGAATTTTTCGGCACTGCTGGTATGGATACCAGCGGAAAAATCCCCCCTGTCGGAGCACAAAAAAGGAGAATGTGCTCTTGTTTAAAAAGGTACAGCTGCCACATTCTATCTTCCTAATCACCTTTAAAAATGTTCCCGAAAAATTTTGGCTTGCGAACTTACTAGCGCTCACTTCTCACTCCCACAAGTTGTCCTAACTGTAACTCTCTCACAGCCACTGCTCCATCGCTGTGAGTCGGTCGTACCCATCCACCCCCAACTGCCCATACTCACTGGCTCATTCAGCCCAATTTATTGCCATTATCTCTTTGTGTCTCTGTAATTATCACTGTCGCCTGTCTCACAGTCACAGTCTCTTTCGTTCTGTCCTACTATCACTGTCTCCTCTCACTGTCGCTGTCTCCCTCTTGGTCTCTCTAACTGCTACTATCTCATTCACTGTTTCGTTCCTACTGCCACTGTCTGCTGCTCTCTCAGCATAAAAAATGCACGAATATATTCACATGCCAAAATTGTTGGGAAAATTTTTAAATTAGCCGAGGAGGCTAGAATAAGGCAGCTGGTACCCCACATTTCAGTCGTGGTCTTTTAAACTGCGGCATATTCGCCTTAATTTCATGTGCATGAATTTTCGATCGCGCCTTAGGAAAGCTGAGTTCTGCAGGTCTATGGTAGTGTGACTCCAAAAACGATTCAAATCGCTCTGAGCACTATGGGACTTAACAGCTGTGGTCATCAGTCCCCTAGAACTTAGAACTACTTAAACCTAACTAACCTAAGGACATCACACACATCCATGCCCAAGGCAGGATTCGAACCTGCGACCGTAGCAGTCGCGCGGTTCCGGACTGCGCTCCTAGAACCGCGAGACCTGTCTGACTCCAAGGTAACGGAAATCTCAGTATGTTGTTATGAAAATGGCGGCAAACAGCTGCGCTAATATCGTATTATCAAACAAAGAGTAAGGAACAGAAAAAAAAAACAGAAACGAATGACATTCAAATGAGCAGTGAATCAGACAGAGAGCAGTGTCTCTGGGTTTTATAACCTTGTTAGTTTGCTTCCACGGCTAGAAACATACTATGTGATACCAACCTTGCGGAAACGCTACACATGCTTAAGTGTTTCGTATCTTTATGCCGGAGGCGAGGTGTTTTCGGGCCTTAAGCTTGTTTCTTTCCACGTGGTGTCAGAATGAGGACACACAGACGAACGTCTCCCTCCGCTTTTGTGTGGACTGTAAACAAAATGTGAACAGAAACAGGTTTTCCTGATAGCCAACGGCATATGAATTTTTTCCCACGGATAGGCAACTAATTCGAAATTGATAAATTTTCGTTTTTTGACGATTATGGTTCTGAGTGGATCAATACTGTGTTAACCGCAAAAAGGAACCCTGTTTGCACGATAAAACGAGTCTGGAAATTAAATTTCCGTTTACTACACATAGGGAACTAGTCCTGGACATGGCGGTGGCACTACGTGGCTGGTTTGCGAACTACATTTCACAGAACATGACAGTTTTCATCTGTCGTGAAGGTGAGAGAGGAAAGGGCTGAAATGAAGTGTCTACGGCGTTGAACTGGTCCATCGAAAATAAGATCAACAATGATGTAGGAATGTTATACGTGTTGGGGGACTATAGTGTGTGCCAGAACAAAAACTATACTCTGGTTAGGACGTCTTTCGTGAAGCGTCTGCCACTGCGTTTTTTGTTTTTCCCAATAACGCTCTCCCACTTTCTAAACGTCCTTACGTCGAAAGGTGGCGGTTTTCTCATTCGATCTCATCTATTAATATCACTTTATAAGGGTCCCACACTAAAGAGTATCCCTCAAGAATTGGTATTATTTTTGTAAGCTATTTCTTTAGTGGACGACTTACATTTTCATTAACGTTCTTTCACTGAATTTCAGCCTAATATAGGCTTTCACTGCAGTTAGCCCTATGTAGTTATTCAACTTCAGATCACTCCGGATGATTACTCCTAAGTATCTTACAGCTGCGAATGTTTCCATTGGTTTATCACCAATTGCGTAATTGAAAAAGAATGGATCTATTCGTCTATTTATGTGGAATGCTCTATATTTATTTTCGTTCCTCACCAACTGCCAATGCCTAGTTCAGTCATCGATCCTCTGCAGGTCTTCCTGAATTTTACTTTGGTCATCTGGCGTTGCAGCCTCCCTAAAGACAATAGCATTGTCTATGAACAGTCTTATGTAGATAACGTTGTTATCTCCTGAGTAATTTCAATGTATTGTAAATATTAACGCCCATGTACCGCTGCCGAGCGGTACTTCCCAAATTATCTTTAGGTCTGTGGATTTCGATGCGTTAAAATTAATATGTTGATTTCTTTTTACTACGAAGCCCTGAATCTAGTCTGTTACTCGGTAAACTGGAGTTTTTTTCATTAGCGATAATGCGGAACTGGATCGAGTATCTTCCAGAAGTCAAGTGACATGACATCAACCTGGGCCCATTTGTCTACGGCGCTCCGGATTTCATGGACAAACAGACCGAGTGGAGTTTTGGGAGAGCCTGGTTTACGCGACCCACATTGTTTTTTGTGAAAGAGGTTTTCGCCCCCCAAAAACGTTGGACTAGGTGAAAATAAAAATTGTTCGTATTTCTGCCACGGATTTTCATCAACAGTATATCTTTTTTCCCTTTATTGTAATTTCCATTCCCCATCAGGGGCGGGCTGGCAGCAGCATAAGCACTGCTCTTCAGCTGAGATACATAAATAGACAGGAAGACATGTAAAACAATATAAAGGAGAAAACATGGTGGAATATAGAAACAAAAAAGGTGGAACAGAAGAAAAGAAAGCATACAAAGCGGTGATTGTAAAACACACATTAGATTAAAAGGCACCAGGCAAACTACGGCCGGAGCATAAAAAGTTGCAGAATGATTAAAACAGCACGGAACAGTCATGGACGATAAACAGGTCGAGCACACAATTAAAACCACATCACTAGATGACACTGTAAAATGGCACCGAAACACAACACACTAAAGCAGGACACTGATAAGAATAAAAACCTGGTGTGTGGGGAGGGGGGGGAGGGGGAGGCAAGGGAAAAGGAGGTGAGGAGGAGGGAGAGAAAGGGGGATGAGGTGGGGAGCATGCCAAAGGAGGGCTGGGGATGGAAGGGGCAGGAGAGGAAAACAGCCGAGGACGAGGTACAGGGACTCAGGGGGAAAGAGGGAAATCCAATCTGGGAGGCGGAGGGGAGAGGAAAAGGGGGGGACGCTGGGGAGGGGGGGGGGCGGAACAAAGCCAGGTTACAGTTGGAAGGAAGGGTAGAGGTCACAGTGAAGTTCAACATCCAGGAGGGAGATTCTTGAAATTTCCCTGATGAAGGAGATGGAGGGTGTGGAGGTGGAGAGAGGGAGGGATACAGCGATAGAGGCACAGCAGTGGGCGAGGGGTGGAGAGGAACGAGGAAACCAAGGGCTGGGGGATCAAGCCTGCGGACAGTGTAAAGGATGCGGAGATGTTGGAGGAAAAGGAGGAGGTGGAAGAAGGGGATGAGGTCATACAGGAGTCGCAGGATGTCTTCTCTTCTCTGTGTATATAAATTGAAGTCGCCTCCTTGCATCCGTCTGCATGTGCAGGCTAATCTCAGGGACTGCTGTAGGAATTTTGATCCAGTTTTCAGTAATAGATACATCGATTCACAAGGAATGTTTTTGTATGTAATTAAAAAGTATTTAGTACAAACTGTCTGAATTATGATGAGTACAATTAAAGTTGTGGAAACGATGCCATTGTCACCTAGTGAACAGCCGCCATAACTCGAGAGAGCATCAGTGCCTTAAGGGTGCAGAAAGCATAATAAACCTCCCATCTGCTGTGCTAGTCTGGTGATAGAGTGCTTGCTGTAAGTCGAAAGGTTGTGGGCTCGAATCCTAGCTGCATTAATTCTTTTAACTCTGTGTTTTAACGAACATTCCCCTCTCAGTGATGTAGAGATTCGTCACAAACTAAATGTGGCTCGGATTCCACGTTACACTGTAGCTGCCCTTCCGCCTGTTCGATAAGTGGTTAGGGCCATGCAAGTCGCCTAAGTGACATCCTGCTGACTAAAATCGTTTCAGAGGAATTGCAAAATGAAAAAAAAACATACTAGTCCAAAAGCAGTGGATTTCAGTTATTTTATGCTCAGAGTAAAACGCAGCATAGAATGCAGCTTCACTTCGGTTATATAAAGGAAGTTTTGCAGCAGTGCAGTAGAAGGTTCAACTTTCAGCGTGCTGCTTTCCTTGAGTCAAACATAGATGCGATCACGATTCGCTGCATAGTTGGATGAAACAGATGATTTGTTTGGAGGCTTTCAAATTGTAAGGAAGACTGGTAAACGAATCTCAAGTGCCGAGAAAGAGATTTAAGCTGTTTAAAAAATGGTTCAAATGGCTCTGAGCACTATGGGACTCAACTGCTGAGGTCATTAGTCCCCTAGAACTTAGAACTAGTTAAACCTAACTAACCTAAGGACATCACAAACATCCATGCCCGAGGCAGGATTCGAACCTGCGACCGTAGCGGTCTTGCGTTTCCAGACTGCAGCGCCTTTAACCGCACGGTAAGCTGTTTAAAGATCATAGAGACATGAGCTGATGAATACGCAAGATTTCGAAATATTTCTACAGATGAATGAGAGCCGTATTACGAAATTCGGTGACAATTTCAGACTGCCAGTTTCCGCATTCCTCAGGTTACTAGTCGCAAATCGTACTCGTAATTAACTTCAAATTCTTCGAACAACGGCCAGTGAGCTATTCAACTTTAAAGTATCGTAATAACTATGACAAATAAAAATATAAGAACCCCATTATCAGGCTGTCACGTGAGATTTAGTTTGAAATAATCAAATATTTCTAACCAGCAGTTTCCCTGCAGTCGTTTGAGAACAATTATTGCATATTGAAAAACATTCGAATTCAAAATATGTAGCTTTTCATTTTTAATGCATCAAGTTTTCCGTAAAGAATTTTAGCAACTTTGTTTCGTTTACAAACAGTACTTTTTTCAGCAGCGCAGCAGACGACGTAACTTTCAGTTGTCACTTTCCTTGAGTCTAGCCAAGACATGGACGCGATTGCTTGCCTGGCGCGTTGAACAAGTCTGCCATAAAGAGTCCACGACAAAGAATTGCGCCAATAAGTCCCAACGTGCACCACCGTATGTGCTAATCTTCACAAGGTGTGCTGCAACACGATGTGACGTTATGATTCCAAGTAGTACTATAATATAAAAGAATTCAAGGAGCCCACCTGTGTACGTAGGAGCTAATACGCAGATCCGATACAAAGGGAATGATGGACACGGCCAAGATTTTGTGGGTGAATACGGCGATCTAACGTAGTATTATTAAATGGTAAGCATAAATCTACAGCAAGAGAAAGACTATTTCGTCCATGCAGAACTTTCGGGCGCCGAAAAATTAATCTCATTGTTTTCATACGTCTAAACATTTATTATATATTTTTATTATATTGTTACGAGCTAAACATATAGGTCACGCGTATCTTTTCTTATTGATTTCTTTTATTAATGCTACCTCAGCCAACCCCGTTACGTATTGAATCACTCACACATACGTACACCCATGATTCATATGCAATATTTAAATTCGTTGTAAGCATATTGTTTGGATCCGGATGTGCTTACAACTCTGCTATGTTACTACAGACGCCAATTCAATACGAAACACGTGATATTCATGCTTCCAGACAACTTTCCTGGCGTGAACTATTTACATCGTATTGGTTATTATATGAAAGTGATGATATTCACTTCCTCAACGTTGTTCTCTGAATTTCATTCTTGGCCCACAAGCAAAATACGCTACGCGAGTCAAGTTGACTGGCCGTAGTGATCTGCTGGTACCCGTGCAAGATCGGGTCGGGTCGCTAGTAGGCATTTAGTAATGTGCATCTTACCAGACCCTACTCGAAAATGCGAATGACCAACGTTTTATTTCAGTCGATAGGTAACTTTGGTGCGCGTATTTTACACATATTGGATTTCGGTGATTGGTTTTTGTCCGCCGTCAATATGTTACCATTGGTGGCTGTTGATGGGTGATATCGGTAGGTTCAGTGTTCACCATCTTCATGTTTTCGCGGCGTAAAAACTGTTCCATAAAATTTCGGGCGTGCATCCGCATAAATTCAGTTTCTTCTTCTAATATTTCGACTAAATATCGTCTAGACATCTTCAGATTGAGCCGAGGTGACTAACACTCCGGCACTTGCTCCGTCTTTTAAACTCGAGAACCGAACCACTGCGTATGCGGCCAAAGATGATATGGTATGTTGATGACACGTTTGTAGTGTGGCCCCATGGTGAAGACAAGCTAAAAGAATTTTTAAATCATCTGAATTCTATCCACAGACAAATTCAGTTCACGTTGGAAATCCAAAAATATGGATGCCTTCCATTTTTGGATGTGTTGGTACGGCGCAAAGATGATGGCACTTTGGGACATGCAGCGTATCGAAAACCGACCCACACGGATTTATATTTACGTGCAAATAGCTGCCACCGTCCTTCGCAGACGATGAGTGTACTCAGAACTTTAGTACACAGAACACACGTCGTTGCTGACTAGAGCAGTCTGGAGGACGGGCTTCTACACCTGAGAAGAGGTTTTGAATCCAACGGGTAACGCACTACAAATGAAATCAACAGTGGGTACAAGAAAAGCAGAAAAAGACACGGAAAGATTTAAATCCATGGGTTTCCTGCCATTCGTGGGAAGCCATTCGTCAAAAATAGGACGAATCCTCAGGAAACACAAAGTGAAAGTGATTTTTCGCCCTCCACCAAAGACTGCAGCACTCCTGGGTTCCGTTAAAGATGGTTTGGTGCTTCGGAATCCTTGGGTTTATAAGATCCTCTGTGAGTGCGGCCGTTCATACATCGGATAGACGACGCGTACAGTCCAGAGAGATGCACAGAGTACCGCAGGTACATACACTCGTCTCTTACAACCTAATAAATCTGCGGTGGCAGAGCGCTGTATTGACACTGGGCACTCTGTGGTGTACGATAATGTCGAAATGTTACCCTCGACTTCGTCTTTCTGGGACACAGTAGTGAAAGAAGCAATTGAAATTCAGTTGCCGACGAATTTAATTACTAGAGATAGCGGCTTCAGCTTGGACAAATCATGGAACCTGGCAATTTCTGTAATTAAATCACAAAGATGCCGCGACGGTACGGCTCACCGAGACACATCGATATAACCGTGTGGATCGACTGCGTAGCCATAGATTTAATTTCCATGCATATGTTACACCTCTTTGCCGCCTATCAACGTCTCTGGCGCCTTGTGTATCTTTGGCCGCATACGCAGTGGTTCGACCCTCGAGTTTAAAAGGTCGGAGCGAGTGCTGGAGCGTTAGTCACCTCGGTTCACTCTGAAGATAGCTGGACGGTATTCAGCCGAAATATTAGAAGAAGAAACTGAATTTATGCGGCTGCACGCCCGAAATTTTATGAAACAATCAGTATTCACCAATTCGACAGTAGTTCAATTCGGATGTACTCTTCGAATTCGTTTCCCGATGATTATATTCGTTGCTTCTGAAGACAGTGATTCACACACTTGGTGATTCAGTGTCCAACTCCTGCTGCAGGCCTTGGCAGTCAGGCGACACGGTTGGACTCACTCGAGGAATGTCCGAGAGGTGGGGCGAGATGGGCCAATAAAAAAGGAATTACGGCAGGCCTTGAGAGCCAGCTGGGCTCTGGAGAGCGCGTGCCAGCAATAACACTGCTGGCGCGCAATGTGGAACGCTAGCAGCCTCTGCAACCGGCTTAACAGCACCCGCGGGCTCCGTTTTCCTCATACCCGCCGTACCCTGGCTGGCGACGGTGGCACAGTGCGGCCTCGATCACGAGGAGCTCGCGCGACACGAATCTCGTTCACCCCAATGGTCTCATTACCTACACAACGCAAAGAGCAAATTTGGAGTTGCTATGATTTTCCTCTTTGATCTCAACTTACCTGGCAAAATGTTATCCGCCTCCGTCTTTGAACTAATGCAACGACATTTATGGACGAAAAAAAAAAAAAAAAAACGTAGTCCTGAATATTGTAACACAATACAAATATTTTAGAAAGAACAACATTTCTGTCATGATGGAGACGCCAGTGACAGTCTAAATAGTTTTTAATAAGTAGTTTATTTTCCGGCACATCATAAGCCATTGGTTGTGGCATCATACACAACCATTAACCCGACTCAGGGGAATAGGACCGCCTTCCATATCACGCACTTGAGAAATTCTTGCTTGACGAATCCACGCGACGGGGACGGGCATCCTCCACATCAGCTGGCCGATGTGAAACGATGGCTGAGTTCAGGCAGGGACCCAGCTACACGAGGTATAACGTGGAACCCATGGACAGGGCTATGGGCGAAGATCTTAACGGTACCTTCGGTAGAGAAGGAGACCTCCGGAATGACAGAGATGGCGGATGAGGCAACCCATCCTCCCTGGGGTAATTAGAGGTGGATATCACTGGCTTGTGGAGAAGAGGGATCTTCAAACGCTAAGGGAGTACCTCCTGAAAGAAAATCCTCATCTGTGTTAGGCCTAGTAAGTCAGCACCTGAATAAATATATGTCAAAACTAAACCAAGCTTTGGATAGACGAACGATTTAAACACAAGACATAACAATTCTTCTAATATCTCTCGAAGTAATGAGGCCAAATACCTGATGTTCGTCGAAGATACCAGAAGACACAAAATCCTCCCGAAAAGGAATGACTGAAAATTGGTGCACTTAGTAGCCTCATTCTCACCAGCAAAAGTGCATAGGCATAAGCTCAGAATATTGGGGTTGAGTGAGACAAAGCGGAAAATCGGTGAGAAGAAAACATTGATGAATGGAGTGGTAACAATAGTGATTCAAAAAATGGAGTTGGCCTCGTCCTCCATAAATATATACACTTACAGACTAACGTCAAATGCTTGAGTGACAAAGTCATACAGATGAGACTAAGGGCTGGTAATACACAGCATACTGTTTTGCAGTATGTGCACCACAGACGGGGTGTGCCACGGAGAAAGAACATTTCTGTAATGAACTTGAAGAACAAATAGAGGAGAAAAAAATCATTATGGGCGATCTGAATGCTCAAGTTCGTAAAGAAAGACTAGGATGTGAAAACATAATCTATCCTAATGGTTATGGGAAAAGAAACCTGGGAAGAGAGAACCTAATTTATTTATGTGCGCGAGACAACTTGATCGTACTGAACACGTGGTTTCAGAAGAGGAAAAGTCATAAAATAACGAGATAGCAGCTGGGATGGCAAGCTCAAGACTATGATAGACTTCATCATCAAATGGAAAAGCTGGTCAGTACGTTACGGATGTGGAAGTCATAACCAATGAGTGCCTAGATAGCGACCGCTGGCTATTAATCGCTGGCTAAAAAGATGTTTAAGTGCCAAGAGGTTAAGACTTGGCTGTTGAAGGGCGTGAAAACGAAAAGAAACTATGAAGCACGAATATCAGTTAAATTACCCAAAACTGAGAAAAGAGGAGTAGGAGAAAAATGGCCTTTTTTTCCAAAATAACCATTGTTAAAGAAGCCACATCTGCGGATAAACGAGTGGCACAGTAAAAGAGAAGGAAACACCTTGGTGGAATGTTCGGGTGAAGAGAGCAATAAAAAATAGGAATGTACTGAAAAGAAAAATAGACCATGAAAAATAAGAAATAGACGATAGACGAAATGAATTAGCAATTGAACATCTTGCACAGGAATATCGGAGAAAGAAACTATCTTTAAAGAGACTGAGCCAGGAAGAAAAGGAAAAGTGCTGGGAGGACTTTACTACAAGCGTAGAGGAAGATTGTCAGGGAAGTGGGAAATTACGATACAAAGTACACAAGAGTAAACAAAATGAATACATAGCTATCCTTGCACTGGAATCAGATGACGGTAACTTAGTATGAAAGAGCAAGGGATCAGGTATGAAATGAAAAAATACTTCAACGTGCTGTTAAATAGAGAAGGGGACAACACAACCATCAACGACTTAGAGTAATTAATGAAGTCCAATCCACCGGACATCCATTAACATGGCGTGAGGCAGAAACAGCTTTAAAGAGCATGCAGAAAGGGAGGTCGACAGGTTTTGATGATCTGAACTCAGACATAAGAAAGGCAGCTGGAATATTAGGTTTAAATTGGCTGTATTGGGTGTTATCAGTGATTTGGGCGGAAGACAAAGATTCTAGTAAAAGAGTCATCATCCGTCTGTTCAAAAAGGGCAATCGACGAAATTATAGAAGCATCACGCTGCTGTCACACATCCTGAAGCACACAGAAATGATCATAGAAATGAGACTTAAAAAGACAGTAGAACCTCTGCTTGAAGAAAAACAACATGTATTCACGAAAGATCGAAGTACTATGGAATTTATTTTTGCAGTAAGAATTCTGACAGAATAGCACTGGGAATATGGAAGGAATCTTGTGATCGTATTTGTGAACACTGAAAAAGCGCATGACAGTTTTCCACGAAACAAGATATGGGGATGATTGGACCACCTAAAGGTGTCAGAGTACCTAATTGATAAAGTGAAGATGCTATACCAAAAGTTTTACAGCTGTGTCCAAATAGGCAATGGACGATGTGAGTGGACTGAAACAAAGAGAGGTGTTCAACACGGAAGTGCTCTGTCACCACTCCTGTTTGTGATAGTAATGGATAAGATCACAAAATGTATAAAGAAAATAGACAGCGAACCAAATGCCCTGATTTTTGCTGATGGATTGATAATACGAGGAGAGACAGAAGCTGAAACACGTAAGAACCTTAATGATTGGAACAACACATACAGAAACTTCGGAATAAAACTAAGTAAAAGAAAAGTAAAAGAAAGACAGTAGAAATGATCGTCAACATGCAAGGAACAACCTCAAATATATTTCTAGAAGGAGTCAAAGTAGAATCTGTTTCCCATTTCAAGCACCTATGAAGCATGATCTCGAAAGACAACACCGGACACAAAAGCATCCAGTTTTTACTGTCAAATCGGAAATCTTCTCTGTGAGGACAAAATGCCACGAAACGCAAAAGCCACCGTCTACCACACCTCTTTCGTATCAGACTTTACATATGGTTTGGAAACATGAGCCCTACTAAACAAATACCTCAGCAGAATTCAGGCAACAGAAAGGAGATTTATTTGAACTGTGAATAAAACAACGAGAAAGGACAAAATCAGGAATGAGGTGACTAGAAAAGTTGCTGGTATTGAGGATCCTGTTGCTTATGTCATAAAGAAACGCGGGCTTCAGTGGTATGGACACATAACGTGAATTGCAGTTGTTTAACATTTGTAACTATGGAGGGTGGTCATACAAAATGTTGCATTTGGTGTTAGGCTTATTATGATGGCCCTCTGTGTCTGCAAGGCGTACGAAATCGAATTGTCGTGTCGATTTTGCTTATATTACGACAGACATGTATTTTAATAAGATATACAGTCATTTTAGATGTGGCGGTATTTAATTTCTGCTTGATAAGTGTGAGACTCTCGCAGTATATTGTGGTAAGTCGTTGTCTGTGAGATATCGACTGTGACATTCTCTTTGGAATGGCACATCTCCCACTGTTACTGTCTTTGGTCGTGTGTTTACAAGTTATATGCTACATATACTTGGGTTGTCAAAGTAAAATTTTTGGTAATAAAGAAAACGCCTTCCTGTTTTCATCCTTCCCTAATAACACAGTTGTGTGTGTGTGTGTGTGTGTGTGTGTGTGTGTGTGTGTGTGTGTATGTATGTGCGTTTATGGTGCTGTAGTTGGTTACAGGTTTTTATTTTTGCAAGCCATATTTCCCAGAGACGCAACTGCACAGATCGAATACTCACTTTGCATACTTATATTATGTAGACAGCACAGCTGATGTATTGTTTTAGACTACTGTGATCAGTAATATGGGACAAATACAGGCTATAAAGCTTTTAGGGTGGCTGCTGACTGCAGACTTTGATTATTTACATAGATTGTTGTGCCATTTGTACAGTACTAATAGCAATAACTGACAATGAATAGCTACATTTACATTTTTTCTAGTGAATAACACGGCGCATTACCTTTGTTCCTGTGAAATTGGTGCTTGAAATTAATTAAAATGCTGAAATATATACTTTGAGGAGGTACTGTGAGCAGTTAAATTCAGTCCCTATTTGCCTGATAAGCTAACATCTATTTTTCTGCAGAATTCTTCTCTAGTAATAGCATAGTGTTTATTTAAGCTGCAGCTCAGTTCCATGACTCCAGCAGCAACAGTTATATTAAATTTCATTATATACTTGTATCTATTTTATAGTTGTGATATTATTATAATCTAATTTATAACTTAAATATGTCTTGCGGTATTAAATTACTATCATAGTACAGTTGTATTTATGTATTTTGATAATGTTGTATCTTGACGTTGTTTGTCCAGCTGTGGCTGGTGAATGACATAGAACAGGTAATAAAGGTAATAATAAAGGTAATAGTCAGGGTAGCTTAACAACAGCTGCTGAAATCCACCATTGGGGCACATACTTCAGAATTCTGGATTCTAATTTGCTGAATGTGTGTATAAGTGGAAATCAAGTCACTCTTTCTTTTATACTGCAGACGTTTTCTGCTGCATTTTGATATGAAACAGGGTTTTTCCGTTTGTGAATCTCATCTGGTAGGTAATGCAAACATCACAATTTTTGGCAGTGCCTTGGCAATATTTTATTTGAGGGTGTGTTGTGGGTAGTTACATTCTGTATATTTGCCTACTTAGCTAACATTTATTTTCCTGCAGTTATAGACCTGGTAAGGCTAGTTTTATGAGGTCGAAATTTAGGCATAATTCCTATGAGAGTCAAATGTTGAAATCTCTCATTGGGATACATGATTCAGGAATTTGGTTACAAATTTGAAGAATATGTATATATGTGGAAATTAACTCACTTCTTTTACGTTGACGATGTTTTTTTGAAATATTGACATCACACAGCGTTTCCAGGTATTAACCTCTACTAGGAATGTGAACTTCACACTTTTTAGCACTGCTGGTCTATTTGCAGGTATTTTAGAATATTTGCCACGTCTTAGACGCACAAAATAATGAATTAACGATCAATTGTGTGTTTCAATTGCTGCTGGAGACATCTATTGGTGTGGTACAGAGAGAGAAGTATGGTCGTGGTTTTACAGTGATTTCAGGTGCTGGTAGCCGGCTGGAATGGCCGTGCGGTTCTAGGCGCTACAGTCTGGAGCCGAGCGACCGCTACGGTCGCAGGTTCGAATCCTGCCTCGGGCATGGATGTGTGTGCTTTCCTTATGTTAGTTAGGTTTAATTAGTTCTAAGCTCTAGGCGACTGATGACCTCAGAAGTTAAGTCGCATAGTGCTCAGAGCCATTTGAACCATTTCAGGTGCTGGTGGCTAGAGGAATGGGGATTTGCCATTACTTCATGTTTTCTGGCATTTGAAGGAAAACTCATCTTCAACAGATACCAATTCCTAATTTGTTATTTACATTTTCTAAGCAATTTTATTTATAGAAAAATATCGTTTTTAAGTGCAGCCATTTTCTGGTGATAAGATCAAGCAGGATGTGAAAGTGAACTTGTCTTTATTTACGTTTTCAGAGTTTGTGGGAAAATGTTTATGGTAAAAAACTCATTTTCCATGAATTAGAAGTCCTGTTTTGTTATTTATATTTAATACAGAAATATTAGTTTTAACTGCTTACAGAGAAATATGCTATCTACTCTTTCAAATCTTCCATGACGAATGATATATAGCTTCAAATCAAAGTTACCAATGTGAGGGCTGGTGAGTCAGCCGTTAAATGAATTCTTGGAAGTCCACAATACAAACATAGTTGTTGAGCAGAGGCGCGAGGCGAAATATGATGTGCATGCAAGTTGCAGTCGAATCTCACTCCCACAAATGCAGGCGAGCGGTGGTGCATTCATGGTGGGGGTGGTTCATGCAGAATTTTGAGAAGTGCGAGGGAGTGACATGGACCGGCCCTCCTCTCCTCTCCTCTCCTCTCCTCTCCTCTCCTCTCCTCTCCTCTCCTCTCCGCTCCTCTCCTCTCCTCTCCTCTCCTCTCCTCTCCTCTCCTCTCCTCTCGCCTCCTCTCCAGTGCTGATGGTGATATCAGTGAAAAATGACATGTACAATTGTCTCAGCTGTGACATAACACCATGATAAAAAAAAGACGCTAACAGATTATGAGTCGGCGTTTTTTGCTACAGTGCCGACGACCACAGTATTGTCGTATCATATGACTCGTAAATATGCTCATGAAAACGCAAGCTGAGGCAACTTCGCGTAGGAAAGAATCCAAAAATCTAAAAGCCCAGGGTGGAGCGAGTGCGAGAGGTACGGTAGCTCTGAGCACTATGGGACTTAACATCTACGGTCATCAGTCCCCTAGAACCTAGAACTACTTAAACCTAACTAACCTAAGGACAGCACACAACACCCAGTCATCACGAGGCACAGAAAATCCCTGACCCTACCGGGAATCGAACCCGGGTACGGTAGCATCGGAACGGAGATGAAAAAGGGTTATATACTTGGCCCATTGGGCATACGAGTACCATCGACAGCCCAAACTTGTAATTTATCAATCTTCTAATCATCGTACACTGAAGAGCCAAAGAAACTGGTACGTCGTGTAGGGCCCCCGTGAGCACGCCGAAGTGGCGCAACACGACGTGGCATGGACTCGACTAATGTCTGAAGAAGTGCTGGAGGGAACTGACACAATGAATCCTACAGGGCTGTCCATAAATTCGTAAGAGTGCGAGGAGGTGAAGATCTCTTCTGAACAGCACGTTACAAGGCATCCCAGATATGTCAATAATGTTCATGTCTGGGGAGTTTGGTGGCCAGCGGAAACGATTAAACTCAGAAGAGTGTTTCTGGACCAATTCTGTAGGAATTCTGGACGTGAATACTCGTAGAGCAAGCAGACAGAAAAGGTACACAAGTGCCACATTGTCCTGCTGGAATGCCGAAGTCCTTCGGAATGCGCAAAGGACATGAATGGATGCAGATGATCAGGTATCTAGACGTATCAGGGGTCCCATATCATTCCAACTGTACACGCCTGTCCACCGGTTTGTACAGTTCCTTGCTGTCATGTAGGGTCCATGGATTCATGAGGTTGTCGCCATATCTGTACACATCTGTCCGCTCGATACAATCTGAAACGAGACTTGTCCGACTAGGCAACAGATTTCTGGTCATCAACACTCTAATATCAGTTTTGATGGGCCTAGGCGAGGCGTAGAGCTTTGTGTCGTGCAGTAATCAAGGTTACACGAGTGAGCCTTCGGCTCCGAAAGCCCATATCGATGATGTTTCGTTGAATGGTTCACACGCTGTCACTTGTTGATGGCTCAGAATTGAAATCTGTAGCAGTTTGCGGAAGGGTTGCACTTCTGTCACGTTGAACGATTCTCTTCAGTCGGTCCCATTCATGCAGGATCTTTTTCCGGCAGCGGGGTGTCGGAGACATGGTGTTTTACCGGACTCCTAATATTCACGGTACACTTGTGAAATGGTCGTACGGGAAAATCCCCACTTCATCGCTACCTTGGAGATGCTGTGTCCCATCGCTCGTGCGCCGACTATATAGCACAACATTCAAACTTATTTAAATTTGAAAATCTGCCATTGTAGCAGCAGTAACCGTTATAATAACTTCGCCGGACACTTGTTGTCTTATATAGGCGTCGCCCGCCGCAGCGCCGTATTCTGCCCGTTTGCATATCTCTGTATTTGAATACACATGGCTCTACCAGTTTCTTTATGCGCTTCAGTGTGTATTCAAGAAAGTAAATAACGAAGGCCATAACAAAAGGTTGTCCGCAATATTTTGCAATGTAACATTGTTGCCTACACCACAGAGGTTACATGATAGCGGTAACGTAAAAGGACGGGTAGCATTTGCATATGACTTGTTTTTTCATCGTAAGCGGTGACTCCAGAACTGTTGTGTAATGGAGTGCTCCATAAACTTGAAGGGTGGTGTCGAATGGTCAAATTGTCGTTAACACCTCACAAAACTACATACCTCATGCGGAAAGGAAACCTAGCAAGGACTCCTAAAATAAAATTAAACGATGTGACGATTTTAAGAAGCATAGCAGTGAGATATCTAGAGGTAGTCCTGGACGAAGTTCGTAATATTGCACTTCATATACTTGTACAGCAAGCAGACAGAAAAGCTACACAAGAGATGAAAAATATTATAAGCTTCACAGACAGGCAATTTCGATATTCCTTGAAAACAACAGTCTACACTAGAGTTAGTCGTGGAATGTGGCGCGAGCGTTTGGGCCCACAGATTTCAGCTTGGGAAGCCACTTTCATTAGTCAGAAGAGTTCAGCGAGGAATGCCCCTAAAATTGACGGAAACCTACTGTGCTACCCAGTACTATGCATTGTTCGTAATTTTAGAAATAAGCGCTTTGGACTTGGAAATAAGGAAAAGGCAGGCGAATGGAAGTACGAAGTATACTTGGAACTGAGGTCAATACGAAAAATATAATACAACATAGCACATTACAAATGCGTAAAAATGAATGAGACACTTGGGAACAGGCAGGAGGTAATGCGAATTTCTCACTATCATCAGGGAGAGAATAATATGGGATTTCTCTGCCTCACTCACAAAAGAAAAAAAATGTATTTATTTCTGACGCCAACCTGCGAGGTTTACAACAAATTATATTCACTGAGATGTGCTATTAATCTCATACATTTTGCGTTCTCAAAAATCTTCGAAAATATTTGTAACAATTAAACTGATCTGTAATTGTAGACACTTTTCCTTCTCATGAAGCAGTTTCAGTAAAGAGTTGTAAAACAATATGGTCACTGACGGTATCTGAAAGACGTATTACACATACGACTCATTAAAGCACTAATGAACGGGTGTCTTTACTATTCGTCACTCAATAAGGCTTTCAGTTTTCTTGGAACACCGGGTTGTAAAAGTTCTGCTTGTTTGCCTGAACAGAATAAATTAATTAAATAAAATTATTTGATTTGCCAACTACTGATTAGCAGCAATCATTAAATACTTTGTAGAACTCTAACGAGTCACAAACCGTTTCATCTTACCAAAGACGAGGTATAAAAGGCTGAGAACCACCTACCACCTTCTATCATATTTGACACACAACTGACCTTATGTTTTTATTTGGTTCTGTGATCCCCTATCCACTTTTTTGTAACGCATGGTTTTAACCTGTTTGATGACATTTTTCAGCACTTAAGAATGTCGTCTGTACCGAAATACTGCAACAGAGCTGTGTCTTTCATATTATGATACATCGCCCATTTCCTCTTAATTGATATTCAAATGACATTAGCCTTTCAAACTTTATTTATTGGCACTGCATCTGAGATTGTAATTTTTGGATGGAGACGAGCTGTAGGGAATGTGACTGTGGTATGCAAAAATATTATACACACTCAATTTGTTTGTATATTTATTTATTCTCCACTTTTACAGCCTATTATCTAGGAAGCTAACATAGGCCATAAAGTCACATTTTTGTGGATAGTACTAATTGCACGTATAAAAATTTTTTATTGCTGAAACGTATTACACTAAAAAACTGTTACAAAGCTACAATAAAAGGCGCAAACCAACTTCCCAATTACTAATACTAGTGTTAGTGAAACAGGTTCTGTCCTGTTTATGTTTATTTCTTAGGATGCAGCGAAACTGTTCATTTTCATTCGGCTGCTGAATCTGGACCGCGCTCATATTACTCCGGTCAACAGCCATTGTCTGATTTCTTGGAAGCACGTCAGCAGTGTTTCCACTGTAACAAGCGATTCCACGATTCACTATAAGGTCTTAGAATCCACACTTCCGAGATCACTTACATCACCGCGTGTAGTTCAACGCATCGTGTAGCCTTCCATGGTGTCCCTCCATAATGCGGCTGCTGTACCGTCCAAGATGTGCCAGACCGATTCGTCGCTCAGTGCTGCTCTGAGATCCGGTATACTTTATGCTAGCAGGCTAAATGATAATCTGAAGGCAGTAGAATATTCCTTGATATAAGAAAAGTATTTAATTTTACACAACGCGCAATTCTTATAAATTGCGGGCTTCAGACATTAGAGAAAAAGTTCAATAATGGTTCCTTCCGTTTTTAGAAAACAGAAAGAATATTTAATGTTAGCAGGCAGGGAACGACTGGTACACTGTAATGTAGGCCATGATTCTGGATTCTGTTCTACTGATTTACTTAATACGTACAGTATACATCAATGCTCTACCAAGAAATGTGAAAGATAATTATATAAATGATGATGATCATAATCGAGTTTTGTGACCTGAAGTCCTACACCAAGGGTAGGCAGTTGCCTTAAAGTTACACTACTGGCCATAAAAATTGCTACACCACTAGGATGACGTGCTACAGACGGGAAATTTAACCAACAGGAAGAAGATGCTGTGATATGCAAATGATTAGCTTTTCAGAGCATTCACACAAGGTTGGCGCCGGTGGCAACACCTACAACGTGCTGACATGAGGAAAGTTTCCAACCGATTTCTCATACACAAACAGCAGTTGACCTGCGTTGCCTGGTGAAACGTTGTTGTGATGCCTCGTGTAAGGAGGAGAAATGCGTACCATCACATTTCCGACTTTGATAAAGGTCGGATTGTAGCCTATCGCGATTGCGGTTTATAGTATCGCGACATTGCTGCTCGCGTTGGTCGAGATCCAACGACTGTTAGCAGAATATGGAATCGGTGGGTTCAGGAGGGCAATACGGAACGCCGTGTTGGATCCCAACCCCTTCCAGCACTCCCACACCCTTTCCCAAATCGCCCTCGCTGCCCGTTCCATCTACCATCTTACCACCTATGCCACCTACTCCCACAACCAGGCCCACTTCACCTTCACCCCCTCACCACCCTCGTCTAACTCTTCCCTCCCATGGTTTAACAACCCTACCATGCCTGTACCACAATATTCGCTCACTGACCACCCACAAACTCCTCTTCCTCCACACCCTCTGTCAGCACCGCGTGGATGCCTTTGTCCTAAATGAAACCTTCCTTCAACCCCGTATCTCCATCTCCACAGCTCCTTACACTCTTCACCGCACCGATAACCCATGCCCTCTGGTGCGTGGCGGAATTGCTATTGGCCACATCAAGCACCTCCCTGTCCAGCCCCAACCTCTCCTTAACAATCCTGCTGAGCATCTCACCCTCAGCCTCTTCTTCCCCACCCTTACCATCACCTGTGCCACCATTTATGTCCGCCCTCGCACCCCCATCCCATACGATTTCCTGGCCCACACTGACCGCACCTTCTCCACCTACGTGACTGATGCCGACCTCAGTATCCACATCCGTGATCCTGCCGACCTCCAGCGATGGCATCAGTTTATCACCACCCTCCAGGGAGACCTGGTTCCCCTCCCTCAGCACACCCAACCCGAATCCGAAACCACTCCCGATGTGGTCCTTGCCTCTCCCAACCTCCTTAGGCGCATCACCACAGATGTCCTTGATCTCATTGGCAGTGACCATGCTCCTGTTCTCCTCACTATCTCTAGTGGTCGCCATCCCTGCAACGCTCCTCGCCCTGACATCCCTCCTAAACTTTTCCATGATTACTCCCGTGCCAACTGGGATGCCTACCAGGACTCCATTCACAGCCAGCTTGACGGCCATGACCTTACCCTCCAATCTCCTGATGAAATCTCTCACTCTGCTGCCTTCCTACACCAGACCTTGTATGACGACGTCGCCACCCATATCCCCACCAAAGCCATCTACCCTCACCACCCCACCCTGCCTCCACAGGAGTCCCACCGCCTCTACCGCACGTTTCTCTGCACTTGTGACTGGGATACACTTACCCACCACTGGCAATTACAACAACACATCCGCAACCTGCTTACTGCGAAGAAACGCCGTACCTGGCGCCAGACATGTACACAAGTCAACACTATGCTTCCCATAAACTCTTCCAAGTGTTGGTCTGCTTTCCACTGCCTTACTGGGAACCGCCCCACCCCCCAGTACCCTCTCCTCCTTGATGACCGTCCCTTTCATGACAACCTCAGTAAGGCCAACCAATTTGCCTCTCACCTCTCCGATGTTTTTTCCATCCCAGATGATCCGCATTTTGGTTATTCCCTCTTCCCTGACGTTATGGACCGTACGAATGCCTCTGTTCCTTCCCTTGCTCCTAGCTTCCAGTACTTGGGCCACACACCACCATCTGAACTTAATATTCCCATCACTCCACAGGACATCAACCTCACACTCTGCACTAAACGCTACACTGCTCCCGATCACGACTGCGTTACCTACTGCCACCTCTAACACTGCCCTCCCTCCTTCCTTTCAGTCCTTGCCACCCTCTACAATGCCATCCTTGCCACTGGCTTCTACCCTGACCTGTGGAAAACCTCCCATATCCTGATGTTCTCCAAACCCAACAGGCCTCCTTCTGATGCCTCTTCCTATCATCCTATCTGTCTCACATCAGTGTTCAGGAAGCTCTTGGAATCCATCCTTTCCCAGTGCGTCCATCACCACCTCTGCCAAAACCAACCCCTCCCCGACACCCAATGTGGCTTTCAACATTCCTTCTCTGCCGATGACCAACTCCTTCACCTCACTCATCTCCTCTCCTTCCAGCTTAACTCCCGTCACTCTGCCATTTTTGTCTCCCTCAACCTCGAAAAGGCCTACGACTGTGTCTGGCATCCCGGTCTCCTGTTTAAGCTCCAAACCTATGCCCTTCCTGTCAACTACATCCGTCTGGTGGCCTCCTTCCTCTCCCGCCGCCCTTTCTATGTTACAATCCATAATGCCAATTCCCGCACCTTCTACCCCTCTGCAGGTGTGCCCCAGGGCTCGGTCCTCTCCCCTCTCATCTACCTCCTGTACATGACAGATATGCCCCAACCCCCCCCCCCCCCCCTCCGGTACATCTCTTGCAATATGCCGATGACACCGCATTCCTCGCCCTCGCTCCTACCCTCCAACAGTCCCAATGCCTTCTCCAGGATCACCTTGACCTTTTTGCTGCATGGTGTAACAAGTGGCTCCTGAAAATCAATCCTTCCAAGACCCAGGCAATCATCGTAGGTCATACCATTCGCTCCTTGCGGCTCCTGGATTTCTCCCTTACCATCTGTGCTCGTCCTGTCTGCCTCACCCCCACCCTCACCTACCTTGACCTCACCATTGATCGTCACCTCACCTGGATCCCTCATCTCCGCTCCATCCAATCCAAAGCCCACAACCACCAATGAATCCTCAAACTCCTCTCTGGCCAGACATGGGGGTTGCACCCTCTACTATCCTCCACACCTACAAATCCTTAATTCATCCCATCCTCTGGTATGCCAGTCCCACCTGGGTATCTGCCCCCCCCCCCCCCCCCAAATTCTATAAGTCCCTCCAGATCCTTGAGCGTCATGCACTCCACCTCGCCTTCTGCATATGCCTCCCATCCCCCACACGGATCCTCTATGACCCCATTCCTTTCCCCCATCTGCTCCTGTTCCTCGAACATATCCACATACTCTACACCTCCCGCCACCTTGATCCCCCTCACCCCCTGGTTGCTCCTCTCCTCTCCCATCCCCGCCCGCTGCCACGTCTTCACTGTTGTGTCCGCCTACCCTCCATCTCTACACCCTTCATCTCCTTTCCTAAAGTGGCTTCCATCAACTCCCACCTCCCGGATGATGCCTTATCTCCCTCCATTTATCCCTCCTATCAACTCTGATCCTCACCCCCCCTCCTTTCCTCCGTCCTTTTCCTGGGCTCCCTCTCCCCCCTTCCATCCTCTTTTTTTCCCTATCTACCCTCTCTCTGCCCCCCTTCTCTCCCCCGAGTCCTTTTGCATTTACCTCCTCTGCCTTTTCCCTTTCGCGTCTGCCCTGCCCCTCCCCCCCCTTTTGAGTCCTCTGCCTCCTTTGGTTCCTGCCCTTTCGTTTTTCCTCTCCTCCCTCCTTGTTTTCCCCCCATCTGCCCAGGTCCCCCCCCCCCCCCCATCTGCCCTCGGCTATGGTGTGTTATCTTTGTGCCGACATTTTAGTACAGTGTTTACAGTGAGTGTTCAGTGTTGTGTGTCTTCTCCGAAGTGTTTTGCGAACAGACATCATACTGTCGCTCGGTGTAAATTTTATATTCCTTGCGAACAGAAACCAGACTGTCGCCATGTTTTTTTAATTGTCTGTCTACTATGTTCCCTTTCTGCTTCCTGTGTATTTTCTTAGCTTTGCCACCCCTTTGCTTTATGTTTTAACTTTCCACAATTTTCCGCCGTTTTACAATTTCAGTCACCGTTTTATCGCCTGCTTTTATTGTTTCTTATCTTCTTTCTTACGTTTTAAAAAGTCTGTAGGCTGCAGAGCAGCATACTAAGCTGCTGCCAGCTCACCCCCTTCGGGGGGAATCGAAATACAATAAAGGAAAAAAAAAAAAACTGGATCCCAACGGCCTCGTATCACTAGCAATCGAGATGACAGGCATCTTATCCGCATGGCTGTAACGGATCGTGCAGCCACGTCTCGATCCCTGAGTCAACAGATGGGGACGTTTGCAGGACAACAAGCATCTGCACGAACAGTTCGACGACGTTTGCAGCAGCATGGACTATCAGCTCAGAGACCAGGGCTGCGGTTACCCTTGCCGCTGCATCACATACAGGAGCGCCTGCGATGGAGTACTCAACGACGAACCTGGGTGCACGAATGGCAAAACGTCATTTTTTTTGGATGAATCCAGGTTCTGTTTACAGTATCATGATAGTCCCATCCGTGTTTGGCGACATCGCGGTGAACGCACATTGGAAGCGTGTATTCGTCATCGCCATACTGCCGTATCACCTGGTGTGATGGTATGGGGTGCCATTGGTTACACGTCTCGGTCACCTCTTGTTCGCATTGACGGCACTTTGAACAGTGGACGTTACATTTCACATGTGTTACGATCCGTGGCTCTACCCTTTATTCAATCCCTGCGAAACCCTACAGTTCAGCAGGATAATGCACGACCGCATGTTGCAGGTCCTGTACGGGCCTTTCTGGATACAGAAAATGTTCGACTGCTGCCCTGGCCACCACATTCTCTAGATCTCTCACCAATTGAAAACGTCTGGTCAATGGTGACCGAGCAACTGGTTCGTCACAATACGCCAGTCACTACTCTTGATGAACTGTGGTACCGTGTTGAAGCTGCATAGGCAGCTGTACCTATACACGCCATCCAAGCTCTGTTTGACTCAATGCCCAAGCGTATCAAGGCCGTTATTATGGCCAGAGGTGGTTGTTCTGGGTACTGATTTCTCAGGATCTATGCACCCAAATTGCGTGAAAATGTTCTAGTTCTAGTATAATATATTGGTCCAATGAATACCCGTTTATCATCTGCATTTCTTCTTGGTGTAGCAATTTTAATGGCCAGTAGTGTAAAATGTTACTAATTCACAAGGGACCTAAACAAAAATCTAGAAATTACTAATTGTATATCAGAAGAAAGTCCGAGAATACTATTTTAGGTATGTTTGGCACATCTCGCTAGAGTGAGATTAGGATGAATCGACTGAGAAAAGCTTTCGAAGATATATGGCGAAACTCCTGCTCTCACTACTAAAGGGAGCAAGAAATGATGCTAGTTAGTTATCTACCTAGAACTCTCCCTCGAGGAACCATGCCAATTAAACTGTGTACAACAGATTTAATAAACGCTATCTTTCGACCCAGCAATGGATCAATTCATGGGGATAATCATGTAGTCTGCTTAACTATGCACAGAGATGACTAGGTATAGAATGAACTTTAATGGTATGATAAATTCCAAAGTTTATTAGTACAAGTTAATTTCATTAAAAATTGACATGTAATTCTGTAAAAGTTACGCCAGATTTAACGACAATAATAAATACAAAAAGATAAAATTGAAGTGACTTATGGCTGGGAAGGTTCAAGAAGGGAAGCACGAGAGGTGAGCACTATGGGACTTAACTTCTGAGGTCATCAGTCCCCTAGAACTTAGAACTACTCAAACCTAACTAACCTAATGACATCACACTCATCCATGCCCGAGGCAGGATTCGAACCTGCGACCGTAGCGGTCGCGCGGTTCCAGACTGTAGCGCCCAGAACCGCTCGTCCACCCCGGCCGGCAGCTTTCTAACATCTTAATGTTTAACTAACTCAAATTTACGACTCAGCAACATTGATTGTATTCGCGCTTGGAATATAAGTGAAGTTGTTGGGCAACTGTGACCAGACAGAAGCTAACCGTGAAATTACTGAGGGTTATTAAATTCATCGCGGTCTGTAGCGCCGTTGCTGTCCGTGAATCTCATTAGTGTTGAAGTACGAGTGTGCTAATGTGGGAAGTACCGATGGATCGCTGCTTGCAACTGTGTGTGTATGCCGCTGCTGCATCGTCCATAATTCTGCTGGGCGATGTCTCGACTTCGAGTGTCCTGACCGAAGAATGTCGCAGTAAAACGCGAAATGACTCTGCTGCAAACAGAAGCCCAGGTGTCCTCTCTGAAAGCAGAGCCTGAAGTCACCCTATTGAGAGCAGAATCCGAAATGAGAGTCGAGAAGTGCAGAGCATGTCAGTTCTGTGGACGTTTCCTACGTCTCAGGCAGCAGTTGCCAACCGGAAAGGGACATTTTTGTCCCTGCAATAAAAAAATTAAGCAGGCGCCGCTGTACTCTTACCACTACAGGAAAAATGCGGCTCTTACAATCAAGTATACTGAATCTACTCATCCAGAGACGTGCATCCAAAATTTTACGTCACGATACTCGAGCCATCTGGCGGCTTTTGCGTGCTGTTTTCTAGCAAGGGAACATAGAAAGAGACAAAGAAAAAGGAAAAAAAGTGTTGGAATAGATGCTGAACAGGCAGCTAAACCGTATGATCATCATACTCAGGGACTGCCCACGTCTTTTAGAAACTTTTAGATTCGGCATCTCTCCTAGAAAGTTTTCTCCTAATGGCTCAAAAATCTGTCCGCATTACTTATAGCACCAGAAGCCGATGTTTTCCCTGCCTGCTAAACCAGCGGGAGCTGGAACGGTTCTTTTATTGAACTGTCCTAATTGTTGTGTGCCTGGCACAGCATGCAGAATTTGTCTTACCTCGTACCTGCCACATGCAATGGAATGTCTAAAATTGTCGAGGTGGAAGTAAAGGAAGATATCACCTACGTAATCACTGTTGTATTTCAGTTGGAAATTAATATGGGTTTCCGCAGTCTCCTTAATTTCGACTCAATTTATTTTGAAATATAATTAATTTGCGTGTGAGATTGATTTTAATTTCCGTATAAAAATGTCGCTAGTACGCATAATGACGTATTGCGGAATGAAAAGAGATGTGGCCTACGGCTTCAACGGCTTTCAGTATGTCAGATATGTCTGAGGATGCTGGAAGTATATGGACTATGATATTTGCTTAATCGGTTTCTTACATTTCTGTGAAAGTTTCTTAATTCTAGAATGTAGCTTTCACTCCGCAATGGAATGTGTACTACGTTGAGACTACTCAGTAGATTAAATGTCTGTGCTGGACCCGGAAAGACAAGGTTCCGGGTGTTCGAGTCCTGGGCCAGCCCACAGTTATAATCTGTCAGAAAGTTTCAGTTTGGTGACTTCTTAGGTAATATTATTGGACAGTATAGGTAAAGTGTTCCAACAAGATTTTCTTTCTTGAAATTTGTGTATACGTAGTTGGAAACGTCAGGTCATCAAATGCGTAATTTCAGTACACGGATAGCTGTATTTTAACGAGGAACTGTTATGCCACGTCATCTGCTTATAGCAATGTAATGTTTAATCTTCGGGTCTTGTACCCTTTACTTGTCTGGGCCCCACATCTCTATCGTATAACTACTGTTTAATTTAGTGTTGGCAGTGATGTAAATGGAAACGATTTCTTCCTGCTAAATTTTGGAAATATGCTACTGGGAAACTGAATCCATAGCGACAACACTACTAAATTCAGAGAAAATTATGGTGATATAACTGAGAATGCTCCCGACGAGAGAAGAAATATCTATTCTGTACAGTACAGCCACCGCTGTTTAACAGGCTTTTCAATAAAATTTTGCTAAATGAAAATATCAAAAAAGTGTTGCAAGTAAATATCGCTAAACATTTTTTCTGATTCTAAAGGGTGAAAGCAATGAGTATCGTTTTGCCATGGGGATAAGCATTCCAGACACATTTTTTTGACGAATGCAAGTTAAAATATCGTTTTTCTGCTTCCAATAAAAGGTTCCTGAACTGAAAATTTTGCTTGGGATACGTAGGGCTACATACTTGTAAACTTGCGGTTACTTTTCATTGTTATGAACTGGACCACTTCGCAGCTACCGACTGCAAATAATGCTGTTTCTGGAAACGGTTAGTATTTTCATTCACGAAATAAATGTATAGTTTTATAGTTATTACCAACCATTGGGGATCACAGTTTACCAATGCGGTTATATCTCTTCTTTGATTCTTCAATAAGGGTTAAATGATAAAAAAGGAAAGGAGACCACTTTGTGACTGTCGTTTTTAAATTTGGTTCATTAATTCATCCACGGTACCACAAACTTTTAGTTTCACGTAGTATTCTGTGGCATTATACGGGGTATCTCTCCTAAGAGTCGTCAGGCCCATTTCCCCTGGCGTTTCGGTAAATACCTGCAATTCAGAGTTCGCAGTGTGTCGGTGAAGTCAGCCCAAGCAAACACCACTCATCACGTCTTTCATGCGACTCCCGGTGTCAGTTTGTTTCGCGTTACAAAGAAAACAGTTTTTAAAGCAGAATTTTACGTGCCCATTCGATAAAGCGGTCCCAATTTAGGCTACTGCGACATTTATTTTGTCGATTTATGTTAAAAAGTGTAGTAAAATACAATGAATTATCAGTACTCCTTCAGCGACTGAGTAGCGCTACTACACGACTGTAGCAGTCAGAGAGGGCCAGTGCGTGTTTTACTGTCCCTGTTAACACGTATCGATGAAACAAATATCACACTAGACTAAACTGGGACCTCTTTGTCGAATGGATACGTAAAATTCCGCTTTTAAATTATTTTGTGTCTAAGGCGAAACAATCCGACACTTTCTGTCGACACTAGCCCTCGCATGAAATATGTGACTAGTGAGGTTTGTTCGGGCTGCCTCCAGCTACACATTGAAAACGAGAAACTGCAGATATCTACCAAAACACCAAAGGAAATGCACCTGACAACTCTTAGGAGAGACACCCTTTATACATGTGAATTCCGAGCAATTCACATGTAGTAACTTGTGAAAACAAGTGAAATTACTGGATATGTTATTCACAAAGGCTCGTGACAAACGGCAATCCTGCTTCCAAATCGCTGCAGTACCTCCAATTATAGAATAACAAGATATATAACCTCTGGACTTCTAGCTTTGCTTGTACAAACATCCATGGACATAGTATGAAGATGAATGTACATAATGAATTTCTCAGCACGTTGCTGTATCATGAATAGCTCTGTTGAAATCAAGATGAGCATTACTTTTTTCGACACGTTTTACTTGTTTAAGGGAAGACGGAAGGCAATTTTTATCCTTATTCTGCCAATGCTAATTTACCCTTTGAATAGGTACACTTTTCAAAAGAACTATAAGTGATAAAACAATGTAATTTCTACTGCATATATGTGTGACATAGATGCCTCAATTTACAAGTAAAAAGAACATAATACCTCTTATGGTTTAGAAGAAAAATTTTTTTATTCTTTCACCAGTAAAATTTAACTTTTTTGTACATTAATTATTATAAAAAAGTTTCTGATTGTTTGGTGGTTATCAATTTACGTGTAATAACTTATTACCATCTGCAGTACAAATTGACCAAGTTTCATGTTTCTAACTCCATTAGTTTATCAGATAATGGTACCTGAAAGTAAAAAAAAAAAAAAAAAACGTAGTTTTGAGAAAAGTCTATTTAAAGTTTAATATTGCAATTCTAGTATAGTTATTGATGAGAATTACTTACCACTAATATTTTCCTGCACCATACTGGGCATCATCAGAATCGTACTGATCTTTCTTTTCTTCTCTTGACCCCTCTTCTTTTCTGTCTGGCTTATTTTGTGCATTTTAAATTAGCTATATCTGCTTTGCGGATTCTCTCTTTATCTATTTGCAACAAGGATTTTGCAGTATTTCGTCTAGATTTTATGCACAATAATTCCAAAACATCCAGTTTTCTAATTAGACCATCATTGAAGCATAAAATAGCATCATAAACACCAAATTTGAGGGTTGCAAACTGAACAAATACAGTTTTCGGCAACCGTTTCCAAATTAATTTAAATATTGGGTTTTCCCATGAAGACATTTCTTCAAAGAGATATCTTTACAAAGGCCTCTAAATATGAGTTTAATTTCATTCATTACTGATTCAGGTAAAGAATGTTTTGTGGTCATATCTGGCTCTTCCCCTGTACTTGCACTAAGTGTCAAGATCATTCGGGCAAAGACCGTGCACTGGATTTTCATTTGTGGAACGCTTATGGAAAAAGATAGTCCATACAGCTTTTTTCATGTTTTCTTAATTCCCTACATTTCTTCTTATCGCCAAGCCATAATAATTCTGTAATCTATCTATTTCAACATTTGTCAGGCGACCTTTACCACCTATCTTATCATCTTCCAATACTATTTTTGACTTTTCTTTCAATAATCTTCACAACCTGGACCCCATTCGCTTTTGTACAGTACTAACATTGTAACATTAGGACCATGGGGTTGTCCTGCACATACCCGGTCATAAGCCTTGCTGTCACTGTCCCCTAAATACTGTGTGTATATTACACCTCTATTTGCCACTGAATAATTACAATTCCTGGGAACTCCTGCTACTTTCGTCCTAGCACTTGGACCAGTATAATTCACCTGACAGCTATCTTAATGCTCTTTCTTAGTTCCACTGCCACAGGCTTTACAGTACTTGTTTAGAATGTCTACATCAATTACCTTACCGGTATCAAATGGTGTAGCTGTCACAACACCATTTAGTGAAGTGTATCCACATTTCTACCAGCTGCCAGCAAAACATGCACAAATATCACCACTTTCACTGTCATCAGTTTCCTTGAGTGCTTCTTCAGCTGCTTCCTTCACTGAGATGTTACAAATTTCAGCAACAGCAGTACCAATAACATTATTGTAAGTCATAAATTTTGCAGGAGGATTTGGAATATCAAGTAATGCACATAAGAGTTTGCTTGTCTCCATCCCTTTACAAACAGACCTGAGACCATAAACTAGCCTTATGATTCCAGAATGAGATTTTCACTTTGCAGCGGAGTGTGCGCTGATATGAAACTTCCTGGCAGATTAAAACTGTGTGCCCGACAGAGACTCGAACTCGGGACCTTTGTCTTTCGCGGGCAAGTGCTCTACCATCTGAGCTACCGAAGCACGACTCACGGCCGGTAGTCACAGCTTTACTTCTGCCAGTATCTCGTCTCCTACGTTCCAAACTTTACAGAAGCTCTCCTGCGTGAAGCAGCTGAAGAAGCACTCAAGGAAACTGATGACAGTGAAAGTGGTGATATTTGTGCATGTTTTGCTGGCAGCTGGTAGAAATGTGGATACACTTCACAGCTTCTGTAAAGTTTGGAAGGTAGGAGACGAGATACTGGCAGAAGTAAAGCTGTGAGTACCGGGCGTGAGTCGTGCTTCGGTAGCTCAGATGGTAGAGCACTTGCCCGCGAAAGGCAAAGGTCCCGAGTTCGAGTCTCGGTCGGGCATACAGTTTTAATCTGCCAGGAAGTTTCAAAGCCTTATGATATTCTCATATAAATTATTATTTGCCATTTTTGATGTCATTGTTGTAGCAACTGCACCACATTTTGTACAACTCAATGTCAAGTTTGACACAATCCCTTTACGAAGACGCTGATTCTCACCCAAAGATACGTCACCGTCATATATTATGCACACACTATTTTTGGAAATGAAATCACAGAGACTGCTAAGGTTCACCATAATATTTCCAAACGAATATTCATCTCCTCAAGCTGACTGGGAGAAAATGCCTTGAAGACACTGCAGTTTCTTTCTTGATATGCTGATTTTATTTATGTCTAACATTCTTGGGTCCTTTGACCCACTAACCTCATTTCCTTTACGTATTTATTTCCTCTGAATTTTAATTTAGGCGAGAATTTCTTTATTCGCGGCGTTTTTATGAAAACACGCGGAACCAAAGAAAATACGAATAAAGACGTACTTCACTCACAACAAACTTCACAAAGTACAACCATTAACGCACGAAAACAATAACAGACACGATCGGGAAAACGAGTATCGATAGTAGATACAGGATAGGAAACATTGAAGCGATAAAACAATAGAAGCATGAAATAATATAAAAGGAGAAAAAGAAAGCTGTGCATTATCTCTGCATGGCGCAAAAAGAAAGGCGTGGCATTTAAATGCCAGATTGCACAGAGCGTCAGGAAAACCATCATATCACACGAAAAAATTGTCGTAAAAAAACAAAAACAGTTTCACGCAGGAAAGATCAGGCATTTCAAATATGCTAAAATCTAAAAATCGAATTTTTGAAGCCCACTTGCCTTCCGTCTCCCCTTAAACTGTTGTAGTTCTCGTCTTAGATAAGAGCACAAATCTATAGCTAAAAGATTATCGAAAGAAGTGGCTCTGTAGGTTACCTCGCCCCTAAATCAACTAACATCCGTTACTTTAATGTTTAGTCAAACATTTATAATTATTCGAAAAAAAATACTTAGCATATTTCAAGAAATGTGTTTATAACAGCAATAGCACGCAGATGATGCGAGTGCCCACACGAGCGTCAGTAGAGTCGCAAGCGTAAGACGCAAATATCGGCGTAGGAGCTGGCCCCAACCGGAATGAACTAGTGTTCGCCTTGCAGCAGTCTGCGAAAATCTTCCAAGAAGATACAATAAGCTCCAAACAGTACTCACGTAAGAAGAATAAGCGGACCTTCTAATATAATTAAACTAATGAATAGTGTTCTTTATCGAATGAATATCTTGAAAGTATTTTATGATAGTGAAGGAAACCCAGCTTCCATTCGCAATACTATATTCTTCGACATCAGCTTCGAACTTGGAAATTTCCAGTTTTTATGAGAAATATTGAAAAGCACCAGTCCTCGCCACAAACAAAGACGAAATAGTTGTAAGCGATCTCCGTGAGATTACCAGCATTCCGCAACAAGGAATTATCAGTCTTAATTTCATAGTTGGTTAAAGTAGCTTAGAGATCTATGCCGAGACGTAAGGATAGTGTTGTTGTTGTTGTTGTTGTCTTCAATCTGAAGACTGGTTTGATGCAGCTTTCCACGCAGTCCTTTTTGTGAATCCTCTTCATCTCCCGTATACTGATGCAACGCACATCTATTTGGACCTGCTTACTTTGCTCAAATCTTGATCCGCACTCCAATCTTCCCCGAGGTCTGTTTTTACCGATTTTTTTCATTCTGTAACTGAAAATTAGCCTATTGTAAGCGTAAACAGTAACTAGTAAAATGTCTGAATCTATATTATTGTAATAGACACAAGGATCAGCTGTTTACGTTCTGAAGTCCAGATTCAGTAGTGTATTGTTTAATATCAAGTTCCAGCAGCGACCACCTTGCTTTAATCCATATATTGCTTTTTTAGTCTGTTAATACCTGTATCACTGTTTCCATAACTGCGTCTATTTCTGCAACTTTTACATGAATCTCTTCATGTAAGTCATCTTGTAAGCTAGCCGTGACAATGAACAGGTGATTAATGTTAAGATCATGTTTAGGAACCAAAGCTAATAAATACTTCAATGAGTTTTATCTTATAACTGATGCATTTGTTACAGCGTACGATGTGGCCCTTCAAACCTTTGTTAGTTTTACAAACCCACTCCGTATTTAATAGATTCATATATGACGGTAAACCGTCAGATCCTCATGTGTGGTTCTCTTTGTGAGATAGTAACTCTTCTTGTACTGTACTGCATACAGCCAGTATTCAGCGTTGTATGACATTGTTGCTTCTTCCAGTGACAAAAGATCGGAATCAGCTACTGATTAGACTGACAATTGCGAAGTCATACAGTTTCTTTGGTTCCGAAATTCTTGATGGCTTTGGTATTGGCTCAAGTTGCTGCGGTTGCTCTTTATCGATATTTGCATTGATTCCTTATTGCGTTTAGCACTCATCGAACTACTACTCAAAGTAACGGTATCAGATTCAGATCCAGTTTCTTCTAGATCAGTCGTAGTTTCATTGAGTTTCGGATCTGTAAGTTGGGTGAACAATTGTCTTGGTTCCTATGAGTTGTCTTCTTCTTGCTACTGTTTAGAAGTACCTTCACCAAAAATAATGCCTCTCGTTTATACGATTCTCTGGCGATTAGATTCGAAAGGCAGTTCTTCACATTATCCTACCATGAAACATTCAATACTTTTATGGTCTCATTTTCGTCAGTTTGCTCTCGGAATGTCAACATAGGCCTCGCTTTCAAATACACAAAAAAGTTTTGCATCACCTCGGTTCCGAGAGTTCCGGAACATGCAGAGAAAATTGGAATACAGATCAGCATATACATCATTTACGCCCTTTTTATTGCTCATGAAAACCACATATTGCATGTTGTACCACCAGACCGCGAGACTTTCAGAGGTGGTGGTCCAGATTGCTGTACACACCGGAACCTCTGATACCCAGTAGTACGTCCACTTGCATTGATGCATGCCTGTATTCGTCGCGACATACTGTCCACAAGTTCTTCAAGGCACTGTTGGTCCAGATTGCCCCACCCCTCAACGGCAATTCGGCGTAGATCCCTCAGAGTGATTGGTGGCTCACGTCGTTTACAAACAACCCTTTTCAATCTATCCCAGGCGTGTTCGATGGGGTTCATGTCTGGAGAACATGCTGGTCACTCCAGTCGAGCGATGTCGTTATCCTGAAGGAAGTCATTGACAAGATGTGCATGATAGGGGCGCGAATTGTCGTCCATGAAGACGAATACCTCGCCAATATGGTTGCACTGTCGGTCGGAGGATGGCATTCTCGTATCGTACAGCCATTACGGCGCCTTCCATGACCACCAGCGGCGTATGTCGGCCCCACGTAATGCCACCTCAAAACAGCAGGGAACTTTCACCTTGCTGCACTCGCTGGACAGTGTGTCTAAGGCGTTGTCTCCAAACACGTCTCAGACAATTGTCTGGTTTAAGGCATATGCGACTCTCATAAGGGAAGAGAACGTGATGACAATCCTGAGCGGTCCATCTGTACCGCGCTGCACGGTGTCGTGGTTGCAAAGATGGACCTTGCTACGGACGTCGGGAGTGATGCGATTAAAACGTTCGGTTTCTCCGTTTTGGTCTGGCGTACATGACGCAGTGTCTGATGCCGTCTTGCCTAAAAAGTTTATCTGATTATATTTCACTCTTCTCTGCCATTACCGGTGTGTGGAGTGCAGATCCTTTTTCCCAGTTTGCCTTTCAACAAGGTTTTCGAAGTCTCGAATCAGGCGTGGTACTTGATTTTTATTTCTCTCCCCTTCATCCACGTACTGCTTTCCGCGGAGTGCATTCTTCATTGAACCAAACAGATGGAAGTCGAAAGGTGTGTGATCCAACTGTAGGTTGGACAAGGAAGAATAGTCCAGTGAAGTTAGGTGAGCTCCTCTAGGGTGCACAGATTTGTGTGAGGCCTTGCGTTGTCGTGGAGAAGTTCGTTTGCAGTTTTGTGGCGATGAACATTATGAAGTCGTTTTTTGAGTTTCCGGAGGGTAGCACAATATACCTCGGAGTTGACTGTTGTACCATGAGGGAGGACATCATACAGAATAACCCGTTCAGAGTCCCAGAGCAGTGTCGTCACGACTTTATCAGCCGAGGGTGCGGCTTTGAACTTTTTTTCTTGGGATGAGATGATGTGTGGCGTCACTCCATGGACTGCCGTTTTGTTTCCGGTTCGAAGTGAAGCACTCATGTTTCATGTTCGACAAAACCCTATCACTATTAGCCTCGCAACGCGCAAGCAGTTCCGCGCAGACAGTCCTTCGTTGCCCTTTATAGTCTTCTGTTACGCGACGAGGAACTCAACCAGCACACAGCTTTGAGTACACCAACTAGTGAGCGACTGTGTCAGCACTACCAACAGCTACATCCATTTGTGCATCGGCCACCTCGAGTGAGAGTGTCCGCCAGGTCTCCGTAGACGCTGTGCAAGCGACTATAAATATCTGCGTTACTCTGGCTTTCCGCCAAAAGAAACTCACTTGCATCTCTCTGCTTCGAACGCACTTCCGTTCTAGGTCAAAAAAATAAATGGTTCAAATGGCTCTGAGCACTATGGGACTTAACATCTGAGGTCATCAGTCCCCTACACTTAGAACTACTTAAACCTAACTGACCTAAGGACATTACACACATCCATGCCCGAGGCAGGATTCGAACCTGCGACCGTAGCAGCAGCGCGGTTCCAGACTGAAGCGCCTAGAACCGTTCGGACACAACGGCGGGCTAAAACTTTTTTTGATGGTTTGACACTTGTAAACAACAAATACGTATGTATAATATATGTGAACAGAAAATCGCTGGCCTTACATATCTTCTGGATACTTGACTCATCAACAACGTTTCATCGAAAACGCTTGGCTTATGATATGCATCTTAAAAGATTAAAAATGTTAATAGAAATATTTTACGGAATTTGCAATCTTTCCAATTTTACGTAATTTTGGCAGTCTTCTAAGTTCTTTTCAGGCATTTTAAGACCCCCTCTAGCCCATTTTTTGTCACTGCATTACCACTTTGGGTGTATTTGTATAGGTATCAAGTGTCCATTGTATAGGGCAGCACGTCATAAAGATTTCTTGGTGAAAAAATATTGAATGGAAACGTAGTTTGCAGACCTGATAAACAATACGATGATCCTAAAATCCTTGCGATATCTTCACTATATCAGTTAAAACTACATTTGCCCCTCAGAGCGGATGTTATGTGCATATTTTACGTGGGATGCTGATACCGAAAAAAGTTTCAAGATTCCACGGGAACATCATCGTAAGAACATATGATAAATATTTCGACGATTTGACATGAATAGAAGTTACAGGAATGGTCATCCCTAGAATTGGTACATCGGGTATATCTTGATAAGATACAGATTTCCGAAAACGGGAAAATGTCGTTTCTAGATGGATGTCTAAAGAATGTACAGTTGAATTTGAGCCATTTGCTATTACTGGTTGTTCATGTACTTGGGGTCCACGGTAAAAAAAAAAAAAAAAAAAAAAGACTAAAATAGTTTTTGCGGTTTTCGCCATATATACGGTGTGTGTGTGTGCGTGTGTGTGTGTGTGTGTGTGTGTGTGTGTGTGTGTATTAAACCTGGGATCTGGAAACTATGGAGAGGCTTCTTCCCGCCGTAGCCCTCAGTGGTTCAAAACCCCACAACAGGCCACACCAGGCCACCCATCCCACCGCCGCCCCACACCGAACCCAGCGTTATTGTGCGTTGGTCACGCAGGAATTCGAGACTCACTGTGTCAACCTCCTCACCTTTGAATAATCTGTGTTTGCTGCTGATCTGTCCTCGATTGCCTGGACACTGTCATCTGTTGTTGATATCGACGGCCTTTTCGTGGTCTGAGGCGACTTGTCACGGTTTGCGCGGCTGTCCCCGTCGGAGATTCGAGTACCTCCCTCGGGCATGTGTGTGTGTGTCTGTCTGTGTGTGTGTTGTCCTTAGCGTAAGTTAGTTTAAGTCAGATTGAGTAGTGTTTAAGTCTAGCGGTCGATGACCCCAGCAGTTTGGTCCCATAGGACCTTACCACAAATTTCCAAATTTCGACGGCCTTCCTTCCTGATCAGCATGGACAACGTTTGGCGGCCTTGGACGACCTTTAGCATCATTTGACTGTGGTCGGACACGATATTGCATATGGTCCATATACCGCTAGAATTTCACATTGAACCTGTGTGCAGTTTAGACGCTTTGTCGACAAGGATCGTACTGTCCCGCGTACTTCAGCTTCGGAGTACGTTTCCAATAGCTTCACCATTTCACTCCGGCAGTGCGATGTACTGTTATCCGTACCACAGTAGAGCTATATTTGCAGGACACCGTAAACATTTAGTCTCTTCTGGCAATGAGACATTACATTTGTTTCTTATATTGTAGATTGTTACCTGTGCTTAAACACTCTCAATATTTATCCTTACCAACATTGTTCGTATCTATATTTAATATTATTTTATATACTTCGATATCTAATGAAACTTCACGTACTACTTCACCTATAATAACAGTGCTTCCCAGCTGTTTCTACTATTACCACATCGACAAGTTATATCTATTATCGTTGATATAAAACAAGTGTTACACATAAAAAATAAAATGACATGGCCATCTGGATAGACAAAGCTCTGCATGAAAAAGGATTTCTCGCAAGATCGCTGTAGGCCATACGGAGCAGTAATCTCATTATACTCAGGCTGTTCGTAATAGCGTGATCACAGCCGGTACTGCGAATGGCAACAATTACGAAGCTCGCTTTAAACAAAATTTATTACTTCGAAGTAACGTATCTCCAGAAACAGCTTGTAACCATAACAATGCAAATACACATCCCATGAGTGGCGTTAATTTGAAACAAGGTAAACTACAATGAAATTGCAGCAAATGAATTCACCGCGACTCAAGATCAAAACAAGTTGAATTCTGTTGAAGAAAATTTCTTGATTAAATCGGATTAAGGTCGATTATCAGTATAGCGAACACAATGTTCTGATAGGCGTTGCAACCTACGACGCGCGTCGCTAATCCACGCCAAAATGCCTTGGATCAGCGTCTTGGTTCAAATGGCTCTGAGCACTATGGGACTTAACTTCTGAGGTCATCAGTCCCCTAGAACTTAGAACTACTTAAACCTAACTAACCTAAGGACATCACACACATCCATGCCCGAGGCAGGATTCGAACCTGCGACCGTAGCGGTCGCGTGGTTCCCGACTGTAGCGCCTAGAACCGCTCGGCCACTCAGGCCGGCTCAGCGTCTTCAAATCAACATTGTAATCAGGGTGAAAGTTCCCTGGCGTTACATGACGTGGCCCACAGAAGCAATTGTCAATCAGAAACTAACATCTTTGTTCCGCCAATGAAAAAATTAAGCAGCCACCACTGTACTCCCAACAACGTAGCAAAAATGTGGTCCTTCCAGTTAAGTGACTGAAATCCTTCTTGCAGAAATTTGCGTGTAAATATGTTATGTATCAGTACTTAAGTCAGTAAAATGTTCAAATGTGTGTGAAATCTTATGGGACTTAACTGCTAAGGTCATCAGTCCCTAAGCTTACATACTATTTAACCTAAATTATCCTAAGGACAAACACACAGACCCATGCCCGAGGGAGGACTCGAACCTCCTCCGGGACCAGCCGCACAGTCCATGACTGCAGCGCCTCAGACCGCTCGATTAATCCCGCGCGGCACTTAAGTCAATCCAGATGTATTATATTTCACGCCTTTTTCGCGATGTTTTATTGCTTCAGAACATGAAAAGAGAAAAAGAAAAAAAACGAGGGAAATACAGGGTGTTACAAAAAGGTACGGCCAAACTTTCAGGAAACATTCCACACAAAGAAAGAAAATATGTTATGTGGACATGTGTCCGAAACGCTTACTTTCCATGTTAGAGCTCATTTTATTATTTCTCTTCAAATCACATTAATCATGGAATGGAAACACACAGCTACAGAACGTACCACCGTGACTTCAAACACTTTGTTACAGGAAATGTTCAAAATGTCCTCCGTTAGCGAGGATACATGCACCCACCCTCCGTCGCATGGAATCCCTGAAGCGCTGATGCAGCCCTGGAGAATGGCGTATTGTATCACAGCCGTCCACAATACGAGCACGAAGAGTCTACATTTGGTACCGGGGTTCCGTAGACAAGAGCTTTCAAATGCCCCCATAAATGAAAGTCAAGAGGGTTGAGGTTAGGAGAGCGTGGAGGCCATGGAATTGCTCCGCCTCTACGAATCCATCGGTCACCGATTCTGTTGTTGAGAAGCGTACGAACACTTCGACTGAAATGTGCAAGAGCTCCATCGTGCATGAACCACATGTTGTGTCGTACCTGTAAAGGCACATGTTCTAGCAGCACGGGTAGAGTATCCCGTATGAAATCATGATAACGTGCTCCATTGAGCGTAGGTGGAAGAACGTGGGGCCCAATCAAGACATCACCAACAATGCCTGCCCAAACGTTCACAGAAAATCTGTGTTGATGACGTGATTGCACAATTGCGTGCGGATTCTCGTCAGTCCACACATGTTGATTGTGAAAATTTAAAATTTGATCACGTTGGAATGAAGCCTTATCCGTAAAGAGACATTTGCACTGAAATGAGGATTGACACATTGTTGGATGAACCATTCGCAGAAGTGTACCCGTGGAGGCCAATCAGCTGCTGATAGTGCCTGCACACGCTGTACATGGTACGGAAACAACTGGTTCTCCGGTAGCACTCTCCATACAGTGACGTGGTCAACGTTACCTTGTACAGCAGCAACTTCTCTGACGCTCAAATGGTTCAAATGGCTCTGAGCACTATGGGACTCAACTGCTGTGGTCATCAGTCCCCTAGAACGTAGACCTACTTAAACCTAACTAACCTAAGGACATCACACACACCCATGCCCGAGGCAGGATTCGAACCTGCGACCGTAGCAGCAGCGCGGCTCCGGACTGGAGCGCCTAGAACCGCACGGCCACCGCGGCCGGCTCTGACGCTCACATTAGGGTTATCATCAACTGTACGAAGAATTGCCTCGTCCATTGCAGGTGTCCTCGTCGTTCTAGGTCTTCCCCAGTCGCGAGTCATAGGCTGGAACGTTCCGTGCTCCCTAAGACGCCGATCAACTGCTTCGAACATCTTCCTGTCGGGACACCTTCGTTCTGGAAATCTGTCTCGATACAAACGTACCGCGCCACGGCTATTGCCCCATGCTAATTCATACATCAAATGGGCATCTGCCAACTCCGCATTTGTAAACATTGCACTGACAGAAAAACCACGTTCATGATAAACATTAACCTGTTGATGCTACGTACTGATGTGCTTGATGCTAGTACTGTAGAGCAATGAGTCGCATGTCAAACAAGCACCGAAGTCAACATTACCTTCCTTCAATTGGGCCAACTGGCAGTGAAATGATGAAGTACAGTACATACTGACGAAACTAAAATGAACTCTAACATGGAAATTAAGCGTTTCCGGACACATGTCCACATAACATCTTTTCTTTATTTGTGTGTGAGGAATATTTCCTGAAAGCTTGGCCGTACCTTTTTGTAACACCCTGTATATGGCTAGATGCAGAACTGCAGTGGTTCATCGTTTGTTAAGCAATACTCTGATGTGTTATTGTCAAAATTCGACATTAAATACTGGTTAAGAAAGCAGCTACGCGTGTTCAGTACATATTGTAATATTATGTTTACATGCGGAGTAGTAAATAATGTTCTACGAACGCCTCTAATCATGTTTGGTGTAACACACTGACCCACACATCACACCCAACTCACTGTAGCAACCTGATCCGGAAGAGCGTCCGCGCGCGCACAATCGCTGCGTTCAAATGTGCAGCAACCGATACGTGGATCAGCGATGTACAAACTAACTGTATATCATTACATGAAGCGTCAACTTATAGGCCACACGTTGTCATAAACTCACTGTATCGCCCCACTCTTGCCGTAACTCTGTTCAAAGGCACCAGAAGATTCCTTGTGTTTAATCTTCTCATATGGATCAATCACAAGGCTATGATTTCCACGTCTTTTTTCAGTCCCTTTTGAATCATGTTCTCTAGAGCTTCGCTTGGCTGCCATATATGAGATTAGGGTTTGAGACTATTAGACCATAAGGGGGCGTGATGTGTGGTATTATCGTAGTTTATCGTTACGTGCTCCTGTTGTAGTCTTACTGAAGTAACCATTCTATTATTTATTTGGAGAAATTCAAGGAAGCTGTGTACGCATCTACACCAGGATATCCAAATGGTTCTTTGAAACCAGTTATACTTGATTAAGAATCCTGTGTCCAAATCACTGCAACATGTTGTTCAGTAACAGAAATTGTCAAAAGGGTGTTCAAAAATATCCATGCAGAAGCTAAATGAAACAAAGACTACTTTGTTTGGCAGGAAAGTGTACCAGATAGGCCGACCGGTGTGGCCGAGCGGTTTTACGCACTTCAGTCTGGAACCGTGCGACCGCTACGGTCGCTGGTTCGAATCTTGCCTCGAGCATGGATGTGTGTGATGTCCTTAGGTTAGTTGAGTTTAAGTAGTTCTAGGATCTAGGGGACTGATGACCTCAGATGTTAAGTCCCATAGTGCTAAGAGCCATTTTTTGTACCAGATAGATACGACTTTACAAAACGTTAAATAAACATAAAAAAATTATTTTATCTCAGAAGATCGTGACGGCAGTTTGTTGGGTGTGTGAGGAAGAAGTTGTGGTTTTATAAACTGCTTTGACGCAATTACCGAACTATGTGACGAACCGCCGTGGCACTTGTGACTTTGTAGTCTCTGTTCTCGCCCTAGAGCGGTTTCGGGGCATATAAAGGTTCCGGTAGCTGAACGACTTCCGTTAATGATGCTTTATCTATTCTGCGAAACGCTTTGCGTGACGTAATTACTACAGACCCGTCACGCGAGGTAGCACTTGGGAAACTGGCAGTTCCATCAGACTGATTCAACCTATGCGCTTCCGTAAACTACAAGCGTCACAAATAGACATGCAATTAAAGGGCGGGTGCCGTGATTTCGTCGGCGGACGTTTTTCATGCTTACGGCACCTCCAGCGAACACTTGCTAAACGTCTGCTCCTGTCTGTAAACTAGAGCGAGGTCTGCAGTGTAGAATCTATTTACTCTGCAGTTCTCCGCTAGGAATTTCATGGCGAGCAAAGTGATACGCGGCTGTAGAGTCGGTGAGAAGATAGGACCAAAATTGTGATTAAACCATATCGTGCAGAGAGAGGAATTAGTCGGAGAGATACAAGGTAGTCTTATCAAAGGAAATTACGGGAATCCTAAGGTTGGTCAGAAAAGAGTTTGGACGTCGATCCTTCATAATAAATCTTCTGCCTAATACTGTGCAACACCGAACCAAAAGTCGCTACTATACGTTCATTATCATCACTATTACCTGCCCATAAACTGCAGTTGGAGAATAATACGAGATACAGCAGATTATTCTAGGTGGGGAGGGTAGAACATTCAGTTTCCTCGAGCGACATAATGTGTTTCAGTTTTTAGTGTTTTTCCTCAATAGCTTATTTTTCGACATGGTCCTCTTTCAGGTCAGTGCGTTATATCCAACGTTTCCCTATTGACTGGATCCATATCGGAAATCAGGTTTGGTATGCCCGCAAAATGCCTTACTAGGCTGCCTACTTCTCTTCATCTTTCATAAGAGTCACTTCTGAGCCCCTTTCTCGTCTGTGTAAAGTGAAAATAGCCTATTGATGATCGGATGTAACTCAAATCCTGAATTCTTATTACTCGGCATAATATACCTACGGTAAGTTCGAAAGTAACTTACACCACACGTACAGCGAATAGCAAATACACTCCTGGAAATGGAAAAAAGAACACATTGACATCGGTGTGTCAGACCCACCATACTTGCTCCGGACGCTGCGAGAGGGCTGTACAAGCAATGATCACACGCACGGCACAGCGGACACACCAGGAACCGCGGTGTTGGCCGTCGAATGGCGCTAGCTGAGCAGCATTTGTGCACCGCCGCCGTCAGTGTCAGCCAGTTTGCCGTGGCATACGGAGCTCCATCGCAGTCTTTAACACTGGTAGCATGCCGCGACAGCGTGGACGTGAACCGTATGTGTAGTTGACGGACTTTGAGCGAGGGCGTATAGTGGGCATGCGGGAGGCCGGGTGGACGTACCGCCGAATTGCTCAACACGTGGGGCGTGAGGTCTCCACAGTACATCGATGTTGTCGCCAGTGGTCGGCGGAAGGTGCACGTGCCCGTCGACCTGGGACCGGACCGCAGCGACGCACGGATGCACGCCAAGACCGTAGGATCCTACGCAGTGCCGTAGGGGACCGCACCGCCACTTCCCAGCAAATTAGGGACACTGTTGCTCCTGGGGTATCGGCGAGGACCATTCGCAACCGTCTCCATGAAGCTGGGCTACGGTCCCGCACACCGTTAGGCCGTCTTCCGCTCACGCCCCAACATCGTGCAGCCCGCCTCCAGTGGTGTCGCGACAGGCGTGAATGGAGGGACGAATGGAGACGTGTCGTCTTCAGCGATGAGAGTCGCTTCTGCCTTGGTGCCAATGATGGTCGTATGCGTGTTTGGCGCCGTGCAGGTGAGCGCCACAATCAGGACTGCATACGACCGAGGCACACAGGGCCAACACCCGGCATCATGGTGTGGGGAGCGATCTCCTACACTGGCCGTACACCACTGGTGATCGTCGAAGGGACACTGAATAGTGCACGGTACATCCAAACCGTCATAGAACCCATCGTTCTACCATTCCTAGACCGGCAAGGGAACTTGCTGTTCCAACAGGACAATGCACGTCCGCATGTATCCCGTGCCACCCAACGTGCTCTAGAAGGTGTAAGTCAACTACCCTGGCCAGCAAGATCTCCGGATCTGTCCCCAATTGAGCATGTTTGGGACTGGATGAAGCGTCGTCTCACGCGGTCTGCACGTCCAGCACGAACGCTGGTCCAACTGAGGCGCCAGGTGGAAATGGCATGGCAAGCCGTTCCACAGGACTACATCCAGCATCTCTACGATCGTCTCCATGGGAGAATAGCAGCCTGCATTGCTGCAAAAGGTGGATATACACTGTACTAGTGCCGACATTGTGCATGCTCTGTTGCCTGTGTCTATGTGCCTGTGGTTCTGTCAGTGTGATCATGTGATGTATCTGACCCCAGGAATGTGTCAATAAAGTTTCCCCTTCCTGGGACAATGAATTCACGGTGTTCTTATTTCAATTTCCAGGAGTGTATTATCCTTCGTTACGAGTTAGACAATGTAGTAGATTATGTTAGGAGTGATCGGAAAGTTTCCGTTCGAAGGCCGTACATTCCAGAATCGATATGCCACTCAGGCAATATTGCTGTGAGCATTGAGGCAATGATCCCACCTACGCACCAGGTTAAACATACCAGTTTGGTAAAACACCGTATCCTGCTGCTTGAAGAAGTCCGTAACTGCCTGCTGCACACCCTCCTCCGACAGGCATCCTGGTCACATGGGGAGGGACCATGACTATAGGGCGGATGCTCGGGTGTCTCCCACTTGGGTTGCCATAACTTCTGCGTTACAGTATGTACGCTGTGGAGACGTGTGTTATCATGAACTTTGTGCACCATTCCACAAAGGTAATCGTACAAGGGGAGGCCACCTCGATGGAATCACATATTTACTTCAAACTTTGTGCATCTTTAATAGGCCATTAAAACAACATAATGTGCACTACTCTGGCAATTACGAGAAAATCGCAAAAGAACTTTTACGCTCTGTTATGTAGCGGGATCTATCTGTGCGTAGGTATCAGGTGTCTGAGTTCATGGTGGTCAGTGGTTAGCGTTCGAGGTTCGTAAGACGAACCTAATTGAGGCTACGGATCGACTATCGCTCAACCTTAATTTTCAATTTACATTTTTTTTCAGCACTGGTTATACTGCCGGCCGCTGTGGCCGAGCGGTTCTAGGCGCTTCAGTCCGGAACCACGCTGCTGCTACGGTCGCAGGTTCGAATCCTGCCTCGGGCATGGATGTGTGTGATGTCCTTAGGTTAGTTAGGTTTAAGTAGTTCCAAGTCTAGGGGACTGATGACCTCAGATGTTAAGTCCCATAGTGCTTAGAGCCATTTTTGAACTGGTCATATTATTTAATATATATGACATTTGAGAGGTAATGTAATTTAAAAGAAAACGACGTGTATTTGCATGAAATTTTTGCGACTGTCATGTTATTTGACCACATACTATTTTTAATTAAATTTAGCTATTAGAAAGAACATATTTACAACTATCGTCAAGTAAATTAAGAAACGCATAGAGTATCCCTGAAAATGTATGCCTGTAGTGACTTGAGAAATCTCTTGTACGTGCAGCCTGGTAAGGTACCCAGAACTACTATGCAACTCGACGCTTCGAGCTGCAGACACAGAGGTAGGACCCATTTGGCAGTTAACCTACGTAGCGGTGAGACGTTGCTAATGTAGCAAGAACGAATAGTGTCAGTGCAATTTTTTTGAACATCGCAGAATAGACGCTTATACTGCAACAATAAAGCTTTGAGCAAGAGCTCAACCGTCGCCTCATACATGTTGGTTTTAAGAAGCTTGAAAGCTAACCACTTGACTATCATAAACTCGACCACCAGCACCCATGCACAGATACATTAGTGACATAACAGGCGCATAAAACTTCTCTTGCGATTTTCTCGTAACTGCCAGAGAAGTACACCTTACTGCTTTCACATTATGTTGTTTTAATAGCATACTAAGTGTGTACTAAGTTTAGAGTAAATCTGTGCTCCCAGCGTCGTGGCCTCCGCTTGTTACACATACGTGCAGCTCCATACACATTCTTCATTCTCCGATGGATGTCTACCGATGTTTGTCCTTCGGTAGCCAAGAAAAGAATAACAACAGGTTAGTCCTGTTTGGATGCATTCGGTAATAACAACGCCATAGTTCACGTTGCCGAATTTACAGAACGCACTTCGGAAAGACACGAAGCTCTCACTAATCTCTTGCTTACATTTCGGTGTTTATATACTAGAATCGGAGTCGCGTTAAACTGCATATACACTCCATTAACGCCCTCAAACGCTAACTTTTTTTATCGCCGCTTGTATTGTCTTTAGAAGGCTTCAGTACAGTAGCCTACTGAGTCAAGAGCTTTTTCTAACCTCTAGAAACACCGAACCAACTAGGTTTCCTCTACCAGTGGCACAACTCGATATCATGTGTAAGCTCACGAGTTGGTTTACGCATATCAATATTTTTAAAACGAGGATGGTATTCGTGAAGAAGGTTACTTTGTTCCAGGTAGGTCACAATGTTTGAAATCAGAATATGCTCTACGATTTTGCTACAAATACATCTAAGCGGAGTGATTCTTGAAGTTTTCCCGACGTAACGAGTATTCCATGAGGTTTCGGCCTTGCAGCTGAATGATGTCGACATCTTCCCACGCTAGTTCAGATTGACAACCAGACATCTTCAGGTAAGTAATACGGGACAGCAATTCAGTGGACCTGTTCACCTTCTTCTTCTGAATATGGGTGTGACTTCGCCCTTTTCTGAATTATTTGGAACGCATGTCTCCTCTAGGGATCTGCCATAAAGTTTGGTCAAGACGGGGGCTAACTAACTCTAAATTTCTTTACAGAACTTGACAGGGACTCAGTGGGACTCGAGGACCGTGTTTTTATTGATTTATGCTGATTTGCAGCACCATTACTACTGATTACTATATCATTCTCCTTGGCAGTGGTACGGTTTTTGAAAGCTGAAACGTAATCATATAAGCATGTTTGTAAACCTTATATCAGTGAGCATATGCGTATCGAATACTGTGTTTATTAAGCATACGAGAAAAAAAATCCACAGTGGAACAGCTTCTGGTATGTAGTTGCCTATAATTCGCCAGATAAGTAATGCTAAGGCAAAAAGAAAATATGTCGAGTCTAGCGAGACAGACTGGTTTTTAAGTAAGAAAAAGACTTAGTTTTCATCGTAGTCCCCGTTTATGTTAAAAATGACGTAATTCCTCCAGTTGTATTAAGGTGTTACAACATCAGTTTCAGGCCCTAAATACAACATACCATACATAAACAACCAATGCAACAACAGTAATTTATGAGTTATTATACAAAACAATATTATTATAACCATGTTACATAATGGATAATTTTAATGAAACTAATTACATTTTTGGTCATTTCTGTTAAAATGCCATCACTATGGACATTAGCCATTTACGTGGTATCACTAAATACAAATGAAGTTGTATATGCACAATTGTTTTATTATAGGTTAATATCAGGTACTAAAAATAGGAGTATATAAAAGCTTAAGCGACAAGCCGTTATTCTAATGGATAATAATATAGGCGTGGAACATTGTAAATTATTATTTTTTTATTTTTTTAAAATAATGAGCTATAAAAAGGAGAACATACGCATTGCCAATCAGACATATGTTAGGTAAACTTCATTGTTTACTAGTAGTGAACGGTGGGTAAGGTAGTCTAAGTAAATTACGCCATTGTTAGCTTAGTATATCGACAGTACAGAATTTTGCAAACGTAACTCTAGTCTACCTTGCCCGCTGTTCACTACTAGTAAACAATGAAGTTTACCTAACATATGTCTGATTGGCAATGCGTATGTTCTCCTTTTTATAGTTCATTATTTAAAATAATAAAAAAATAATAATTTACAATGTTTCACGCCTATATTATTATCCATTAGAATAACGGCTTGTCATTTAAGCTTTTATATACTCCCATTTTTAATACCTGATATTAACTTACAATAAAACGATTGTGCATATACAGCTTCATTTGTATTTCGTCATACCACGTAAATGGCTAATGTCCAGAGTGATGGTATTTTAACGGAAATGACCAAAAATGTAATTAGTTTCATTAAAATTATCCATTATGTAATATGGTTATAATAATATTGTTTTGTATAATAACTCATAAATCACTGTTGTTGCATTGGTTGTTTATGTATGGTATGTTGTATTTAGGGCCTGAAGATGATGATGTAGCAACATCGAAACTAGTTGCCAATAAAACCAACACCTTAATACAGCTGGAGGAATTACGTCATTTTTTTAACATATATTATACCAGCTGACGTCCCAAGTCGTCCGTTTTAATTATGGATATACGAAGATGGCCCCCGTTTACGCTAATGAGCTTTATTCAATTTGTTTTCAGTGAGTGTACCATGCATTCCTGACGCGTAATTCTTCAAGATCTGCAGTAGCGTCTCTATTGCATTGAGTGGCATTTTGTTTCTGGTGTGGAGTGGTCAAGCTAAACGTCATCAATTCACAACGTAGGTAACATTCCTACATTCACTTCCCTTTTGATTTTGCCCTAGTTTTCATCAATCGAACACAGTCTGAAAATGAGTCCGTGACCATATTTTGACACTTTATTTTACAGGTCCCTCTTGATTACACAAACGTAAACTTCACTATTACCGGTTTCGGCTTCTGCCATCTTCAGATCATAAAATATTCTGATGTAGTATCAACGTCGAATTAAGGTATATAGTAAGTGCGAATTGTACGAAGAATCCAGCACAACTTGTTCCAGAGGCGGACAGTAGTGACAGTGAAAGAGTTTGCATACGTTTTTCCTTTATGAATGGGCCCTATGTGATCAGAAATATCCGGACACCTGGCTGAAAATGACTAACAAGTTCGTGGCGCTCTCCATCGGTAATGCTGGAATTCAATATGGTGTTGACCCACCCATACCCTTGATAACAGCTTCCACTCTCGCAGGCATACGTTCAGTCAGGTTTCTTTGGAAATGGCAGATCATTCTTCACGGAGTGCTGCACTGAGGAGAGGTATCGATGTAGGTTGGTGAGACCTGGCATGAAGTCGGCGTTCCGAAACATCCCAAAGGTGTTCTATAGGATTCAGGCCAGAATTCTGTGCAGGCCAGTCCATTACAGGGTTGTTATTGTCCTGTAGCGACTCCGCCACAGGATGTGCATTATGAATAGGTGCTCGATCGTGTTGAAGGTGCAATCACCATCCCCGAATTGCTCTTCAACAGTGGGAGGCAAGAGAGTGCTGTGATAATGCCACGCAAAACAACAAGCGAAAGAGATTGCAAACGTTTTTCCTTTATGAATCGGCACTATGTGGTCAAAAGTATCCGAACACCTGGCTGAAAATTACTAACAAGTTCGTGGCGCCCTCCATCAGTAATGCTGGAATTCAGTATGGTTTTTGCCCACCCTTAGCCTTGATGACAGCTCCATGAAAAACACGACCACACCACGACACCACCGCCTGCTAATATTACTGTTCGCACTACACACGCTGGCACATGACGTTCACCGGGCATTTGCCATACCCACACCCTGCCATCGGATCGCCACATTGTGTACCGTGATTCTTCACTCCACACAACGTTTTCCACTGTTTAATCGTCCAATGTTTACGCTCCTTACACCAAGCGAGGCATCGTTTGGCGTTTACCAGCGTGATGTGTGGTTTATGAGAAACCGCTCGACCATGAAATCCAAGTTTTCTCATCTCCCGCCTAACTGTCATAGCACTTGAAGTGGATCCTGATGCAATTTGGAATTCCTGTGTGATGGTCTGGATAGATGTCTGCCTATTACACATTACGACCCTCTTCAACTGTCGGCAGTCTCCATCAGTCAAAAGACGAAGTCGGCCTGTACGCGCACCATATCACGAACTGCGCGACCCCTCCCGCCGGAGGTTAGAGTCCTCCCTCGGGCTTGGGTGTGTGTGTTGTTCTTAGCATAAGTTAGTTTAAGTAGTGTGTAAGATTAGGGACCGATGACCTCAGCAGTTTGACCCCTTACGAATTCACACACATTTGAACATTTTGGCCTGTGCTGTACGTGTTCCTTCACGTTTACAGTTCACTATCACATCGAAAACAGTGGACCTAAGGATGTTTAAGATTCTAATGACTACTGAGGTCGCTGATACGGAGTACCTGGCAGTAGGTGGCAGCAAAATGCACCTAATATGGAAAACGAATGTTTTTGAAGTGTTCGGATACTTTTGATCACATAGTGTAGCATGGTCTCAACAATTGGAAAGTCCACTGCAGAAATATTGAACCATGCTCTCTCTATAGCCGTCCATAATTGCGAAAGTGTGGCTGGTGGAGGAATTTGTGCACCAACTGACGTCTCCATAACCTCCCACAAATGTTCGATGGGATTTACGTCGAGCGATCTGGGTGGCCAAATCATTCCTTCATACTGTCCAGAAGTTCTTCAATTGCGAGCAATAGTGGCTGGTGACATGCTTGGGAACATGAATTCAATGAATGTCTCCAAAAGGTCTCCAAGTTGCCGAACGTAACCATTTCCAGTCCATGATCGGTTCAGTTGGACCAGAGGACCCAGTCCATTCCATGTAAGCACAACCTACGCCATTACGGAGCCACCACTAGTTTGCATAATGCCCTGTTGACTTGGGTCCACGGCTTTGTGGGGTCTGCGCCACACTCGAACCCTACCATCAGCTCTTATCAATTGAAATCGGGAGTTATCTGACCAGACCACGGTTTTTCATCGTCTAGGGTCCAACTGATATGGTCACGAGCCCAGGAGAGGAACTGCTGGTGATGCCGCACTGTTAGCAAAGGCACTCGGGTCAGTCCTCTGCTGCCATAGCCCATTAACGCCAAATTTCGCCAACCTGTCCTAACGGATATTTTCGTCGCACATCCCGCATTGATTTCTGTCGTAATTTCGAGCAGTGTTGCTTGTATGTTAGCACTGACAACTCTACGTCAACACCGATGCTCAGTGCACTCATTGCTTTACCCTGTTTGGGGGTATCTTTCTGAATTCTTCGTAACTTTCGGGCTTTGGATTTTATTTGAATCGTCTATGAGCAGCATCCCTTTTGCTAATCATTTGGAATGCTTAGGGGTAACTTTCGGTCTGGGACTACATGGAACCCTACTGTCCAATATTGCCACATAAAGGTGATCAAGGTGCTCCCTTTTACGCAGACAATTTTGCCAGCCAGCCATCGATCAGGGTGTTAAAGTTTCGGTTGTTTAGTTTCTGAATGGGTTTCTTTTTAATAAAATGATGTTGCATGTACGGACGTCTGTTAGAGTAAAATTTTGGGTTGAGTCGGCTCAGGTTTCTATTAAGGTACTTGCATCTATTTGTAGGAGATCCACTACAGCGCATGCCCACGGACATAATCTCTCGCCAACGCAAGCTTTTTCACGCTCGGGTTATACAGTACTAGTCACCTGTCAGTGTGTAATGACTTTGGCTTGTAATGTGTGGTTCACTATCGCTCAAGTGAGAGAGACAGAATTAGCAACTGCGCTATTCGAACTTTCCTAAAGTCGGCTTGTAAGCAGCCAGCCCAAAAACGTTACAGCTCCAGGAAGCTCAGTGGGATTTTACTCAACACTGGGTATCAGCGCAGTATATTGAAGGTTTTCATTGTAAAATAAACGATTTCTTCCTGAAATTTAACCACTTTAATCCCTAATTTGAGTTTTTTACCCATTTTGCAGCTGAAACTACCTATACAAACTTAACTGTCATGTGACAAGTATCGACAGACAACATCTGTCTTCGCATTGGAATAATGACGATGCATTTAGCCTACACCGTCTGACAGTTTGTCCTCAGTCAGTTACGTTTTTTGCTAATGGAAACTGCCATGGGTTTTCTTGGCAGGAGAACTTCTGTAAAGTTTGGAAGGTAGGAGACGAGGTACTGGCAGAAGTAAAACTGTGAGGACGGGGCGTGAGTAGTGCTTGGATAGCTCAGTTGGTAGAGCACTTGCCCGCGAAAGGCAAAGGTCCCGAGTTCGAGTCTCGGTCTGGCACACAGTTTTAATCTGCCAAGAAGTTTCATATCAGCGCACACTCCGCTGCAGAGTGAAAATCTCATTCTGGCAACAACGACTTTTGTATGAGGCTGTCTGGCAGCAGAGTCTCTCTCAGGTATGACAAAAAGACTCTAGCATGTCTCATCTTGTCCACACACTCATATTTACCGTGTCTCATCAGCACTCTCCTTGCTCCATTTGCTACAACACGCAAATACACAACGCAGTTTTAAGCTCTATTCTAGACATTCCAGGATATGGATCATAATTTATGATTTCGTGGAATGCTTAGGGGGTAACGTTCTGTCTGGGACTTCATGGGACTCTATGTCCAACATTGCCACATAAAGGTGGTCAAGGCCCTCCCTTTCACGTAAACATTACTCAACGAGAAGTACGGCGTTGTTCAGTTGGAGATCTCTGTGAATCGTCGATGTTAGTTGCTCGTGATCACATCGACGCGAGTAAGTGTGGAGCGACGTCTCAACAGAGGGATTTATTCGACTATCTAGTACGCCAAGCCACTGCCAAGACAGCAGCTCGTCAGTCGCTGCGTGAAGCAGTGAAGTCATGGAGTTTTCCGAAGTGTGTTGGGTGGAGTGACGAGTGCAAGCGTCGGCTTATAAATGAATATTTCCTCTGTTAATCACTATATTACAACATCAGACGGCGTAGAATACTAAAACGTTGCAATCACTTTCATTTCGAGAATTATAATTTCTGGGACTCAAAGGCACAACAGATCAAAGTAATACACCACCCCAACAGCAATACAATAAGCTTATCTCACAATAATCAACAATAACATACAACAGAATTCATCCTTAAAATAATCTTGCTTCGGGCAAGAATGGCTCTGCAAGAGAGCTCTAAAATAAAACAACTTGCTTCTGCTCAGGATTAACTTCACAAGTGGACACCAAACAATAGAAAAACTAGTTTCCGCCTGTTACTAGTTTTACAAGGACGCACTAAAATAAATCAGGAAAACAACTGACTTATTATAATTATCTAGAATCTACTATTACCAACATCTGTCCCGTAAAGACAGCACAACCAACCAGAACTAAAACATCTACATGACAAGAAAATGTAGGTAATCAAAAGGCACAACAGAAAAAGTGGTCAGAAAAAGACGCAATAATTATTACTAGTACACTGTTATCGAACAATGGTCTCTCTGTATTTACAGCTTCACAATAAAAATGTTACACTCATTTCCACCACGGGCATGTGTGCAACTCACTTGACAATAGCTTTGGCACAGTCAAATTCCTCACAGCTTTGCCGCACTTTCATACAAAAGCAAATTGAATCAAGTCAGCTTCACCTATCCCAACGCACACTACCACTCTGTAATCCGTCCAGCCAGAGTCTGACAACTATCGCTGATTGCCAATAGCAAAACCCCCTCAAAAGCTCACGTCATTTTGTGCTCTCCACCATTCCTCTTCACTGCTTGCTCAGTATACAGATTGAATAATATATGGGATAGGCTACAACCCTGTCTCACTCCCATCTCAACCACTGCTTCCCTTTAATGCCCCTCGACTCTTATTACTGTCATCTGGTTTCTGTACAAACTGTAAATAGCCTTTTGCTCCCTGTATTTTACCCCTGCCACCTTTAGAATTTGAAAGAGAGTATTCCAGTCAACATTGTCAAAAGCTTTCTCAAAGTCTACAAATGCTAGAAACGTAGGTTTGCGTTTCCTTAATACATCTTCTAAGATAAGTCGTAGGATCAGTATTACCTCGCGTGTTCCAGCATTTCTACGGAATCCAAACTATCTTCCGCGAGGTTGGCTTCTACCAATTTTTCAATTCGTCTGTAAAGAATTCGAGTTAGTGTTTTGCAATCGTGATTTATTAAACTGATAGTTCGGTAATTTTTACACCGGTCAACACCTGCGTTCTTGGGGATTGGAATTACTATATTCTTCTTGAAGTCTGAGGGTATTTCGCCTGTCTCATACAGCTTGCTCACCAGATGGAAGAGTTTTGTCATGGCTGTCTCTCCCAAGGCTATCAGTAGTTCCAATGGAATCTTGTCTGCTACCGGAACCTTGTTTCGACTTAGGTCTTTCAGTGCTCTGGCAAATTCTTCACGCAGTTTCCGCCTGTTACTAGTTTTACAAGGATGATGCTGTAGTATACAGAGAAGTTGCAGCATTAGAAAATTGTAGCGAAATGCAGGAAGATCTGCAGCGGATAGGCACTTGGTGCAGGGAGTGGCAACTGTCCCTTAACATAGACAAATGTAATGTATTGCGAATACATAGAAAGAAGGATCCTTTATTGTATGATTATATGATAGCGGAACAAACACTGGTAGCAGTTACTTCTGTAAAATATCTGGGAGTATGCGTGCGGAACGATTTGAAGTGGAATGATCATATAAAATTAATTGTTGGTAAGGCGGGTACCAGGTTGAGATTCATTGGGAGAGTGCTTAGAAAATGTAGTCCATCAACAAAGGAGGTGGCTTACAAAACACTCGTTCGACCTATACTTGAGTATTGCTCATCAGTGTGGGATCCGTACCAGATCGGTTTGACGGAGGAGATAGAGAAGATCCAAAGAAGAGCGACGCGTTTCGTCACAGGGTTATTTGGTAACCGTGATAGCGTTACGGAGATGTTTAATAAACTCAAGTGGCAGACTCTGCAAGAGAGGCGCTCTGCATCGCGGTGTAGCTTGCTCGCCAGGTTTCGAGAGGGTGCGTTTCTGGATGAGGTATCGAATATATTGCTTCCCCCTACTTATACCTCCCGAGGAGAGAGATTAGAGCGCGCACGGAGGCTTTCAGATAGTCGTTCTTCCCGCGAACCATACGCGACTGGAACAGGAAAGGGAGGTAATGACAATGGCACGTGAAGTGCCCTCCGCCACACACCGTTGGGTGGCTTGCGGAGTATAAATGTAGATGTAGATGTATTTCCCATTTCATCTTCATCTACGTCCTCGTCCATTTCCATAATATTGCCCTCAAGTACATGGCCCTTTATAGAACCTCTATATACTCCTTCCACGTTTCTGAATTCCGTTCTTTGGTTAGGATGGGTTTTCCGTCTGACCTCTTGATATTCATACCGGTGGATCTCTTTTCTCCAAAAGTCTAATCCCTAGTGATACATGCCTGTACATCCTTACATTTGTCCTCTGGCCATTCCTCGTTAGCCATTTTGCACTTTATGCCGATCTCATTTTTGAGACGTTTGTATTCCTTTTCGCTTGCTTCATTTACTGTATTTTTATATTTTCTGCTTTCATCAAATAAATTCAATATCTCTTCTGTTACCCAAGGATTTCTACTAGCCCTCGTCCTTTTATTTTCTTGATCCTCTGCTGCCTTCACTACTTCATCCTTCAGAGTTACCCATTCTTCTTCTACTATATTTCTTTCCCCAGTTCTTGTCAATCGTTCCCTAATACTCTCTCTGAAACTCTCTATAACCTCTGGTTCTTTCAGTTTATCCAGGTCCCATCTCCTTAAATTTCTACCTGTTTGCAATTTCTTCAGTTTTAATCTACAATTTAATACCTCGTTTCTAAATCTCTGCCTTAACATTATGCAATCTATCTGAAACCTTCCAATGTCTTCCACATGTACAACCTTCTTTCGTGATTCTTAAACCAACTGTTAGCTATGATTAAGTTATGCTCTGAGCAAAATTCTGACATGTGGCTTCCTCTTTCATTCCTTACCCCCATTCCATATTCACCTACGACTGTTCCTTCTCTTCCTTGTCCTTTAATCGCATTCCAGTCCCCCATGACTATTAAATTTTCGTCTCCCCTCATTATCTGAATGATTTCTTTTATCGAATCATACATTTCTTCAATCTCTTCGTCATCTGCGAAGCTAGTTGGCATATAAACTTGTACTATTGTGGTAGGCGTGGGCTTTGTGTCTATCTTGGCTACAGTAATGCGCTCACTATGGTGTTCGTAGTAGCTTATCCGCGTTACTGTTTTTTTTATTCATTATTAAACCCACTCCTGCATTACCGTTATTTGATTTTGTAGTTAAAACCCTGTATTCACGTGACCAGAAGTCTTGTTCCTCCTGCCACCGAACTTCCCGCTGTCACCGAAATTCCCGCTATATCTAACTTTAACCTATGCATTCCCCTTTTTAAATTTTCTATCCTACCTGCCCGATTAAAGGATCTGACATTCCACGCTCAGATCCGAAGAACGCGTTTTCTTTCTCCTGAGTAGTGCCCGACCGGAGACCCGAATGGGCGACTATTTCACGTCCGTAATATTTTACTGAAGAGGTTGCCATAATCATTTTACCATACGGTAAAGCTGCATGCCCTCAGGAAGAATTACGCCTGTAGTTTCCGCTAGCTTTCAGCCGTTCGCAGTAACAACGCAGCAAGGCCGTTTTGGTTGATGTTGCAAGGCCAGCTCAGTCAATCAACCAGACTGTTGCCCCTGCAACTACTGAAAAGGCTGCTGCCCCTCTTCAGGAACGACATGTTTGTCTGGCCTCTCAACAGATATCCCTCCGTACGGCCCATCTGTATCATGAGGCACGCAAGCCTCCCCACCAACGGCAAGGTCCACGGTTCATGGGGAAGAGGGCGGGGGGGGGGGGGGGAGGGGGGAGGGAGGAGGAGGAGGAATACTTCCATAAAATATGTAAATATAATGAAAACTTGTTTCTGCCCACCATTACCTTTAGTGGTGGGCACCAAACAATAGATCAAACTATCTTCTACCGTATAAAATAAACCAAGAAAAGTTACTGACTCATATAATTATTTACGCTCTGCTACCACCATCACGTGGCCCCTAGAAACAACGTAGGGAGACAGAAATACATTTAATATATCAACCACAAGAAAATACAGGTAAGCATAAAAAAAATGCAAGTTGGCATAAGACACAATAATTTATTCCTACTACACTGACATCAAACAACAGCATCATCATACACTCCTGGAAATAGAAATAAGAACACCGTGAATTCATTGTCCCAGGAAGGGGAAACTTTATTGACACATTCCTGGGGTCAGATACATCACATGATCACACTGACAGAACCACAGGCACATAGACACAGGCAACAGAGCATGCACAATGTCGGCACTAGTACAGTGTATATCCACCTTTCGCAGCAATGCAGGCTGCTATTCTCCCATGGAGACGATCGTAGAGATGCTGGATGTAGTCCTGTGGAACGGCTTGCCATGCCATTTCCACCTGGCGCCTCAGTTGGACCAGCGTTCGTGCTGGACGTGCAGACCACGTGAGACGACGCTTCATCCAGTCCCAAACATGCTCAATGTGGGACAGATCCGGAGATCTTGCTGGCCAGGGTAGTTGACTTACACCTTCTAGAGCACGTTGGGTGGCACGGGATACATGCGGATGTGCATTGTCCTGTTGGAACAGCAAGTTCCCTTGCCGGTCTAGGAATGGTAGAACGATGGGTTCGATGACGGTTTGGATGTACCGTGCACTATTCAGTGTCCCCTCGACGATCACCAGTGGTGTACGGCCAGTGTAGGAGATCGCTCCCCACACCATGATGCCAGGTGTTGACCCTGTGTGCCTCGGTCGTATGCAGTCCTGATTGTGGCGCTCACCTGCACGGCGCCAAACACGCATACGACCATCATTGGCACCAAGGCAGAAGCGACTCTCATCGCTGAAGACGACACGTCTACATTCGTCCCTCCATTCACGCCTGTCGCGACACCACTGGAGGTGGGCTGCACGATGTTGGGGCGTGAGCGGAAGACGGCCTAACGGTGTGCGGGACCGTAGCCCAGCTTCATGGAGACGGTTGCGAATGGTCCTCGCCGATACCCCAGGAGCAACAGTGTCCCTAATTTGCTGGGAAGTGGCGGTGCGGTCCCCTACGGCACTGCGTAGGATCCTACGGTCTTGGCGTGCATCCGTGCGTCGCTGCGGTCCGGTCCCAGGTCGACGGGCACGTGCACCTTCCGCCGACCACTGGCGACAACATCGATGTACTGTGGAGACCTCACGCCCCACGTGTTGAGCAATTCGGCGGTACGTCCACCCGGCCTCCCGCATGCCCACTATACGCCCTCGCTCAAAGTCCGTCAACTGCACATACGGTTCACGTCCACGCTGTCGCGGCATGCTACCAGTGTTAAAGACTGCGATGGAGCTCCGTATGCCACGGCAAACTGGCTGACACTGACGGCGGCGGTGCACAAATGCTGCGCAGCTAGCGCCATTCGACGGCCAACACCGCGGTTCCTGGTGTGTCCGCTGTGCCGTGCGTGTGATCATTGCTTGTACAGCCCTCTCGCAGTGTCCGGAGCAAGTATGGTGGGTCTGACACACCGGTGTCAATGTGTTCTTTTTTCCATTTCCAGGAGTGTATTTACGATTTCACAATTAAAGCGTTACATGATATACCACCACAGCCATGTATTCAGAACTTGCGCAATCAAATTCTTTGCAGCTCACTGAGCTTGCATACAACAGTAAGCTAAATTAAGTTAACTTCACCTACCCTAGCGCACACCGCCACACTGTAATCTAGTTGGTCAAACTCTGACAACCAGCACTGCTTGCCAGTAGCAGGAGTGGCCCACAGAGGCACACGTCACTTTATGCTCTCCACTGTTCCTCGGCACTGGCTGTGAGCTGCCACCTTCAGCTGGACACTGACAAGAGGAAACAGTCTGGAACGCCAGCTCAGCAACGTCCACATTGCAGCTGGCCGTGCAGCATGCTGACAGCTGCAGTACACTCCTGTTTTTACAGCACTTACCTCTCCAGGGTTTGCCATGTTTGGCGGGTGTCCACAAACACCAACCATGGTCTACCATCTTCAGAGAACGGTTGCGGCCAGCCACTCGGCCAGCTATGCCGATACTAGACAAGTCCAACCGGAGCGACAAGGCCCCAACGACACCTCGCGACTAGTCAACTGCTGCCCCCTACGGCCTCTGGCCTGGCACAAGATGATTTAGCCAATCCCGCTCCTCGCTGCTACTCGCCTGTTACTGGTGAGTGCTTCTTAACAGCGACTTCTTGGGCCAGCACGCCGACTCAAACCAAGTGTGGCCAGCGCGCCACGCCAGGCATCCAGCGCCACCCCACATCTTGTCAGCTGCAGCCCACTGCGCCCACCATTGCTTACTGAAGTTAACATCGTTGCTTGCTCTCAGCACTGCCAACTGCTGAGTGGCGCCGGCAGAGTGAGTCTTGCCCCAGTGCTGCCCCTGTTAACCTGGCTCCATATGCTCCCTGCAGCGAGACTTACCGCCTGGCCCCTGGTGGTGCGTCCAGCAAGACGGGGGCGAGTAGAATCGTGCCGCGGTATTTCAGCTTCACGGCACACAAGTGTGGTTTCACTTCCAAACAGGCAAAAGCATTCCATGAAGAACAGCCCAAGGATATCAGAACTATCCTTGGAAACAATACTAGTTGTTTCTAGCCCATCAACACAGGTTGTAGACTGAAATGTAGATGGAGGATGCTCATTCGTATTTAATGGAGGGCATACAGTAAGGTTACAAAAGTCATCGGACAGCAGTGCGCACACTTACAGATGGCGGTAGTATCGCATGCTTAAGGTAAACAAGGCCAGTGCATTGGTGGAGCTGTAATTGGTAGTCGAGTGATCCGCGTAAATAGATTTACGACGTGATTATGGCCGCACGACGGGAATTACAAGACTTTGAACGCGGAATGGTCATTCGAGCTAGCCGAATGGGACATTCCATTTCTGAAATCGTTAGGGAATTCAGTATTCCGCTATCCACAGTGCCAAGAGCATGCCGAGAATTCCAGGCGTTACCTCTCACCAGGGAGAAAGCAGTGGCCGAGCTACGCCGACAATACTTGAAATTTTATTCAAATATATATCCATACTGACAAAACTATTTTATTAGAAAAAAGGCCATTCAAAAACTAGACAACACAAACTGTAAAACCCAGATCCATGGCTGGCAACAGAATTACATCAAATCATGAACAATAGGGATTTTGCTTATAGATAATTCCAGGCAAATCCGAAACCCAAACGTTATGAAGAATACAGAAAGCCATGCAACAGCGTAAAGCAATTCGTTTGCAATGCAGAAATCAGGCACTCTCTTTCCTTTGTATGCAGCAATGCAACATTAACGACTCTTTGGGTGTCTGAAAAGCAAAATGGATAACTGTCTTTCCGCTCTCACCTGATGAACTGAATGACTTTTCTCTGTACCAATCAACTCCCATGCGACCTGGAGATATAAATACTGCGATTGCCCAGATGAATGATGATCTATCTTCAGTGTGTAAGACGTCGTGGTCTCCTGACCTTCATTGCTTACATATTCCGCCCTCACAATCATATTCCACACATCAAGACGCATTATTCGAACCCAAACTCGATAAGATAAAGTCAATGTTGTATGAATTCATGTAAACGACATGCAATCAACAAGTAAGTGCACCGTGGTTGAAATACTCGAGGCTGGCATACACACATACATTCCAGACACGATGGTCACAGAAGCTTTTAGTTTGGGAGAGAAACCACACAATGGGACGCCGGTCCCTTCAGAGGACGACCCAGCCTATGTCAGCCGGTGACCGCCCATGTAGCAGACAGCGTGGGCCCGAGTGAAAAGGGTGAACGACCCCGTGTTTGGCTTAAAAGCACATTTCGCTACATTGTGTGGGAGCGACCAGCCTACGCATTCTTTACGCATAGCACGCAGTTTCAGAGATTTTCACAGGTAGACAGCAAACGCCAAACGCCAATGCTACAGGTTTCCGGATTGCTCGCCTTAAACGAAACGTCATTCTCCCGTTTTAGAAGAGCAATGCTGATTGGCAGACGATATTTCTAACGCCTTGAGCTGAAGGAATAATGGAAGAGACCGAAAGATATACCCCTTCACGTCTGGCGTGGAGAGGCGCCGTTCCGTTGTCGCTCTTGGAGCGAGGAACAAGTCTCTCCTAAGTACTTCACTGGGAGAGCACCTCTGTCGAGAGCGAATCGAAGTGCTACTCTATATTGAGTCCTTATGATTAAGCGTTGTTCACTGTGTTGGCCGACACACTTATTGTGCGGTGTGAACGGACAGAGTTATAGTTAAACGCCTGCGAACGAATTTTTGAGTGGGATCGCGGTGGACTGGTTATCTGACTGGTGTACCACGCCAATAGTTAGACTAGGGGCGAATAGGAATCCTTGACTTCATCAAGGCGTAGGGAGAGTTTGATTGGCGAAGGTCAGTCCAGATAGGATGCGAGTTATCTTATTTGTCAGCAGCGAGCGGCACAGACAGCAGTCATTGCAGCTTACGATATTGTGCACTACAGCTATTGCGAGCCCCATATTTCCTCCACAACAGTACACTTCACTGCATTCACACGCGACAGCCTCAACTGTACCTAGTAACATTCTAAAGGATAATTATTCAAGTTGAGTAGGCGCGCCTCTCAGCCATTCTGCCAAGTCAACAACCATCTTAAACTTTGTATAGAAATTTCATTAGCGAATCCTATCCTTGAGAGGTAACTTCACATTCCGAAAAGCACCAGGATATAACTTGTTCAATTCATAACTAAAAGTGCCATTGTGATTTCTCAGAATTTTTTGCAAAATAAATAATAACTTTCATTAGTTTCATGTTTTTCTTACACTAACTAGCACTACTCCAGTACCCAAGTATCCCACTAGTTACATAAGAAATTTTGTGAATCTTTGTGTCATTTCCTTACAGCGGACGACTCCAGAAGATATTTATTGCTGAAAGTTTTTCAGGCATTTCTCTTTAGAGCGTTAGGAGCGTCTGTCTGACTTCTGTAGTAGTGTGGGGGTGGAAATTGTATCTTGCAGGAGCTACAGGGTAAAGGGTACATCTCAGATTAATCCGTTGCGCAGAATAACAGAATAACAGATCAAACCCACACTCACAAGTGGTAACATGTACGGAGAACCTGGGTTTAAACTAAAAGCAAAAAAGTTGCAAGTAATCTTACAATTCCATCAGAAATTAACAAATTCAAAGTTCAGTGATCAGTTGCCTCCCATTTTACGTGAAGGCACTCTGGAATACACTCTGGAATGAAATAGGAGTAGAAGTAGCACCAACTGGTTAAGTTCAAAAAATGGCTCTGAGCACATTGGGACTTAACATCTATGGTCATCAGTCCCCTAGAACTTAGAACTACTTAAACCTAACTAACCTAAGGACATCACACAACACCCAGCCATCACGAGGCAGAGAAAATCCCTGACCCCGCCGGGAATCGAACCCGGGAACCCGAGCGTGGGAAGCGAGAACGCTACCGCACGACCACGAGATGCGGGCAACTGGTTAAGTGCCTACGTGTATATACTGTGTATTACTAGGCAGGTATATTGACTACTATGCCATCCGGACGCAGTACTCATCGCAACAGCACAGATCACTCTAGCACGCCTCCCGACAGACTCAAATTTTCAACTTATTGACATACCACAAATGTAGTGACCTTTGCCTATTATCCTCATCACTCGCGGCGTTTCGCCGATTCACGTAAGAGTTCGATCCTGATATGCATCCGCACTGAAGAGATCATTGGCTTCCTCTCCTTAAATTCATATGCGTGGTGTCTGTTCTTTTGTCCCATGCGATAACTGAATGAAATCGCGCTTAGTGCATCTCCAATGGAAAAAAGTAGACAGTAGGACATAACAAATGGAGATTTCACAGATGGTCTTAGCAGTAGTTAATCAGTAGGCTACAGCGCGAAACAGAAGAAAACACTCAAGACTATACAAGAGACGCCAATAATAATGAATGTAGATTCCATACATTTGTCAATAAACTGTCAAAATGTGTGTTAATTACCTACTAGTTAACTTCCAGTGTCGATTTTTCAGATGAACTTCAACTTGTTCCATAGTAAGCTGAATGAATTATCTGACGTTTTGCAATCTTCATAAAACTTTGCTCCATCTGTTGCTCTATTTGCCAAGCCCGATGAAATCACTTCTGTTTTTTTCACTTGTTTGTGCTCTTCTTCATCCGAAATCACAGCAATTAGCATGAGAAAGTCGTCTGAGAATTTTGCTATCCCTGATGTGTGCGAAGTGACCTTCAGGGTGGCTGCATCCATACAAGTTCCGCGACTACCACATGCTGCATGTATTTCACCAGCTCGTCAGTGCACAAGCATCCCAGTGCCTGGCTCCAGAGATTAAAAAATGTTCAAATGTTTGTGAAATCTTATGGGACTTATCTGCTAAGGTCATCAGTCCATAAGCTTACGCACTTAACCTAAATTATCCTAAGGACACACACACACACACACACACACACACACACACACACACACACACACACCCTTGCCCGAGGGAGGACTCGAACCTCCGTCGGGACCAGCCGCACAGTCCATGACTGCAGCGCCCCAGACCGCTCGGCTATTCCCGCGCGGCTTCAGAGATTAAACGTCTTTCGTGCGTACGTGCCTAGTATCCAGGCTGTGCCCATTCATAAAGCAAAAACATTTCCAAACTCCTTCGCTGTTGCTGCTTTTCATCTCTGGAACAAGGTGCTCTAGATTCTTCGCACAATTCGAATCCTGTTAGTTTTAAGAAAAAGTTGAAGGAATTCCTTCTGTCACCTTCACAGCTTTTTCAGAAAATTTATATTTATAGCCAACTTCCTCTCTATCAAAAAGCGAAGACACTGCTCCTATCAGTTATGCCTCTTTCTCTTTTCCTTCCCCTGTGAGTCAGGTCACCTTCCCTTACATTCCTTAACTGCGTGTTACAACATTCCTCTCTCCCTCCCTTGATTAACCCTTTCTTCATGCCCGTTGCTGCTACCACTCATAATTAAAAACCTACCTTGCTGTAATGTCTAATTATTGTTGTATATACCAAGTACAAATATAAACTGTGTGTATGTTTTTTTTATCTGTATTACTGTAACTTTTATTTTTCTGAAGGTTGAACATTGCATGGTGGGGTGCACAGCTGTAACAGTTTTTTAAATGAGTGCTTTATTGTACAGTTTTCAGTCTTTATTTAATAAAGACTGTACAATAAAGACTGTACAACACCGCGTACACAAAGCAGTTTTTATTTTTCTAAGTTTAGGATAACATGTTTACTGTAATACATGCAATATAAAATATGTAGAAATCCTGGATGGGTGTAAGAGAGGGCTTAATGGCCCAAATATTGCCAGGTCAAATAAATCAATAATTAAAAAAGTATATGAATGAATTATGCGAGAGTTGGCTGCGATCGCCAACATCAACCAACCGAACCTTGCGCGGGTATCTGAGGAACTTGCAGGAAAATTCGTTTGGCATTCTCGCTGGGTGTTCTCCAGAGTAAACACGTAAACCATCGTAGTGTGAATATATTTGAATTTTGCGTTCAAGAAACGATAGAATCTGTAAAAAGTGTCTCGGGCACCTTTCGATGTTATACGAAGTGACTTTCGCTAATGTAAGACGGTGATATTGGCTAGACAGGAGAGGCGCTCGGAATTGTTTTTAGACATCGTAGACTTAGAATATATGCTCACTTTTGAATCTTGCTGCTTGTCATATAGTATTTACTACAACTTCAACTAAAGGCTTATGTGTAATTTTTTTAATTTAGCATTAAAGGCCAAATAAAAACGAGGTGGTATCAGATTTTATATTAAGCTACGCATAAGAATTCATTTCGGAACAGTAGAAGCAATACCAGATGTCACAGTTACTGTCAGTGAGACGCTTATACAGGGTAAATCAGCTGCACGTACCGACGTCGTTTTCTGCACCCCGCAATGTTATATCAGGCCTTCATAAACCACGCGCAAATTTTCGTATTCTCTCGCTCCCCATGCACAAACTATTAGTCATACAGAAAAATTATGAACATTACTTTTTCTGTAGGAAATTTAATGTCGTTAATTTTTGCTGTCACACGTTTCCGCTAGAAGTCTTAGTATTAGAGTTGCTCAAGAAAAACCAACAAACATGACCTTCAAACGCACCTCCACCCTCACACTCAGCCCACACCAGTCAGGATTTCTAGTACGTTGTTTGCGACACTCCCTCCTACTACTGTACAAACATTTTCCGACTGCACAGACTATTCCCGATCGAACTTTTTTAGTCGCTGCTGATTGGGCTATTACGCTACCAGCACAGCCTGCTATTCCGTTGATATTATTAATTTAAACGTACTCGTATGGCAATGAAGGAAAAACGACTTTTGTAAAACATTACGCTGAAACTAACAACGTTGACAATTCGATCAAACTTAATCCATACGTGCACAGTAGTTTCGTAGTCAGGTGTAATTTTTATTTTAAGCTCTTAAAGTAGAAAAAATTGTTAAGTAACATATACACATACGTCAGTTTTACAATTTTTAAGTGCTCGACTAAGCCGGTGGCTTAATAAGGCCAGTCAATGCAAGACCATAAAGATCGAATGTGGGAAAAAATTTGTACAGTCGCAAATCTTTGTACCGGGGCAGGAATAACATACTGGAAATCATCATAGGTGGGTGCTGCGTGTGGGAACGGAGGTGCCTTTAAAGATCATTTATATACGTTTTTCTTGAATCACTCAAAAACTACGGCCTATAGCGGAAACGTACACTACTGGCCATTAAAATTGCTACACCAAGAAGATATGCAGATGATAAACAGGTATTCATTGGACAGATATATTATACTAGAACTGATATGTGATTACATTTTCGAGCAAATTTGGGTGCATAGATCCTGAGAAATCAGTACCCAGAACAACCACCTCTGGCCGTAATAACGGCCTTGATACGCCTGGGCATTGAGTCAAACAGAGCTTGGATGGCGTGTACAGGTACAGCTGCACCTGCAGCTTCAACACGATACCACGGTTCATCAAAGAGTAGTGACTGGCGTATTGTGACGAGCCAGTAGTTCGGTCACCACTGAGCAGACGTTTTCAGTTGGTGAGAGATCTGGAGAATGTGCTGGCCAGGACAGCAGTCGAACATTTTCTGCATCGAGAAAGGCCCGTACAGGACCTGCAACACGCGGTCGTGCGTTATCCTGCTGAAATGTAGGGTTTCGCAGGGATCGAATGAAGGGTAGAGTCACGGGTCGTAACACATCTGAAATGTAACGTCCACTGTACAATGTGCCGTTAATGTGAACAAGATGTGACCGAGACGTGTAACCAATGGCACCCCATACCATCACGCCGTGTGATACGCCAGTATGGCGATGACGAATACATGCTTCCAATGTGCGTTCACCGCGATGTCGCCAAACACGGATGCGACCATCATGATTCTGTAAACAGAACCTGGATTCATCCGAAAAAATGACGTTTTGCCATTCGTGCACCCAGGTTCGTCGTTGGGTACACCATCACAGGCGCTCCTGTCTGTGATGCAGCGTCAAGGGTAACGGCAGCCATGGTCTCCGAGCTGATAGTCCATGCTGCTGCAAAAGTCGTCGAACTGTTCGTGCTGATGGTTGTTGTCTTTCAAACGTCCCCATCTGTTGACTCAGGGATCGAGACGTGGCTGCACGCGGATAAGATGCCTGTCATCTCGACTGCTAGGCCGTTGGGATCCAGCACGGAGTTCCGTATTACCCTCCTGAACCCACCGTTTCCATATTCTGCTAGCAGTCATTGGATCTCGACCAACGCGAGCAGCAATGTCACGATACGATAAACGGCAATCGCGATAGGCTACAATCCGAATTTTATCAAAGTCGGGAACGTGATGCTACGCATTTCTCCTCCTTACACGAGGCATCACAATAACGTTTCACCAGGCAACGCTGGTCAACTGCTGTTTGTGTATGAGAAATCGGTTGGAAACTTTCCTCATGTCAGCACGTTGTAGGTGTCGCCACCGGCGCCAACCTTGTGTGCATGCTCTGAAAAGCTAATCATTTGCATATCACAGAATATTCTTACTGTCGGTTAAATTTCGCGTCTGTAGCACGTCATCTTCGTGGTGTAGCAATTTTAGTGGCCATTAGTGTATTCCAGTACAAAATTTAACTGCATTAAATTTCTTAAAGAAATGTCCTGTTAATTTTTTTCTGTAGGATTAATAGTTAGCGAGCGAAAGAAGATGATGATCTTACGCTTGGTTTTTAAAGGCCACATATAACAAAGCTGATTGCATAAAATGACATCGGAAGAGGCAGCTTCCAGTGCTCTGTGAACTACCGAATGCAGACAGTTAGGATCTATTCTACCCAACGAGTCTCACCGAATAGAACTTCTCTTAATCCTGCCTCGGGCATGGATGTTTGTGATGTCCTTAGGTTAGTTAGGTTTAACTAGTTCTAAGTTCTAGGGGACTAATGACCTCAGCAGTTGAGTCCCATAGTGCTCAGAGCCATTTGAACCACACACACACACACACACACACACACACACACACACACACACACACACACATACTCACACACGCTAAATTTTAACATTTGTGTAAGACAATTCATAATATTGTCCCAGATATAAATTAAAATAGTTCCATTCCCCGGTTCCGATCAAGGTTTTCCCCTTGGTTTCTAGGCGAACACCGGAACAAGAATTCCAGTCCGAAATACTCTGTTTCTCTCCGTCCCACTCGCAGCCGGCATGGACATTTGGCTAAAAACAATCATGACTTTGTAAGGGGCTGGAACTTAAACAGACTGCTCTGTTCGGTGGAGCTGTCAAAGTGCGAAAATAAACAAAATAAAAAGCTTATGAAGCCACAATAGCTACATTAAATATGTCGAATATAAGGGCACAGTGAGTCCGAGATCCAAAAGAAGTAGCAGCTGCTGACGAGTAAGGCATTTGGCGACAAAGACGTGTAATTTAAATAAGCAAAACGATGTTCCGAACATCATACAAGTATCGTAAAATAAAGTGTAAAGGAAAATTTCTAACAAATATAATTTTTTGTATATGACTGTATTCGTGTAAATAATGCAGCAACTAACTAAAGGATTAACAAAACATGAATCAATTTATAGTCCAAGAACTGGGAGGTTACCGACCAGGAAATGGGAAAGCTTTTGCCAGGACAATGTGAAGGGTTGTATGACGCACGCAGAAGTGTCGAAGCATCGCCATGAAAGAAAAAGACGCACTGCAACTTTAAATGATGTCGTAGCGCTGAGGACAGCGACTATATGGTCTTATTTACATTTTTGCTTCTTACGATAAGACTTAGAGCCCAGACTATATAATCGGTTAAAGTTTCCACGAGTCTGTTGTACCGGATGGAATAACACTCTTCAGTATATTAGTGGGTTCTCAGCTTCACTCCTGGAGGAGACCGAGTTGATACTGCAACGTACGAAGTATGAGGTCACCTTTTTACGACTTTATCAAGATGGAACACTTAACTTTGTAACAATGCATGTCCACAGGAATGTCATGACTATTTATTCCTGTCCCTAGACTTTAGCGTATCATTTGATACAGAACAAGATACTAGTCACTTCTCAGACAGTACTATTTAACAATACACATTTATACTGGGTTCTGTCTAACGATGCCGTCGTCTTCGGCGATGATTGCGGAATGGGCTGGGCGGCACTGTGCTCAGGAAACGCTTCTGGGCGTGTCTATGCTGACTCTTCTCATTCGTCGCTGCTTCGCGAGGTACCAACCTTGCCTTGGCACCTCGTCCTTTGAGCGACACCACAGAATCTATACATGTTTTGTACCTGATGGAGCTCCTATCACAAAGTAATTACTCTCCTGATTTTGATCGAGTACTATTTCCGCCCGCAGTTCGTGGTCTGCTGTCGAGTCGGAGTAGGAAGAATCCTGACAGCCAACAGCACTGTTGCCAGCTTACAGCTGTGTAGCGCTAATGCCTGCAAGGGGAAACTATAGGTGTCCCTATAGCCGCGACAACACTGAGGCGTTGCCATAGAGACATTTGCAAAATCATGTTACGTGACTGTTTGATGCCGGCGCGCAAAGTTGCCGAGCCCAATCCACTGAAAGTCTTCTTACGCCGAGTTGACTATAGCCTTTAAATCGCTGGGGTGGTGGTTCGATTCCCATCCAGATCGGAGATTTTCTTCTTTCAGGGATTAGGTGTTTCGGTTGTGCTCATCATTTCACCTCGTCTTAATCGAAGTGCATGTCCCCGAAGTGGCTTCAAATAGAAAGACTTGCATCAGGCGGTCGAACAATCCACGTCATCGTCTTCTGGCCTTTAGTGCCGCACGATTATTTAATTTCACAGCATTTTCGCAGGGCTGTTCGTCTTCAAAGTAATGCAGATTTCATATGCTGATTTAGTGATTATTGCTACTTTTTATTTTCCACAAATCTCTTGATAATTTCTGAGATTTATTCTTTTCACAACATTCTTGAAATACAAGAGCACATTACCCTTGTTTTACCTTTGACACCCGGTGGCAATGAACTGGGTGCAGCTAGGCTTCAGTTGCCAACAGAAGGCGCTACACTTGCCGCCTGGGCACAGTTCCAGGAGAATACGATGCGTCACACTGTCAACTCGTATAATGAAACACCATTCATTTAGGGTGATAAATTAAAAGCTACAATGCATGTATGTTTTTTGTGGTCTCTAGGCAACGACAATTACTTGCGTTGATGAAAATTATCGCCTCACAATATACTACACACTGAGTGAGAAAGTAAAGAAAAAAGACAAAGTGCGTTCGTCGATTTACAACCAGTGAGTAAAGATATTTTTTCTTGTATAAAGTAAGATTACTTCCTACTATAATTACATGACAGTAAGGGCAGACAAGCGGTTTTCTTGTGGAGAGGCACAACGAATCTCACCACTACAGCAGACTCATTCTGTTCGTTACACTTACAGTGTTGAACTCACTTTTTATAATGAAGTAAAATATACCAACCAGAATGACCATAACTTGAATCACATGTCCATGTTCTTGGTAGTGCTGTGGAACCGATGCGTTCTTCTTCTCAACGCACGCAACAGGACGTCCAACTGGAGGTAACAATCACGAAAAGATATTCGATGTATGGCAAAAATTTTTATTTTTATCTTAGTTTCAAACTGTTTCATAATTTTTGCCTGGTTATTCTCAGAACCTACTAGAAGTCGCTGAAATGCTCATGTGGTTACAATGGTAATCCTGGTAGTGACCACTGAGCTGTTCAGAAAATATGTTCAAATGTGTGTGAAATCATATGGGGCTTATCTGCTAAGGTCATCAGTCCCTAAGCTTACACACTATTTAACCTAAATTATCCTAAGGACAAACACACACACCCATGTCCGAGGGAGGATCCGAACCTCCGCCGGGACCAGCCGCACAGTCCATGACTGCAGCGCCCTAGACCGCTCGGCTAATCCCGTGCGGCCTGAGCTGTTCACTTGTATAGCCTGATTCTACAGATATTCGCTTGGTTCTTTCCCGGTTTAACAATTGCAGGAATAGATTTTGATAAGCTTCATTGGTAGAAACACTAAGATTGGTTGAAAATTCCTTATTTCACTTATGTCGACCCTGCTAGTTTTGAACTGCTGTCTATTTTCAACCTGCCCTGTGCTAATAATTATTGTCATTGTACACAGGGCCACTTGAAAGTGGGTGGTAGTTCGACACTAGTAATGACGACACAATAGAAATAAATAATGTACAATAGATCCTTTTAGTTTCTGCTTCGAAGGCCTATCAGAATCGAATTAGGTCAAGTGTATGACAACCAAGAACAGAAAAAAATATCGTCTGTCACTTTGGTACTTATTTTAACAGCTGTAGGCTCGTAATATTGACCATGGTCCGGGGTTAACGATCCCTGCCAGCGTTTAAAATTTGAGATTTGGCAATCTAAAACGCAAGCCAAACTGTAAACGTGTTTAATTACAGAAGATTCATAATGTTTTATTTCAATAAAACGTACGGATTTGGCGACAAAAATACGCAGTTGCTTGTACTTGCAAAGAAGGATTTAAAATACCTCCAATAATCGCTAAAATAGTTTGATGGCTGCTGTAATGCCTACTAGATACAGACACCAAACGCTTGATCAGCAGTCTAGGACTGGTCTCACTAGCACCTTCTATACGACGTCCTTTAAAGATACACTAGACGAACCATCTTCGATTCACCTTCCCAACCTTCGTCCCATCTCAAATTACTTGTTAGTATTAAATGTAAATATTTATTCGAAGTGATAAGTTCCAGATGTTTACCTGTATCGCCCATGCATACTGAAAATTAGATGGTGTTTATGCAAGATTTTAGGCTTTTTTTCATTTTTAAGGATCGCCGCTGGACAACTTACTTGTGTGACATATTCTGAAATACAGAAAACTGCAAATGAGGAAAATGAGAGCGCCTTGAGTTCTCCATAGTTTCTAGTAGTGGCACCACTTATCGTCTTGCAGGCCAGTGCACGTCATCAAACTTCAGCAGCATAGCAACATAGCCATTGACTGGTGGAACTGCACTTGCACGACTGATTCGACCTATTTGTAGGGAACAAAGAAATTTTAAATGCAGCTGATTTCCATATTTACCCTTTCCGAGGTGCAGTGCAAAGCAGTCCTTCGCTACCAGCAACAAAATAAAGACTACGATAACGGTTGTAAGGTGTCAGGCAAATCCAACACCTTCCATGAAAACCCTGACATGATAGCAATCCGGCAGTATGTCACATAGCTCCGAATAAATCCTGACATTAAATTAACCAAAGTAATACGATCAACGAGTGAGCAAATGGAGTACCACAGACTAACACAAGAATGCCTAAATGCATGTCATACCTTCCCACCGTGAAACTGACGCAGTTCTGAGGGGAGAAACGAGAACAGAAGCCGAGAGCAGAGTCGTGTAAGCTAGAAGGCCCTACGATAAGGGACAGACACCCACATCGCTGGCCGATCGCCAAGAACAACCCCCAGTCCATGTTAAAAGATAGAGCCCTCCAGAAGAACAGTATATATCTTACGATAACACTAAAAGAGCCACACCAGCTGCAAGTTTTAGCGTGAGACTATACGCGTCTCTGTTACGTAGCAAACATTAAAAATATTGCCCCACAACGAAGAGTATAACGTTTCTCATTGGATAGACAGAATTCTTGTAGGCGGAGCTTAAGGTTAACATTGAGACCCTGATTGGTCAGTTGAAAACACAGCCAGATACCTTTTTCTTAAATCAACTTCGGTAAGTTGTAGTAAAGAGAAGTTAGAGAGAGTTGCTTCCGAGACAGTGAGGTGTGTGGAGCTGCGCCGCCCGCCGCCCCCTGACGCTGCCTAACCACCAACAGAGTAATGAATGCACGTGATGCTGCATAAGAGCGCATAAGGCTTCACTCAGAACTGCAGAAGTTTCATCTGTTGCATCCCGTTTTTACGTAATACTAGTGTCGATCGTCAATTAAACTTCGTGGTATTTACATTTGCTACTAGAAGTTAAAATCTGAAACGCGATGATTTTTCTGTTATATAATTATTGAGAAGCCACATCAGCCACTGTAATTTACGACAAGTTAAATAAGTAATTAAAGATAATTGAGGTTCACTGTAGACCATTTTGATAGTTTTCTCTTTCATGAAACTTAATTTAAACCTAGATTATAGATGTGATATGGCATAGGTCATCCTTCGATCCATTATAGAACTTGGAAACCCATTCAGGGTATATTCGTTCACATTATTGTTGATTGCAATTGGTTTTTATCATCCTGTATTAAAATATATCCTTTTATCAATAGTAAAATTTATAAACAATGTTTTATGAGTAGAATAAAAATTCCAATGGTAAACTTAACTGCTTTTTCGAGGTTATTTTACCAGCTAACTAAAAATAGCAAAGCCTTGAACCCCTTGCACCAAATTTAGTTAGTATTAAGATTCTTTTACAGGGTGTGTAGTGGAGCTGACGCTGAAATCATTAAGTATTTGATTATATCATCGCTAGTCTCACTGAACTCTTCTGAACTCTACATGCCATGTGTGGTCTGGCGTCTCCTTACCAGCAACAGGTCCCAGGTTCAAACTAGTCAATTCGTTGTGCGAAAGTTGTAGGGAGACACGACTTAGAACAAACAGACACTACGCAGAATGTTAGACGGTATACGAAAGGTGTCTAAAAAAAGGTCCAGTAGCAAACACTGCACTATTACAGAGGAAATTTCATCTAAGACGTATTTGGTGTTTTAAAACTTGAAACTAACTGGCAGATTAAAACTGTGTGCCCGACCGAGACTCGAACTCGGGACCTTCGCCTTTCGCGGGCAAGTGCTCTACCAACTGAGCTACCGAAGCACGACTCACGCCCGGTACTCACAGCTTTACTTCTGCCAGTACCTCGTCTCCTACCTTCCAAACCTTACAGAAGCTCTCCTGCGAACCTTGCAGAACTAGCACTCCTGAAAGAAAGGATATTGCGGAGACATGGCTTAGCCACAGCCTGGGGGATGTTTCCAGAATGAGATTTTCACTCTGCAGCGGAGTGTGCGCTGATATGAAACTTCCTGGCAGATTAAAACTGTGTGCCCGACCGAGACTCGAACTCGGGACCTTTGCCTTTCGCGGGCGAGTGCTCTACCAGTTGGTAGAGCACTCGCCCGCGAAAGGCAAAGGTCCCGAGTTCGAGTCTCGGTCGGGCACACAGTTTTAATCTGCCAGGAAGTTTCATATCAGCGCACACTCCGCTGCAGAGTGAAAATCTCATTCTGTTTTAAAACTTGTTTACAACTACGTTTCTATTACTTTCCAAACAACATCTGGAATGGAATACTCCGCGAAGAAGAAGACAACTGCGAATGCTGAGAGACTCCGAATACAGAGTCTGCTTAGAGCCACTCCTCTATAATACGTCCCAGGGCTTACATGTCGCAAGACTTTTATTCCCGTGAGACACAATCCCAGTAACGTGGTCCATTTCTATACTGCTTGTCTGCGTAATAATAACATTCTGAAAAATACAAAACTTTTTTGATCAAAGCGCGTAATTTTGTATAAGATAGTCGCGTGTCTATTTTGATACGAAATGTTTTACTTATGCCAAACAGATGGCGGACGTATAGCGGTAACATGTGTGAACCTTCACGTGATATGCTCTGAAACGTGAACTTCCGTCTTTTGTTAGGGCTGAATGTGCTCTCTTGACGCACAGGCTATTCTGCTGACTCACTGCTGACTTTCTGGACACAGTAGCAGGAAACTCCACTGCCCGCTGTCGGCATGGGGCGTTGACAATTTTTTCAGGAGAAGCAAAAAACAATTTATCACTTTATTATAAAAAATACTTCCACTCACTTAATATACCGTGAACTGAATTTTAAGGATTGGTCATAACGTAGTTGGTAAGTTAGTAATTTATACGTTATCGCAACACGTTCAGTGTGCCTACATGAAACTCTTTTTTTAGGCACAAATTTCCCTGTAAAATGCTTAATACTGTCACCCATAGAGTCTATCACTGATGATAAGTCTTACTGTCTTGTCTCATTGAGAATCACTCTTTTGCCCGGGGCTGCAAACTCTGAATATTGACAGTGGTCTTGAATGACTGATGCCTTTTGAAGATATTGTATTCTTTTCACACTGAAAGGTCACTGAACGACTGTCTCGTTTTAATCATCGGAAAATCTTCTCTTGAACTTCGAATCCAGTTGAGGGTGATTATTTTAACAGACGTCACATTCAAACATGTATCAGCTTCACCACCAAAGTCGAAAACTTTTATCATAATTATTTCACAGTGCTCGAAGATTGCGATTCATTTCAGCTACTTCTTCTGAAATCATATTCTTACACTAACTTTTTCTGTATTTTGCGTAGTAATGAAAATAACTTGTTGCATATCGATTCTCAAAGTGGGCGATGTATTCCAGGGCAAAGGTGATTCACTGATGCCACAGTTGAGAGCTTTTCGTAGCCTTTTCAGCTTTTTGTAGGTGTAGTTCTTTCTGGTACATGAAAGAAAACTTTTCTGACCCAACTGCCCAATTGATTTTTATCTGTAGCCGGTCACAAATCGGGCAAGAGTCAGCATGTAGATTATGAAATCATAAGTTATGGAACTCTGTCTTAAAAATCGTCCGGCAAAACCTATGATCAGTGTTTTTCTCAGGACTCCATTATTTGAACCCTCTGGACATCCTTTGAATGTTAAGTTCTGGACTAATGTAATGTTTTGAAAATTTATGGCAGGAATAGTGGCTCTCTTCTAAAGGAAATGAGATTTTACAAGTTATTTGTCAGTTTGAGTCAACACTGAGATGACAGAAGACATTGGATAGTGATATACACATATATTGATGGTGGTAGTATCGCGTACACAAGGATAAAAGGCCAGTGCAGTGACGGAGCTGTCATTTTTACTCAGATGATTCATGTGAAAAGGTTTCGACGTGATTATGGCCGCACGAGGGAAATTAACAGACTCTGAACGCGGGACTGGTAGTTAGAGCTAGAGAGGCGTGGGACATTCCATTTCGGAAATCGTTAGGGAATTCAATATTCCGAGATCCACTGTGTCAAGAGTGTGCCGAAAATAACAAATTTCAGATATTACCTCTCACTGCAGACAACGCAGCACCTTTACTTAACGACCGGAGAGCAGCGGCATTTGCGTAGAGTAGTCAGTGCTGACAGACAAGCAACAACGCATGAAATAACCACAGAAATCAATGAGAGACATACGACGAACGTATCCGTCAGGACAGTGCGGCGAAATTTGTCGTTAATGGGCTATGGCAGCAGATGACCGACACGATGCCTTTGCTAACAGCACGACAACGCCTGCAGCACCTTTCCTGCGCTTGTGACCATATAAATTGGACGACTATAAAACCGTGGCCTGGTCAGATGAGTCCCGATTTCAGTTCGTAAGAGCTGATGGTAGGGTTCGAGTGTGGCGCAGACCCCAAGAAGCCATGGAAGCAAATTGTCAACAAGGCACTGGAAACTGACTGAGTCCTCTGGCCCAACTGAAACGGTCGTTGGCTGGAAATAGTTACTTTCGTTTACCTGAAGAGCATTTGTCGCCATTCACGGACTTAGTGTTCCCAAACAACGATGTCATGTCACCGGTCACAACTGTTCGCAACTGGTTTGAAGAACAATCTGGACTGTTCGAGCGAATGATCTTTCCACCTATATCTCCAACATGTACCTCATCGAACATTTATGGTACATAATCGAGAGGTCTCTTCGTGCACAAAATTGTGGACTGACACCACTTTCGCAATTATGAACGGTGATAGAGGCAGCATGATTCAATATTTCTGCAGGGAACTTCCAATGACTTGTTGAGCCCATGTAACGTCGAGCTGTAGGACTAAGGCGGGCAAAAGGAGGTCCGACACGACATTAGGAGGCATCCCACGAATTTCGTCACCCCATTGTATTTCACCTTGTGAAGATGCGTATTAGGGTTTTTCCCCAGCAGTCTGTGTACTTGTTCTCCTTCTTTACTTGTTCGATCACAGTGAACACACGTTTGTCTGTTAGCCCTAATAGTCCCAACACGTTTTAAACGATCTGCTGCACACTTGCACATAATCATTGCGCCGGCCGAAATGGCCGCGCGGTTCTGGCGCTGCAGTCTGGAACCGCGAGACCGCTACGGTCGCGGGTTCGAATCCTGCCTCGGGCATGGATGTGTGTGATGTCCTTAGGTTAGTTAGGCTTAACTAGTTCTAAGTTCTAGGGGACTAATGACCTCAGCAGTTGAGTCCCATAGTGCTCAGCGCCATAATCATTGCCATATGGTAAACAACAGGTTGCGGATAAGTGCCTCAGTGTCATATGGTAAACAACAGGTTACGGATAAATGCCTTTTTACTTGATGCTTGATCATTGTATCTTCCATTACTTCTTCTCTGAATGTTGACGACGTTAATCAGACCCATAAGATGTGTGCCTTGGATGTCATTCGTGTGACTTCCACTACAACTTCCATGCAACACACATGGGAACTTGTTTGGCACGACGTTGACTTACTACCTTCTCCGCGACATGAGCCGGGGACCGGTATTTGATACAAGAGTCATCAAGCTGGAACATTTTCAGGCTGTTCTAACTGCCATTGTCAAACAACGTTCTCTGTGCTGTTGGTCTTGGCTGTTACTACCCTATCAATGAGGAAAACGAAAAAACCAATATTTGGCACTTACTATCTTTCCCAAGTGAGTAGGCCCACGTCAGACATGCAACTGCGCGTGGCTATTTGTATTTCTTAGCATCTGCTTCGCGAAGAATTGCTAGTTTCTTGATTTCCACCCCAAAAATTAGGCAGTTCTGATTATGCTACCTGCTTCTGCGATTATGTACTAGCTGAACATAAACTAACCGCCATTAAACTTGGCATAAAATTATCCTCGTTTTTATATTAGCTTATAAATGTAATTTTAACATGAAATTTTCACCTTTTTGTTTCTAGAAGCGCATGAAACTATTGACATATAGTACATAAATCACTCGGAAAAATGTTACACTGTGACGGTTCAATACAGTTACTTCTGTATTACTCGTACTAAACGGCTCATCCGATGCGCTGTCCCTCGTACCTAGTTGCTGGTTGGCATGTAACGATTTCCAAGGCCAACAAAAACTTGATTTCCTGTATCTCGTATGATTATTGGCTGAATTAAAAGATTTAAAACTCTGTCATAATCTACTCATTAAGAGGTATAATGCTACGTTAAAGGTTTAGGACAGTGAGACAATTACTACAGTCAGAAACTATGTATATGTCTTGAGGCAGGGTAACTCACGACACTCATGTAACCCAGATTGCATTCGTCCAGTCGTTCAGAATGAGAGCAATTAGTGATAACGAAAGAAAAAACGTGTATTTTCTCTGTTCTTGCAATAAAAATGTCGCATCAGACATAACTTGTTAATTTGTTACTTCTTTACTACTAACTCAATTCGCGAGATATTTTGCAGAGAGTATTCGCATGTACCACTGAATGCACCTGCAAAATTACATCATAGTAGGACTCCTAGTTGGCAGATACGACGTTTTCTACATGGGATTTTGATTCTTTAAAGAATCGGAAGGAGAAGACTTTACCGATTGAGACACAGAAAATTTCTGGCCCATTCTCACGCCGTCATCATTCTCAGAAATAATGGAAGCAATTATGAAAGACAGATTAATGAATTACCTGAATAAATAAATCTTTTAAGCGAATCACAGTTTGATTTCCGAAGTGGAAAAAACACGGAGTCATCCATAGCAGAATTCACAAAAGTTGTACTTGGTGCTCTTGGCAAAGATGAGTGTGTCACAGGCAAATTTTTGGATTTTTCTAAGGCCTTTGATGCAATAGATCACAAGATTCTATTAAATAAATTAGAAGCATTAGGGATAAGAGGGGTGGCTAATGACTGGTTTCAGTCATACCTAGCAGATAGGGTACAAAGAGTAGAGAAAACACATACTTCAAATAGATCTAAACATTTGGTAAAACACTTATCAGAACCAAAAAACATTAATACAGAGGTTTCGCAAGGTGGCATATTGGGACCAATGCTATTCCTGATATACATCAATGACATTCCCAGTGGTGTTACTCATCGTGAAAAAGTTATCTTCGCTGATGACAGCAATATTATAGTCACTGAGAAAACAACAGAACTCCTTCGAGAGAAAGCAAAAGAAACTCTCAAGGAAGTTTCCAATTGGTCAATAAGCAAAGTGACACTGAATATTTTAGAAAACGAATTCCATGAATTTCAGTTTGAAGAGGGAAAATAACAATGTTAAATTAAATGTAGATGGCACCTCTGTAGACAGTGTAACAAATGCAAAACCTCTAGGAATGAATATTGATTCTCGGTTGAAGTGGTGTGAACACACAAAGGTACATGCAAACAAAATGTCATCAATATGTTTGTCCTTAGAAACCTATCATCATTGTGTAACACGCAGTGAGTTTTAGTTACATACTATTCATATGTACACTCAGTTCATAGATATGAGCCGGACTATGTGACAGAGCGGTTCTAGGCGCATCAGTGCGGAACCGCGCGACTGCTACGGTTTCAGGTTCGAATCCTGCCTCAGGCATGGATCTGTGTGATGTCCTTAGGTTAGTTAGGTTTAAGTGGTTCTACGTTCTAGGGAACTGATGACCTCAGATGTTAAGTCCCACAGTATTCAGAGCCATTTTAGCTATGGCATTGTTTTTTGGGTAACAAGAGCACAAAATACGAACACAGTTTTTAAAACTCCATAAAAGAGCCATACGAATAATAACCAAAGATAGTATCGAGCTCATTGTAAAGATCTGTTCAAAACACTGGGGATTTTAACTTCTCCATGTGAATACATTTACCAGTCAGTTGTACACATAAAAAATAACATAGGTAATTACTGCACAAACAGCTCTGGCCATGACCATGAAAAAAGCGCTAGACTCAACTTACAATTACCAAGAAAAAATAAACATAAAACTCAAAACAGCATTTTCTGTCAAGGAATAAAACTGTACAATGAATTACCAAAAGAGATTGCAAAAATACCCTTACTTGAAAAGACCATTAAAATTATCTGTTATGCAATACATTTTATGCATTGAAGGATTTCTTAGATAAAACAGAGTAGGGGTTCGGTAAAAAATATGTGATATAACAATAATGATTATAAAACATCCAACATCCCACATAACACCTTCACACTGTGTTCTTTTTCTTTTTTCGTCTTCTAGAAAAACTTTCCCCCTAGCTATGCATAGCACAATACTAACACCTCTTCCTCTTTCTGAGCTCAACATCTCACCCATTATAGAGGGAAACAGACTCAGTTTTTCAGGATAGCAAATGGGTAGTTGCGGTACAGAAAATGGCCCAGAGGCCACAAGTGTGTGTGTGTGTGTGTGTGTGTAGTGAGTGAAGTGTTATGAAACAATGTGTGTATAGTGTGTGCAGTGAGTGATAGTGAGATATGAGCGCACAGTATGGCATTATACTATTTAATAAGTTATTTGTAAAAAAAGTATTGCATACCAGCAGTAAATCTAATGATTGTCTCAAACTAGAAGCCTGTAGCTGTATGTGTATACGAATTAGCTTTGTTTTAAATTGGTCTAAACTTGTAAATACTTTGACATGTTCGATATCCTTGTAAAAAGAGATCTACAAATGAATGAAGCTACTTCTACTACTACTACAGTCATACGGTTGTGGCACAAATTACCCTGTAACCTGCGTCTTATCTAAAACCACTCTGCATTCAAGAGGAGAGTAAAGCTTCACCGTCGGCATATCCTGGCTGTTTTCTTTCCGTCCAACAGGGCTCTAAGCATCTTTGTCACACTGACAACTATCTATACTTTTCTCATCCTTTTCCGTTTCTGTTTTCCATCTCATCTGCTAATATTGCTCATTATTTCTCACTATTTTTCTTGCCACTCAACTGTTTCTCCGCACTGGTTTCTTCTAGAGTGTGGCTCTAATGTTGTCATACGTCTCTATCAGATATCACTACTCACATTGACTACAATGTTGTGAGAAAATTGCTGAAAGTTAAAAGACTGACATTTCTTAAATACCACATGTTTATTGCTATGCCTATGGTCATCATCATTATTATTATAATTATATATTTGTCATGCAATATACAAATTATAATGTTTACTTACTTATGACGTCTTGTTATATCTAAGAAAAGGCCTGTAAGTCCGAATGTTGCTGGGCAAAAAGAAATACATATATAAATGAAATAAAATAAATAAACATCCATCGATGGAAGTAAGTTATCTAAAACCATATAATTAAATTTGTATATGCATTAAAATGTGTTTCCTTGCTATATAAAAATGTGTGTGTGAATTCCTAAGGGACCAAACTGCTGAGGTCATCGGTCCCTAGACTTACACACTACTTAAACTAACCTCAACTAACTTACGTTCAGGACAACACACACACATTGTTCAAAGAATTTTGACAGTAAAACTTCCATAAAAATCTTACAAGATAAAAGATACAAAAATTAATACAATCTAACTTCTTTTCTGACAAAGATGGGTTCTCTAATGCGAGAATGGTTAACCATAGATCAAACAGGAAACTCAAACGATTTGGTCATTGAGCAGTGAGGTGGCAATTCTGTTGAAGTCGGCCTCTTGTAAAATATTAATTTACACTTTTGATTCACTGATAACACGGAAATAAGATATTTCAAATGTTCCTACAAAATAAAACACTGTTATGTAAATCAAATAGATAATTATTCAATAAGCAGTCTACAGCACAGATACTTACAATATGCTTCCAGTAAACATAACTGCATACAAGAGAGTAAGTCTCTACGAGACAAATGAAGAATTATAGCATTTTTTGTAAAAAAAATTAATGAAAAATAATATAACGAGCACCGTAGGGTGCAAAAGGAAGCCTCTGGTAAGTGAAAATTTTCCAGAATTTTTTGTGTTATAAGTACACATCTCTTACATTTATTTTCTTGAATTACGATAATATTATAGTGTACAGTCAGACTGAGTATAAAACAAAATCCCTTCTATCCTGCACTGCGCGAAATCACTAAATAGTTAAGGAGGTAGGAACCTAAAATATGCAGATGTTTCACGAACTTTTCCACAGTTTTAGCGATACCGTTCAACGCAACGCGAGAGTTCCTTGGAAGCTTCTTGTCGTTACCAAGAAACAGTGTGATGGTGCCAAGCCTACTATATTATTCATATCCGCCTGTTCTACTGTCGGGTATTGCAGATTTCGAGAAACTGTGTGACGCAGCGGGGCTCGCTCTTCAGGCAGGTCACACTTTCGCAGATGAGTCAGTGCTCTGGGAAGGTGAGACGTGACAGAGCGCCGACACGCACGCGTTGCACTGGGCGAGCGCCTCGTGGCGCCGGGCAACGAACTCCTGGCTGCGAGCCAGGCGACCTGCAAAGCGCGCCGTACTCGGCCGCAGCAGCTGCGAACTGCGGCTGCTGGCGCTGCACTTGCGACGCCTCGTGCAATCAACGCTTTGAAGTGCAAACCTAATTAAACGCACAGAAATGAAGTGAAAGAATTGAGGGGGATGTAGTCAAATACGTTGAGATGGTAGGAAATAATATCAGTACAGCCAGTGGCGCTATTCCCACCTATGGTTGTAGAGTTCGGAAATCGTAAGTGCAGGAAAGTTGAGGCGTAGCGCCGTATAACGATCCTGCCTTGGAGGCGGTTAAGTGTGAGATGTGTCTCCGAGCTGGAGAATGACATATGGTGACGCGAGACTGGACTACGTAGTTTATGTATCAGCCGATAGAGGACAATATTGGATAGGGGGACTGTGATTTTAGTTTCGACTGTGCCCACTAGAGTGCACTAAAGTAATAGAATGTTTTTAATAAACTGTTCTAGTATTTTCATAAAGTGTTATTATGTCTTTTTATGTATGTAAAATGTTATAAATGTGTTTTAGCAGTATGAATGATGCGTGAGTGTGGTTTAAGGTTAATATGAAGATAATTGTTTAACGAGTTATGTAGTAAGATTTAGTTTGGGAACATTTCGAAGAAGTATGGATGTGGACAAAGGGGATTTTTGAAGAATAGATTTGTAAAGCAAATTTATGGTAAAGGGGAAGTTAATTCAGGTATAAATAACAATAGTAAATAACTTTATGCATAAGCAAAACTTCAGCATATTAGATAATTACGTCGGTAAAAAGTGCAGTCGTTAGGTTTACTATTTTGCGATTGTTTATGGATGAAAAGCGCGGACTGACGCGGGAGAATGTTGTTTTGCTATTGGCTATTGAGTAAACTGACCCATGATAAAGCAATATTCTTCGCGCGCCTTTCTCTGCTCGTAGAGAAGACTTAGAGTATTCTAGAGAAGAGTCGAAGCCTAGCCATGAAAGAGATCGGACGTGTGCAGTAGTAGTTCCGACGGAAATGATAAGTTGCCGGATCTAGCAGTGTTTCATACACCAAAAGTGTTGGAAAATGACGGCATAATTATTCCGATGTGTGTGTAGAAATTTCGGAATTTTTAAGTGAATTTTGTGACGAGAAAAGATATATATTCCGCGTGGCGTATTGAACAGATCGGTGCCTAAAAACTGTGACTGCATTTGGTACCGACAGACTTAATATTTGGCGAGCGTTCTCAATCAAAAACAATTAGCTATTACGTTTCCGGGAAATGCAACACCAGAAACTTGCTAACGTGAGTGAAAGGGATTGTGAGTGACTGTGTTAAGACTAGCATGGGCTTGGCAGTGATACTTGTTCACCTAAGTTTCAGAATATATTAATTGAGGACAAAATTTCATTTCGTGTTTCTCCCGAAACGTAGATTAGCAACTTAAATTGCAGCCTGGTTCACGTCGAAGTACAGTAGGTTTCACTCGGCTTTCCTACTGATGATCTGCTGAGACAATGTTCACAGGTAGGTGCAGGTTCGTCGTAAAGGGACGGAAAGAACCGCACCGCCGCAAAGTCAACGCACACTACTGCAGAAAAAATTGAAGTTATCGTATAACAAATAGTCGTCGGAATGAATAATGCGATATATACAGGGTGGGGCAAATAAAAGTAACCGGAAGAGCAAAGTTCCAGGGTACAAAGAAACACAGCAGAGGAAATGAAATACAGTACTAACCTGACGACAGCAGTTGTTGAAAGTGACCACCTTTCATCTCTTGGCACTTTTTGGCCCTGGTCAGCATGTTACTGAAGGCAGATCGAAGCTGAATTGTTGCAATTTTATCCCAAATGTTCTGCCGCAGTTCTTGAAGACTGTGAGGATTGTCGCGATAAACCTTAGGCCCCACACACAGTAATCGCACACTGACAGATCAGGTGACCTGGGAGGCCAGACAGGGCCGCGACCAAACTGACCTCTGGTAACAACTCTTGTCATGCGTAAAGATTGTGTAAATGTGTTCCAAGTTTCGGTCGGCTGTATGGACAATTGCTCCATCCTTTTGGAAGTAACTGTTCGTCTTTCCTTGCTCCAATAATGTTAAAAAAAAAAGTTCAAATGTGTGTGAAATCTTATGGGACTTAACTGCTAAGGTCATCAGTCCCTAAGCTTAAACACTACTTAATCTAAAGTATCCTACAGACAAACACACCCACCCATGCCCGAGGGAGGACTCGAACCTCCGCCGGGACCAGCCGCACAGTCCACGACTGCAGCGCCCTAGACCGCTCGGCAAATCCCGCGCGGCTCCAATAATGTTGCCACAAATTCAAGTCCAATCGTATGCACTCGTCCGAGTCACTTTCATTTGCCCCAACATGTATAAGCGTCTAAACAACCTTCGGGGCAATTGGAAGCAAGAGCATCATTACTGTTGTTGTTGTTGTTGTTGTGGTCTTCAGTCCTGAGACTGGTTTGATGCAGCTCTCCATGCTACTCTATCCTGTGCAAGCTTTTTCATCTCCCAGTACCTACTGCAACCTACATCCTTCTGAATCTGCTTAGTGTATTCATCTCTTGGTCTCCCTCTACGATTTTTACCCTCCACGCTGCCCTCCAATACTAAATTGGTGATCCCTTGATGCCTCAGAACATGTCCTATCAACCGATCCCTTCTTCTGGTCAAGTTGTGCCACAAACTTCTCTTCTCCCCAATCCTATTCAATACTTCCTCATTAGTTATGTGATCTACCCATCTAATCTTCAGCATTCTTCTGTAGCACCACATTTCGAAAGCTTCTATTCTCTTCTTGTCCAAACTATTTATCGTCCATGTTTCACTTCCATACATGGCTACACTCCATACGAATACTTTCAGAAATGACTTCCTGACACTTAAATCAATACTCGATGTTAACAAATTTCTCTTCTTCAGAAACGCTTTCCTTGCCATTGCCAGCCTCCATTTTATATCCTCTCTACTTCGACCATCATCAGTTATTTTGCTCCCCAAATAGCAAAACTCCTTTACTACTTTAAGTGCCTCATTTCCTAATCTAATTCCCTCAGCATCACCCGACTTAATTAGACTACATTCCATTATCCTTGTTTTGCTTTTGTTGATGTTCATCTTATATCCTCCTTTCAAGACACTGTCCATTCCATTCAACTGCTCTTCCAAGTCCTTTGCTGTCTCTGACAGAATTACAATGTCATCGGCGAACCTCAACGTTTTTATTTCTTCTCCATGAATTTTAATACCTACTCCGAATTTTTCTTTTGTTTCCTTTACTGCTTGCTCAGTATACAGATTGAACAACATCGGGGAGAGGCTACAGCCCTGTCTTACTCCCTTCCCAACCACTGCTTCCCTTTCATGTCCCTCGACTCTTATAACTGCCATCTGGTTTCTGTACAAATTGTAAATAGCCTTTCGCTCCCTGTATTTTACCCCTGCCACCTTCAGAATTTGAAAGAGAGTATTCCAGTCAACATTGTCAAAAGCTTTCTCTAAGTCTACAAATGCTAGAAACGTAGGTTTGCCTCTCCTTAATCTTTCTTCTAAGATAAGTCGTAAGGTCAGTATTGCCTCACGTGCTTCATGTTTCTACGGAATCCAAACTGATCTTCCCCGAGGTTGGCTTCTACTAGTTTTTCCATTCGTCTGTAAAGAATTCGTGTTAGTATTTTGCAGCTGTGACTTATTAAGCTGATAGTTCGGTAATTTTCACATCTGTCAACACCTGCTTTCTTTGGGATTGGAATTATTATATTCTTCTTGAAGTCTGAGGGTATTTCGCTGTTTCATACATCTTGCTCACCAGATGGTAGAGTTTTGTCAGGACTGGCTCTCCCAAGGCCGTCAGTAGTTCCAATGGAATGTTGTCGACTCCGGGGGTGTAGTATCACTGTATTAGTACTAGTATCACTGAGAATGTGATACTAATTCCACACTGAAGGCCTCTACGAGTATCTAAGCAACTCTGAGTGATCGCCGTCTACTCCACGGTCCTTGTTTCGACCTAAGGCTGCCAAATTCATCTGGCATTACCATATCTATCATCTCCATCTTCCACTGCGCCGAATTATGCGGGGCTCTGAAGAAGCTGTCATAAACATTGTATGGGGAGTACTTTGGTTCCAGAAGAAACTCAGCCACTTTCTGCGCTTTGAATATATTACTGCTAATCGTACTCTCCAGAGTGTACCAACGGATGCTCCTTGCTTTTCGACACTTGCAGATTCCTTGGCTTACGACAGGTAAACGCGGAAAGCACTCGGGCGCGATATTTCGGGCTGGAGGCGTGGCAGCGTCCGTAGCTTGCTCGGCACGATCCTACTTGCTGTAAATTCTGCGGACGGAGTATTTCAGGAAATTCCGCCGCGAGGTCGCCGTGCAGCTCCAAGTTTGCTAGTTGGCGTGAAAGCTTTTGAGATGAACGGCGATGTGTCAAACAGACGCGGCCCTGGCGTTGCGACTGCTCTTCCCTTTCTCTGCGTCTCCCTACTAAAACATAACAAATAAATGTAGAAACTTTCCTGCTGATCTAGAGATGTGTGTCACGATGCTGAAAATAGCAGTGGGTTGACGGGTCACGCATTTGTGCAGGACCGGAATTCGAGACAAATTCTCAAATTGTGCGGACAATTCGGGCTCTTTAGTCCCCCTTAAACATCCCAACAACCACCACCAATTCGGGCTCGCCTTAGGAGCTCTGAACTACAATAACATTGGTATCCTTGAGTGGTATTATATTTTAGTCTCCCAGGAAGGTGGAGAGCGAGGAGTTAGGAGCGAAAACCGCCAGGCAAAACCCATTTGCCTACAAAACAGAAATTATTCTGTTTGACTCGAGGTCAGTGCTGATCTTTACGAAAAACAATAAAATTACATTAAGTTTATTGTTGTCAGGTTTAACACAGAAATCTAAAACTTAGAGTCATGTGCCCCACAGACACTAAAAGAATTTGTCAAATGTGCGTTAATGCACCCATTTTACAATAAGTAGCTTTAGTCTCCGTAAGCGACAGTCCTGATATACACATGGCCTGGTAATTTTACAATTTTTACAGGGCATTAAACTGTCCATACACTGCAAATAAGAAATCTGAAACACTCTCATAAAACATGGGAATAGATACAATAACACGATAAAAAATGAAACAGGCAATTTAAGGCCAACACATAGAAAATGCTTAATAGAGCTTGGTTGTAAATACAAGATAACTTTTTAAAATTCTGAATAAAAATTTAAAAAGCCACAAAGTAGCGTTAGTAGACATCCAACTTGAGAAACTGTAGTTACAAAAGAGACTAACCTTACATGATGTACCACAGAAATGCAGTTATAGTCATTAATGCCGACACTACAGACAATCAGAATGGCGCATAGCCAAGAGTGCATATGTATCGCTACATTTATATAAAGAAACACATTTTTTAAATCCAATGACAGAAAACAATGACGGAACCCTGGTATATAATACCTTGTGGACATAATCCCTGTAAACCAAACATAACTTAACACATAACATTTTCTAAATTTCCGGGAGGGGAGCTACAACCATTATACTGGAAAATGCAAGGGCCGTTCAGCAAGTAATGAAACACTTTTTTTCTGCAATTTCGGTTGAAAACTGCTGAATTCGTTGCGGGATATCATGAAATATTCCAGTTTCAGCCCCTGTAGTTTCATGAAGTTCTCATAGGTTGCGGCGCTATACGTAGCGTCTGTAACGGACGTGCGTTCCAAGCAGAAAGCTGTCATTGGGTTTCTTTGCGCGGAAAACCAGAGCATCGCAGATATTTATAGGCGTTTGCAGAATGTCTACGGAAACCTGGCAGTGAAAAAAAGCACGGTGAGTCATTGGAAAAGGCGTCTGTCATTATCGCCACAAAGTTGCGCAAACCTGTCCGATCTCCTGTGTGCTGTCTGGCCACACACAGCTATGACTCCTCTAATGTTGGCATGTGCAGACACTCATTTGAGGTGAACGACTGATGACGGTTACACACGTTGCTGCAAAACTGTACGTCTCTGTAGGAGGTGGTGACACACTCCTCTGCCAGCTGGTGTACTCAAAGGTATGTGCCCGCTGTGTTTCACGCCGCAATATAGAAGACCATGAAGAGCAACGAATGACCATCTGAGCGGAACTGTTTGTACGTTACGAGGCTGAGCGTGACAATTTTTTGTCGAACTTCGTTACAGGTGATGCCTCATGGGTTCATGACTTCTAACAGGAAACGAGACGGCAATCCATGAAGTGGCGCCACACTACCTCTCCTCCGAAGAAAAAGTTCAAAGCCGCAGTCTCAGCCGGTAAGATCGTGGGGACGGCCTCCTGGGACTCTGAAGAGGCTACTCTTACGTCGTCCCTCATGACGCAAAGATTAGCTCTGATGTGTATTGTGTTACCCACGGAAAATTGAACAAACGGCTTCAGCATGTTCCTTGCCACAAAAATGCAAACGAATTTCTCCTTCTCCAAGACAACGCAATGCCTCATACAAATCTGTGCACCTGAGAGGAGTTCTCAAAACTTCATTGGTCTGTTCTTTCCCATCCATCCTACAGCCCGGAACTCGTATCTTCCGACTTCTATCCGTTTTGCCTAATGAAGGACGCACACGTGGATGATGGGAAGGTTATTGAAGAAGGAAGACGTCGACCAGTAGAATGGTACCACGCAGGCATACAGACCCTCTCATAACGTGGCGTAAAGGTCGTGTCATAGAACTGAGATTTGTTGAAAAATACGGTTTTGAAGCCAAAAGAGTGGGGAATAATATGGTGCATTGGAATCCTGAATAAAAGCAACATGCATTCAGAAAAAAAGTATTGTCTCTCGTGTAACCGGAGCCATACAAGACTCCAACGACACTGAAGGAACAAAAGAAGGTTGGCAAGGCAAGTGAAAAAGTTAGCTAAGATCAGTCTTGCAGCGACCATTCACAGAGACACACAAGTCGCTCTGCTAAGGTAGACCAGGATACTGAAAGTTTTTTTTAAAATGTTTCTCACCGGATTAAATTTTCTTCAGTAATCTATTCGTGGTGCAACGAACAGAGTAGAAGGCTCTTAGCGTCTTACGCAAAGCTGCCATCGGTCTGCCACCAGCCTGACCTATCAGACTCTAGCGTGTTCAGCTGGGCGCTTCCTCAGATGAAGTATGTGCTTTGCGTATCCTCTAACGGGCTGTAAAGTAGAAGCATCGAGCTTGAATGCCTTAAGTTGACAGGAAACAGATACAAGTGTCACGCTTCGCACACAACACAAAGAAAAACATTGCTGTATCTCCATCGAAACGTTTGAACTACGGTTGCTAACACTTTGTTGGTTGGTTAAACTTAAAGCCGCAAATTGAGGAGCACGAACTGAACGCGGAACTACACACTTCCCACATATAAATCTGGTAGGTGAGGCACGTTGCGCAATGTAGAGTGAAATGATAGCGTTCGTGCTAGGTTACAACGTGCAAAGATACAATACAGCGAAAACTTCTATCGACAGTAAGTTCTCGAGCCGATAAGCAGCTGTTTCCCTCCCTCCCGCTTTTCTTTCAAAAAACTTCGGGAGAAGGGAAAGGAAACTTGCTAGGAATTTTGCGCTGACTTACAATGTTTCCTTTGCAATAATCAGGTTTAACCTGAGAAACATGAACACAACTTATTTTATTAGGAGTCATATTTCTAACCAATAGCCTAACTGTGGTGAAAATATCAGCAACCTTGCAAGGTCCATGGTCCGACAAAATGTGGCAGCAGTATCTTGGAGATTTTCTTTGGGCTCCAAAATTTTCACTAAAGACGATATCTCCAACGTGCAATGTGGTAGGGTATCTACCCAGAGTGCGCAAAATCAGTATTATTTTTTTCACACCTCTAATTTTGCTCGATTTATCCGTTCTGGGAGGAGGTCATTAGTAGACCATAAGTTTTCTAAAGATGATGTAGAGGGGCAAGCATTAATTAGACAAGCCGGAGTTGGCCAGTGGGTCGCATGAACAACAAAGTAAAAGGCCAAATGCAGCCAAGCTGTAGGCTTATCCCACTTTAAGAGCGAGCATGAGAGATAATCAGTGAGGATTTAAGATTACGGTTGACCTGTTTTGTTAAAGAAGGCTGCAGATAGTAGGGAATGCTGCTAATAGGAGATACCGCATTCCCAAAGAAGAACTTTCTAGACACAAAAGCCTGGGCATTATCACTAATATCCCAGGCGGCCCAAAAAGAGAGAAAACGATAGCTAAATGTTAGACAGTTAATCTGGTTGCCATCCTTTTACTGGGTATACGCCACACAAAAAGAGAGAACGGATCGACAACAACAACAACTATATATCTTTTATTTTTTGTACAAAGAAGGGAACCCAAATAATAATAATAAAAACCTTTTCCCTGGTCTTTTCTTCACAGGCTGTGTGGTGTCACCGCCAGACACCACACTTGCTAGGCGGTAGCCTTTAAATCGGCCGCGGCCCGTTAGTATACGCCGGACCCGTGTGTCGCCACTATCGGTGATTGCAGACCGAGCGCCGCCACACAGCAGGTCTAGTCTAGAGAGACTCCCTAGCACTCCCCCCTGTTGTACAGCCGACTTTGCTAGCGATGGCTCACTGTCTACATACGCTCTCATTTACAGAGACGACAGTTTAGCATAGCCTTCAGCTACGTCATTTGCTACGACCTAGCAAGGCGCCATATTCAGTTACTATAATTACTTCAAGAATGTATTCTGAACAGATAATATTGTGAATCATGTACCGTCAAGAGCGACGTTCCTCATTAATGGATTAAAGTTAAGTATCAAACTAATTATGTCCGCTTTCTGAATTATCATACCTTGTCATGTTCCAGACCTCACGTCAGTATATTTCTTCCCTCCTCACGCCAGCCTACGTGAGCTAAAACGCGTGCATTTCGGCCTCTGCTCGTAACTCGGTGTTGGCTCTTCTGCTAACACAAAAGGCTGAGTAGGACAAGGCTTTCCAACTCCTTGACCACCCTTCTTACATCTGTAGCTCAGGTGAAGTGATTCTTAATTTTGGTTGTAGTTTTGTGGCTCCCCAAATGTGCTCCAAGCAAGGTGTCCTGAAAATACCAAAAATGACAGTAGGGACAAGTTCCTCGGGGAGACAGTTTTTCAGTTTTCCATCCTAACGAGTGTGATAACAAGGGAGACCATTACTAAGATGTTCACCATGAATTGGTTCACCAGTGAGAAGTCTCAGTTCAACAAGCCTCAGTTTAACACCGTCTGTATCTGGGTCCTGATTCTGTCTCTCCATAAAATTACCGAATAATGGAGGTATTTTGGCTAATACCGTCGGAATTCACGCACCACATTTCTTATACTGAAAAGCTTCCGCATTTGTGTGATCAACGAGAAACATACGGCTTACGGCGTTCTCATTATCTAACACCCTTCTATGATTTACTGAAAACCAAAAGGCGGAAATGCGGAAAGACCAATGCGCAATTCCACAAGTTTTACGTGATCTCGCAAGCACACAGCTTAAGGCCAAGTTGTCGGTTTCCAACAAGAATTTCTTATGTTTGAGATAAAACTTTAGCTTCTCCAAGATGAAAAGGACCGCTAGCTCTTCTACCTCTTAGACGGAGTGCTTGAGTAAAGCTGCAGACAAAGCTTCAGAAGCATATGTGACTGACATGTCACTGCCATGCTCTTGGAGGAATACAGCTGCAACCCCAGAGCTGACGCATCGGTTTACACTATAGAGGCACGTTCAAAATGTGGAATGGTCAAAATAGGAGCACTGGTTACTGCAAGTTCAGGTGAATCAAAGGGTACCGGCTGACTATCTTTTCGCTGAAAACGTCCCCTTTACGTTGCAGCTGATTGAAGGGTGTGGCTTACTGCGCAAAATTAGGTATGAATTTTCTAAAAAAATAGCATACCCATAAATCGGGGTATAGCATTCTTATTTATTGCTGGAGGAAAATTCTGAATAGCTTTGGTGCGCTCTTGATCACTTTCTCCTGCTGTCAGCAGAACCCAGTTGGCGTAAAAAGGAGATTTCATGGTGGGTCAGATCAGCTTTAGATAATTTAACACTTAAGCCCGCTTCTCACAAACGAAACAAAACTTGGCTTATGCGACTACCTTCATGGAGAGTTATGATGTGTAGCTATGTCGTCAAGGTAACTATAAATAGACCTAAAGTTAAACTCACACATAATTGGGTCCAAATTAACATGAAATAACAGTTGAAACTGTTCATAAACGAAATGGAAAGTGACTGAATTCAAATAAATTCCAGTTGGTACAGAATGCTGTCAGAGATTTCGAGTCTTCTGCTAAGGGCACCTGGTGCCAGATTTGAGTAAGGTCTAACATGGCAAAATAAAGTTCCCCGGCAAACCAAGTGAAACAATTGTGTAAGTCAGGTAAAGGAACCGACGACAATATAAACTTTTGATTAGGAGCATGATAACCACCTCTGGCAAACAGCTTACGCCATTCCCCTTGGGTACCAGAAAGACGTGTGAAGAATAAGGCGAGATGGAGGGCTTAATCAAATAATAACCTTTTACATGAGAGCATGATAATCTACCTAAGGCATATAGCCTGCGGCATACCCCTTGGGTACCAGATAAATGGATGAAACATAGGGCGAGACGAAGGGCCTAATAAAACCGACAACAAGTGACTTTCAACAATTTGGCGTATCTCTTTCGTTGTTGGAGGGGATAAACAATATGGTGCTTGGCAACAATATGATATTGAATTTTATCAGTAACTTCCAGTCTATCCGCCCGGAGTGGCCGAGTGGTTCTAGGCGCTTCAGTCTGGAACCGCGCGACCGCTACAGTCGCAGGTTCGAATCTTGCCTCTGGCACAGATGTGTGTGATGTCCTCAGGTTGGTTAGGTTTAAGTAGTTCTAAGTTCTAGGGGACTGATGACCTCAGATGTTAAGTCCCTTAGTGCTCAGAGCCATTTGAACCATTTGAACTTCCAATATATTTATTGATACATTCGGAAATCGATTGAGAACCCTTAAAATTTGTTTGGCCTCCGCTCGTTTCAAATGAGTACCACAAAATTCGACAGAGTTACTTTGAACGTTACTTGCGCCTTGAGTGCATTTGTGATTACTTAATCTATAAATCTTGTCATGCTGTAATTTAAAATAGAAATTCTTGCCAGAATAATTAAGAACCAATGTAGCTCTGATAATAAAGTAAAACACAGCAAAACACTAGTGGACAAACCGCTTGCAGTGACAAAAATGACAAAGACTGATTGCTTACACTACTGTATACGTGACCTTCAAACAGCAACATTTGCCCATACATGATCCGAAACTGGTGACTAACTGGTTATGTACACCTATACCTGTACATAACTTACCACTCATAATCCAAGATGGAAATACTGCTTCCAGAGGCTTCGCTGTTAATAGACACACCCACAAAGGGAAGAGATTGCTTAGAAACAGCTCTGAATTTATTACATCCTTTCGGCGGCAAACCTCCCAACCTCCAACCAACCAGCATTCCTATAGTGTCAGCTGTTTTGAAAACCCTCCAGTCGGACTAGATAATTGCAGAAAAAATGTCCTGGTTTGTTACAAAGATAACAATTTCTATTATGTCGAGTCCCGTTTACTTCATGTATACGAACAAAATGAATTTTAAAAGTGGACCTGTGAACTTGATAACCGACATAACATTTTTCATCACTGAAGCAAATGTTCTTTATACTTGCGGCAATCCTGTCAAGATTAGCAAAGGCACCGGGTTTGTCGACAGAAAATATACATGAACGATCTTCAGCGCGCAAATCGTCCAAAATATAACTATCAACTTCTATGTTGGTGACCTTTAAGTCCAACGCCAAGATAGTGGTTTAGATTTGTTCGATATATTACACGAGTGTCTTATTGCGAGCCTGTACCAGAAAAAATACTGGTTAGCAAGCTCGTTAGTAAAAATGCTGGACAAATTCTCCTGATCAACCTTTTTGCTTAAATCCTTCAGTGTGCCACCATTGTTCAAATCCTTGTACACAAACCACCTTGAGTTAAAGAACAGCTGAATGAAAAATTGAAGTATACCGGATGAATGTTCTAATTTAACGGAAAACTTCAAGAATTTGACAATTTCTTGGCCACTTTCAATAGATGAACTACCAATGCGCTGAATTTTGGTCAAAATAGAATTGGTAATTTATTAAATCGATTAAACATCTCTGTAACACCACCATTCAGCAACCGATGAGCTGACCACTGATTAACGATTCCATCTTGGGAAGATTCACCCTTACTATCAAACGATATGCCTAACCATTCTAACACATTAAGTCTGACCTGTAAGTGCTTAACCTAATTTTGTAACTCAACAGTTACCGGAATTTGTTTCTGATCTGTATTTACTGACCTTATATCTTATATTCTTACATAAATTATTAATCTGTCCTTGAACCCAGTAAATCTGAGCTCGGAAAAGGCTTCTAGAACTCAATGTTTTGTGGCACTCCGGAGAGTAAGGATTGTTTTGAAAAATACACATAAACGAGTTTTTAACGTTTTTTGTTGCAGCACTCAAGCAACCACACTGTGCAATCACAGGAACGGTAGAGACTGAGGACCTGGAACTGGAAACTGCCGATAAAAACCCATTTATTAAAAAAAACGAAATTATTTTATTTGATTCAAGGTCAGTACTACCTGCCAGGTTAGCCGAGGGCACTAATGCGCTGCTTCCTGGACTTGGGTAGGCGCATTTGCTCCAGATCGAATCCGTCTGCCAGATTAACGACGAGGGCTGGTGTGCCGGCCAGCCTGGGTCGTTAGGCGGTTTTACACATCCCACTAGGTGAATAGTGGGCTGGTCCCCATACCCCACCTCAGTTATGACTCGTAGACATTTGAAACCTTTCGCACAAATCCATAGTAACACGGCCGAACCCGTGTTGAAGTTGGACAAAGACCCAAAGAAAATGATTCATAGTCAGCACTGATCGTTACAGAAAACAATAAAATTTACACAAGTTGATTGCTACCAGACTTAACACACATACTTAAGAATTAGAATTATGAGCTCGCCAAACACTACAAGAATTTATGAAATATGTATTAATGAACCCAATCTGCAATAGGCAGCTAGCATCTGTCACTGATAGTATTGATGTGCATACGGCCTGATAAGATGATACTATTTTACGATTTTTCTACACATGGCTACTATAAATATTTGAAAAACTCTAATAAAGCATGGAAACACATAAAACATACACAATAAAAAAACTCAAAATCAAGTAAGTCCAGGCTGACATGTACGCAATGCTTAACATAGTATAACTGTAAGTACAAGAAAATCTATCAGAATTCTGAATAAAAATTTACAGATCAATAAAAGTAGATAGTATTAAATAAAAGAACTATTAACATGGACATACAACATGAAAACCTGTTGTCAAAAAAGACCTCCCTCAAAGGTTGTATATCACATTCTTGGCCAAGTTGTCTTTCCAGCTACTAAAACAGAAAATAATTTTTTTTCTGTTCACTGGCTGAGACATTTGTAGCTGTAAAGCTGACCATCCTGGAAGAACGTTGTAGATCAATGAAGAAAGTGGCCATGGCTCCAGAAGATACTGTATGTATAAAAAAAGTACAAAAAGGAAAACAGATCCATAAAATTGGAAGCATAACGTCAAGAAAATTAGGAGGAACAGTAGAAAATCTTATATTTCTACAGCTGTTAAAAACATACCTATGAAAAATACATCAAAAGTGATATATGTAAGAACATTGTATAGCATTATAACGAAAAAATTTTACACTTTTGGGGAAAACAAGAACTGGAAAATGATGTTTTTTTACAACTACCTTATGTTGATGGGCTATTTTAGAACAGCAGAGCGTAAGTTTACTGTTTCGGGGTGCAGGTTTCTACCTTGGGGCCGTACTTTTGCATTAACTGGGAAATAACGAAGAGTAATGGGTTTCGTGATTACCTATGGATGGAAGTATGTAATATCTGAGGCTTACAACTTCCTGGCAGATTAAAACTGTGTGCGGGACCGAGACTCGAACTCGGCACCTGGCAGAATTGAAGCCCTGAGGAGGGGGCGTGAGTCGTGCTTGGGTAGCTCAGATGATAGAGCACTTGCACGCGAAAGACAAAGGTCCCGAGTTCGAGTCTCGGTCCGACACACAGTTTTTAATCTGCCAGGAAGTTTCATATTAGCGCACACTCCGCTGCAGAGTGGAAATATCATTCTGGAATATCTGAAACTTGTTTAAGTACATCTTTCATTACAAAGGAAATGACCCAGAATTATTTTGTTGCTGTCAGTGTTTTTGAAGTAATTTCGATTTCTGACCCAAAGCTGGAATTACTAAGTACATGGAAGACCATCAATGCAGATGATCCACACGCTGTGTATTTGTGTCTTACTCATAATGTAATTCAACCTTGGGTATGTCATTCTCTGCTAAAAACAAAAGAGAAAATCAACATCATGTTAACAGCCCTATATCCGTGCAATCTTCTCAGTACATTGAAAATGTCATTTGTAGTTACAATACTGTTCTGTATAGTTGTGAGTGCACTACGTCAGAGCTAAGTGAATTCCATGGTGAGAAAATTGTTGGTGCTCATATGGTGAGTGCATCCTTTGTTGTATAAGGAGCTTCTGTCTCCGTCGGCCGGAATAGTGAAGGTCTTGTTCGATATGTGTAAATATCTTGATGTACGATACAGAGAATTTTATGTGAACTTACCTTCTGGCTGATCACTTCGATTTATTTTCTTCCCTTTGATTTTTTCTTTGTTCTAGTTCCTTGTACAAATAGAACTAGATTTTTAGTCTGTATGTCCATTAAATAAATACATTGTATTATTTCAGTATGTCAGATAATATATTCTGTTAATACTTCCCATTTTTTGTCATTGTAACAGAAAATTAATATTTTTTTTATATAGAATGTTATTTCACAGCGTACATTTGCAGAATGTGCAACGTTCTTACACAGAAATCTACGTAAAGATTTGAAACTTTGTAAATATTGTAAAATAAGCTAAATACATGTCGCTGTTCTATAATATATACTGTTCACTTTATCATACATAATAAAACGTATAAATAAACAGTGCCAAAGGAAAACAACAATTACACACACACACACACACACACACACACACACACATATATATATATATATATATATATATATATATATATATATATATATATATATAGGGTGGACCATTGATAGTGACCGGGCCAAATATCTCACGAAATAAGCATCAAACTAAAAAACTACCAAGAACGAAACTTGTCTAGCTTGAAGGGGGAAACCAGATGGCGCTATGGTTGGCCCGCTAGATAGCGCTGCGATATGTCAAACGGCTATCAACTGCATTTAAAAAAAAAATAGGAACCCCCATTTTTATTACATGTTCGTGTAGTACGTAAAGAAATATGAATGTTTTAGTTGGACCACTTTTTTCGGTTTGTGATAGATGTCGCTCTAATAGTCACTAACGTATAAGTACGTGGTATCACGTAACATTCCGCCAGTACGGACAGTATTTGCTTCGTGATACATTACCCGTGTTCAAATGGACCGTTTACCAATTGCGGAAAAGGTCGATATCTTGTTGATGTATGGCTGTTGTGATCAAAACGCCCAACGGGCATGTGCTGTGTATGCTGCTCGGTATCCTGGACGACATCATCCAAGTGTCCGGACCGTTCGCCGGATAGTTACGTTATTTAAGGAAACAGAAAGTGTTCAGCCACATGTGAAACGTCAACCACGACCTGCAACAAATGATGATGCCCAAGTAGGTGTTTTAGCTGCTGTCACGGCTAATCCGCACACCAGTAGCAGACAAATTGAGCGAGAATCGAGAATCTCAAAAACATCAGTGTTGAGAATGCTACATCAACATCGATTGCACACGTACCATATTTCTATGCACCAGGAATTGCATAGCGACGACTTTGAACGTCGTGTACAGTTCTGCCACTGGGCACATGAGAAATTACGGGACGATGACAGATTTTTTGCAGGCGTTCTATTTAGCGACGAAGCGTCATTCACCAACAGCGGCAACGTACACCGGCATAATATGCACTTTTGGGCGACGGAAAATCCACGATGGCTACGACAAGTGGAACATCAGCGACCTTGGCGGGTTAATGTATGGTGCGGCATGATGGGAGGAAGTATAATTGACCCCCATTTTATCGATGGCAATCTAAATGGTGCAATGTATGCTGATTTCCTACGTAATGTTCTACCGATGTTACCACAAGATGTTTCAGTGCATGACAGAATGGCGATGTACTTCCAACATGATGGATGTCCAGCACTAAGCTCGTGTGCGATTAAAGCGGTATTGAATAGCATATTTCATAATAGGTGAATTGGTCGTCGAAGCATCATACCATGGCCCGCACGTTCATCGGATCTGATGTCTGTGGGGAAGGTTGAAGGATATTTGCTATCGTGAACCATCGACAACGCCTGACAACATGCGTCAGCGCATTGTCAATGCATGTGCGAACATTACGGAAGGCGAAGTACTCGATGTTGAGAGGAATGTCGTTACACGTATTGCCAAATGCATTGAGGTTGACAGAGATCATTTCGAGCATTTATTGCATTAATGTGGTATTTACAGGTAATCACGCTGTAACAGCATGCATCACTTTGGAACAACCGAAATAAAATGTTCAAAAGTACCTACGTTATGTATCTTAATTTAAAAAAACCTACCTGTTACCAACTGTTCATCTAAAATTGTGAGCCACATGATTGTGACTATTACAGCGCCATCTACCACAAAGCGAAAAAAGTGGTCCAAGTAAAACATTCATATTTCTTTACGTACTACACGAATATGTAATAAAAAATGGGGGTTCCTATTTTAAAATACGCAGTTGATATCCATTTGTGCTATGGCAGCGCCATCTAGCAGGCCAACCATAGCGCCATCTGGTTTTCCCCTTCAAGCTAGACAAGTTTCGTCTTTGTAGTTTTTTCGTTTGACGCTTATTTCGTGAGATATTTGGCCCGGTCACGATCAATCGAACTCGGATGCTTCAGGTTGTCAGGAGACAGGCAAGGATATCAGACTACGTATGTAGCACAAAGAAAAGCATTGGTCTGTCTCCACTGAAGCAGTTATATCACTATTGCTAACGGTTTTGTAGCTGCGCACGTAGCACACATAAACCCTGCAGGTGTGGCATGAAGCCCACTGTAGCGTGATGCAGTAGCTTTCGTTGCTAGGTTACAGCGTGGTAAAATACAATAAAGCGAAGACTTCCAACGAAGTACGTTCACAAGACGTAAACCACTCAGGTAGACGAATGCATAGTTTTAGCTATGCTCTTACATACAGGTTCCAGTTCGGTAGTGCTCCTTGCTGCCGAAAAATGAACTTATCGGCTTGTTCTCGCAATGGTGGAAAAAGCCAGTCCTCCAATATGTCCAGACACATGACTACTGTAACTGCCCTTTATGCATAAAAGAACTGATCGTAACCTTCTCTTGGAATATGGCTCAAAACACACGAGGCTTTGGAGTGTCTCTGTTCTGCTCGACTGTGGTATGATGCTGTGTTCCCCATACTACGTTCAGAGATATTCAGCGTTCTCAATGCACAAGCCATACTAGACTGTAATCGCTTTCATCTGGAGTACCAGGTGATTATCAAATGAAAACTGATGTCGATCTGGGCACACAAGTACAGAAATGAACTCTTATTTACATAGATTCTAATCACTTCACTAAATCAATAGAGTTCTGTGAGCATAAATATTGCATCACTTGCGAAAACAGGTGCCCCATCTAAATATTGATACCACTTACTTGTTGTTCTAGCATGTGGTATGCAAGTATAAAAAACAACCCTAACGTAATCATATGCTCTTATAGAATATAAGTGTGAAAAGAGCTTGAAAGCGGCACATTCTTTTGTAGGGACGACAAAGTCGTAATCTTGGCACACTAACGTGACAACCTCTTCATTTTTACCTGATACACTTGTAAGTACAGAAATACTCTTTTCATATATGTACTTTTTTCCGGAACGACTTTATCACATCATTCAAACCGCCGTTTCTCTGTTTGAGATGACAGTTTTCTGCTGAAGAAGCTTAATTTTTCTTCCTGTATTGCAAGTTTGCTTTACATACAGTAATAAACTTTATCTTCATATGAACAACTGTATTATGAGGTAGCGTGTCTGGAGCGAGTGGAGAATCGTTTAACAACTGTAGAAAAACAGATGCATAAAATAACAAAGTTATCAGTACGTGTGAAGTTTTGATGGGCTGAAATTATTATTTCTACTTTCTGGGACAGCAGTTTCCGAAGTGTAAAAGTCTTCCAACATAAAGTTAGTAGAGGACACACCAGTCACAAACGAGAAAGAAGAAGTATTCATATGCTGAACATTTTAAATGATTACTTTATTGTCCGGTCACATCATTTACTCGTTGGAGTATCTCAAACGTCAACGATGAAGTGAAAATATCGAGTGTACGGAGACCTGCTATGGCACAAGCTGTCAGCAGCACAGGAAATCAAGCCTAATATCAAATTATGTCAAGTAAAGAGGCATCGCACACAGAAACATTAATTCATTCAAGAAAAATCTATCGCAACTTACAACCTGCATGTGTCTGATGTAAACGCTTGACGTTGAAGTACGATCAATATCAACTTCGTGAAAGAGCTTTTTTTTTTTTTGGTTGGTTCCAAGCCTTTTCGTCTCGACATCTTGATACAGAAACTTTTCGTCGGTTTCCTTCATGAACCTACATACTGCCAACATAAAAGTTTGAAGCCAGTGAGCGAATATATCGAAAGAAACAGTCAATGTTTAAACTACAATCTTTAATTTAGTTAAAGCGTTTACCTATAGGAAACAAGTGCTCACTTTCCGTCACCCCTTTGCACATTCATAGGCAACATGAAAGACCATTTTTATTTTTTTATTTCAATAAATAACAACATACACGCACACGCTCCACGCACACTAATCTTTTTCCCTAATGTGGCGGAGTCGAGAATACTCTAGCCTCACGATTACTGTATTAGGGCATCTCTGTAGGTACTAACATATTTTTCTTTTTCTTCATTGTAATTTCATCGCCCTCGTTATAAAGGGCTGGGGGTGGGATGTTAGCGGTACGTTCAACCCGCTCGTCAGCGAAAGGACAAGTGAAAATAAGATGGAAAAGCACTGACATAAAGGTGAAATCTTTACAAACTAATTAAAAATCTTTAAAGGTGAAATTAATTGAAGCTTTTATGTATGAGCCTTTCTTCGTTTTCAATTTCAAACAGGGATAATAAGGCAAAACGAGGAATGGTTGCAGTATATTTAAAGCATGATGTAAAACACTGATCTTAAGAAGAAGCACTTTACTATCAGTAAAACTGGAAGGACCTGTCCTGAGAAATATCGTCTGTTGTTGAAGGGGAAGAAGATTGGGCGTCGAGAAGTGTAGGAGGGTGGGGTTATAATGATAGAGGACTGATGCATAATATCGATGGAGTGGAAGTGGATGTTGGAAGACAAAGGGAGAAATAGTTGTGATGTCGGTAAGGGGCGCATTGAAAGAAGGGGGAAGAGGAAAAGGGATATGGAAGTATGGGGAGGGGAGGGAAAAGGAGCCCTGATGAATTGGAATGAGTGGAGTGGATTTATTGTTTGTAGGAGGAGTAAATTTTGGTGAGGAATTCAAGGTCTGGGAGAGGGAGACGACTGAAATTTAGTTTGGAGGGGATGTGGAGCGTGTGCAGATGTAGGGCTGGTCGAATGTTTCGGTAGAAGCACGGCAGAAAGCTAGGATTGGACACTGGAGGGGAAACGATAGGATTAATGGAGTCGAGTTTGCGGATGGTGTTGAGGTGGAGAGGTGCATATTTGATGAGATGGTAAAAGTGTTCAAGGATGTGGAGGGACTTACGTGAGCCGGATATCAGTGTAACATTAGCGCAGAAGAAAATGGGTAGGATCAAGTTTTTGTAGGTGTGGAAGGCAGTGGAGCGGAGCGATCCCCAAGTTCGGTCAGTTAGTAGTTAAAAGTCTGTTGTGGGGTTTCTGTTAGATCGTTAGTAGGTGAGGTTTCCATATTAGCTGCCGGTCGATTGTTAATCAAAGATATTTTAGTCTGTTAATTAACGGGTAGAGCAGCCTAAATAGTAAAGCAGTGGAAGGCGCGGAAGACTTCTAACATTTTTAACCTGCCCCTTATATAAACAGTTTTTACCTTAAATCTGCTGATACCATCGTCGAATGCTTTGGGCTGTAGGAGGTACAGTGTCGTACTCTCGACGAATATCACGAAGCACAGTTGTAAATGAATTGCATTTGTTACCACGAAGACCGCAGAACGCATTTTGTTGCTCTCTCCGCCACTTCGACTTGACGCTCATTGAGTAAGGAACCTAGAAGTTAGCTGGCCGGAGTGGTCCAGCGGTCCTAGGCGCTACAGTCTGGAACCGCGTGACCGCTACGGTCGCAGGTTCGAATCCTGCCTCGGGCATGGATGTGTGTGATGTCCTTAGGTTAGTTAGGTTTAAGTAGTTCTAACTTCTAGGGGACTGATGACCTCAGAAGTTAATTCCCATGGTGCTCAGAGCCATTTGAACCATTTGAACTAGAAGTTAGCGGCACAACGGAGACCCCTGGTGACAACCAGTAGAAGCGGAATCTTACAACTAGCGCAAAGGCAAACTTTTAGTTTTGATGGGTAAATTTGACAGTTTTACAAGGACGTGCCTAAACGATGTAGGTTCTCGTCTGCAGAATCGTCAGTATTCCATAACGAGAACGGCTAGCGCTTGCATCTTCATCCCGCCCATCGTATAATAATAGGAAGCTAAGGTCACTCTGTTTGAAGAAGCTTCCTGGTGTTTGCAGACAGTGGCTATCCGATACTGTACAAACGACAAGTACTGTTCTTCCACCGGCTGCGAAAGGATCCTCACTAGCTGACTTTATACGCACTGATGCGCTGTCCGTCATCGCAGTTTGACGGTGCAATCGCGATATGTATTTATTAGGCAGGAAGGTGGCTGACAGAGACGAGTAGCCGCAGGAACACACACTTAGTACATGCTTCCACCGCGTGGCAGTGCAAGATTGCTGCCTGCTCCGTAGCTCACTAAAGCTTTGTTGTACACTAGCCCCTGAAACCAAGGTTTACCCAGAAATTGAAAATGAATTTCTCACAATGCTCACAATAGCTTGTGAAAGTGGGATTTGAACAACAAGACAAATTAAAAATGGGGGAGTTTGAAGTAAATGAAGTGTGATGTTACGGAAGGATGTTGAAAGTGGGGTATACGAATTAGAAATGATTAAGTTTTAGGGAAAAGATAGGAGGATGTTGAAAATCATATGAACTGATAGAAAATGAGTTCCTCCGAAGAATCGGCAAGAAGATAAACATGAGGAGAAACTGACAAGAAGAAGCGAACCATGGCTCGATATCATGGAATACATTACGTGGTACTCGGCGTACTTGTAGAGGGTAAAAAATGTTGGGGAAGACATAGACTGGAATATACCCAACAAATAAAATACTCTCCAAACTTAAGGAAAAAATAGATAAAGCCGGCCGAAGTGGCCGTGCGGTTAAAGGCGCTGCAGTCTGGAACCGCAAGACCGCTACGGTCGCAGGTTCGAATCCTGCCTCGGGCATGGATGTTTGTGATGTCCTTAGGTTAGTTAGGTTTAACTAGTTCTAAGTTCTAGGGGACTAATGACCTCAGCAGTTGAGTCCCATAGTGCTCAGAGCCATTTGAACCATTTGAAAAAATAGATAAAGTAACATAAAATATTAACTGCTCAGTGGAAATGAGTGAAGGTGCGGGGGCATGTTATCAGAGGACTCTCAGTTCTGCACAGAAAGTTGAACGTCACACGACAACACAGTCAAATGGGACTGACCCCGCAACTCGAGGCAGTTAAAAGGACGGGAAAAGACAATGTCTGTCAATCAGCAAGCAGTTGTGATGCACTGTGGAGGTGTTCACATTTGGATGGCTTCACGCAGGGAAGAATCATTGGGAAACTGCGAGAAGAACGAAGTGAGCCGAGTGAATTCCAGGGGCTTGATATTGCTCACAGCATTTTCTCAGGTGCAGGGGAGGCTTTGAACCACAGGCACTGTTGGCCGAAAGAGAGAAGGTGGTGAATCACGCTCAACTACAGCAGCAGATGACGGCTACATTATGTTATAGGGAAACCACATTTAACAGGACTGAAAATCACGCAATCTCGCGCTCCCCAGTGGCACGGTGTCTGCATGGGGATGGTCTCTTTGCCCGACGACCAGTACGTTGAGTTCCTTTGGAGCCGCTTTTATGATGGTGTCGAAACCATACGAACCAACGAGGAGAGCGTCACGCGCTCTTCTCGGATGAGAGCAGATCCAGTCTGATTTGTAACTCTGGACATTTCCTCAAATGGGAGAATTTTGGAACACGTATTGCACTCAGGAACAATGTCGAAATGATGATGTCAAACACCTTTCAGCCATCAATTTTCAACCAAATTTTATGAGGCAATCTGTTTTGGCGCTTTATTACGTCACCTTCAGGCCCCTGACCGATGTGTAGGAATAATCTACCTAGCTTGTGATCGAAGCAGAGGCCAGCAATACTGGTATTAGTAGATATCTACTTGCTACAGTGACCGCTACAAACATCACCCGCCGACTGTTAGATAAACATTCCATTTAATTTTTTAATTTTCAAGAGTGTGTACCGCGGAGCAGGGTGACTGCACAGCGGAAATCCGTAATTTTTTATGCGACCCACAAATGTAAAACACAGAAGACTACTACACAGGACTTGTGTTACTAGTATTGACAGTGAAAGTTGCTTGCCATTATTGTTTTTCATGTACAAAGGAACCCATAGAGATTCTGCGCGAAAAAGAGGCGTGGAAAGGGAGTGGGGATGAGATTGGATGAAAAATCCTAGCAACGAAAAGGGCCATTACAGAGAGAGAGAGAGAGAGAGAGAGAAATGGGAAAGAAGTTGAGGGCTGGGATCGAGAAATGTCGAGAAAGGAGACTATGGTACTGATTGGAATACCTGTAAGCAGTGAAAACTTTCTTTTGACAAATTTTGTATTCGTATTTTTCAGTCTTTCACCGAATGAACAATTGTCACAGGTAAATTTTCCAAAAATTTTGGTAGACGTCATATGTTCACACATGACCTTAAAAAATCTTGAAAAGTCACTCCGCGGTCTTTGATAGATGTTTTCCTCGTTTCAGAAAGTTAAATTAGGGGATCGTCAAGCCAATGTTAATCTGATCGACGACAGTACGTCTCTTGGCCGTGATATGTCCTTGATTTCCTTCTTCTTGTGAAATAAATTACTCATCTAGCACTGTAACAACCTACAGTTTGATGAGATATTCGAGTTTCGATGTAGGTTGGAACTCTTTGTCATTTCCTATTTGAGCAAGGCCTGCCTGTAAAAGTGTATAGGTGAATTTTTTATGTCACTGATGCATTTTTTTCAACAGAGGATGTTAAAAATGCTCTGTGTGTTCAAGGCATGACCTGCATTTCTGCATCTACAAAATTTTCGGGTAGTACGCTAAATCGTCTGCAGATCCGGATATTTTACTTCAGTAAACTGTTCCATTCTTCCCAGTTTTATTATTGATCCTTGACATCCTTTTAATTTTTCATTTTAAATTGTTACTATTTTTTCTGATACACACTTATAGACATCATTTAAGGCATTACCTTGTCTGACACCTGTATATGTGTAAGAGCTTAGAAAAGTCGCCTATGAACTTTACTGGATTTCACGGGTTACAGCTTCCAAATTAGTTTTAACACTAAATTCTCAGATTACTTTGTTTTGAGTTTCGCTATTAAAAGGGTCAAATGTCTTTTCGAAGTTACAACTGTATCTTTAGAGATCAACAGTCTGTGATGGATTATAGATTTCAGATTGATCATCTAATGTGAACAGGATCTGCCTTCTCTAAAACCCCCTTTATATTCGTTTATTTGTTGGTAGAGAGATCTTTTTCAAATTCTTTAGAAGAATTTTTTAAAATACTTTACAGGCAACTGGTATGAGTTAAAGACGTCTTTCTTCTTACATTTCTTATAATGACGATGCATTAAGGCGACTTTACGTTCGTCTGGAATCTTTTGTGTCCCACATATTTCTTCTAAAGCATTTGTAAACCTTTTATAATATTTGTTTGCGACCATTTAAGAATTTCAGCTGTTATGGAATAGTCTCGACTGACTTCGTTGTTTTACAGGTTTCTCAGTTTCCTCCTATTTCTTCAGTCGTTATTGGTATACTTATTCCTCAGAAAATCTAGAGTATTCTGATTTGTGTGGTATGGTTCCGGTCAGTTTACCAGTTAATAAAAATTTTTTACAAGTATTTCTCATTTTCAGGACTATTTAAGCCAGTTCTGCCTCTTTAATTCTTGAAGTAAATACTTGGTGCTTGGTAGGCTTTTACTGAATTATTGAAGATCTGATAATAAAACCTGTAGTTATTTTTTGTGCAGTTTTCTTGCATTATAATACCGGAGGAAAAAGAGACCTCAACTTGTTTCATCATGATATTAGGGGAGGGGTAAAATGAAGTAAATATTAGTAACTGGAAACAAATTGAAGTCATTTGTTTATTTGAACATAATATAAGCACTGGGCAAGAAAATCTACTATGCATAAAGGAGGAGGTGTGGCATTCATAAAGAAGGAATAAAAATACAAAAATGTAGAAATTAGTAAATTCTGTTTAGATCATTAATAGAAGTATGTGCTTGTTTTTCTATTGGAAAATGTAGTATTTGTGAGTGTTACAGTATAAAGGCCTCCAATGGATAACTGGGAAATTTTCATGAAAAATTTTGATGAGTCATTCTGCTATCTGTCACACACAAGGAAGGCGTTATTAATTAATGGCGATTTTAACGTAAATTTTGTGAATGAATCTGTCAGGAAAAGTGATCTAGAGGTCCATTTAGCTACGTACTATTTGGTATCAAAGATAAATTACCCTGTCCTAGTTGCTCAAAGTAGTAGTACCCTTATAGACATTGCATTCATTCAGCAAACAGCAGCAAAAGTATACATGCCTATGTGACGGTAATCGGATTGTGAGATCACGATGTACCGTTACTCAAATTACATTACACAATTCCATTAACACTCTCAGCAAACAGTCATGCTGATTAACGACAAAATTGCTGACGGTTTTAAGGAAGCTCAAAAGATATTGACTGTGGTGAAGTGAATGAACTTAATGGTAATTCTAAATTAAACGTATTTGTTAATGTCTTTGTATCCATTTTGCAATACTTTTTCGAAACAAATAATTAAATGTAATAATGGCAAGTCATTAAAGAAACCTTGGACACTACGGGCATCAGAGTCTCTTCATAACGAAAAGAAGTCTTATACAAAATAGCCGGCAAAGGTAGTGACCCACAAATACTTTTTTATTTCAAATAGATCTGCAACATATTAAATAAATCTAAGCGTATTCTCATCTCCTCTGAAATTGACAGATCAGATAATAAAATAAAATGCACTTGGAATATTGAGTGTTGAATCAGAGGTGGGGAAAGAAGCCACAGACGACGACGTTATCTCTGGTAAAAGAGAATGAGAGTATTGGAATAGAAAGTTCATATGCATGTAGCAGGTATTTATAATAATTTCTTTTTTAAAAAAGGTGAGAAAATTAGTGTAAATAGGTCAGAAGATAAAGTAAAACTGTACACTGAAGTAGCAATACAGTCAATATTTAGTGAATTAAAAATTAATCTCACATCCCTGTCTGAAACAAGAAAGATCCACATGACTGTGAAAAGTAAAAGTTCATATGGGATGTATCTCCAGTAAGACACTAAAACGTTGTGGCCCTGCAATATGTAATTTTCTTTGTCAATTACGTAATGCATCCTTAACTCACGGTATTTTCTCAAAAGAAATGAAATATACCATTCTTAGGGCTTCTTATAGAAGCGTTGACTTCACAGATATCAGTGACAACCACCCACAACGGAACTTCATTTTCTAAAATTTTTGAGAAGATAATGTATTCCCGTCTTGTCACCTACATGTGTAGTAATGGAATACTTGGTAAATCACACTTTTGATTTCAAAAGTGCTATTCTTCTGAGCGAACTACTAATATGTCCACTGAGAAAATAACGAAGTTTTTAAATGCTGAAATATCAACAGATGGGATCGTCTACGACTTATTTAAGGTACTTGATTGCGTCAGTCAAAATATTTAACTAGCGAAGTTAAGTTTTTATGGAATATGTAATTCAGGAAACGCTTGGTTTTAATTCTTATTTCAGGAACAGGAAGCAAAAAGTTATCCTAATCTATTTGAGTAATATAAAGAGGGACACTACGTTACCTGCATGAAGACAAATTACAATGGGAACCACAGGATTCGATGGTTGGCTCACTACTGGTCTTGCTTTATGTTAATGATCTCCTGTTGCTAAATGATACGAGCAATTTTGTGAAGCCGAGCAAAGAAGCATCAGCAGAGAAAAACAGTAAATGATGCTTTTCTGAAAGTTACTGACTGGGTTTGCACAAAGTTTAAAGCTAAGTCTGAAAAAACTAAGTTCACCCAGTTTTGTACTGTGAAAAATATCCCATCCTTAATTAATCTATTATTACAACAAGAAATAATAAAAAACTGTAATTTCTTAGGTGTACATATTGATGAAACCTTAAGCTGGAAACGCGATATTGTAGACTAGCTAAAGCGTTTAGCTTTCGCTACTTCTACAATACGAATAACTGCCAACTTTCGGGATATAGAAATCAGTAAGTAAACATATTTTAGAAATGTTCATTCATTGACGTTTTATGGGGTAGTATGCTAGGATAACCACTTGCTTAGACAAAAAGTATTTATTGCACAAAAGAATGTAATTAGAAGTACATCTGGCAGACATCTTTTTTTAGCTGCTGGGTGTATTAACAACAGTCCCACAGTAATTTATTCACTAATGAAATATGCTATCAACAATACATCTAAGTCTTAAAGTAATAGAAGTATTCACAAGTACACTACTAGAAGGAAAAATTAATACCTGCGTTACACTTTAACAGAGAGAGATGAAATATGCCGTTTGATAATCTGCCTTTGGAAATAAACAGTCTAATAGCGGAAGTGTATTCAAATGCAGATTGAGGATGTTTATTCTGAACAACTCCATCCATACCATAGAGGAATTCGTTGCCAGTCACTAAAAAATAATTGTAAATGGTCAGCACAGAGCCATATAAATATTACTTTTTGTTTTTTCGTTCAGTTGTGCAAACGTGTATCATGTTTGTTCTTTTGACACTTTCCATATCACAACGTTATCGTGAATTTGGTCTGTGAAATAAGTAACTAACTAATTAACTAATCCAATAAGTTTTGATTTTTCAAATGAATATTTGAATCTCTGTATTATCCCAGATGTTTCTTGTCTTTTTATTTTAATTACTCATAATTTCCAATTTATGCATTTTCCTGGTATTTATGTTATTGCTTTTTCACACACTTCGTTCAACCATACTTTCTTTTCATTTCTGGCAACCTAATTGATTTTTTTTGTGCAGTGCTGATTGGCCTAGACAGCTCTTGCCAGTTGGAAAGTTTAATTGTTGTTATTTCATTTTGGAAGTGTTTTAATGTTTCTTGTGTTCTGGTAAGTTTCTCTTTATTATTCTGTTCCCTTTTTGTGTTTTTATTTCTCGACACACAGTGATAAGAGTGATGCTCACCATTTCTGACTACTGTAACATTCATAATTGGTTGTAGAAGTTTGTCTGTGATCAAAGTGGTTTTATCCTGATAGTGGATTCAGAGACATCCATGTTTTATCTTTCTTGAAAGTTTTCTAAAATGGCCTTGCATTAAATTCAGCTGACAAGTTTTATAAAAAACATTAATCAGTCTCATTTAATTTTTGTTGGCTCTTTTATGTGCTGGATGGTCTACTATCTTGTGTGATTTTTTCCTGTGGTGAAGTCACCTAATAAGTTTATAGCTTTTGTTCTGTGGTTTTAGGTATTTCGGTTTCTCAGAATACCTCTTATTTTTCTAAACTCTGAATCTACGTCTACATATGTGGTGGAGGGTACCACTATCTGTTTCCTCCTCTCCTGTTCTAATCACGAATGTCGCGTGGGCAAAGCGATTATCGGTAAATTTTTCGCCTTGATCATGTCGCAAATCGTATTTGGCAGGGGCTAATATAGTACCCGACTTGGAATGTAAGTACTTAAAATTTCAACAGTACACCACTACGTAGTACACAACACTTCTCTTATGGAATCTACCAGTGGAGTTCATTGAGCTTCTCCGTAACGTTCTTGCGCTGAGTAAACGATCCCGTGACGAAATGCTCCACTCTTTGTTGGAGCTTTTCTATCTCTTCTATCAGTCTTACCTGGTGACGGTACCAGACTGATGAACAATACTCAAGAATCGGTCGAACGGGTGTTTTGTAAGCCACTTCTTTCGTGGATGAGTTACATTTCCTCACGATTCTCCCAATGAATCTTATCCTGAAACTAGTGTTTCCTACTATTTGTTTTGCGTGGTCATACTGTTTAAGGTCTCCCCAGATGGTTACTCCCAGGTACTCTACGGCAGTTATTGTTTCCAGCGACTTGTTATCATAGTGTAAACGAACACTAGTGTATGTCTTCGGCCATTTAAGCACAGTACGTTACATTTAGTTACGTTCGGGGTCAACTACCAGTCCTTACGCTAATCGTCTATCCTCTCCAAGTTTTCCTGCATTTCGCTACGGCATGCTGGCGTTGCAAGCTTGCTATAGGCAGCAGAGTCGTTTGCGAATAGCCTCCAACGTTATTACTAGATCAGGGATAGTCAAACTTTATTAGCAATGGCCCTCGTTTGTACTGTATATCTGTTAGTAGTGACTTTTCTAACCGCCCACCGGCTCCGCAATAATGGTTATTTATAAAATAGGGAAATAATTTTATTTTATAAAATTTGGAAAGCAGAGATATAACAAGTTGGAATACATGTTAATGATTACATAACAATGGCAAATTTTTATGGAAACTTACTGAAAAGTTTTTAAAACCTCCTACCGCCTACTGCCCACCATGAAAGGTGAAACGCCCAATGGTGGGCGGTAGGAACGAGTTTGGCTATCACTGCACTAGATCATTAATATGAACAATAGACAGAGAACACCCTATAACACACTCTTGGGGTACTCCCGAAGTTACCTTTAAACTTATCGATTTTCGCCCCATTGATTGCGGAACTGTATAGCATCAAGGAATATGGCAACAACCTGTGCACCTTTGTCTACGGCCCTGTGGATTTCATCGACGAAAAGAGCGAATGGAGGTTCGCAAGATCCCTGTCTGTGGAATCCATGTTGATTTTTGTAGAGGAGATTTTCATTCTCCAGTATCATCACGAGACATGAGCAAAATACGTATGCCATAATTCCACAACTGATTGACGTCAACGATAAAGGCCTATATCTGTGTATCTGTGCGATGACATTTCTTGTAAACGAAAATGACCTGCCCTTTTTTTCTAATCCATCGGTATTCTCCGTTGATCCAGTGATCGACGAGAAACTTCTTCTAGACGGGAGAGCAAGTTCCTTCGCATGATCTGTATAAAACCTCACAGGTATCTGATATGGTCCTGTTGCCTTTTCGCCGTTGAGCGTTTTAGTTAATTTTATGTTTGGCGATCGTTTATGTCAGTATCTGCTACTATGACGATTAAAAGGAGGCACTGTATTGCCATCTTCCGCGGTGAAACAGTTTTGGAGGACCGATTTCAGAATTTCGATCTTCTCCCTTCCATCTTATCTTGTGGTGCCATTACGGCCACAGAGCGATTGAACTGACGGTGACGATCCACTTACTGACTTTGCATAAGACCAAATCATCTTAGGATATTCAATCAGATCGTTTGGAAAAGTTTTATTTTGAGACTACATGAGTGCCCGGTGTTGCCAGGCTGTGTAGTTTTTCCAATCTTCCATTGCTCCATCCCCTCTTTCCCCCTCTCTTTGCCCGTCTCCTCGTTCACCCCCTCTCTGTCCATCTGCTCCACCACCTCCGTCTCTTCACCTTCTCCACCCCACCCTCCGTCAACCTCATCCTGTTCCTACCTCTTTCGATCTCCTTCTCCTCCCTACATTATCCATGCTATTACACTCCTCCCAATAGAGGCTGGTGCATCTTACCCCCCGCCCCCACAGCATTTCTTCCCAGATTGTAACTACGATCTGTACGAAATTTGACTGAAATAGTTCCAGGGGTTTTTTACCTGTCGCTTTGCCTGCGCACACACATATCAAATATATTTGACATATTTCACACGTTTCTTTACACATTTTTCATCCGTATCTATAGCGAATTTCTCTCTGCAGTTTCATTTCCACGCAGCTCAATGTTAATGACATCGGCTCTTCTGAACTATGTGCAGTACAATGATATTTTTCACGTACGTCCAGTTGTATATGTGGCTACTATCTGCAAAGTGAGTTGTGAATATAGAAGTCATGCCAATACGGCAGTTTTTCACGCATCTCAGCGTTTATGATGTAATATCTCCAGATGAACTTGTATGAACCACATCTTGTCGAAATCAGTGTCACTTTGGATAATGGGGGTGAAATTGTCTTCCAAAACCTTCACGTTCCGTTCGGCAGTCACGGTGCCAGGAATATCGCACCATTATTCCGTGACTGGACACTGCACTCCACACAGACACCCGTTGAGAATGAAGAGAGTTCTCGATAGCGAAAAGCGGGTTCTCAGTCCCCCAAATGCACCAATTTTGCTTATTGATGAGCCCATCCAAATGAAAGTGTGCTTCATCGCTAAGCCACACCATACAGCGCATACTAATTCACATTATGCCCCGCTGCCAACCGTGCAGTTTGAACGTCCAAACGCAAACCGTTCAGAAGTTATGACGATTTTATTTCACATAGCTCAATAATTGTCACTCTGTACCTAGAACTGTGATTGCAGTTTATGGTAATAGCACTAATAGATGCTGTATCCAGAGACAATAACAGAGGAAAGTGTATTCATTTGTTTGTTGCATTCTGTAGGTCGTTCGTATTAGCAAAGAGCTTGTACCAGAAGTGCCGTGTTTCACAATAGCGAAGATGAGCAAATGTTCATAGCTGTTAAGCCCATGTTTGATGGAAAGTTTTGTCTTGTTTTAATTCATACTACCACCTCTATAAATACGAAATACATTTTTAACACCATGTATATCGTAATAAGGCGTTGCCGCAGTGCTAACACCGGTTCCCGTCAGATCACCGTAATTAAGCGCTGTCGGGCTGGGCTGTCCCAGCGCTGTTGTCAAGTAGGGTGCACTCAGCCTTTCTGACGCAAACTAAGGAGCTACTTGATTGAGAAGTAACGGCTGCGGTCTCGTAAACTGACATACGGCCAGGAGAGCGGTGTGCTGACCACAAGTCCCTTCATATCCGCATCCAGTGACACCTGTGGGCTGAGGATGACACGGCGGCAGGTCGGTACCGTTTGACCTTGGAGGTCTGTTCGGACGGAGTTTTAGTATACCGTAAAGCTCTTATCGATAAGTTTACACATTGTTTTTGTCTGAGCCGGCCGCGGTGGCCGTGCGGTTCTAGGCGCTGCAGTCCGGAACCGCGGGACTGCTACGGTCGCAGGTTCGAATCCTGCCTCGGGCATGGATCTGTGTGATGTCCTTAGGTTAGTTAGGTTTAAGTAGTTCTAAGTTCTAGGGGACTGATGACCTAAGATGTTAAGTCCCATAGTGCTCAGAGCCATTTGAACCATTTGTTTTTGTCTTTTTAAATGCATCTATTGACGCCTCACACACCGAAACGGGTCTTAAACAAAGAAAAAGTGTTGTGATTAAAGACTGGTTTCAACTTCAAAATTTTTTCCATTCAGTATAATGTAAAAACCTCAGAATCTACAAATACTATAAAAGTGGGTTTCCTTTTCTTCAACTTGTCTTCAAATATAAGTTGTATGGCATTTCTTGGGAACCCAAACTGACCTTCTGTGACTTCGGTATCCACCCGTCTTTCCATTCGTCTGCAAATTGTTCGTGATAGGTCTTTCGAGTATTGAGTTATAAATCTTATACTTCGGTAATACTCACACTTGTCAGGTACCGCCTTCTCTGGAACTTTTTTTTAAGTTTGAGGGTAGTTCCGCCTGTCTCACATATCTTACGGACCAGGTGGAATAGTTCTGTGTTGCGTAACTTCTCCAACATCTGAGTAGCTGAGAGAGACTATTGTCTACTGCCTTTATCGACTTCGGTTTTTCACAACTCTGTCAAATCCTTCTCACAGTATCATATTTCTGATCTCATTTTCATCTGGTTCCTCTTCTCTTTATATGATATTCATGTCCGTTTCCCTTGTATAGCCCTTCCTTTATCAGCCTTCCCTTCTTCCATGAGTACTGTCTTACCGTCTGGGGTCCTGATGTTCATACAGCTACTTTCTTTTCTCCAAAGGCTCTTTATTTTTCCTAAATGAGGCATATATATTTCCGATAGCCATTCGTCTAACTACACCTTTGCATTTCGTCTCTGTCCAATCCTGCTTTGCCATTTTGTACTTTCTGACAACCTCAATTTTAGATGTTTCCATTTCCTTTTGGTTGCTTCATTTGCTGTAATTTTGTACTACTTTCTACTAAACAAAAAATGAATCAGCTTCATGAAATAGAGGGCATATTATAATTAGCGGCCGGCCGGTGTGGCCGAGCGGTTTTAGGCGCTTCAATCTGGAACCACGCAACCACTACCGTCGCAGGTTCGAATCCTGCCTCGGGCAGAGATTTGTGTGATGTCCTTAGGTTAGTTAGATTTAAGTAGTTCTAAGTTCTAGGGGACTGATGACCTCAGATGTTAAGTCCCATAGTGCTCAGAGCCATTTGAACCATTTGAATATAATCAGCGCTGCAGCGACGCTACTAGTTGTGTGGGATATAGGGTTGCACATTCGCTGAATGAAACGCCCCTCGATTTAAGACCACAACATGAAACAACGTAGTGTCACAAATCATTGTAAAACAATCGAGTAAATAGTAGTACTGATCACGATGATCATAATCATCATTATCATTATCATAATCATACCGAAGAAGTTCCTTTTGGGTTTGTTTATACGGTGAACTTTTATTACAGCTGTGATATAAATCAATACGAAATTCTGGAAATACAACGAAATTTATCGTCATGATTTCAGGAGAACTGGTCCGTTAAACAACTGCCGAGAACAAAGTACATTAGGGTCGTCGTGCCATTATCTCATGGCATTACCCCGACAAGTGCACTGTTTGTGGGACGGCTTATCGAATTAGTTGAACAGGTTTGTAGATTGGTGTCATATGGTGAGCGATCAATAGTTATACTCTTCATAATCATATGCATAATTACTTTTTATCAATGTCCAATCGGTAACTTATTCAACTGCTATGAACATACGGAAAACAAGTGGACCTTGAGTTGTTGCATTCTTACATGCAAGGTAGAAAATAAATTACGTCCTCTTCTGGTCAAGAATCAACCTGCAATCTTTAGTTCAGGAATCAGTTGAGACACAAAAAGAACGGACTGCAACCAACATGGCAAAAGCCTTTCAGACTTTTGTTTGCTCAAAGACAAAATAATAGGATCTCCAGTAGCATGAATGAAAATAATGGCGCACTAATTACACTCGTACTTTGATTGATAACAATATAATTAAAAGATTTGAAATTAACTTAGGCACAAGGCCAGTACTTTATGACGGCATCATAAACTGCAACGTAATCCTCAAAACAGCTCGCCCGTCTCCGTAAAAGGCTGAAAAAAAAAAAAAACGAAGGAAGTAGACGGTCTAGCAGGACATGCCAGAAATCAGTAGCGATGCGAGAGCACTGTACCCGTCGAGAAAATTATCGACTGTATCTGTGCACTCCTACACAAATACTATTTCATGGTCACCCAGACTTAAACCTTTCAGTCAGGGACGTATGAGACGTGTTAAAAAAATAATGGGAAATGTTTTATTTTTGGAAATAATTTTATTTAGTCGTCTGCATCAATATCAAGCACTTCAAAACAGTTCGCATTAGATATTACGCACTATGCCAGTGCTTTTTCCTATTCCTGAAACACTCCTGGAACTCGACGTTTGGGATAGCTCTTAGCTATTTGTACAATTTCATTGGTTGGTATGTGGCCAGGATGCTCTTCATTTTCGTGACATTCTCCGAAACACTTAGTACGGGTCGGCCACTCCCACACTGGAAAACCTTACTGTATCGTCATAATGGAGGCCAAGGAACCTGTGTGGCGTAGTCAGAAGCAATAAAACGATACTTCTTCTTTTATTCCTCAGAATAAATCCGCCTTGTCTTTGGCAGAGACTGGTGGCTTCGTAAGCTAAGGTGGAATCTGCGGAATCCAGAGGCAGGTTCAGGGCTGCCAAAGATCACTGCCTCACAGCCGAGCGCGGGTTAGTGACTCGGAGTATGGTGGGTTGCCCGCCCATCGACTAGTCTATTGCGGATGAGACCGTAACCACGGTGCGTCTGTATTTGGCTCACACGCCGTCCTCAGAGTACTCTGTTCCTCTCAGGTTTACTGACCGTACCGTCCCATCCAGTGGACCACGATGTAGGATGTTGTGATGTCGTGCTGAATGCCGATCCTGGCCCGCCAGGCCGTCAGACCCGAGCGATACTAAAGTTTCAAGGCAGTTGGTGCCCTGAAGTGGATCTGCATTGGTAGACTTGTGAGCTACCCATCAGTGGCGGCTTCAGTGCTGGATGCTGAGTAGTAGTCGTCCGTGGTGCTGACTGGTGGTCATCCCATAAGACAGCAAGAATATGAGCAATACTGGAACATTCTCACACAAGATGTTTCCATACAGGATAATTTTTTCCACAGTGTACAAACTCTAGGGATTGATCGTTAAGAGTTGATACGGAACAAAAAAGATCTAATGAACTTATGTCCGGAAATGCATGGTTTTGAGGCTAGATACAATTTATTGTCATACATTGCTACAGAGACTGCGGACTGCGGTCTAATATGCGCTGTAACATGCAGCCACAGTCACAGAACGTATTGAAAATGGTTTCCATGTGCCTCAATGCATGTGCAAACTTGCCGTGCAAGTTCTGTCTCACACGTTCACGTCGGTCAGGCTGCATCCGAACAGTGTCAAAGGCAGCTTGAATATGCTGCTCCAGTGTCTCCAAATCAGAAATGGGCTCTGGATACACGGTACTTTTGAGATGGCCCCATAACCAGAAATCGCACGGCTTGAGATCCGGTGAACGAGCAGGATATGCAACTGGACTTCTTCGTCTGATACATCGACCAGGGGAGACACAATAGAGATACGTCCTGACCTTAACGGTGAAGTGGACCGGAGCACCGTGATGTAACAGTCACAGAAGCCTTCTAATCGTTAATGGCACTTCTTACAGCAGTGAAGCAAAGTCAACCGCAAGAAATGCCGATAATTCCGGCTTGTTAGGCGAAATGAAAGGAAGACTGGTCCCAAAATGCAGTCGCCAATTATCTTGGCCCACACGTTCCGGCTGCACCGATGCTGATGATTCGCTGTCATCTTACAATGGGTGTTCTGCATACTATCCCACAGATGACTGTTATGAAAGATGAAAATACCACTCTGTGTAAAGGTTGCCTCATCTGTCAATAGGATGGATGACACAGATCGCGGAATCGTGGTTGCCTGGTGAATAAACCAGTGACAAAATTGCTCCCGATGTGGAAAGTCTGTCGCTAGAAAGCGCTGCACACGCGGTTAGTGATAAGGGTGGTAACAGTTGCCACGGAGAATGTTCCACACAGTTGTCTGGCTTACCGTGTACTGGCGGACCAAATGCCTGGTACTGACACAGGGGTAGCCTTCCACAAAGTTAGTCACATTTTCCTCCAAATCTGGTGTCCAAACATTTCGGGTACTTTCTTCATGATTTCCTGCTTCCTGAAACGACCCTGTCTCACACACACGGCGAAACATTGTTGCAAACATTGAATGCTGTGGTTGTTGTCATCGGGAATAGGTCTCCTGATACAACCTTGCTACCTGCCATCCGTTGCCATTTTCCTTTTCATAAGTAAACACCATGTCGACAAGCTCTCTATTCGACTACGGAACCATAGTGTACAACGCTGTATCACATCCATACAATGTAAGTTAGCGAGAGAAGTGAATCCGACACAACATTACCAACTGCTATGGCAGGAGAGGGCGCTAGGGCATGGCGGATGAGTAACAGTACCACCCTCTAGGAGGAAACCATGCATACTGTAACTGTGGCTGCGTGTCACAGCGCGTGTTAGACCGCAGTTTCCGTAACAAAGTATGATTGAATAAATGGTCTCTGTCATGGAAACCATGTATTTCCGGACATAAGTTCATCAGACCTTTCTTGTTCCAGATCCTATCATTGATCAATCCCTAGAATTTGTACACGGTGGGCAAAATCACCCTGTGTAATAACCAGAGAATCGCGTTCGAACGATATGAATGATATCGATCCTAGTGATCGACTGCTTCAAGGCTAGTGGTGCGGAAAATTTATGGTATCGAGGAACAGGTTTGTTGTATTGTCATTTGCAGTGACCGAATCGGTCTCTGTCACTACGACTCGTCAGCGATCTTCAGGTTTGCTGTATTGGTTCAATCAATTTGTTTCAGTATCATAACTGCTTCGTCAAGTCCCTCATATATACTGGTGCGTCCTACCTAGCACTTATTGCGTAATGTTACGAGAATAACTGAGGCAGATTGGACTGCACTTGTCTTAAAATTCTCCGCTGAGCTCGCTCGCACACACAGCAGTGTGACCGAGTAACCGTGTCGAAATGTTTATGCCTAGCGGCTGGTTCGTGTTGGTACTTCCATGTACTTGAGCATTGCCGTATTGTAAGGCCTTATAAAAATTTTCTCTCTACCGTTCTCTAATTATGGTGAGCAACAGCTTATACAAACGTAAACCTATAATTTACACATAGCACAGTCACCAAAGGCAATATTCAACATTTCTAAAACGATCCCTCTCGTCTTTTGTGTCGGAGCTTCCTTTACGCCGGGCGAAGACCCACCGCGGACGCAGCCAGAATGATAGGCACTGTGCGGTACAAATGAAGCGGCGTACAGGTCACTGCACTTCTACGGAAACATTTGTTAGCGAACCAGAATTATTCGTGTGCACTGCTAGGCGCTCCATGTTCCACATTCTAATACGAGGCACTTGTCCACCTAGAAAATCGCTCGCTCGTTAAGTTGCTCCCTTACTGACAAGAGCCGCAAAACAACTTTGTCGTTCATTGAGGATCACTCACCCCCGACTTGATACATGCAACATTTTTAAAACCTCTAGCTCATTCCACAGCGCCCACAACTTCCGCTCTACCCTCATGAGAACAGCCGACTTACTCTTCAATTTCGCGAGCTCCCAAAACGCTCCACGAAAGTATTTAACGTCTAGCCATTCCAGCCAATCAGAATCACGAGCAAAGTGTCACCATTGTCATTGGCTGTTCCCCGCTCCTGCTATTAGGTGTCGCCTTCTGGCAACACTTTCGTAAGCATCTCTGCAACGGGTGTCGGAAAATACATGCCATCATAGGAGATTACACAAACGTGTAAGCCAGGCATGCAGGCTCCATCCACAATCCATTTGGCAGGATTAAGGAATGATCCATGTACTTTCCGTCTAATATTTTCAAATAGTTAATTCCTTTTTGATGTTTTAAAATATTTTTTTACATATTACGTGCGTGCACGTATGTGATACATAGATGTATAAGCAAAAGCAAAAACGGAAAAAATATTCAGTTATACCTTCTGTAAATTGTGGTCAAAATCTTTGACTTAAAATTTTTTTGCTATCTTATTTTAATGCTCTACGACCCTGAATAAAATTCTTAATGAAAATATTTCTTTCGTTATGTAAGTACAGACCACAGCCCATTGCAGAAATACGCATTAAGAGACTGAAAACTGACTAACTTACGTTACTCTCATTCATTAATATGTTGAGAATCAGAATGTGCAATTGACTTTACGTGAAATTTCGCGCCTGTCTCAGACCTTACAGAAAACTAAATCTGCCGCGTAATGGCACTGTATTTTTTCGCGCCAGCGATGTTGTTTCTCGAGGCTAGAGTCTGAAGTAAAATCTTAATATAGTTAAATATTTGACATGGAGGAAGCTATTATTACACAAATAACCACAAAAAATAATGGATAATACATACGTTATTCATCTTTCTTACAATACAGACCTTTCCACAACAGCGCAAATATTAAGCGTCTACTCTTAGCTATGTAGTACTCTAATGTCCGCTCTTGTTCAAACGGTTTTTGAAGAAGACCTCAGAGTTAAATACACAATTAATTATTCACAGACATTACGGCACATTGTTTATTCATTGTCTAGATAATTACAATTTGTTCTCAACTATTCTCACGCAAACTGCTTTTATCGCATACCGGTCCTAACACGTATTGACAATAATAGTCATACATCACACGTAATGTTCTTCACTATTCTGGGTTTAACATATTGCTGGATATGTCGATCCAATGGGGGTGCTATGAAGTTTGTAATGTTTGTGAGTAGCATTCTACGCTGGCGTACCTGTTACATTTTGATTCATAGTTCATTTCAGTGTTAGAGTTCACCCTTCAAAATGTTCATTCACATACTGTTAATTTGCTAATAGATAGGGGTTCCATTACACAAACATATATTTCTAAATTTTTTCGTGCTGCTTATTCAACACAGTGACTGCACGTAGGTACTGCATATTCGCAGTTTATCTTTACTTTATTGCAAGTGTGGGTACAGTCTGTATTATTATACATTTCCTTGGGGCTTTGTGCTTTCCCTTTTGGGCTAGGTCACTAGAAAGCCCAAGGGAGGGCCAACACAGAGTACCGGACTATCGCTATTTAACTTTCAGACTTCATATATTTCAGATAGATTAAAAATATGTAATACTTCGTAAAATGTTTGCATTTGCCAACAGCTAAATCAATTATTGCAGTCAGTGCTTTTGAAGAAACATATTTCTAACAGTTTTACTGCTTTAGTGTTTAATTGATTGAGTGATTAATTGAGAGGGGTTGTGGGACCAAACGGCGAGGTCATCAGGCCCGCTTTAGTGTTTAGTCCTAGTTAGAGTTCATATGCTAGATTGCATTACTGGTTCTTACAGACATGTTTACATAAGTTTGCTCATGAAAGAGTGATAAATTTTTGAATCAGTCCTTCATATCATACAGAAATACAATTTTTCTCATTGAAAACAGATATCTGATCTTTGGTCATTTAAAAACGGGTAATTTTAAGTTTTACTTGTGTATTTTACAAGTGGTTTTTTGTCGGAGTATACAAGAACTCTTTAACGTCGTCTGATGCTTGTCGTTCCGCGTCGTCGAGGGTGTTGTGCTACGTCATCTGGAGCACGTCGCCGTAGAGTCGACGTACCGTACGCCCGGCTGGAACGCGGTGTTGGATGGCAGTGTCGGGATCCTCGATCTTACATTGGCTTGGCTGGGGTGCCGACTGCCGTAGTGCAGACGGCCTCTCCCTCAAATTAAGGCTAAATATAGATGTTATCTCGCTGCGGAATGAAAACACATAAACATGAAAAGTCAATTAGTGACTGTATTTTTTTCCATAGTAGCATTATCATTTTACAATTAACTTGTTCTCATTACACTCTTATATCATACCTTCAGTGTCCTACATTTAAAATAACCTATCACTGGGTACTCTTTTTAAAACTTTACTGTCTTTCACGTTTGTTACTTACGTGGTTATATTGACTTTTAGTCACAGTTTGTATTCTGTACTAATTGGCTGATCTGGGGAGAATGGACCTAACAGCGAGGTCATCAGTCCCATCGGATTAGGAAAGATGGTGAAGGAAATCGGCCGTGCCCTTTCAAAGGAACCATCCCGGAATTTGCCTGAAGCGATCAGAATGGCAGGACGCGGGATTGAACCTTCGTCCTCCCGAATGCCAGTATAGTGTGCTAACCGCTGCCCCAGCACGCTCGGTTTCTGCACTAATGAACGCACATTCCTGTTATTAGCCGTTATTCATAAACAGTTCCAGTTAGCAGAAAATTTCCTTATTTAATACGTCACTAACACACTTTGTACAAAGTTTATGTCAGCACATAACTTTGGTTCATGTTACGTCTCAAATTACAAATTCCGTTTCACATAATCTCATTAATGATGTGGTATGTACTCTACGTATACAACAACAGTATGTATGTATGCATTATTTCTTCACTTCATAGCTCTCTATATAAAATTTTTGGACCAAAGTCTTTCAGACTTTACAATAATCTTTCAATTTAATTTAAAACTAGAATGGAATATAATTTCCATTTCTAACTGGAACTGCTTTATAGGATCGCTGTACATGCTCTCACTACATATTATAATCACATATACCAGTTTCTGTCCTTGGAATATATCCTTCAAAACTGAAAGCATATGGTACACATAAAGGATGACTCCAACTATATTGGTTTCTTTTTCTTCACTCTCTTTAGTCCGCGACGGTACATGAGATGACTCTAGAGAACAAACTATTTGCACACCTGATGATCTTTCATTGCGTCAAATGTCTTCCATATTCTTGTTCTTTATACACAATTTAAATAAATGTGCTTCTGCATAACAGCAATTTAAAAACGACTATCTTTCTGCCACTTTATGCAGTTGTCATTAAATTGAAAAATGCAAGAAAAATTGGAAAATCTATTTACACATAAAACTTGTTTTGAAGTAATGATTCCTTTATCTTATCTTGATGTGGTTTCCTACATTAAAATTTGAAATTACTTATATTCATTAATTCAGAACATATAGTTCTTCATACTATGCAGTCTCTACTGCATAATTTTCATTATATGCTACAAATAATCATTGGATTTTACATATAAAATAACAAATAATTTTAATCTCCTAATTTGTTACCACTACAGCAAACCGAAAATATTTCTACCATTACTTACATACGATGTATACTGATGCTTGTGTTGACATGCGACTCATTGCTCTACAGTACTAGCATCAAGCACATCAGTACGTAGCATCAACAGGTTAGTTTTCATCACGAACGTGGTTTTGCAGCCAGTGCAATGTTTACAAATGCGAAGTTGGCAGATGCATATTTGATGTATGGATTAGCACGGGGCAATAGCCGTGGCGCGGTACGTTTGTATCGAGACAGATTTCCAGAACGAAGGTGTCCCGACAGGGAGACGTTCGAAGCAATTGATCGGCGTCTTAGGGAGCACGGAACATTTCAGCCTATGACTCGCGACTGGGGAAGACCTAGAACGACGAGGACACCTGCAATGGACGAGGCAATTCTCCGTGCAGTTGACGATAACCCTAATGTCAGCGTCAGAGAAGTTGCTGCTGTACAAGGTAACGTTGACCACGTCACTGTATGGAGAGTGCTACCGGAGAACCAGTTGTTTCCGTACCATGTACAGCGTGTGCAGGCACTATCAGCAGCTGATTGGCCTCCACGGGTACACTTCTGCGAATGGTTCATCCAACAATGTGTCAATCCTCATTTCAGTGCAAATGTTCTCTTTACGGATGAGGCTTCATTCCGAAGTGATCAAATTGTAAATTTTCACAATCAATATGTGTGGGCTGACGATAATCCGCACGCTATTGTGCAATCACGACTTCAACACAGATTTCCTGTGAACGTTTGGGCAGGCATTGTTGGTGACGTCTTGATTGGGCCCCATGTTCTTCCACCTACGCTCAATGGAGCACGTTATCATGATTTCATACAGGATACTCTACCTGTGCTGCTAGAACATATATGTAAAGGCACAGCCTTTACAAGTACGACACAACATGTGGTTCATGCACGATGGAGCTCCTGCACATTTCAGTCGAAGTCTGCGTACACTTCTCAACAACAGATTCAGTGACCGATGGATTGGTAGAGGCGGACCAATTCCATGGCCTCCACGTTCTCCTGACCTCAATCCTCTTGACTTTCAATTATGGGGGCATTTGAAAGCTCTTGTCTACGGAACCCCGGTACCAAATGTAGAGACTCTTCGTGCTCGTATTGTGGACGGCTGTGATACAATACACCATTCTCCAGGGCTGCATCAGCGCATCAGGGATTCCATGCGACGGAGGGTGGATGCATGTATCCTCGCTAACGGAGGACATTTTGAACATTTCCTGTAACAAAGTGTTTGAAGTCACGCTGGCACGTTCTGTTGCTGTGTGTTTCCATTCCATGATTAATGTGATTTGAAGAGAAGTAATAAAATGAGCTCTAACATGGAAAGTAAGCGTTTCCGGACACATGTCCACATAACATATTTTCTTTCTTTGTGTGTGAGGAATGTTTCCTGAACGTTTGGCCGTACCTTTTTGTAACACCCTGTATAAGGTGACCAATATTTCGACAGAAATGGCTTTTAAAACTGTTGGCAATTGTAGCAGCTGTCGGCTATCTCTGTCGTTCCACATCACTGTGTCACCTTGTATGTGAGATATGAGAAACTGAATCTTTTTTTTTCGGACCAAGAATTGGGCAAGATGTTTTTAGATTTTTTCACGAACATTGCGGTGTGAACTGTGCGTTTGTCCACTGTAAATATTTGAAGCTGCCTTGCTTGATTAAGCTTTCTTCAGCCATAACGCTTGACACAGAAGGAACTGCCCCCACAATGTGAGTTAGTTGTCCAGTCAGTGGGATGTAACTCCATGTATTACACCCATATTAGTATTCGTCAGAGCCAGGAATGCTGAGTGCTTTTCCAAAACCGTCCATTCTTGTCACATCGTTTATCTCCTGTTCTCCTATGACATGGTACCTCTTTTTCTGGCTCTGAAATACGTTTTGTGGCATCATGCTGTCATCGTGGTATTTAACACGTCAGATAATCTTTGATTTGGCTTAACTCTGTCTTTATAGCTTCAGGGTCTCATTATTACCAAAAGGTGCCTTGTTGTTAACTTCATAAATTGTATTCTTTAGTTCTGAGTCAACACGTCTCTTACTTCTAGCTATGTGCTAAATTCTCCTATTTTTATCGCTTCTCGTTACGTTCGAGCTCTAAGTTCTCTGAAATGTTCGTTAACGTCTACATAGTCCATTACAGTGCGTACTGACTGCAAGTTTTGTTTCGGTTGCTAACTTATTGGTTAAATCTGGCATATATTTGTATGCTTTTTTCATTTCAATTATTTCCTTTTCAATGTTTGCTAGTTATACTTTTTTTGAGTAACTAAGGCTTGGTCACATTCGGTTAGTTTCTTTCCAGTTGCTTGTCACGTCCTTCGTCACGTTCTGTTACCTTCTGTTCTAATTGCCCGTTCCGTTCATCATGACGTTATGTTAACTTACTACCACGTTCTCTATCTCGTTCTTCAAGTTTTCTTAAAAATTCTGCCGAAGGACCTGGTATGATAAGCATATACATACAGTCTCTAACCCGTGTGTATATAGCTCAAAACTCACTGACTTGGATTTTACATGGCCTGTTCCTTCCGTTCTTTGACTATCAGAGGTTGAAATTATCTCTACTGTGCTCAAGCCACATTCCCCGAGGACTACATTTGCTGTAGCAGAGGCTACATTGTTATTTTCGTCACTGGTTACATTGGGGATATTAACTCGTGAGAACGTGCCTGAACTAGCTCCGTATTCCACTTTTCTGCCCAGCTTGATCATATCATATTATACGCTGGAAGATTTCTCACTATACACATGCACAAAAATTACAATAACACAAGTAATCACACAGTCATTATACGCAAAGCTCAGCAAATACATTCCAGCTTGCTTACCTACATCGTCTCCTACCTTCCAGACGATATACTGGCAGAAGTAAAGCTGTGAGGACGGGGCGTGAGTCGTGCTTGGGTAGCTCAGTTGGTAGGGCACTTGCCCGCGAAAGGCAAAGGTCCCGAGTTAGAGTCTCGGTCCGGCACACAGTTTTAATGTGCCAGGAAGTTTCATATCAGCGCACACTCCGCTGCGGAGTGAAAATCTCATTCCGGAAACATCCCCCAAGCTGTGGCTAAGCCACGTCTCCGCAATATCCTTTCTTTCAAGAGTACTAGTTCTGCATGTTCCGCGGGAGAACTTCTGTAAAGTTTGGAAGGTAGGAGACGAGATACTGGCAGAAGTAAAGCTGTGAAGACGGGGCGTGAGTCGTGCTTGGGTAGCTCAGTTGGTAGAGCACTTGCCCGCGAAAAGTCAAATTTTCTTTTCCTCAACCCTATTCTCATGGATTACATGTAAGAGAAAATTCATCATAATTAGTACATAAATTATATAAATACGCGCGTATGTACAAATTGCTCTTTATATTTCCTGTATTACATGTATTCGAGCCCCAGTTACTGGATAGTTATACTATCCTTCTGTTATTATCAAATAGTTAATGCTTTTTTAAGTTTTAAAACAACTTTTTATATGCTTCATATACCCAGGTATGTGATAGAGATATGTACAAGCAATAGTAAAAATGAAAGAAAAATAACTGTTCGTTTCTTAACTTGCGGTCAAATCGTTGACTTCAAATTTTTCTATTGTCTAATATTTAATGCTTTACGGCCTCGAATAAGGTAAATGAATAAAATTCTAAATGAAATTATTTCTGTCGTTACGTGAGTACAGGTGACAGCCTATTGCAGAAATACTTATTAAGGAACTGAAAACTGACATTAACTTATATTACTCTCATTCATTAATATGCTGTAAATCAGACTGTATAATTTACTTTCCGTAGAATTGCACGCCTACCTCACAATTCAAAGAAAATTAAATCTGCCGCGTAATGGCTGCGTATTGTTTCGCGTCAGGGCTGTTATTTCTCGAAGGAGCAGACTTAAGTAAAATCTAAAAACGCTTAAATATTTGAGGTGGAGGCTGCTATTATTATACAAGCAGTCACGAAAGTAATGCATAATACTATGTATACTGAAGCGCCAAAGAAACTGGAATAGGTATGCGTACTCAAATACAGAGTTATGTAAACAGGCAGAATACGGCGCTGCGGTCGGCAACGCCTATATAAGACAACAAGGGTGTGGCGCAGATGTTGGATCGGTTACTGCTGCTACAATGGCAGGTTATCAAGATTTAAGTGAGTTTGAAAGTGGTGTTATAGTCGGTGCACAAGCGTTGGGACACAGCATCTCCGAGGTAGAGATGTAGTGGGGATTTTCCCGTACGACCATTTCGCGAGTGTACCGTGAATATCAGGAATCCGGCAGAACATCATATCTCCGGCATCGCTGCGGCCGGACAAAGATCCTGCAAGAACGAGACCAAAGACGACTGAAGAGAATCGTTCAACTTGAAAGAAGTGCAGCCCTTCCGTGTCACCGTGCGAACCATTCAACAAAACATCATCGATATGGCCTTTCGGAGTCGAAGGCTCACACGTGTACCCTTGATTACTGCGTGACACAAAGCTTTACGCCTCGCCTGGGCCCGTCAACAGCGACCATGGACTGTTGATGACTGGAAACGTGTTGCCTCGTCGGACGAGCCGCGTTTCCGATTGTATCGAGCGGACGGGCGTGTACAGCTATGGAGACAACCTCATGAATCCATGGACCCTGCATGTCAGCAGGGGACTGTTCAAGCTGGTGAGGTCTCTGTAATGGTGTGGGGCATGTGCAGTTTGAGTGATATGGGACCCTGATACATCTAGATACGACTATGACAGGTGACACATACGTAGTATCCTGTCTGATCACCTGCATACATTCATATCCACTGTGCATCCCGACGGACGTGGGCAATTCCAGCAGGACAATGCGACTCCCCATACATCCAGAATTGCTACAGAGTGGCTCCACGAACACTCTTCTGAGTTCAAACACTTCCGCTGACACTCTTATTTAACGTTTTTCCAATAAGACCTAGAAGTTTATAGCACAATTTACTATTCACAGATATTATGGCACAATGTTTATTCTTTGTCTAGATAATTACAATTTATTTCTCGTTATTCTCACATAAATGGCGTTTATCGCCTTCTTCTTTCCGGAAGTTTCCTGGTTCCGGAGCAAACATCGGAACGTGACGAGGTAACAAACATTATGCGAGCGCGGGCCATTTGGAATCAGGTATCACGGCAAGAGCGTGCCTGTACCCCCACCCACTCCCTCCAGCTGACACACTTCGTGCTTCACTCAGTTACTAATATTAAAGTCAATGAAACATATTCTAGTATTTTTTCTTGAAAATATAGGTATTCAATATTAACCCCGTCAATGCTTCGCTGTGAAATGTTAATTGCGTTCACTATATTAAACAAAATGCTATCCCGGCTGCGCCGAACGTCGAAAACATTTTGTTTTTAGATTCGTGAGAAAATGTCAGAATTTTCTTCTTTAAAAGATATTTTCATACAATAAAAAATTGTGATACAGAATTTAAAAACGCCAACAATAGCGCAAATTTTTCGAAGTCATCTTTTGATCATTACAATTAATAAAATAGTAAAAATTATTCAGTGGCATGGTAGCACAACTCTTTGCAAAAGAAATAAGCTTAAAACCGCTGTTTTAGTGCTATCCGCTTAGAAGATGTAGCCAATTATAGAAAGAGCCATGCTTTCAAAAACTCGATATAGCACGAGACACAAGAAATACTCCTTAATTTTTCAAACAGGTACTTTTTTGACTTACCGCGGGCTGTAGCTACAGTAAATAGCAAGTATGGGAACGTGAATGTTAACGAGGTTCTTAATGTGAATATTAACGAGATCGTTAACGGTTTTTCCGATATAATTCGAAATGTAATGAATCATACTTCTAAAAAAACTATCGACCGATCTTTTTAAGCCCTACAACTTCCCAATTTGACATTTTTGGGTCGGACTGTTTTTTCATTTATTTAAGAAAAACTTTTTCTGCCACTTTGCGGATATGTTCGTCATTTGGGATCTAGTTTCATGAAACAGAAACTCTATCTAAAATTTAATTACTTATGCACTCATGTTTTTTGTTTTCAGGTAATAATTTTTACTCCATAATGCTTGGAGTAAAATATTACTGTGGTTTACAGGGTTGACCGGGTTCTCGCTTGCTGTTCTCCGTCAACTACACCAGGACTTCTCTCTGTGCATTAGACTTTCATTTTGTATAAATTGTTCTTGTGCATTGTTTTCAATAAATAAGACGTGTGTCACGTATCAACAAATGACTTCTCATTCAAGTCGATAATAAGAACATCATTTGTGTATTTTTCAATCAACAACGATTTACTATGCCACTGCCTCAAAGAATTGAATGTTAGATTTTATCGTTCCATCAACGTTGAGGTCACGAGTGTTGGGTCGCTAACCCTGTTGGGCAGGACTAGAGGACGAGATGAGCAGTGGCCTTTATGAAGGAGCCAAGCTGGCATTCGCACAGAACGATTTTGGACATTCACGGACAGCAGAACGCGTATTTGAAGTGGACTTGAACTGGACTCTTATATGTATCTAATTCTGTGATCACTGAGACAGCTCTTTCATTGTTACCACCTGAACCCTGTTATATGGATCTAAACGACCGTAATATAGTGCATGTCACGTTTTATTAACCATTCTACTTCTGTTAATTTTCCTTCAGTTTGGTAAGCTGGAGACTGCAGATGATTTGAACTACACATAGCTTCTTTGACCATCCTCGTCTAAGATTCACGATCAGTTCAGTGAACTCGTATGGCATTATTTCTTAACGTGGAACTATTTTTCAAAATGCAGTAAGGACGGACTATTCAATATCATAATGTTGGGTGAAGGTAACTAGTTACTCTTCCATTATCTGTTAAAGTAAAGGCTGTTAACTACACCTTTTGATATTTCCCTGTCACATATTTTTGCAATCTGTTGTTATAAAATATTATTTTTCACTTTTTCACGGCAAAAACTATTTTGCAAGGTAAACACTATGATGTACTTGGCCTTTTATGAAACACGAATATTCTGATTACAATTATTATTATTAGATTTCTATCTCATAATATAAATAATATAAATAACATGCAAACTGTAAGATATTTTCAATGTATGAGAACAAAATTCATGTTGGTGGTTTCTTTCCAGAAGAGCAGCACTTTATACAGCCCAAAATTTGCGATGAATTATATAATATGCCCAAATGACGTAGACCTTCATAACTCTAAATTTTATTGTTACTATACTATACACGATGTCGTCATAATGGAAGTATTGTAGGAAACACAACAGTAAACATTCTGGAACGAATTTCACGTCTCATAGTATCCTTAGACTAGAGTAATCCCAATACTGCATCGCTCTGACCATGAGTTCGTCTGTATTATGTCGGTACACCTCCCATTCATCTTATTATCAAATTATAAAAGTGCGGGGGGCGTTGAGCCCTGAAGAAAGGACAAGTTATATAAAGCATTAACAGTTTAACTTGGTTTAAATTTTAAAAGTGAAACTTATCTTAAAACAGTAGAAACGGTTAAAAGTTAGTTTCATTACGAGAGAAAGAGTGAGACACATTAGAAAAAACTGCTGTATTAGACAGGACTGCAGTAACTTATAAATTATTCAACAATATTGAAACTATTAGTTTTTTTATATGCTGTGTTCTCGTAGTCTGAGAGTAAATTGAACAAGGAACGAACGTGCGATTTAACTTGGAGGCATGGCTTTTACACCGTCCAGTACATACGTATGCTTTACCACACTATCTCCCATATTGCCCTCCGATATGTGGTATTTTTGGTCAGCTTGTATGCGCTACTGATTAGTTGTACATGCTCCGAGACCGTTCCAGGTCGTCGACTCTGCTATCCTTCGACGTATGTCCGTGACGTTGTATTTACCGCATCGGTTACTCCAGTCTCTTACAGGCCACCGGTCATATTATTCGAAGTGTCTCCTGCAGTTTTACGTAGCAACAAATACTTCGAATTCTTTTGTTTCTTCCTGCCTCTCCTCGTAGTTACGTAACGTACTACAATCCTTAGCGTCTTCTATACAGCTGTTCATCCTCATTAGATTTTTTAGGTAAACTAATAATTTAGACTATATTTTACATCTATTTATAATCTATAAACAAAAAGTTGACATCTACATCGTAAGTAAAATATCTCAACACTGTATTATTAAGAAATTCGAAGCCTATGTTTTGGGTACGTATCAAAACTAAAACAAAAGAGCCGTGAAAATATATTTTGTTTGGTTTGCAATGTAGTTAAATGATGTGGTGCCTAGTTCAAAATACTTTCGCCTTTGACATCAATCTAATTATCCTACATGTGGACGATAAAGTAACCATTAGAAGCAAGAAGAAGAAATCACTTAATAAGTCTGCTCTTAGACAAGACACTAAAATAAAACATGTGTTGATCCTTGTCACACATTCAGTTAATAATGACGTTTTATTTTCTCGTAATGGACAAAGTCAAAGCGAAATCTCACATTTATAGCTTGTACTTGATATTCAAAATACTATGTACTACCTCCTCTCTTACAAGTTCTGTAAGTTTATAACTAGAATTTCCCAACACCCTGTGTAAGATCCCGAATTAGTCATTTTGATTCCACTGAATATACCTTCCACTATTTCTCTGGCTGTGTTTTGAAATATTCGGATTACAGTGTTTCACCTACTTTTTTTAAGTAGTCTGCTTATGGCAAATAAGGATGTGCAAATCATAACATTCTTTTGGAGAAAATGATTATGGCTCTCGAGGTAGAATGAATAAGTGGTTCATTTCATATTTAACTGATTGGAAGCAAATGTCTGATAGCTCAAACATCTCTCACCATGAATCTACTTCTGAATGAAAACAAATTACTGTTGGTGTTCTATAGCGTTCAAATTTGGGTCTGCTCCTGTTTTTGCTCTGTATAAACGACCTTCTGTCTAACACTGATAAAGTAGAAACATTATTTTTTGTTGATGATGTAAGTATTACAATGAAGTCCAACTGAACTACAAAGACAGAAGGAACAAAAATGAAATATTAGGAACTATTGTTGATTGGTTTTCGGTAAATGGTCTATCATTTATCCCAGTAAAACACATTTCCTTGAATCATTTACCAGACAAGACACACCATCTTCAGTAACAATACAGCATGGGGAAAAGGAAATATATAAAACTAACTCTTCAAAATTGCTGGGTGTGCCTATCGGTCGGAACTTGAATTGGAAATCACTAATATTTATCTTCTGAAATACCTGCGTCCGACATTTTCTCTATGCGTAATTACTGATTTTGATGATGGAAGCATCAGAATATCAACTTAGTTTGAATGCTTCCAATCACTGATGTCATATGGAATCTTTCTCTGGTGAAATTCTGCCCCGAGACACAAAGTACTAATTGCAGAGAAATGTGCTGAAGCATAATGTCTGCTGTCCATACTCTAACTCCGTGTAGGCAGCCTTGCAGTACATTTACTCTCTTAGGAAGAATCAGGTACAATTTGTAACTAGTGGTAACATTCATAAACATAACACTACGAACAATAAAAGTCACCACTGTTAACAATTTTGCCCTGCTCTCGCGCACAAATATACAACGTACACAGCCACAATTTTTTAAAAAATTGACTCTATCTTTCTGACTTAAAGCTGCTTGAAAATAATCGAAGGCTTCAAAAAACTGAGCTTATACCTGCTTTAACTTACTACATAAGGGCAAGCAGGAGGCGAATACAGATATCTTTTATCACCGCTTTTTGACTGCTGATAGCAAGTCCACTTATTATTAAAACTGTTATTTACATATTTAGGGTATAGTTCTTCATCACATTATCAGATAAAATACTTAATACAGATTATCTCATCAAATAATTTCATCTTAACAGTGGTTCTCATTGTTAAGATTGAAATGACTTGACATGATATTTTGTGTTAAGTACTTTTATCTGATATTCTGATGACGAAGTGTGCCCGAAGATCAAAAATAAAGTTTGAATAACAAACCAACAAGCGCTGATAAAATTCCGCTTCTATCGTAGATGAATGTCTGAATAGGTGGCATGTATATGGTTGGGTTATATTTGTCAAATTTTGCTGTAGCTGTAGATAAGAAGCATGTAGCCATGTTATCATAGAGAAAATGTCTCTTACTTGAAAACCTACGGAAACATTGCACTTTACAGTGAGTTGCCATGATTATGGAACATGGAAAAAATTCTGACATCTACTACGCCATCCACAAGGAATTAGCTTGGTACTGAAACTAATAGTAGATGTGACAGAAGTAGGAGCAGATGAAGACTAAATTCTGCGAACGTAGAGGGTTGGTTGACGTAGGTCTATAGAGCTGAAAGGATTAAGATGGATGGCTACCTTAAATCAGTCGAATTACTAATGAGAAAAAAGTCTGTGCTGTCAGAAGATACTGCATCCGGAACTGTACACAAACTGCTGTTGGATTGGAGTGAAACTAATATACAATCGCACGAAAGAGATGTCAAGACGGTAAGAGGTGATAATTAATTATATCACATGGTCCCGCACAGTGGTCTAAGGACTCTAATGCTGGAATGTCATATTAGCCACATGCAGATTTTCATTGCCAACAATGTGCTTTTCTTCAGAGGATCTGCTGCAAGCATTGTACTCAACACGAGATAGCTGAAATTATTGGTATTTTGCTATTGTGTTGACTGGACTGCATTCCACTTTCAATAAGTGACAAGTCCCATGTGCTGAGACACGTATGATTCAGAAAACATTTGTGGCACATAGAGACTTTACAGAGCGCTGTTGTTTTATATAATAAAGTGTCAGTATCTTTCTTCTTCGTTCCTGTGAAAAAACAAGAATAGAACAAAAGAAAGTCAACTGTATACTTTTGTACTATCATAGAAGGTTCAGTACACGATTTCCAAGAAAACAGTAAATTGGAAGCTAATTTCACGAACATAAAGCTTGAACACTTCTACTGCCATCAACGAACATTTCGCAGGGATCACGGACATAAGAGGAATTAGGGCTCGTAAGAAAGCTTATAGATAGCCGCTTTTCCCTCGCTCCCTTTTGCGAGTGGAACAGCGAAGGAAATGACTCTAATGGAGATGGTGTAAGAAAATCTCTGACAGCTCGCAGGAGTGGTGCCAGTTTTCAGCTGCAAAGCGCTGATGGCTTCAGACGGAAACAGTTGTCCTCTACAGAGCTGTGACAACGCTGAGGCGTTGCCGTAGAGGCGTTTACAAAGTCGCACTAAGTTATTGGTTGAGTTAAGCCTGAGGAACTGCCTCACCCAGTTCAGGGATTAACTTACTTTCCACTTGAGTCATTAATCTTCTGACTGGTTTAATGCGGCCCGACACGAATTCCTTTCCTGTGCAAATCTCTTCATCTCAGAGTAGCATTTGCAATCTAGGTCTTCAACTATTTGCTGGATGTATTTCAATCTCTGGCTTCCTCTGCAACCCTCTACAGCTCCTTCTAATATCATGGAAGTCACTCCCTAATGTCATAACAGCTGTCCTAAAATCCTGTCCCTTCTCCTTGACGGTGTTTTCCACATACTCCTTTCCTCTCCGATTCTGCACAGAACCTCCTCATTCCTCACCTTGTCAGTCCATCTAATTTTCAACATTCGTCTGTAGCACCACATTTCAATTGCCTCGGTTCTCTTCTGTTCCTATTTTCCCACAGTCCTTGTGTCACTACTATACAATGCTGTGCTCCAAACGTACACTCTCAGAAATTTCTTCTTCAAATTAAGGCCTATGTTTGATACTAGTAGACTTCTCTTGGCCAGGAATGCTCTTTTTGCTAGTGCTAGTCTGCTTTTGATGTCCTCCTTGCTCCGTCATTGGTTATTTTGCTGCCTCTGTAGCAGAATTTCTTAACTTCATCTACTTCGTGAGCATCAATCCTGATGCTAAGTTTCTTGCTGTTCTCATTTCTACTACTTCTCATTACCTTAGTCTTTCTTCGATTTACTCTCAATCCACACTCTGTACTCATTAGACTGTTCATTACATTCAGCAGAACATGTAATTCTACTTCACTTTCACTCAGTATAGCAATGTCGTCGGCGAATGGTATCACTGATATTCTTTCACCTTGAATTTTAATTACGCACTTGAACCTTTCTTTTAATCATTGTTTCTTCGATGTGCAGACTGAATAGTGGGGGCGAAAGACTACATCCCTGTCTTACACTACTGGATCCCCTATCTATCCTAAATCCTCTCCTGTTTCTTTTCCTATCACGTCATCAGACAAGTCTCTCCCTCATAGAGGCCTTCTGTGTACTCTTTCCACCTATCTGTTCTCTCCTCTGCATTTCACAGTGGGATTCCTGTTACACTCTTAATGTTACCACCCTTGGTTTTAATTTTACCGAAGGTCATTTTGATTTTCCTATATGCTGAGTCAGTTCTTCCGACAATCATTTCATTTTCGATTTCTTCACATTTTCCATAGAGCCATTTCGTCTTAGCTTCCCTGCACTTCCCATTTATTTTATTCCTCAACGACATGTATTTATGTGTTCCTAAATTTCCCTGAATATTTTCGTACATCATGTTTTCGTCGACCAACTGAAGTAATTTTTCTATTACCCATGGTTTCTTCGCCGTTACCTTATTTGTAACTACGTTTTTATTTCCAACTTCTGTGATTGCCCTTTCTGTAGATGTCCATTCCTATTCAACTGTACTGCCTACTAAGCTATTCCTTATTGCTGTATCTATAGCCTTAGAGAACTTCAAGCGTATCTCATCATTCCTTAGTACTTCCGTATCCTACTTCTTTGCCGTTTGTTCTACCTGACTAATCTCTGAAACTTCAGCCTACTCTTCATCACTACTACATTGTGATCTGAGTCTATATCTGCTCCTGGGTAGTATCCGATTTCGGAATCTCTGTGTTACCATGATGTAATGTTACTGAAATCTTCCCATATCACCTGGCCTTTTCCAAGCATACCTCCTCCTCTTGTGATTGTTGAATAGAGTATTCGTTATTTATTACAGGACTCAGTTAATGTTTCTCCTCTCTCACTCCTAATACCAATCGCATATTCTCCTGTTACCTATTTTTCTACTCCTTCCCCTCCAACTATATTCCGGTCTCCCAACGATTAGATTTTCATCTCCCTTTACGAAATGTATTACCCTTTCAATATCCTCATATGTTTTCTCTATCTTCTCATTTTCAGCCTGCGACGTCGGTATGTATACTTCAACTATCGTCTTGGGTGTTGCTTTGCTGTCGATTCTGATAAGAAGAACCCTATCACTGAACTGTTTATAGTAACACACTCTCTGCCCTACCTTCCTATTCATAACGAATCCTACTTTCGTTATACATTTTCTGCTGCTGTTGATATTATACTATACTCATCTGCCAGAAATCCGTGCATTGTTTCTATTTCACTTCACTGACCCCTACTACAATGAAGAGCCAAATAAACTGGTACACATGTATAATATCGTGCAGGGCACCCGCGAGCAAGCAGAAGTGCCGCAACACCACGTGGCATGGACTATTAGACTAATGTCTGAAGTAACGCTGGAGGGAATTAATACCATGAATTCTGCAGGGCTGTCAATAAATCTGTAAGAGCAGGAGGAGGTGGAGACCTCTTCTGAACAGCACGTAGCATGGCATCTCAGATATGCTCAATAATGTTCATGTCTGGGGAGTTTAGTGGTCAGCTTAAACTCAGAAGAGTGTTCCTGGAGCCACCCTGTAGCAATTCTGGACGAGTTGGGTGTCGCATTGTTCTGCTGGAATAGCCGAAGTCCGTCGGAATGCACAATGGACGTGAACAGATGCAGGTGGTCAGGCAGGATGTTTACCTATGTGTAATGTGTCAGAGTCGTATCTAGATGTATCAGGGGTCTCACTCATATCACACCAACTGCACACGACCCACACCATTAGAGAGCCTACACCAGATTGAACAATCCCCATGCTGACATGCAGGATCCATGGATTCATGAGATGTCTCCATACCCATACACGTCCATCCACTCGATACAATTTGAAACGAGACTCGCCCGACAAGCCAACAGGTTTCCAGTCATCAACAGTCCAATATCGCTGTTGAGGAGCACAGGCGAGGCGTAAAGCTTTGGGTCGTGCTGTCATCAAGGGTACACGAGTGGGTATTCAGTTGTGAAAGCCCATATCGATTATGTTTCATTGAATGGTTCGCACGCTGACACTTGTTGGTGGCCCAGCATTGAAATCTGCAGCAATATGCGGAAGGGTTTCACTTCTGTCACGTTGAACGATTCTCTTCAGTCGTCGTTCGTCCCATTCTTGCAGGACCTTTTACCCAACCGCAGTGATGTCGGAGATTTGATGTTTTACCAGATTCCTAATATTCATGGTACACTCGTGAAATGATCGTACGGGAAAATCCCAACTTCATCGCTACCTCGGAGATGCTGTGTTCCATCACTCGTGCGCCGACTATAACATCATGTTAAAATTCACTTCAGTATTGATAAACTGCCATTGTAGCAGCAGTAACCGATACAACAACTTCGCCAGACACTTGTTGCCTTATATAGGCGTTGCCGACCCCAGCGCCGTCTTCTGCCTTTTCACATATCTCTGAAAACGCATGCCTATACCAGTTTCTTTGGCGCTTCAGTGTACATCTAGAGTGGGCCTTTGGATTTCCCTTCTTAGATTATGTAGCTTCCCTACCACGTTCAAGCTTCTGAAATTCCACGCCCCGACTCAAATAACGGTATCCTTACTTTGGTTATTCAATGTTTTTCTCATGGTCACCTCACTCTTGGTAGTCCTCTCCCAGAGATCCGACCGGAGGACTATTGCGGAATTTTTTGCTAATGGAGAGATCATCACGACACTTTTTCAGTTACAGTTCACGTGTCCTGTGGATACATGTTATGTGTCTTCAATGCAGTGATTTCCATTGCCTTCTGCGTCGATATGTCATTGATCATTGCTGATTCTTCCGCCTTCAGGGGCAGTTTCCCACCTGGAGGACAAGAGAATGCCCTGAACCTCTGTTCATTCCTCTGCCCTCTTTGACAAGGCAACTGACCGAACAGGATCGAGGAGATTTTTTATTACTAATCAAAGACGCTACCCCTAGACTTTGGGTGCATCAACTTTTGCCAACTCAACTATAGTAGTGGTTGAAGGTAACCTCCACCGCGCACCATACTGTAACTTGCGGAGTATGTATGTAGATTTAGATGTAGATGCAGACTGGCTTGTTTCCAAGTAAGAGTGGTCGAGGAAAGGAGTACAGAGGGGAAAGTGTTTGGTTCAGGAATTGGAGGAGGAGGGAGATAGAGGGGAGAGGACGGTGAGATGCGTGTCGAGGGGAGTGGAGGGTAGGGGAGAGGGGAGCAGAGGGGAGAGCAGGAGAAGGGGAATGGGAAGGAGAAATGGGGAACGTCAACGGTCAAATTTGATCCAGAATGCCCATTGAATTTCTGCTTCAGGTATGTTGAGTATTCAGCTATATCACAGTATTATATGAAAACAAAAACATGATACTAGTATTATTTTATGGGATACATCTCAATTCTCTCCTCAGATGTCGCCAAGGTGAGGAACATGTAATATGTGACAGGTACCAAGGTTGCAGTCCCATTGTGACCAAACCCTCTCCATGGGGTCTTACGCTGCGTCCTTGATGACTGTGACAAAGTCGCTTCTCAAATCAAAGGACATTGTTGGAAGTTTGTTCACGACGAAACCATGGCAAGTGGATGCAGGTCCAATGAATGAAGTTGATATGTAGGACAGTGTCACTGGCCAAATCAGCAGTGGAAAAATGATCCCTTGCTGATCCTTCTCCTCCATGACTCGTTATAGGCCGATATTCCAACAATGAATTTACGTAATAGTTCTATCATGTAGCCGCGCGGGGTAGCCGTGCTGTCTGAGGCGTCTTGCACGGTTCGGGCGGCTACCCCCGTCGGAGGTTCGAGTCCTCCCTCGGGCATGGGTGTGTGTGTTGTCCTTAGCGTAAGTTAGTTTCAGTTAGATTAAGTAGTGTGTAAACTTAGGGACCGATGACCTCAGTAGTTTGGTCCCATAAGATCTTACCACGTATTTCCAAATTTTTCCATCATGTAACATCAGTTTTCCTTATTTTAACGCTTGTCTTTTACTTATCAATGAGTTTACGATCATACAATCCAGTAACCGTACTCTTTGCTAAATACCTATTACATCCACCTCCTTTTCTCTCTCCAGACATACACACACACACACACACACACACACACTGTTAAATATATAGGTTATCGGAGAGATTCTTTTTGGGAATTGGATCACCCAGTGTCATTCTTCGATTCCCCCGTGCAACAAAAAAGTTCAGTAGTAACTTTAAAGAGGGTCGGCAATAGAGAGAGGCATTGTGGTAGTGTGACGTCACCTGTATCCTAAGTTCAGAAACAGACGAACTAGGATTTCCGCTCCACATTTCAATCGCTGGCAGCCGAGCACAATGTACCTGATGTCCACTTGCTCTCCGGACTTGCAACACAACGAGCCCAGTCTGCTATTACATGAGAGTATTTTTTCTAGCGGATTGCGCCTGTGGTCTAGGGGTCAGCCGGCACGGTAGCTCAGCGTGTTCGGTCAGAGAGCCGGTTGGCCTCTGTAATAAAAAACTGAGTGGAAGGTGGAAGGATCAACCACCGAACTTGAACAGGATGTCTTACGACGTCCGCAACGACCAAACACAACGATAAAAAAAAAGGTAGCGTCTTTGATTCATAATCAAAACGTCTTCGGTCTCAGGTTGGTTAGAATCCCGCCGCTACTTAACTTTTGATTAATAAACAGCATTAGTGGCCGAAGACATCCGGTATAAGAAGTCAGCCTCATTCTGCCAAAGGCCTTATCAAAGAGGGTGGAGAAGCGGACAGAGGTTCAGGGCACACTCTTGTCCTAGGGGTGGGAAACTGCCCCTAAAAGGCGGAAGAATCAGCAGTGATCAAAGGCTTGACGATGCAGAAGGCAATGGAAATCACTGCATTAAAGACACGTAACGAGTATCCACAGGGCATTTGGCCTGCAATTGAAGAAGTGTCATGGAAGGATGTGGTCGCGGAAGTTCACGACCACGTCGAGGTCCGTATTCAGCGAGTTTAAGTTGAATGGATCGAGTAGTGTAAACGCCACCATTGTGTGTGTCCGTACGCCCAAGTGACCTCATGGTAACCAGCTGTTACTTGGCGATTCATACTGGGACGTTTGCCTTGCCTGACTTGATCGAGAGCGACCGTTGGGTGGTCGTTCGGTCGGTCGTCTCAACGGAGGACGTGTATTTGGTCCTCCGACGGCTTCTGGGTTCTCTGTGTTTGTGTCGACTTGTAATTCGTCCTTGTTGCTCCACAGTGACTGGTTTTAGTATTGTTTGAGTTGTTTGTGGAATTGTTTCCGCGGATCCGTGTGTATCTAGTGTGATTTTGAATGAGCAGTCATTTTAGCGATGTCTGCGTACTGGATTCGTGGAGGCAACTTGTGATTACCTCAGATTATTCTTGCGTTTGAACATGTTATCTTGTATAAAGTTTGTCGTTTTACGATGTCGAGAGTGTAGTCCGCCTGTCTGCCAGGCATGGGTTGTTCTATTATGCGTTAGGCATCGGACGTTAGGTAGATTTTGCGAGAGTGTTGGTCTTGCGTTTAACTGTGACTGGTTTGAGTTGCCATCCTGTTAAGTGAGTATAACAATGGGCTGCCTGTCTCACCTTACTTACGTTTGGCGGACTTTCCCAGGTCGATCCTTGGAACACTGTCTGTGGATCGCTCCCTTTTTGATTTGGTCTGATTATGTCAATTGTTTAAAAAATAATATTTTGTTTAAATTATTCCTATTGCTTGTGGCCTTCAGCCGACAAATAATTTGAATTATTCTTAATAAGGCCTTCAGCCGTCAGTTTAGCTTGTGTTACAGTCAATTTTTTAAAAAAAATGATTGTTTTAAAAATGATTTTGGTATTTTCAACGTGTAATTGTCTTCCTCACTTGTTATTCAGGCCTTCAGCCGTTAATTGCTCTGAAGTATTGCCCGTGGCCTTCAGCCGACAAATAATTTGAATTCTTTCTTAATAAGGCCTTAAACTGTTAGTGTAGCTTGGGTTACAGTCAATTTTTTTAAAATGATTATTTTAAAAATTATTTTGGTGTTTTCAACCTGTAGTTGTCTTCCTCACTTGTAATTCGGGCCTTCAGCCGCTAATTGTTCTGAAGTATTGCTGTGGCCTTCAGCCGACAAATGCTTTTGAATTCTTTCTTAATAAGGCCTTCAGCCGTCAGTGTAGCTTGTGTTAGTCTTTTTTTTTTTTTAATGATTGTTTAAAAAAAAATTATTTCCTTAAATAAAATGTATGTGTTTAATGTGCAACCAACGGTAACTGATTAGGCTCCATCCACACCTTTTCCTGCTTTCCCTAAGTCCCACGTATCGGTTTTTTTTTCTTTTTTTTGGTAAGGAGATGGCTTTAACCGTGAAGGAGAACATAGGCTACTTTAGAAAGTGTGCCGTACAAGATTGTTACTAATTTGCAGAATATTACGCCAATTAAGGAAAAATATTTACTCTCTGAAAAAGCTATTTACTTTTTGATTTTTGAACGCTATCATATTGCTGAAATTGCTTTACTTCATTAATAAGTGCTGCGTGATACGATAAAATGTAATGACTACAGTGCTTACATAATCTTCAATGTATTTCTTCCGTACTTCCACACTATTTGTTGCATAACATAGGCATCACGTTGCATAAGGCATAACTACTAAGCGCACTATCCAGTATTTTAGAACGAGAGGACTTAGTGATCTGCAACAGGCTTTACACGTAATTTCAAACTTTTACGATTTTTTTCTCGCTGACAACCCCCACAAAATGATGAAAGCAAAAATGGTTATCACTTACTACACTTTTGCTATTCGAGCAGCAAAACCTGTCGCGTCAGGCGTGATGTTATGGCGTTTACATCTATTGCTCCATTGCTACTAACTGTATTCGCAACATCGTTAGCAGACGGTATCCACATAAGCTGTCGAATGTATCTACAAAATTATATCATGGAAAGACGCATAGTTCACGAGATATGAGGGAAGAAGGAGATAGACAGAAGGTGCTGGAGGATGAGACTGACAGAGAGAGGGGGGATTAGCAGGACAGAGAGAGGGGAAGGAGAAGATAGACCAACAGAACTGATATAAGGACAAAGCAAGGTAACGCGGGGTACTCAGCTAGTTACTTAATAAAAATAACGCAACTCGAAGTGCATTTATTCGTCACTGAGACTTCTCGTGAACGAAACGACAAAACAAAACCCACAGCAGCTTAGGAACTGTCAGCAGCGCGAGAGTGCTCCCATCTCTGATGCTATGAGCAACAGAGAAAATTCTGGAAAACCGGGGACGTCCAATTAGACTGTACTGATATCCGATGTCAGTACCCTTACACCCGGCAATGGTACATGGCTGAAATGAACGACATTTAGAAATGGCAAAAAATACTAAACCTTCGGTTATGTTCAAGTAACAGCTTGAGATTACTCTGAACGGGATATACTAATTTTGCACATGTTAATTGAATGGGTCTGTCGTTGATTCATAGCACGTTTTGTCACGGGACAATGTAAATACAATATAACAGTGCCACCTTATGGACAAGTAAACCAAACTTGCATCATGACTTCCTAGTAATCAGAACCGTCCTCCTTGTTTCCTTGCACCAAAGAAAAAATGTAAACCTAAATAAACAGCACACTATATGTAAACTTGTATGTATGTTAGTTGTAAATAAGTTGGTAAACATATTCTAGACAAAGAGGTATGCAAGTTTATTTCAATATCTCTTTAAGATGGCTTCTCCGATCCCAGGTTCTGCATCTCAAATTGTTCAGTGAAGTATTCCCAGTGTCCTGTTACATTTTTGTACGCTCTTACGGAAACACTCTGTATTTATTTTCAGCGGTCGTGAAAAAAAAGTTACGTTACAAAAAAGCCAATAACTTGTGTTAATTCCGTGTATTCGAGAGCCACTGTAGCATGTGTGTGTCCGTGGAAAACCGGCGTCCGTTGTCTCGAAGTAGCACTGGTGCCTCGCGATGTGGAGGTCGCGAGTTGGAATACTCTCTCAGATACAGACGTCGTTTTAAATTGTGGCGTTACAGTTTGTGTCCTTTACAAATGTAGATATCAATGACAGAAATCCTTACACCCGTGTAGACCACTTGTTAAAGGAAAGATGAGCGGCGTAACACATATCATGATTTACATTGCTTGACAAAAAAAGTGGAACATCTAGAAGACATGGTTGGACACTGTTGTGTACATAGTTCCGCGTAGTCAGCGCGTACACAACTTTCCCACTAGAGCGCGCCCCGCTAAGCACAACAGCGCAGGTGCAGCGCTCGTCCGTCTCCGCACTACGAGATGGCGCTACCATAGAGATGGACCAAATTCTTCTTCCGCCGATCCGCGTATTAATATGTAACGCAGCCAATGAGATTGCTGCTAACGTAGAACCTTTTCTCCTCGCGGATCACGCTCGCGCAGTGATACATGAGCGCGCGAGGTATTATAACGAATGTACAGACCTCCAATTAGTCAGCCTGCATTTATCTGCACCAGTCTGTACGAGTTCTACATTTGTCTGTACCAGTCTATAGTCAAGTTCCAGTCTGCGCCTAATAAGATTACCATATTCCTGTACATAGCCATGAAGAGAAATATATAGACACTTTTGTCAAGTATCAGAGATATGTGAGAATAAGATTAACGTACCAATACCAAGGGAACTTCAGATTGCCAATTGTAAATAGCATCCAGAACCAAGTTAAGTAATTTTTATGCTTATTATTATTTTAATAAATGTGTGCGAAAATTAATCAAGTTCTGTTTAAAGTTGGTCACCGTCAATCTGCTACTCTAAGCGTGCAAGTGGCATTTCTATCGTCTGACCTAACGGCGGAAGATAAACACGCCACGATAAGACCACGAGACACGTTGCTGACACTCGCCTACTTCGTTAGAGCGACAAGTCAAATAATCTGATGGTGTGTGTACTGAAGGTCTTACAGTACGCACACCACAGACACCATTCTAAATTCGTACACACACGCAACATCAGCAGCGAGTAAATGATTGGCGTTATATTTGTGAGTGACAAGTTGCAAGTTGAACAGCCAGTTGAGTGCGATAGTGTTGTTCGTGTTTAGTATTGTTACCAGGCCGGGTAGGATATATGAGAGGCGTGAAGAGCGTCAGATATTGAGTGATTGCTGTGAAGGACAAGGCGATTCCGCGTACTCGTACGATACAGTGTTATTAGCGCCTGGCGGGATTTGAAAATGCCCTCATAGTACGTCTCTATTTGGCCGGCTGGCCAAACCGTGCATTATCCAGATTTGTGCGACATTCGAATGTATTGGTGACTCGATATTGTACAGCATGGGAATTTGAGATCACATATACCCATCGTGTACGTTTCCGGTCGGTCACGTCCGACCATCTTAAGCAAGGATCGCCGTACTGTGCTCCAGGCACGCCGTCACCACATCTCATCTGCGTCTGCCGTCCGAGAACAAGAAATGGACTCCATGCAGTATTTTGTGCCGTACCGCACCATTTATCGAAAACTGGCTGCACCCGACTAGGATGCTACCGTCCCAAGCGTAGGCTGACGTTAACACAAGACGTTAACACAAGACAAACGGCTGCGTTTGGAGTGTTATCTTGATGACTCGCGGTTTTGCACTGTCCCAGAAAATGAGCATCGGCGACGTTAGCGGCGGGCTGGAGGGAGGTCCCATTCTTCCAACGTTTTGAAGAGGCACAGTGGTGTTACTTAAGTAGTTGCGATGTAGGGAACCAAGTGACATGACTTCAGGTGAAGGCTGGAAGTGATTGAGGAAATTCTGACGGCACAGCTGTACGTCACGGACATACTGCATCCTCATGTGGGGAACCATGGGATATGATTTCAGGTCGAGGCTGGTAGTGATCGAAGGAACCCTGACGGCAAAGCTGTACGTCACGGATTCGACAGCGTTGTGGTGCCGTTTTCATCCAGACCTTGCTCGTCCAAAAATGGTACGCATCTCTACAAAAGAGTGTGCGTGATGTTGAGGTACACCCATGGCGAACAAGATCCCTACATCTGTGCCCGATGGAACATGTGTGGCACCATCTCGGTCGTCAACTCCGTTCCAGTGCAAATATACACAGTTGTGGGCCAGCTTACCTCGGGATAGCGTACAACGGCTACATGACATTTCCCAACCGCATCAGGGCACGCATCCTGACCAGGTGGGTGTAACGTCATACTCAAAAGAGGGCTCGCTCTGCCAAGTTCTTTGTAACCTTAACCTGATTTTGTAATCACTGATATAACATCACATGAACTTAGTCTTGGTACTGACTTCCTTCTTGCAGAAGAGAGTAGATCGTAGCTGAGCGCTCACTGCATTAGCTTTGCTACACCTCGCTTCCAGTTCTTTCACTATGTTGCCATCCAGTGAGAATATGCATCCTAAGTACTTGAAACCGTCCACCTGTTCTAACTTTGTTCCTCCTATTTGGCGCTCAATCCGTTTATATTTCTTTCCCACTGACATTACTTTCGTTTTGGAGATGCTAATCTTCGTACCATAGTCCTTACATTTCTGATCTAGCTCTGAAATATTACTTTGCAAACTTTCAATCGAATCTGCCATCACAACTAAGTCATCCGCATATGCAAGACTGCTTATTTTGTGTTCACATATCTTAATCTCACCCCGCCAGTCTACTGTTTTCAACGTATGATCCATAAATAATATGAACAACAGTGGAGACAGGTTGCAGCCTTGTCTTACCCCTGAAACTACTCTGAACCATGAACTCAATTTACCGTCAACTCTAACTGCTGCCTGACTATCCATGTAAAGACCTTTAATTGCTTGCAAAAGTTTGCCTCCTATTGCACAATCTCGTAGAACAGACAATAACTTCCTCCTAACCTGTCCAAAATACTTGTCATATCCTTCTTACCTCCCTTTCGAAGACTGCTAATTACACTCCAGAATGGTTTTCCAGCAGCTTGACCCATAGTCTCCAATCTGTTTCCAAAGTCTCCCCAAGATTTCTTCTTGGATGCTGCAATTATCTGTTTGGCTTTGTTTCTTTCTTTAACATAACTTTCTCTGTCTACCTGAGTTCTAGTATGTAGCCATTTTTGATACGCCTTCTTTTTCCTTTTACAGGCTGCCTTGACTGTGTCATTCCACCAAGCTGTTTGTTTCATCCTACTTTTACACACTACTGTTCCAAGACATTCTTTAGCCACTTCTAGTACTGTGTCCCTGTACCTTGTCCATTCCTTTTCCAATGACTGTAATTGACTACATTCAACTAACTGGTACTTTTCTGAGATCGCTGTTATGTACTTGTGCCTGATTTCCTTATTCTGAAGTTTCTCCACTCTTATCCTCCTACATATGGACCTGACCTCCTGCACTTTCGGCCTCACAATCCCAATTTCACTGCAGATTAAATAATGATCAATGTCATCAAAGAATCGCCTTAATACACGTGTGTCCCTCACAGCCTTCCTGAATTCCTGATCTGTTATTATATAGTCAATGACAGATCTGGTTCCCCTGCCTTCCCAAGTATACCGGTGAATGTTCTTATGTTTAAAAAAGGAGTTTGTGATTACTAAGCCCATACTGCCACAGAAATCCAAGAGTTGTTTCCCGTTCCTGTTGGCCTCCATATCCTCTCCAAATTTACCCATAGCCTTTTCATACCCTTCTGTTCGATTTCCAATCCTGGCGTTAAAATCACCCATGAGCAGAACACTGTCCTTGTCCTTTACTCTAACAACTACATCACGGAGTGCCTTATAAAAACTATCCATCTTATCTTGGTCTGTCCCTTCACAATGCGAATATACTGACACAATCCTAATTTTCTTGCTAGACACTGTCAAATCTATCCACATCAGTCGTTTGTTTACATACTTTATTGCAACTACGCTGGGTTCCATTTCTTTCCTGATGTAAAGCCCTACACCCCATTGTGCTATTCCTGCTTTGACTCCTGACAGGTAGACCTTGTATTCTCCCACTTCCTCTTCTTTCTCACCCCTTACCCGAATGTCACTAACAGCTAAAACGTCCAGCCCCATTTTACTTGCAGCCTCTGCCAGCTCTACCTTCTTCCCAGAGTAGCCCCCATTGATATTAATAGCTCCCCATCTCATTATCATTTGTTTGCCAAGTCGCATCTTAGGAGTCCCTGGTTTGTCAGTTAGAGGTGGGACTCCGTCACCTCCAAAGGTCCGAGGCATTTTGCTCTGATTGTTGACAGCATCATATTTCAAGTACCAGGGAAGCAGGTTGCTAGCCCTACTTGCCCCGAGTCCCATTGATTTTTACCCCTAACGGTTGAGGGACTAACCGGTGGATTTGGTAGTCTTTGCCGTATGAGCACAAAGGTGGCCACGACTCAGAATATGTCCGAGATGCCCAGCCTTATTCCAAAGTAACTGGTATCCCGACTGTCGGGACCACTTACTTGGCCACTCATACGTTGCCCGTGGTTCATGAACTAGGACATGACTACAGGAACCCACACACATACTCTCACCGTTCAATCTTTCGACCAACTTTGTTCTATGGGAGCGAAAGCTGGGTGGATTCAGGTTACCTTATCAACAAGGTTGAGGTTGCGGATATGAAAGTAGCTAGGATGATTGCAGGTAGATGGGAACAATGGCAGGAGGGAGTCCACAATGAGGAAATCAAAGGAAAACTGGGAATGAACTCTATAGATGTAGCAGTCAGGGCGAACAGGATTAGATGGTGGGGTCATGTTACACGCCTGGGAGAAGCAAGGTTACCCAAGAGACTCATGGGTTCAGCAGGAGAGGGTAGGAGGAGTCAGGGCAGACCAAGGAGAAGGTACCTGGATTCGGTTAAGAATGATTTTGAAGTAATAGGTTTAACATCAGAAGAGGCACCAATGTTAGCACTGAATAGGCGATCATGGAGGAATTTTATAAGGGGGCTATGCTCCAGACTGAACGCTGAAAGGCATAATCAGTCTTAAATGATGATGATGATGATGATACTCTCTCTACCCATGAAATTTTATTCCGTTCCCTCATTCCCTTCTGGATGATTCTGTCAAACAGTGCATATCAGAAACATAATATACCACCACAAGTAGGGTAAAGTAAGACAAATTACCGAGTTTATCGCCTTCAGAGGAGCATGAGTGCAGGAAAATATTCAAATCGTTCGAATGAGCGGTTTCAGTGGTAATCACACCCGTGAAGAACTAAGCTGCTGACGAAGAACTTCTACGGATGTCATTTTTTTTCCTGTGCAAGACAACACCCATTCAGTAATAGCAATCTAGAAATAGCAAACTTGATTGAATGCCATCTTAAATTGTATGTTAACAAAGTATGAGTGGATCTACGCTTTGTTAGCGAGACCATGGACGGCCAGTTAACGTTATTAACTATTCATACTTCTAATTCATCTTTCCATTTAAACCAAGAAATCGAAATACATAAAAATCTAGTCACATGTTCGTATAGGCTACGAGGTCAGAAAATCACACATGTGCTCCCTCTCTTAACACCAGTCTTCGGTAACATTCGACAATCGTTAAAGTTTTTATTATAAACAAACTAGGTGAGAACGTGTTAGCTGAAGACTGGAGGATTCAGTTATTTGTGTTATACTGCTACTGGACACATTTATAGACATTCTTTGGTTAACATAACGCTCCGCCTTACGAGCATGTTCTGCCGACTTCCAGGTGTGTATACATACAGCCACATAAAAGAAAAGAGGAAACGATTTAGTGTGAAAATACGTTGCTTAATGTATTCCGCCACCCGTTGTCTGCTATGCAACAGCTTGGTGTTTCTACAATAAGAAAATTTCGGAGCGCCGAATTTCTTGGCCTCGAAATACAAAACAGTGAATTGTGGCACATCCTTCGCAGTATTTAGGACAGCTAAGAATAAAATAAAATAGGTCATGTTAATCCCCGGTGCCTGTGGCGGATAAGGCACGAGATGAAATAGAAAGCAGTCGAATTATTTTTGACGTGTTTATTTCTTGTCGTGCGACAATTTTAATTAATTTCAAAGAAGTTCGCATTCTGCATTTTTTACCTGCACTGTCTGCGCCTGATACTGCATGGCGATATTCGCTCGTTCTTGCATTGGTTTGCTAGTGATAACTCTGCTTTTGGATAAAAGAAATGATAGCACAGAACACGTTGAGAGGCTGAACACATCACCAGGTACCTGCCTTTTTCATACCCTCCGGTCTACTATTCGTCAGAGCGGCTTTAACTTGTGAAGTAATAGTGTGAGAAATTGTATGTCGTGATAGTACTATTATTTATGTCCACTCATCGTAATGCAAAATGCTTCTTGTCGAAACACCACTTTACGTAAGTGAGACAAATGACGTACCAGAAAAGTGTTAGACCTAGTGGTATGTTATATGAAAATATTGCACTGATTTGTGACTGAACAGATGAACATTTTTTTAAAGTATTTCTCTCTTACATATTGATATCAGGCATTGCAACAAAAGTGTCCTATCACTGAAATATTGTACTTATGTAGACCTTCAGTGTTTAGGACATATCCGCATAGTGTTCTGTTTCTGGTGACTCTTCTTTGGTCCTCGTCCTATAGAGCGTTTCACTAACAGCAGAATCACTAAATGTGTGTGTGTGTGTGTGTGTGTGTGTGTGTGTGTGTGTGTGTGTGTGTGTGTGTGTGCGGCATGTATTTAAGAATGTAGGGCGTTCTGTGGAAGTTATTAACACTCCAGTTAAAATAGTGTGAGCTGAATTTGTTAAAAAACGCATAAATCATCAACTCAGTAAGAATCCTATTCGATCTCTCCCATTTCCAGCCGCACATTCACACTATCGCTCAAATTGAAAAAGACTGTAAACTCAGTTATTGCTCTCTAACAAATAACAAAATACCAGGAAAAAAACCAAATTCAGGACGTTGAGTGAATAAGTGACTGGTCACTTAAAAAAAGGACCTTAATCACTGCTCTAAAACCAAGTCAAACTACTAGGAAAAATCTAATTAAAATATCTGGCTGATCACTTAGAAAAACTGTGGCTGCGTCATTCATCTTGGTATTTTGTAGAGTGAGTCGTACATTTCAGATACTAGTGTTATAATAAGTCCCTAGAGTCACAATGCATCCCATTAGAGAGAGAGCTACGAAAGAAATTGTGACTGACGTTTTTAAGAATTCTTAAGTGACAGAACTGCCTGTTTGCTGAAGGGTTGAAATATCTCATCTACACCACATTCCGAACTGATGTCCCCATCCTTGTTCCATTTGCGAATGGCATGTGTTAGAATGATTGTCAGTAAGCCTCTGTACCAGTTCAAATCTTTCGAATTTTCTCGTCAGGTTGTTTCGCTATATGTTTGTGGGAAAAAGTAATATGTTGTGCGACTCTTCACGGAAAGTGCTCTCTCGAAATTTCAGTAGTAAACCTCTCCGTCGTGCGCAACGCCTCTCTTGTAACGTCTGTCACTAGGGTGTTGATCATCTCTGCAACGCCCTAGTGCCGACTAAAACGATCCCGTGACGAAACACGCCGCTCTCCGTTGGATCTTCCCTTTCGTTTCTCTGTATCTTACCTGGTAAGGATCCCAGATTGATGACTAATACTCTTGAATCGGTGGAACAAGCGCCTTATAAGCTACTTCTTTCGTTGATGAATTAAATTTCCTTGTGATTGTTCCTATGGCTCAATCTGGCATCCGCTTATCCTACTGTGTGTTTTATGTAGTTGTTCGACTGAAGGTTGCTGTGGGTAGTTACTCCTAGATATTTTACGATAGATTCTGTTGTCAGCAGTTTCTCATCAATGCTGTAGGCGCACAGTTCCTATTCATACGCAAGGTGATAATTTTATTGACGGTCAAAGTCAACTGCGAGAGCTTGCACCGTTCCGCAGTCCCCTGCAGGTGATTCTGCTAATCGATACTGTTTTCTGGCTTTGCTGCTTTCTTATAGACAAAATGGTTCAAATGGCTCTGAGCACTATGGGACTCAACTTCTGAGGTCATCAGTCCCCTAGAACTTAGAACTACTTAAACCTAACTAACCTAAGGACATCACACACATCCATGCCCGAGGCAGGATTCGAACCTGCGACCGTAGCGGTCGCGCGGTTCCAGACTGTAGCGCCTAGAACCGCTCGTCCACTGCGGCCGGCTCTTATAAACAACTCTACCACCTACGAACAGTCTTAAAAAAGTTTCCCGCGCTTTCTTCTTGATCATTTATATACACACACATAAAAGAACGTTTTGAATCACCCCGGTTGCCAGAACTCCTGAAGATAGACTTCGACTGTGCATATTGTATCACAGACACAGTCCCTTTGACTCTTCGGAGATGCCACTCAAGCCGCGCAAAGATGCAAACAACAATGCATGAGCAGCGCCTATTAGACTGTAGTTCAACCATGCCTAAACGGTCAACACCGCGGTTCGATCGCGTCCGCTTTGTGTCAGCAAGGGCTCTTAATAAGAGGTGTCCAGGCGTCTCGGAGTGAACCAAAGCGATGTTGTTCGGACATGGACGAGATATAGAGAGACAGGAACTGTCGATGACACACCTCGCTCAGGTCGCCCAAAGGCTACTACTGCAGTGGATGACCGCTACCTACGGATTATGGCTCGGAGGAACCCTGAAAACAACGCCACCATGGTGAATAACGCTTTTCGTGGTGCTACAGGACCTCGTGTTATGACTCAAACTGTGTGCAACAGGCTGCATGATGCGCAACTTCACTCCCAACGTCCATGAAGAGGTCCATCTTCGCAACCACGACACCATGCAGCGCGGTACAGATGGGCTCAACAACATGCCGAATGGACCGCTCAGAATTGGCATCACGTTCTCTTCACCGATGAGTGTCACATGTGCCATCAATCAGATGATCGTCGGAGACGTGTTTGAAGGCAACCCGGTCATGCTGAACACCTTAGACACATTGTCCAACGAGTGCAGGAAGGTGGAGGTTCCCTGATGTTTTTGGTGGCATTATGTGGGGCCGACATACGCCGCTGGTGGCCATGGAAGGCGCCGTAACAGTACGTGAATGCCATCCTCCGACCGATAGTGCAACCATATCGGCAGTATATTGGCGAGGCATTCGTCTTCATGGACGACAATAAGCGCCCCGATCGTGCATATCTTGTGAATGACTTCCTTCAGGATAACGACATTTCTCGATTAGGGTGGCTAGCATATTCTCCAGACAAGAACCGTATCGAACATGCTTGGGATAGATTGAGAAGGGCTGTTTATGGACGACGTGACCCATCAACCACTCTGAGGGATCTATGCTGAATGGCCGTTGAGGAGTGGGACAATCTGGACCAGCAGTGCCCTGATGAACTTATGGATACCATGCCACGACGAATACAGGCATGCATCAATGCAAGAGGACGTGCTACTGGGTATTAGAGGTACTGGTGTGTACAGCAAGGTCTCGCTGTATGGTGCTATAACATGCAATATGGGGTTTTAATGAGCAATAACAAGGGCGGAAGGGTTATTTATGTTGGTCTCTATTCCAATTTTCTGTACAGGTTCCCGAACTCTCGGAACCGAGGTGATGCAAAACTTTTTTGATGTGTGTACACTGCAAACAGTAACGGTCCTATCACAATTTCTTCGGGTACTCCAATCCTCTGTATTAGCTCTAATCGCCTTTAAGGGCGATGTGTTGAGTTCTACTGAAAAATGCAGTTACAAATCTGATCCGATACTCGGTAAACTCGTATTTTTTCACAAACCAGCAGTGTGTGAAATGGTTTCTTGAAGTCAAGGACGACGGCATCAACATGAGCGACGTTGTCCCTGATGGATTTGTTACCGAGTTGACGTCCAATGGCTAGTCGCCGTTCGAAGATACTCAGCTGTCTTGACCGAGCCATTCTGCTCTTACAAATTCTCTACTGACAGTACTTGTATATAGCGGATCCGCCTCTCGTAGCATCTAGTGGTCAATTTTGCATTACGTTATCCTGATACTTACGAACAGTCGCATTATATCGGGAAAGTGTGTTTCAGAAAATCATAACAACGTATAATCTTTATGCTAGTCTTTGATCGTGATCATGGGCTGGTAGAAATAATGGAATTTCAGGTATATGGATCGCTGCATCCTAATTGTGATGACGTCACACCCAGTATTTTAGTCGATCGTTTGCCAAAGTTGCTACCGAATCACAGTTGCTACATCTGAATCACATACTGTTTTCTCCAACAAGTTTCAATTTTGGTCCTTGGATGGGCAATGGTGCTTGCAAATAACATTTAAGCTCTCATATACAGCAATATTCTGTTGTGTATGGTGAAAAGTTTCAGAACAGTGTGCATCTTTAGCAAGGTTATGTGAACATAAGTTACAGGTGTAACAGTTTCATTCGAACTTGTGACGCTGTATTTTACTGTCTGACGAAAACTGTAAAGGGAATAGGCAAGGCCGTCAGTAGTTTCAGTGGAATGTTGTCTACTCCTGGGGCCTTGTTTCGACTCAGGTCTTTCAGTGCTCTGTCAAACTCTTCACGCAGTATCGTATCTCCCATTTCATTTTCATCTGCATCCTCTTCCATTTCCATAATATTGTCCTCAAGTACATCGCCCTTGTATAGACCCTCTATATACTCCTTCCACCTTTCTGCTTTCCCTTCTTTTCTTAGAACTGGGTTTCCATCTGAGCTCTAGATATTCATACAAGCGGCTCTCTTTTCTCCAAAGGTCTCTTTAATTTTCCTGTAGGCAGTATCTATCTTACCCCTAGTGAGATAAGCCACTACATCCTTACATTTGTCCTCTAGCCATCCCTGCTTAGCCATTTTGCACTTCCTGTCGATCTCATTTTTGAGACGTTTGTATTCCCTTTTGCCTACTTCATTTACTGCGTATTTATATTTTCTCCTTTCATCAATTAAATTCAATATTTCTTCTGTTACCCAAGGATTTCACTAGCCCTCGTCTTTTTACCTACTTGATCCTCTGCTGCCTTCACTACTTCATCCCTCAGAGCTACCCATTCTTCTTCTACTGTATTTCTTTCCCCCATTCCTGTCAATTGTTCCCTTACGCTCTCCCTGAAACTCTGTACAACCTCTGGTTTAGTCAGTTTATCCAGGTCCCATCTACAGGATAGAGTAGCATGGAGAGCTGCATCAAAACACTCTCAGGACTGAAGACAACAACAACATGACAATTTTGGCCAGAGTATGGGCCAAAAGCGAAGATGTAGATTATGCCTCAGGAATAATCGACTGTAAAATACGGAAATTGTGGAACTGCTCTCTGCTTTGTAGCAAAAAGTAATTGTTTTAAGACTTTTCACATGCAATAGTGCGAAATGCAATCATTTATTCAGGCACAGGAACATCATTGTAGTACACTACTGACTATTAAAATTGCTACACCAAGAAGAAATGCAGGTGATAAACGGGTATTCATTGGACAAATATATTATACTAGAACTGACATATTATTACATTTTCACCCAGTTTAGGTGCGTAGATCCTGAGAAATCAGTACCCAGAACAACCACCTCTGACCGTAATAACGGTCTTGATATGCCTGGGCATTGAGTCAAACAGAGCTTGGATAGCGTGTACAGGTACAGCTGCCCATGCAGCTTCAACACGATACCACAGTTCATCAAGAGTAGTGACTGGTGTATTGTGACGAGTCAGTTGCTCGGCCACCATTGACCAGACGTTTTCAATTGGTGAGAGATCTGGAGAATGTGCTGGCCAGGGCAGCAGTCGAACATTTTCTGTATCCAGAAAGGACCGTACAGGACCTGCAACATGCAGTCGTGCATTATCTTGCTGAAATGTAGTGTTTCGCAGGGATCGAATAAAAGGTAGAGCCACGGATCGTGACACATCTGAAAAGTAACGTCCACTGTTCAAAGTGCCGTCAATGCGAAAAAGAGGTGACCGAGACGTGTAACCAATGGCACCCCATACCATCAAGCCGGGTGATACGCCAGTATGGCGATGACGAATACACGCTTCCAATGTGCGTTCGCCGCGATGTCGCCAAACACGGATGCGACCATCATGATGCTATAAACGGAACGTGGATTCATCCTAAAAAATGACGTTTTGCCATTCGTGCACCCAGGTTCGTCGTTGAGTACACCATCGCAGACTCTCCTGTCTGTGATGCAGCGTCAAAGGTAACCGCAGCCATGGTCTCCGAGCTGATAGTCCATGCTGCTACAAACGTCGTCGAACTGTTCGTGCAGATGGTTGTTGTCTTTCAAACGTCCCCATCTGTTAACTCGGAGATCAAGACGTGGCTGCACGATCCGTTACAGCCATGCGGATAAGATGCCTGTCATTTCGACTGCTAGTGTTACGAGGCCGTTGGGATCCAGCACGGAGTTCCGTATTACCCTCCTGAACCCACCGATTGCATATTCTGCTAACAGTCATTTGATCTCGACCAACGCGAGCAGCTATGTCGCGATACGATAAACCGTAATCAAAGTCGGAAACGTGATGGTACGCATTTCTCCTCCTTACACGAGACATCACAACATTTCATCAGGCAACGCCGGCCAACTGCTGTTTGTGTATGAGCAATCGGTTGGAAACTCTCCTCATGTCAGTACGTTGTAGGTGTCGAACCTTGTGTGAATGCTCTGAAAAGGTAATCATTTGCATATCACAGCATCTTGTTCCTGTCGGTTAAATTTCGCGTCTGTAGCACGTCATCTTCGTGGTGTAGCAATTTTAATGGCCAGTAGCGCACTTTTATTGCAGCACTCAAGTGCCTTTTGTAAGCAATGAGACTTACAGGTGGCATATTGTATTCTGATGCAAAGAATGTTATAAATTGTTCACATGACCATATAAGCCTGATTCAAATAAAGTAATATTTTTCCTTCGCAGTATTTCTGTGTGTGCCAAATAAAAGGTTACACCTGGAGATGGGCTAATTCGGTCGGAAACGGTCCTTAAAACCTAAAAACGTTGCTTTGACTTTATTTGTTCAGAAGGGTGTTGAACAAGGCCACTGTTTGCTCCTTTGTAGCCTCACACTTCAATATAAATTTGATACCACGTTTGGAGATGTAGTGGGTGGATCACGGGGCAAGTGAGAGCTGCTGTTGGAGAGCAAACTGGTTGAAACACTATCGGCGGAGAATGTTGAGGAATGTGACAGGGTAAGAGCGCGGCGCGGCGCAGTGAGGTGGAATGTGCAGGCGGAGAGTCACGGGAGAGCGGCTCGGCCGGCACACTGACACACAGCAGCGGCCGGGAGGCGCCTGGCCGGCGGCCAGCCGCTGCCGCCCGGGCTGATAGCGCGGCAGCGGCCACAGGCGCCCCGCTATTTGCGGGCGGCCCCAAGCAAGGCCTGCCCGCCGCGCCGCGTATCACTGTCCGCGCCCACGCGCCCCACCGCGCACACTTGCCAGACACCCGCTGCCTCGTTCCTTACTTTTATCTGCACGATGACGCATGTTTCGGATCACAGTACTACAACCAGTGCAAAAAGGAATTCACTGACGTGACAGAGGTCTTGGAAGACCTCCTTACATCGTGTCAGAACTTCGGCGTAGTGCAGCAACTCGACGTGGCATGTACTCAGCTAGTCGTTGGAGGTCTCCTGCAGAAATGTTGACCCCTGCTGCCTCTATAGCCGTCCATAATAGCGAAAGTGTTTCCGGTTCAGGACATTGTGCACGAAATGTCCTATAAATGTTCCATGGGATTCATGATGGGCGATCTGGACCGTTGAATCATTCGCTCGAATAGTCCAGAATCTTCTTCAAACCAGTAGCAAACAATTGTGGCCTGTGACATAACATCATTGTTTGGGAACATGAAGTCCACGAACAGCTGCAAATGGTCTCCGAGTAGCCGAACACAACCATTTCCAGTAAGTGATCGGTTCATTTGGAGCAGAGGATTCAGTCCTTTCCATGTAAACACATTATAGAGTCACCACCAGCTTTTACAGTGCCTTGTTGACAATTTGGGTCTATGCCTTCGTGGAGATTGCCCCAAACGAACACTCTAACATCAACTCTTACCAACTGAAATGGAGACTCATCTGACCAGGCTAAGGTTTTCCAGTCCTCTAGGATCCATCCAGTACGGTCACTAGGCCACGAGAGGCGTTATACGCGATGTCGTACTGTTAGCAAAGGCACTCAGGTCGGTTGCTTGCTGCCATAGTCCATTAACGCTAATTTCACCACACTGTCCTAAACTATACGTTCGCCGTACGTCGCACATCGATTTCAAGCAGTATCAAGTACTGACAACTCTACTTTTAATAATTTCCACAGCGAAATTCTGTCTCGAAATCTGGCAGAAAACCCAAAGAGATTCTGGTCATACATAAAGCACACCAGTGGCAAGACACAATCAATACCTTCACTGCGCTGTAACAACGGTGAAGTCACTGATGACAGTGCCACTAAGGTAGAGTTATTAAACACGGTTTTCCGAAACTCCTTCACCAAACAAGACGAAGTAAATATTCCTGAATTCCAATCGAGAACAACTGCCAAGATGAGAAACATAGAAGCAGACATCCTCGGTGTAACAAAGCAGCTTAAATCACTTAATAAAGGCAAGGCCTCCGGTCCAGGCTGTATACCAGTCAGGTTCCTCTCAGAGTATGCTGATAAAATAGCTCCATATTTAGCAATTATATACAACCGCTCGCTCACAGAAAGATCCGTACCTAAAGACTGGAAAATTGCTCATGTCACACCAATACCCAAAAAGGGAAGTAGGGGTAATCCGCTGAATTACAGGCCTATTTCACTAACGTCGATTTGCAGTAGGGTTTTAGAACATATACTGTATTCGAACATTATGAAGTACCTCGAAGAAAACGATTTATTGACATATAGTCAGCACGGATTCAGAAAATATCGTTCTTGTGAAACACAACTAGCTCTTTATACTCATGAAGTAATGAGTGTTATCGACAGGGGATGTCAAATTGATTCCATATTTTTAGATTTCCAGAAGGCTTTCGACACCGTTCCTCACAAGCGTCTTCTAATCAAACTGCGTGCCTACGTAGTATCGCATCAGCTGTGCGACTGGATTCGTGATTTCCTGTCAGAAAGGTCACAGTTCGTAGTAATAGACGGAAAGTCATCGAGTAAAACAGAAGTAATAGCCGGCGTTCCCCAAGGAAGTGTTATAGGCCCTCTATTATTCCTGATCTATATTAACGATATAGGAGACAATCTGAGTAACCGTCTTAGATTGTTTGCAGATGATGCTGTCATTTACCGTCTTGTAAAGTCATCAGATGACCTAAACGACTTGCAAAATGATTTAGATAAGATATCTGTATGGTGCGAAAAGTCGCAATTGACCCTGAATAAAGAAAAGTGCGAAGTTATTCACATGAGTACTAAAAGAAATCAGCTAAATTTCGATTACGCGATAAGTCACACAAATCTGAGGGCTTTAAATTCAACTAAATACGTAGGGATTACAATTACAAATAACATAAATTGGAACGATCACATAGATAATACGAGGGTAGAGCAAACCAAAGACTGCGATTCATTGGCAGAACACTTAGAATTTGCAACAGGTTTACCAAAGAGCCTGCTTACACTACGCTTGTCCGCCTTATTCCAGAGTACTGCTGTGCGGTGTGGGATCCGCATCAGGTGGGAATGACGGATGACATCGAAAAAGTACAAAGAAGGGCAGCTCGTTTTGTATCATCGCGAAATAGGAGAAATAGTGCCACAGACATGATACGTGAATTGGAGTGGCAATCATTAAAACAAAGGCGATTTTCGTTGCGAAGGGATCTTCTCATGAAATTTAAATCACCAGTTTTCTCCTCAGATTGCAAAAACATTCTGTTGGCACCCACCTACATAGGGAGAAATGATCATCACGATAGAATAAGAAAAATCAGGACTCGCACGGAAACATTTAAGTGCTCGTTTTACCCGCGTGCCGTTCGAGAGTGGAACGGTAGAGAGACAGCTTGAAGGTGGTTCATTGAACCCTCAGCCAGGCAGTTTATTGTGAATAGCAGAGTAATCACGTAGATGCAGATGCACCGAAACGCCACTGCTCTGAGTCGTTAAATGAAGGTCGTCCACTGCGTTGCCCGTGATGAGAGATAATGTTTGAAATGTTGTAAACTCGTCCCACTGTTCACGCTGTGGATCACGGAATATTGAATTCCCTATCGATTTTCCATGCGTCTAGGTCCAACCACCATTCAGCATCCAAAGCCTGTTCATTCCGGACGTGCGGCCGTAATCACGTCGGACTTCTTTTCGCATGAATCATCTGAGTAGAGAAGACAGCTCTGCCAGCGCAGTGCATTTTTATAGCTTGTGCAAGCGATACTACCGCCGTCTATACAGCGCGTGACAGAAGTGATGGTCAGCACTCAGCGTAAAGGCAGGAATGATCACGCGAACAAAAAAGTCAAGTAAACATGGGCTCTAAAACACATAGATTAAGAGCTATGAGCAATTCTTGACCCTCGACACTGTGAAGTGAATCTCTTCTTCTGCATGCACTTTGCTTTGCATATTTTGGAAAGTGGTAATATGGACCAAAACCAAAAAGAAATGTCTAGTAAAGACGAGCTCTAAAATGCATACCTTAAAAGCTATAAGCACTTGTTCAGTAGAAGAGTTGGTTTCAAAGTAGCGAAGTTGAAAAAGTGGTCATAGTTCTTAAGGAATGTTTTTTACAGCACGTGTTTACTGGACAGTTTTTCCTTGTTTTGGTGCATACCACTATTTGCCAAAATCGGAAAGCAAAGAACTTGAACTAGAAGAGATTTGTTTCACAGTATCGAAGATCAAGAATTGCTCATAGTTCCTAAAGCATGCGTTTTAGAGCCCATGTTTAATTGAGTTTTTTGTTTCGAATGATCATTTCGGCCTTAACGCTGTATGCTGACCATCATTTCATATCTGCATATCGCCATCCCATGACATTTATCACATCAGTTTCACATCGCGCACTGCTTCGAAATATATACAGGGTGATTCAAAAAGAAAGAACAGATTTCAGTTGTTTATTACAGACAAACTATAAAATGTATAAACACATTGCCCATGTTCTTGTCACATAACACGGAAGCGGCACTGTTGCTTCCGTTGTACTTGATGGTGCATCCCGGTCTGACGTTCCTGAGATGGCGATGATGTGTTCGTGAGGTGTGCCAGCTCGTGTGAATGGATGTTTGTGTGTTTCCTTTTCTGAACAAGGATTCGGCAGAAATGTAATGTGTAAGTGCCCTTTCGCTATGCCTGTATACATACAACTCAAACGGCTCAACGTGTGAATTTTACGGTGAGCAGCAATCTATCTTTTCCTTATATTGCTGATATTGAAACCTGCACTTTTCATTGTTGGAATTTGCGTGAAATCAGTCCATTCTTCAAGTGCTACATGTATTCCGCCGCCGATTCAGCAAAAAGCCGCCTCTGCACAAGCAGTTTCATGACATACAAAATTCTTGGAAATTGGTTGCATATGCAAAGGGAAGAGCACAGGCCTGGCAAAAACGACTGATGAAAATGTAAAGCGTATCCGAGACGCGTTCACACGGCGCCCTCGGAAGTCCACAAGACAGGCAGGCCAGGAACTTGTCACTTCCCCAACAATGGTGTGGCGTGTTCTCAATGGCTGCCTATGAAGCCTTAAAAGTTGCAATTACTGCAGCAATTGCGCCTCGGCGACCATAACATAAAGAAAGTATTTTGCATTTCAGTTCTTCAGGATATGACGGAGACCATTTTTTCCGAACGACTCGTCTTAAAAGGACGAATCGACGTTTCATCTGTCGGGAAAGAAAATCGCCACAATGTAAGAATGTGGTTGTCACAAAACCCTGCCTTTCTTATCGCACGTCAGAGAGACGCATCGAAACTAAACGTGTTTTGCGCCGTTTCTATCTATTAACAAAGGTTATGAGCCTTTTTTTTTTGCGGAGGCAAATGTGACAAGAATGCCATATTTGAACATGCTATAAAGTTGGTTGTTTCGTCGATATCACGAAAATTCCAGTGATTTCATTTTTATCCGTGACGGCGCCCCGCCTCACTTTACCGTCACAAGCGGCGTTATATTGTTCATTGCTTTCGGCCTACCAGTTTACCAGACATCACACCTTTCGATTTCTCTCTCTCTCTCTCTCTCTCCCTCTGATAGTCTTTGTCCCACCTATGGACACAAAACGATTACATAAATAGGGACCCGTTGATTTGCGCATGGAATGGAATGGACTTCCATTTCGATGTTTCTCGAGCAACACTCGGAGCACATGTTAAGTGTATGGTATAGTGTCTCTGCGAACATAAAACTTCGAATTTATGAATTTATTGCATGGACGAGGGACTTTAGCTGATGATACACAAGAGAAAAAAGCTGTGTCCGATGCACTGGAGACAACGCGGTGTCTAGTACAGACTCCTGATAGTAACAAGGATCCCACAGTAAACGCGCCAAGCAAATCAAATACTCTTTTAGCAGTGGCGGACCTGAGGATGGCGGTAACGTGCAGCCGAAACTAGTCGTTTAATAGAATGAAATGGCGTGTGACGAGGACCTCCCGTCGGATAGACCGCTCGCCTGGTGCAAGTCTTTTGATTTGACGCCACTTCGGCGACTTCCGCGTCGATGGGGATGAAATGATGATGATTACGACAACACAACACCCAGTCCCTGAGCGAAGAAAATCTCCGACCCAGCCGGGAATCGAACCCGGGCCCTCAGGATTGACAGTCTGTCGCGCTGACCACTCAGCTACCGGGGGCGGACTTTAATAGAATAAAGATAGCCACACGAGATTAGTTGAGCGGTCTAGGGTGCTGCAGTCATAGACTGTGCGACTGGTACCGGCGGAGGTTCGAGTCCTCCCTCGGGCATGGGTCTGTGTGTTTGTCCTTAGGATAATTTAGGTTAAGTAGTGTGTAAGCTTAGGGACTGATGAACTGATGACCTTAGCAGTTACGTCCGATAAGATTTCACACATTTTTTTTTTTTTTTTTTTTTTTTTTTTTTTAAGAATAAAGATACAGCTGTGGTGGCTCCCTTTGTCGAATACAAAACTTCGAACCTTGCTCTATTCAAAAATGTTCAAATGTGTGTGAAATCTTATGGGGCTTAACTGCTAAGGTCATCAGTCCCTAAGCTTACACACTACTTAACTTAAATTATCCTAATGACAAATACACACACCCATGCCCGAGCGAGGACTCGAACCTCCGCCGGGAGGAGCCGCACAGTCCATGACTGCAGCGCCTGAGCACCTTTGCCTCCTCCTTCGCGTCTCGCCAAGGAGCACGTGCGCTCTGCACAGTGGCGTTGTGCATGAGCCAGAGCAGTCGCTGACCACCAGCAACTGCAGGATGGCCACCAAAGGACGAGTACTGTCAGTCATGTGACACTAGAACGCTATGAGCATTTGTAGAAATTGAATCGGTACTCAGCAACGGCATGCGCTACCAACACGTTCCAAAAAGCCGCGCATAGAAACGCGGTTTTCCCGGCGCTTATACCTGGGGTACTGTTGGTGACAGAAACGTAGGATCAAGTGTTTTGGACAACCCTTGGGCTAGAGACCATTTGCATACCCAACAGAAGGATCGTCTTACTATAACTATCCTACAGTAATGGGTTAAAGTTTGAATATTACGCGCTCCCTTCAGCTTAGGCAAATGGAGAAAATCTGTTGGTTATTTTTGCATTAGATGTGGTCTTTGATTCGCCGTAAGGCGGTTACGGAGGCACCATTTATTTCATGGGCGGTTCCCGAGAAAATTCGAAAAAAGCGAATTTCACAGTTTTTTTCGCCGTCATCAGCAAACATCTGTTGTTGTTGTTGTGGTCTTCAGTCGTGAGACTGGTGTGATACAGCTCTCCATGCTACTCTATCCTGTGCAAGCTTCTTCATCTCCCAGTACTTACTGCAACCTACATCCTTCTGAATCTGCTTAGTGTATTCATCTCTTGGTCTCCCTCTACGATTTTTACCCTCCACACTGCCCTCCAATACTAAATTTGTGATCGCTTGATGCCTCAGAATATGCCCTACCAACCGACCCCTTCTTCTAGTCAAGTTGTGCCACAAACTCCTCTTCTCCCCAATCCTATTCAATACCTCCTCATTAGTTATATGATCTACCCATCAAATCTTCAGCATTCTTCTGTAGCACCACATTTCGAAAGCTTCTATTCTCTTCTTGTCCAAATTATTTATCGTCCATGTTTCACTTCCATACACTCCATACAAATACTTTCAGAAACGACTTCCTGACACTTAAATCTGTACCCGATGTTAACAAATTTCTCTTCTTCAGAAACGCTTTCCTTGCCATTACCAGTCTACATTTTATATCCTCTCTACTTCGACCATCATCAGTTATTTTGCTCACCAAATAGCAAAACTCCTTTACTAATTTAAGTGTCTCATTTCCTAATCTAATTCCATCACCATCACCAGACTTAATTTGACTACATTCCATTATCCTCGTTTTGCTTTCGTTGATTTTCATCTTATATCCTCCTTTCAAGGCACTGTCCTTTCCGTTCAACTGTTCTTCCAAGTCCTTTGCTGTCTCTGACAGAATTACAATGTCATCGGCGAACCTCAAAGTTTTTATTTCTTCTCCATGGAGTTTAATACCTACTCCGAATTTTTCTTTTGTTTCCTTTACTGCTTGCTCAATACACAGATTGAATAACATCGGGGATAGGCTATAACCCTGTCTCACTCCCTTCCCAACCGCTGCTTCCCTTTCATGCTCCTCGACTCTTATAACTGCCATCTGGTTTCTGTACAAATTGTAAATAGCCTTTCGCTACCTGTATTTTACCACTGCCACCCTTAGAATTTGAAAGAGAGTATTCCAGTCAACATTGTCGAAAGCTTTCTCTAAGTCTACAAATGCTAGAAACGTAGGTTTGCCTTTCCTTTCTTCTAAGATAAGTCGTTAAGGTCAGTATTGCCTCACGTGTTCTAACATTTCTGCGGAATCCAAACTGATCTTCCCCGAGATCGGCTTCTACCAGTTTTTCCATTCGTCTGTAAAGAATTCGCGTTTGTATTTTGCAGCTGTGACTTATTAAACTGATAGTTCGGTAATTTTCATATCTTTCAACACCTGCTTTCTTTGGCATTGGAATTATTATATTCTTCTTGAAGTCTGAGGGTATTTCGCCTGTCTCATACATCTTGCTCACCAGATGGTAGAGTTTTGTCAGGACTGGCTCTCCCAAGGCCGTCAGTAGTTCTAATGGAATGTTGTCTACTTCTGGGGCCTTATTCCGACTCAGGTCTTTCAGTGATCTGTTAAACTCTTCACGCAGTATCGTATCTCCCATTTCATCTTCATCTACGTCCTCTTCCATTTCTATAATATTGTCCTCAAGTACATCGGCCTTGTATAGACCCTCTATATACTCCTTCCACCTTTCTGGCTAAAATGGTTCAAATGGTGCTGAGCACTATGGGACTTAACATCTATGGTCATCAGTCCCCTAGAACTTAGAACTACTTAAACCTAACTAACCTAAGGACATCACACAACACCCAGTCATCACGAGGCAGAGAAAATCCCTGACCCCGGCGGGAATCGAACCTGGGAACCCGGGCGCGAGAAGCGAGAACGCTACCACACGACCACGAGCTGCGGACCCACCTTTCTGCTTTCCCTTCTTTGCTTAGAACTGGGTTTCCATTTGAGCACTTGATGTTCATACAAGTGGTTCTCTTATCTGCAAACGTCTCTTTAATTTTCCTGTAGGCAGTATCTATCTTGCCCCTAGCGAGATACGCCTCTACATCCTTACATTTGTCCCTGCTTAGCCGTTTTGCACTTCCTATCGATCTCAATTTTGAGACGTTTGTATTCCTTTTTGCCTGCTTCACTTACTGCAGTTTTTGTATTTTCTCCTTTCATGAATTAAATTCGATATTTCTTCTGTTACCCAAGGATTTCTACTAGCCCTCGTCTTTTTACCTACTTGATCCTCCCTCAGAGTTACCCATTCTTCTTCTACTGTATTTCTTTCCGCCATTCCTGTCAATTGTTCCCTTATGCTCTCCCTGAAACTCTCTACAACCACTGGTTTAGTCAGTTTATCCAGGTCCCACCTCCTTAAATTTCCACCTTTTTGCAGTTTCTTCAATTTTAATCTACAGTTCATAACCAATAGATTGTGGTCAGAGTGCACATCTGCCCCTGGAAATGTCTTACAATTTAAAACCTGGTTCCTAAATCTCTGTCTTACCATTGTATAATCTCTCTGATACCTACTAGTATCTCCAGGATTCTTCCATGTATATGCAAATATCTATATAACTAATATCAGCAAGATGATCAAATTTTAACGGTATATTCTCTAAGCACTTAATTACAAGTTCCATGTTCCTTTTTTTCAAAAATATTCATGCGTTATGGAGAAATACCCCAGAAACATGGTTTCTGGGTACCAGAACCAAGACGGCTATACACAGCAAACGGCAGAAATATTTACAATGGGTGTCTCAAACATATATGGATCATATCACCCTTACCGCATCAACAGCAGCCTGAAGATGGCGCATTGAAGCTTGAAGCGTTGAAACTGGTTGCAACAAAATAAAATAAAATCATAAGGACGGCTGTGGGTCTTTTAATTTGTCACAACCAGTGGAATAAGTTCAGAGTTGTGAAACCTGGCTATAGGGCTGGCCGTGGGAAAGGACCTCCCAATCCAACTATGAGCGCATGTATTGTTCAGGTGCTCGCGGATATTAACATCGAAGTGGGCTGGTCCACCGTCGTGTTGATATGACAACCTTTCACGGACAACAAGGCGTACAGTCTCCAATGTTAACGTGCCGGTGCAATGCATACGGTCGTCGCATGACACACGTGCTGTGAGCTAAGTTGTGAACAGCATGTCTGTTGGGTGGTCAGGGGTGTAATATGTTTATCACTCGCTGCCTGTCTAGTGTAAAACAGATACACGGAGTCTTTGCGAGAGTGAGGCAGAATTTCATGTGCCGTTGCCATGCGAGGACTGAGACTCGCGGTCGTTACTTCGGACAGCTACTATGAGCTACGTTGTTGTGATGCGGTGTACGCTGTGTCTGCCCACAACACAATAAATATGCATTTCCGACAACTGGTTCCCTGTCTCAATATAATCGGTTGTGAATCCGCTGTCACCGTTTTAATTTGATCCAAAGGGTTTGAGACATCCTGTACCCCTAAGATCCTGATCGTGAACAACTTTGAAAATTTGCTTGGTATCTTTATCCGTTTGCAAGACAAAGAGTTTCGAAGTCAACCTACGTGGACACGTAGAATACGTCCGTAAAATCCAGTGTGAGACGAAAATGTAATTTATATGGTGACGTAGGAGCGAGAAATATGCTTTAAAGTGTGATTCTTCAGTTTCTCCCGGCGTATTTGTTGCTCGAACAGTCCACGGGTATAGTGCCGGTTCATAGTGTCCAACGGGCACAATATTTCGGCGATCGGACACGTCGCCATCGTCAGGTGCGCTGACGAACTGAGCTCCTGAGGGCGGGCGGCCGATTTAAGTCCCCTCCCCCCGAAAAACCGCTCTCTTCGCCGTCCGCGCCCGCGCACCGGGGGTCGCGAAGACGTGGGCGTCGGAACCTGCCGTAGCGTCGATGTGCTTGCTACGTCCGCCCTGGTCACCAGTTCGTGCTTCTTGCTGAGAGTCGTCTTAATTACATTCAATACGGGGTCCCAAGCCTTGCTGAGATTGTAGCTGCAATCTCGGTTGATAAGATCTTCCCTGGTGCGAATTTCGATAGCCTCCCTTATAACGCTGTCCCAATATTTAGAGGTCTGTGTCAGGATCTTGGTACGCTCATAATCCATCTCGTGTTTCTCGGACAAAGAGAGCTCTGCTACCGCCGACTGATTTGGATATTTCAGTCAAGTGTGTCTTTGATGTTCTCGACAACGATCTTCGATGGTGCGTACTGTTTGTCCGATATGTCTTCCGACACTCACAGGGAATTTGGTATATGCCGGCCTTCCGAGGTCATCTTTCACACTTCCCAGTAATGCCCGTGTTTTATTGGGCGGCCAAAAGACAGTTTTAACTCGGTGTTTCTTTAATATACGGCCGATTTTCCCCGATAGTGCGCCATTGTACGGAATAAAGGCAGCGGCTACCTCTTCTTCCGTGACGTCATCCGTCTCCACAGGTTGTGCTGTGGTAGTGGGACGGAGAGCGCGTCTAATCTGCCATTCCGAGTACCCGTTTTTTGGAACACGGTTTTGAGGTGTTCCAATTCCTGGGGCAGATTCTCTGCATCTGAGATGCTGCGCGCCCTGTGTACTAGTGTTTTTAGTACTCCATTCCTCTGAGAAGGGTGGTGGCAGCTGTCTGCATGCAGGTACAGGTCAGTGTGCGTCTTATTCCTGTACACATGTCGCCATCGTTAGGTGCGCTGACGAACTGAGCTCCTGAGGGCGGGCGGCCGATTTAAGTCCCCTCCCCCCGAAAAACCGCTCTCTTCGCCGTCTGCGCCCGCGCACCGGCGGTCGCGAAGACATGGGCGTCGGAATCTGTCGTAGCGTCGATGTGCTTGCTACGTCCGCCCTGGTCACCAGTTCGTACTTCTTGCTGAGAGTCTTCTTAATTACATTCAATGCCTGGTCCCAAGCCTTGCTGAGATTGTAGCCGCAATCTCGGTTGATAAGACCTTCCCTGGTGCGAATTTCGATAGCCTCTCTTATAACGCTGTCCCAATATTTAGAGGTCTGAGCCAGGATCTTGGTACGCTCATGTCCACTCAAATATTTTCCCCAATGCAAAACTCTTTAATTTATATGTAACCCACGTGTGCCAGAATTTGTTATTTGCTATTGGATACTTTGGTTTCCATTTATTTCTTAATGTAAATAAATGGATCACGGTCATTAGTTGCTTCCTTTTTGCCAAAACTATTTCTGATATAACTATGATTAACTACTACGGTACAGCAGTTCTGATATAATGAGACAGAATTTAGGTCTGAGGTGGTGAAGCTATATTTCTTGACTAGCCTTTTTTTCATGTCCGCTTTACGTACTGTGGTCTTGAGCTAAACGTGTATTAATGAGGAATCGTACATTTTGCCATCGCAAGATTTCAAACCACCGTTCCAGGTCCACTATTGGGGGCTTTAGAGCCTGATTACAGAAATGAAATGAAGGTAAAGAAACTGAAAAAGCTGCACAACTCCTATAAAAGACACTTACTTGAAATTCTTTGTATGCAAATGCTTTATTTGACTATTGGAGATGTTTTGGAGTGGAAAAGATCAACTGAACTTCAACATCTACATGTATACTCTGCCGACGATACACGGTGTATGGTACTTAGAGCGTACCTATCATCTAATCGTCTCCACCCCTACTCCTCCCCCCTCCTTCCCCCCCCCCCCCACCCCCCACCACCACCACTCGCCCTACGTGCTGCTCGTACGACTGTTTACCGTAATTGTTTGCCAAAGTTATAATTACGTAAGAATGAATCTCACTACCTGTCTGCGTGAATACACTGTTTTCGTTGAGAGTCAGCTGCTAATCTGTGCACCAAGTGTCAGTCCATGACAGGCCTTCCTGCTTTTCACTACAAGATATGACTTTGACATATACAAGGCGATCGTCCGCTAGCTTTATCGTGGAGCTTCTCTATTAGGAAAGTAATATACAGAGCGTCCCGGCAGGAATAGTTAACACTCAAAGATATGACAGAAACGATCAATCGAAGCAAAAAGTTCTAGCAAACACAGGCTCTAAAATGCATACTTTAAGAGCTATGAGCACTTTTCATCTTCGCTAACGTGAAACTCTTCTCTTCTGCTGTCATAGCTCTTAAGGTATGCATTTTAGGGCACTTGTTTACGAGACAATTTTTCCATGTCTTGGTTCATACTATCTCCTTCCAAAATATGAAAAGCAAAGAGCTTGCCTTAGACAAGACTTTTTTCACAATATCGTAGACAAAAAAGTGCTCATGGCTCTCAAGATACGCATGTTAAAGATCACGTTTACAAGACTTTTTGCTTCGAATGATCGTTCTTGTTATATCCCTGAATATTGACTGTTCCTATTTGTTCACCTTGTACATCGTGAGGAGTAACGATAATGCAATACTTTTTTGGAGGATGATAGAAGCTATTTTCGACATTCGAATTGTTTATTCCAATCTTGTAGCTTTTCCACACTCAACGTTGCTCGACATTTGCGCCTACCGGATTGTTTAGCTTCACCTTGATGAGATTTACGTGATCGAACACAGAAACAATCAGACCATTATCCTTCTCCAGCGACGAAAGGCAGCTTCTGGGAAGGCTACTTTCAAGGTTGTGCGAGAGATTCACAGCGGCTGCGAAGGCTGCCGCACTTGGTACCCTACTTAAAATAAACGCCCCTGTGTTGTTTAAGAGAAGGGACTTGCTGAGGAGCGATCGACAGGTGTTGCATCATCACACTGTGAACTCATGATTCTGTGGTTATAGAGGAACAACTCAACAGAAGGCGTTCGTTAGAGGCTCGTAAAATTAAAGAATTTGCGATCAAAAGTTTCCTTTGTGATCTCGTAGTTTCCATAATTATTTTTTCTTTCAAACACCACTGAGAGAAGTCAGTTGTGTTGATCTCGGTAAATCAGGAACAATTTTCACATAGAGTTTGTAAAAACGATTATTCTGTTTAGTATAAGAAAGTAAAAGATGTTTTGAATAACACACAGGATTCAGTCAAGTGCATTTCATTTTCTGTAATGAATTCTGAAATTATCGCTTTTTTTCAAGCGTCAGATAACAATGTTAGAAGTCTGGGTGTTGGTTGAACACTGGGATCATGGATAAAGATACACATAGATGCTATATGCACTGTATTTGTAATGGAACCAATACTGAGAATTCGAGTAAATTATTTGCGCATTGCAGTCTTATCTGATTCGATTATTACCATTAGTTTTCAAATTGCCATAAATAGTGAGTGTCCTCCTTCACACACTACAAATACGCATGTACAGAATTGCACACCTGATCCGCAAATCATGAATGTGGGTGATTTTGTACTTTGAAATAAATTCTACATTATGAAGTGGAACCTATTCTGATGTGTAAGTGTATTAAGTAATGACGAAAAGCCAACTTTGAATATCAAAGTGGCAAAATCAGGAAACTCTATCTAGCGCTAAAATGGTGAAAAGAAAGGCTGCAGCTAAACTCATTGCAGTTAGAGTTCTATGCTATTTTCTAGAGGGGACTTTAGGTGGAAAGCGAAATACTCCCCGCTGGCTGTTAAAACTGCAGTATCACATTTGCGAACCGACATTATGTGTAAGACGTGCTTCGATATACAAACAAAAAGCGTTTCAACGTAACCACATAAAGTAGGTACGAGCAACAGTCTATATTTAATGAAAGATTACGCAATGGGCTTTTATCCAGAAACCACATTTGAATGTTTATTGTTCGTTACAGATCGTTTATGTCTCATTTAAGAATGAGGTTACTGCTGAGTCATCGACATACTCCTGTGGATGTCAGAAAGATCAGTACTGGGCGACCCCGCCGATAAGCAGATAGAATCAAAGAATTTGATTACAGGCGTCGCACGATGGATAACTTGATGAATTTAATTTATGTAAAAGGGATGGCCGTAGCATACGTGAATCATGGGTACTGTCACTCTCAAGATGATGAAACAGGGATTTCATCAAGCTACTGAACGAAAGAGTGGTCACTGAAAACCTTACTTATTTCAAGTCGTGTAGACTTTAGGCTAAAAACAAATGCACAAAGACAGGAAATCGTTATGTTCAATAAGTATTAATACACGTTGCAATGGTGTCATAATATCAGCACCTTGGAAAAGATCAGGTAATGAGTTTGAGGGAATAAGTTGAAGTCAACACAACATTTGGGGAAACAGCTAAGTTGTTGAAGTCACAGTGAATGTCGAATGTTAACCAGACAGTACAGACAGAACGAGAGGATCATGCATGCATCCACTATTTTGAATGAGTACATGTTGAACTCAGGGTTGCTTATAAACGTACTTGAGTTAGAAATATGAAAATCCTAACGTCAGTCCGAAACATTGACGAACATCCTATCACTCGGTTTGCGATCGCTGCAGCTGCTCGCCGATGCCCCGATGCCCACAAGTGACAGCTGTGCTGGCTGAAAATTGTATGTACGAGTGTCACCTGGCCTGTACCGGAGGCTCTCACTCAGAACCTGGAACCGAAATCCCTGTCTGGGGAGAGGTGCCCCTGTTGAGTCAGACGGAAGAAGTTCTAGTGTGTTCCCAGCAAGAACCAGAATTTTTACTCTGTCTTTTTATGTGCGATCGTTGTGCATGATTTTGATCACCAATCCCAATGATTCTTCTGAGTGCTGACCAATCAAAACAACACAACAGTGTCCCTTCCACACTCAGTTGTAATATGATTAACTAATTGGGAGGGTTTTACTGCTTTAGCTAATAAAAAGGCAACGTCCGACTCCCACCATCTATTTTGTGATTCAGCCAACCACGCCTTCTCCACATACATACAAAGTTGTTCGAGAATCCTACTCCAAATTTTGGTTATATTATCCAACGGTAGCTGCTCTGGCTGTTTATTAAGAGAGAGAACAACAATTCAACTAGCTTGCCACCAGCCTGATGACTGCGACTGCTATGTTCTTAAGCACAAAAGAGCAGGGGGGGGGGGGGGTCTCTCCTCTCACTCCACTTTACAGATCTCATCTTTACACAGTCCTGGACCTAACGATTTACAGAATGTGGCCTTCCTGCATGGTGCAGGGCATTACGATGGTGCACTCCCCATCAGTGTTAGCTTGCGATGGATCCCTTTTCTGCCAGAGGGCTACCCACATCAAAAACAATAGACAAAAGCTTTCCGTTGTTTGGGACACAAAAGCAGACGATGCCTCTCCAGTAGAGTTTCAGCCGCACGTTATACACTGGTCCTAACTGCTACCTGGGTTCTCCTTCCCCTGCCTTAGATGTGGTTTCTGTGCTATTAAGAGGACTGCGATCCCCCACCCCCAACACGTGACCGGACACTAACGCATTCTCTCCTGTTCAGCTGGCGTCTGCTCAACATGCAATCAATAGGATTCCCAACTACACATTTAAACAGTCATATAGAGTAGGAAATTAGTGTAGAAATTTGGTAGTGACGTATAGCAGTCACTGACATCAATCTTAACTGTTCCTGTACCCTCATTTCCAGTGGGAAATTAATTTAGCTTGGGTGTGCTTATCGATTTGATGAAGTTTGATTATCGTACGTGTCAGTTTTACAAAAACAGTCACGTAATATCGTATGAAGACCTATCGTGGCTAAAGCCTTTTGTTCTGTGGAATTACTGATTGTGTAAGTCAGCATCTCCCCGCTATCATGCGAAAATGGGCTTGATGTGTTATGGTGGGCCACAGCCCCATGCAGAATCTGAATGGCCCCACACTTTCAGTACCAAAGAAAACAAACGTATTGTTCGCTCAACTATACAGGATTGTACAGCCCCTTCAGGCATCTTGTCTCTGGAAATTAGTTTTTTTGTAGCAAAATATCTACCCAGAGTACAATGATGACATCTGGAGCACCACGGACTGTGACATGGCTGAGCCGAAAGTGGAGCCCCCAACTACAACATTGTATGATGGAGAGGTACCACGTCATCTTTTCACATGGTTGTTGGTGCTGTGTACAGCATCACAATGGACGTATCCATAAGTGGAGGCTTCGAGAAGAACAAACGTTCTGAGAATACTTTCTTGATCGTCATACAGGCTCAGCTGTTGACGATTGGTGAGAGGTGCCTCTGGGCACGTAAAACGACAGCCTCCGGTTCACGTAACAGGTAGTTTGGACAGTGAACGTTACATATGCTACGTGTTACGGCCTTTGTTTGAGGTCTCCATGACATTTTAACAAGGTCGCATAAGAGTGCATGTTGTCACTTCTGTTCTCACCTCAATAACGAGGGTGTTCCACTCTTGCCCTGCCAAGCACGATACCTAGGTCTCTTAAGCCGTTGAAAACATGTGGTCATGGTTTGCCGAGAGGCTGTCGCTACACCACTCGCCAACCACTGTGACTGATGATCTCACCGGTGGCATTAAAGCAACGTGGAATGACGTACCTCTGTCATGTCATTCTAGCACAGTTCGAATCGAGGTTCAACAGGGTTAGAGCCAGAGTTGACAGCTCTGTACACTAAATTACTCACCCTGTATATCCTCAAACCACAAGTTTAATCTCGTATTCTTCTATCTCTACTGTATACATCTACATCTACGTGATTGCTCTACTATTCACAATAAAGTGCACGGCAGAGAGTTCAATGAACCACCTTCAAGCTGTCTCTCTACCGTTCCACTCTCGAACAGCACGCGGGAAAAATTATTGTATTCTTGTATTCTTCTATCTCTACTGTATACATCTACATCTACATCTACGTCTACATCTACGTGATTACTCTGCTATTCACATTAAAGTGCACGGCAGAGAGTTCAATGAACCACCTTCAAGCTGTCTCTCCACCGTTCCACTCTCGAACGGCACGCGAGAAAAACGAGCACTTAAATTTTTCTGTGAGAGCCCTGACTTCTCTGATTTTATCGTGATGATCATTTTCTCCCTATGTAGGTGGGTGCCAACAGAATGTTTTCGCAATCGGAGGAGAAAACTGGTGACTGAAATTTCATGAGATGATCCCGTCGCAACCAAAAACGCCTTTGTTTTAATGATTGCCACGCCAATTCACGTATCATCTCTGTGACACTATCTCCCCTATTTCGGAATAATACTAAACGAGCTGCCCTTCTTTGTACTTATCCGATTTCATACGTCAGTCCCACCTGATGCGGATCCCACACCACACAGCAATACTCCAGAACAGGACGGACAAGCGTGGTGTAAGCAGTTTCTTTAGTAGACCTGTTGCACCTTCTAAGTGTTCTGCCAATGAATCGCAGTCTTTGGTCTGCTCTACCCACAATATTATCTATGTGATCGTTACAATTTAGGTTATTTGTAATTGTAATCCTGAAGTATTTAGTTAAATTTACGGCCTTCAGATTTGTGTGACTTATCGCGTAATCGAAATCTAGCTGATTTCTTTTAGTACTTATGTGAATAACTTCACACTTTTCCTTATTCAGGGTCACTTGCCACTTTTCGCACCATACAGATATCTTATCAAAATCATTTTGTAAGTTGTTTTGATCATTTGATGACTTTACAAGACGGTAAATGGCAGCATCATCTGCAAACAATCTAAGACAGCTACTCATATTGTCTCCTGTGTCGTTAATACAGATCAGGAATAATAGAGGGCCTATAACACTTCGCTGGTGAACGCCGGATATTACTTCTGTTTTACTCGATGACTTTCCGTCCGTCAATTACTACGAACTGTGACCTTGATGACAGGAAATCACGAATCCAGTCGAGGAACTGAGGCGATACTCCTTAGCCACGCAGTGTGGTTAGAAGACGCTTGTGCGGAACGGTGTGGAAAGCCTTCTGGAAGTCTAAAAATATGGAATCAATTTGACAAAAAAATGGTTCAAATGGCTCTAAGCACCAAGGGAGTTAACTTCTGAGGTCATCAGTCCCCTAGAACTTAGAACTACTTAAACCTAACTAACTTCAGGACATCAAACACATCCATACCCGAGGCAGGATTCGAACCTGCGACCGTAGCGGTCGCGCGGTTCCAGACTGTAGCGCCTAGAACCGCTCGGCCACTTCGGCCGGCTCAATTTGACATCGCCTGTCGATAGCATTTATTACTTTATGAGTATAAAGAGCTAGTTGTGTTTCACAAGAACGATATTTTATGAATCCATGCTGACTATGTGTCAATAAATCGTTTTCTTCGAGATATTTCATAATGTTCGAATACAGTATATGTTCGAAAACCCTACTGCAAATGGGCGTTAGTGATATAGGCCTGTAATTCAGCGGATTACCCTTACTTCCCTTTTTGGGTATTGTGTGACACGAGCAATATTCCAGTCTTTAGGTATGGGTCTTTCTGTGCTCGAGTGGTTGTATATAATTGCTAAATATGGAGCTATTTTATCAGCATACTCTGAGAGGAACCTGACTGGTATACAATCTGGACCGGATACTTCGCCTTTATTAAATGATTTAAGCTGCTGCGTTACTCCGAGGATATCTACTTCTATGTTTCTCATCTTGGCAATTGTTCTTGGTTGGAATTCAGGAATATTTACTTCGTCTTCTGTGGTGAAGGAGTTTCGGAAAACCGTGTTTAATAACTCTTCTTTAGTGGCACTGCCATCAGTGACTTCACCATTGTTATCGCCCAGTGAAGGTATTGATTGTGTCTTTTCACTGGTGTGCTTTATGTATGACCAGAATCTCTTTGGGTTTTCTGCCAGATATTGAGACAGAATTTCGCTGTGGAAATTATTAAAAGCGTCTCGCATTGAAGTACGCACCATATTTCGAACTTCTGTAAAACTTTGCCAATCTTGGGGATTTTGCGTTCTTTTAAATTTGGCATACTCTCTTCGTTGCTTCTGCAACAACGATCTGACTCGTTTTGTGTACCATGGGGGATCAGTACCATCACTTATTGATTTAGGTGGTATATATCTCTTAATTGCTGTTGATATTATCTCTTTGAAAACATTCCACTACTTTTCTACACTTAGATGATCAGATCGGAAGGAGTGAAGACTCTCTCTTAAAAAGGAGTTAAGAGCATTCTTATCAACTTTTTTAAATAGATATACTTTGCGTTTCTTTTTGATGGTTGTACGTGTTACGATATTCAACCTAGCAGCAACTGCCTTGTGGTCGCTAATCCCTGTATTTGTCACAATACTCGCTATTTGTCCAGGATTATTTGTTGCTAAAAGGTCGAGTATGCTTTCGCAACCATTTACGCTTCGAATGGGCTCATTAACTAATTGTTCAAAATAATTTTCTGAGAAAGCATTCAGTACAATTTCGGATATCGTTTTATGCCTGCCGCCGGCTTTAAACGTATAATTTTTCCAGCAATTCTATGAGCGGGGTACTTATTTGAAATGAGTCTCAAGTTTTCTTTGACCTGTTCAGCAGCTATATCTTCTGAGTCGGGGCGTCGGTAAAACGATCCAATTAACAATACACACAGTAAGTAAAATTTCATAATTTGCTACCCTTACTGGTATTGCAATTGTAGTATGTAGATTTTGTAGATATCATAATTCTTAGTCTCGGACAAAGTCTGGTGTATTTTGCTACGATTTGTATATGACCCGTGTGTATTAATTGGGAAAGATGTGAAAAAAATAAGATAAAGAGCTGCCAATTATTAGATTCATTTGTGACATTTCCCTCGTAGCGTGTAACGTAAGTAGAGTCACTTATCAGAATGAAGAACTACTTAACACAAAACTTTGTTCAAAGAAGATCAAGACAAGCATAAAGGTGACTTACATTAGTTAGGGACTAGCTAATTAGGCTGCAGAATTCTCGGTGAAAGTGGAAAATTTGAGTATTCACCAAAGATCTGAGTACGTAGAACAGATCTCTTAGGATGCTGGTTAATCAGAAACGCAGCTTATAGGAGAAGAGATTGAGTAGTATCTCTACGACGATGATCGGGTGTGGAATAATGGAGGAAATTTCATATGTGACACGGCTTTGGCTTTTTTCTCTACCCTAGGCTAAAATCGTCCCCAAACTTCATTTTAAAGTGAAATCACTGCACATAGTTTACAAGAACATGCGTACTGTCATAAAGGTATCAGTAGGAGGAAATATGTATTCTTAGAATCTGGTGCAGTTTCTTGGAAGTGGTAAACAGTCTGTAGTAGATGGAAACTGATGAAGATCTCGTAACAGATATACCACTAGTTTTGCGCCAAGCTACGGTGTGGTTTCCTTTTAGTTTTGAGCACTAGTAACAATCTATGCTAACATGCAGAGAGATGTTAATGTTGTCCGTATTATAGTTATTAATACATGTCATACCTTTAGAAAAAGCGATATAGAAATTAACTGTAAGATAATGGACTACCATAAGTATCGGGTATTTTGTTTTGCCTGGCGCTTTCCCGTTTTAAAAGCTCTGCACTTGGCGTACCGTTTCTTTGTCAATGTGATCCTCGTTTCGTTTTGTGGTAGTCCTTCCCGAAGTCAAGTCATCTCACAGAAGAAACATCGTGTACGTCACCTATCTGATAATCGTGTAAACTGTTTCTTTCATTTCCTATGGTTAGCAACACTCAGGAAAATTGAAAGTAGCACACCAAAATGGGATCAAAGCATCGAAGTAAAATTTATTAGACATAATGATACAGACGACAGTATCACTTGATCCCAAAATCAAGACGTATAAATAAATACAGTGAGTACACGTAGAAAAACATATGCAACATCAGTAACGCAACATGCTCCTGCATTAAGTTGATTAGACATCTGATGTTGTCCCGAGGCAGGCTGACCCCCCCCCCCCCCTCCCCCAAAATCTAGAACAGAAACTTTGAAAACAAGTACAGGGTAACCTGGCGGCGTCTGGCGGTTCAGCTGGTCCCTCATATGCTCGATAGGAGACAAGCCTTGGGAGCAGGACGGCCATGGAAGAGTCGGGACATGATGTAGGAAGTCTGAGCAACTCGAGCTGTATGCGGACGAGCATTATGTTGCTGGAAAAGTGCCCCTGGTAAACCATGTAGGAAAGGTCCAGCACGGGGTTGAAGAATGTCGTCTACATAACGCTGGCCCGTAATAGTTCCACGTATCAAATGGCTGTCGTGGGCTATGGCCCCAGACTATTCCGTCGGCTATGCGAGTGGGGTGGCGGATGGCAGCTTGGGGGGAACTGTACCACTCACCTGGCTGCCTCTGCACCCTTATGTGATTATCATCCGTCCCCAAAAAGGAATCGGGATTCATCGCTAACCACCAGGTTTTGCCAGCTTGTTGCAGTCCACGTCGTTCTGGCTTGGCACCACTGTAGGCGGAGTCGGCAATGTCAGTAGCCGATGTTTCGGTGTTAACAGCAATACACGACAAGTGCACCTGGACTGTAAATTCGCATCCACAAGCCGTTTGGAAAAGGTTTGTGGGACTACTGACACCCGTATATCTGCGTGTATCGTGGAGCCAGTCGCTGTAGGATCCCTGATCGCTTGCTGCATGATCCTACAATCCTCTCGCGTCGTCGTCTTCCTGGTCGCCCCAGACGTGGTACGCCGCACGTGGGTGCCTTCTCTTGTCCACTGGTCCCAACATCGTCTGACGGAATACTCCGAATGATCGATCTGGCTAGCCACACGGAATGTCAACCAGCTTGCTTTCATGCCTGTTTTCAAGTTTGGGGCCCTTGCAAAGTGGCTTAACAGTGAGAAGTCTCGGCTAACAAGTCCTCACGCATTCTGCGTCTACTAACGTCCTCCTCGTATCGTGATGTGATCTCCTCATTCACTATGTGTCGTTTAAGCAGGGACCCCCTCTCGATTGCAGCGTCACAGCAGCGTCTGTGGACGTGCGCATTGGCAACAAAACTGGATCATTTGCAGATCAAATCTCACAGCATTTTTATGCGAAGTTTCGTGCCTGTACCTTTCTTCTCTCCGGGTGCGCTATTTTCAATGTTCCTGGGTGTATATGAGGTGGAGACAGCGAACCGTTCCGAGTAAGGGAAACTATCTAAATCCACATCAAGCTAAACAGTGTACCACACCGACGCTCATTGATATGGCGACAGGATTTATCTAAAAATAAAAACGCAAAACCTGCCAAAGCAAACGCCCCGTGCATATTAAAATTGTGTTTAAGTAACGTTGTTTGGAATAACTGCCATATTTAGTTCTTGCAGGAAGTGTTTTGACTTTTTTCGTCGTGGGGAAAGCCCAATAGTCGAGTGTAGAATGTAGAACTACAAGAAAAACTTTCAATGCGCAAGTAGGAGTAGGAAATAAGCTTAAAAGTCTATAAAACAGTAAAGGATCCTAGCTTGTTTAATGTAGCGAAATTTGCTTCTTAGGAAAAGATGTATTGAGCTATCTTGAATATGTAAATGTCTAAAACTGTACAACTTAATAACAGAGCACGTACTCACACGAGGCGCTCGAGTCGTCTCCTCAGACTCATGCCCTGAAGTCTGCTCTTACGGAATGCTGAGAGATGTTGACCGAACAGAAGGAGATTCTTCGACTGGCGAGGGAAGCGATGGGCTCCAAAATCTACCGACAGCAACAGGCCAGTAATTCCAGTAGATGAAATTGGTTACTGAACTCTACCAATGTTCTCCACCTCAAGAGAATGACTCGTGGCAGTCTGTATGGGGGGGGGGATATTGCTTGAAGTTATATATGGAGCCCAGTTAATGGTGAGTATTAAACAACATCGTTTAGATGGCACAAGAAATTTTACTTCTGAAAGAAACCAGAACTGGAATGTGGTCTTCAAACGTGAATCCTCCCCACAATGATGTCCACAGCACATATGAACATAACGTTGAGAGCTCTAGTCCCGTTTCGCTCACAGTTCAAGTTAGGCGCTCCCCTTCCCCCGGCTTCTAATTTTTATTTGTTTGGATTACAAAACGATCACGAGAAGAGAAGAAGTTGACTACTGATGAAGTGCGATGGAACTGCCGAGCTATAGTTAGAAACGAGCAAATACTTGTACACAAAACGAATCAAGCACGTCCCACAAATACGGTAGAGGATCATAGGCATTAGCACGCAGTACTTTGAAAACTTGAAATGTGTTTCTGAGTGTAAATCTTTCTGCTTCCTAATAACAGGCAAGATCTCGGTCATAAGTGAACGACCGTTGAATTTTGTAGCAGCTGACAGTTGAATGGCGAAGTTCCGCGCTCCACACACTACGTTGAGGCACGCCACGCGGCTTACGACAACCGTGGGCTTAGATGAAAGCTGTTTGGATTCTGCGTCCCAGAATAGAAGTGCGGCTTTACGAAGCGAGACACGGAAAACAAACTCTCCGTCGGCGTTAAAAGTGGGGAGCATACCCACAAGGCCAGTGCAATTCCAAGTACATATTACGGACTGAAATTCAACTATACTAGTAGTTTCGAATTAACTCAGAATGAAAAACGCATCGTATGCATTTATACACTACCAGTCAAAAGTTTCCGATGACCTATCACAACCGCCGGCCAGGGTGGCCGAGCGGTTCTAGGCGCTACAGTCTGGAGCCGCTATAGCGTCCCCAGTGTTATATTACGAAAAGACTTAAAAAACAGTATTTATAAAGAAGAGACATTTAAAAATTGAATAATATATTTTTATCATGTAGCCGTAAAATAATAATTTCTCTGGGCAGGTTTCGAGTCCAAGGAAATGTAACAAAATGATCTAAAGAGATGACAGGATACGCTCTTTTGTTAATTTTTTAGTCGTCTTCACTTCTTCTCTTGTCTTGATTGCGTGTAGACGGACATCTTTCAAGTGCTGGCAAATGTAAGCATATTTGTGTGAGTTAAACAGATAATACATTGATTTAACACTATTGTGCACTTTTAATTTGTAAGAGGTGATCCCGATTTCATGTCCGCCTTCCTTGAATTAACCTGCATTCAAGTAATTTACAGTTCAACAATCGCAGCGGCCGATGCAGCCAACGACGCCATTACGTGGCGACATTAACTTATGAAAAATTAGCGGAAGCGAAAAACTCACCCGCTATTCACATAATATTAATTTTTCTCCACAGCCGCACGACGTTGCAGAAAATACTTAGCTTTAAGATTCTTATTTTCAGTACCATAGCCAACAGCCAGAGCCAGGACTCCGACTACAATACAATGGTTAACGGAGGTAAGAAAAAATACTCTCGCGCGTGTGTGGGCCGCAATTGTAATTAATAACTAAAGATTTATTGCTTTAAAGTGAACTGACTAGCCGAGGAAATTGATATGAAAAGTTTATTCCAATGTTCAACTTGTATGCTCATGTTTTAAGATTCAGCGAGTCTAACATTCATTAAGGTAACAAATAATTTAAGATTAATATTGTTAAAAAGGAGAACTTCACAAAAGCATTTAACCGTAAATCAAAATTGAATGAAATATCATTTTTATTAAGGCCCACCACGGTAAGTCGGCAACAATCAAAAAATCAAAATAACAATAATAATATATTAAATTACGACGGCCGACGGACGCGAGACCGCGTGACCGCTACGGTAGCAGGTTCGAATCCTGCCTAGGGCATGAATGTGTGTGATGTCCTTAGGTTAGTTAGGTTTAAGTACTTCTAAGTTCTAGGGGACCGATGACCTCAGAAGTTAAGTCCCATAGTGCTCAGAGCCATTTGAACCATTTTTGAACCTATCGCAACTGTGGATTTGTGGTTAAGAAGAGGATTTCGTTTTGAGTGTTCTGTCACATCTCAGTTTTGATAATAAAACAAGTACAAACATGTAAAGACTAAGCTCGTCCGTTGTGTACTTGACCAATTGTTCGCACAGAGGAGCGCTGATGCGCTGATGATTATCCACGACGATACTGCCGTGCCTTTACCAAAGGCGGTTCCATTCGAATAGGCCTCTTTCCTTCAGCTGTCTGTGTAGGAATCAGTTCGCATTAGCTTACAGTGCATTGTGTGCATCTAGCACTCTAATTGTGTAGCTCACCAGGTTCATACCTTATTACCTCCTAAAGGGACGGAAGGAGAGTATTGGAATGGAAAAACTTGCTCTAACTGTAGCTCTGCATCAGGAATGCTATTATACACTGAAGCTCCAAAGAAACTGGTATAGGCATGCTTATTCAAATACAGTGATATGTAAGTAGGTAGAATATGCGCTGCGGTTGGCAACGCCTATATAAACAAGACGTGTCTGGCACAGTTGTTGGATAAGTTACTGCTGATACAGTGGCAGGTTATCAAGGTTTAAGTGAGCTTGAACGTAGTGTTATAGTCGGCGCCTTGCCACACAGCGTCTCCGAGGTGGCGATTAAGTGGGGATTTTTCCGTACGACCATTTGACGAGTGTACCGTGAATATCAGGAATCCGCTAAAACATCAAATCTCCGGCATCGCTGAGGTCGAAAAAAGATCCTGCAAGAACGGGACCAACGACGACTCAAGAGAATCGTTCAACTTGACACAAGTTCAACCTTTCCACAAACTGCTGCAGATTTCAATGCTGGGCCATCAACAAGTGTCAGCGTGAAAACCATTCAACGAAACATCGTCGCTGAGGGGTTTCGGAGCCGAAGGCCCACTCGTGCATCTTTGATGACCGCACGTCACAAAGTTTTACGTCTCGCCTGGGACCGTCAACACCGAAATTAGACTGTTGATGACTGGAAACATGTTGCGTGGTCGGACGAGTCTCCTTTCAAATTGTATCGAGCGGATGGACGTGTACAGGTATGGAGACAACCTCATGAATCCATGGATCCTGCATGTCAGCAGGGGGACAGTTCTAGCTGGTGTGGGCTCTGTAATGGTGTGGGTCGTGTGCAGTTGGAGTGATATGGAACCCCTGATACCTCTAGATACGACTCTGACACATTACACGTAGGTAAACATCCTGCTTGATCACCAGCATCTGTTCGTGTCCATTGTGCATTCCGACGGACTTGGGCATTCCAGCAGGACAACGCGACACTCCACACGTCCAGAATTGCTACAAAGGGGCTCCAGGAACACCGTTCTGCAAAAAAAGTGAAATCTGCTAAGGTCATCAGTCCCTAAGCTTACTTAACCTAAATTATCCTAAGGACAAACACACACACCCATGCCTGAGGGAGGACTCGAACCTCCGCCGGGACCAGCCGCACAGCACACTACTTAGTTTAAATACTTCTTCTGGTCACCAGACTCCCCAGACATGAACATTATTGAGCCTATCTGGGATGTCTTTCAACGTGCTGTTCAGAAGATATCTCCATCCCCTTCTACTCATACGGAATTATGGACAGCCCTACAGGAATCATGGTGTCAGTTCACTCCAGCACTACTGCAGACATTAGTCGAGTCCACGCCACGTCGTGTTGCGGCACTTTTGCGTGCTCGCAGGGGCCCTACGCGATATTAGGTAGGTGTACCAGTTTCTTTGGCTCTTCAGTGTAGAAGGACAATAGCAACGAAAGTTGGCTCAGTCCCACCTAAAGTGTAGTATAGATTGCAGCGGTTCAAGCAGACTGGTGCCAATTCAAGTGTTTCGCGTTCAGGAAGACCCCGAATAACATCATACAGGGAAGGTCAGTTGATATGTGTTCAGAGTAAACGTCAGAATACACTAGAAATTCGAGACGAAGTAAATACTCTGACGGCAGGAAAAGCCGCAACACCAAGAAGGAATTGTCCAACATAAACGAAAGTTGGTAGGCGTGCTTCTACATCTGAAAGACGATGTCTATTCATATTTCGCGCCAGTCACATAGGAGTGGCGTAGTAAAGGCACTATGAGGATACAAATAAGATTTGCTTTAAATGCACGCTGTAAGGATCACGACCATTAATTGCCTTCGAGATTGCACGTGGCGAGCTGATATTACCCAAGAATGCCTTTAAGGCTACAAAGACGCCATTATAAACACTTCACTGACTTTGAACGGCATCGTATACGAGAAGATGGATGTCCCTTCTGCGATATTGCAGGAAGACTTGGCAGGAATATAGCAACTGTATATGATTGCTGGCAGTTGTGGTCACGAGAACGTACGGTCACAAGAAGACTCTACTCCGGATGGCCACGTGGCACTACCGAGAGGGAAGACCATCATGTTCGGCGTATGGCTCTGGCGCATCTCACTGCATCTGAAGCAGCAGTTTCAAATCACTTGGAATCACAGTGACGTAACGAACTATTACAGATCGGTTACTTCATGGCAGCTCCGAGCCAGAAGCCCTATAACGTGCATTCCACTGACCCCAAACCACCACCGTTTGAGACTTCAACGGTGTCGGCCGAGAACAGCTCATTAGAGAGCAGGGTGGAAATCTGTCGCGTTTTCCGATGAAAGCTTGTTCTACCTCGGTGTCAGAGATGGACGTGTGTTGGTTAGAATGAGGCCAGTCGAGGACCTGCAACCAACCTGTGTGTGTTTTGGACACACTGGACCTACACCAGGAGTTATGGTGTGGAGTGCGATTTCGTATGACAGCAGGGGCATTCTCGTGGGTATAACAGGCATCCTGACTGCCAAATATTGTACGTCAATCTGATGATTCGACCTGCTGTGATGCCATGATGTCATTCATGAACAGCATTCCAGGAGGTGTTTTCCAACAGGATAATTATTCTACAGAATGTCGACATCTTGCCTTGGCCAACTCGATCATCACATATGTCCAGTCGAGTACATTTGGGACACATCGGACGACAATTCCGACGTCATCCACAAACAGCATTAACTGTCTGTGTAATGACCAAGTGCAACGGACAAGGAAGTCCTTCTCTCAAATTGACATCCGGCACCTGTAAAACAAAATTCATGTTTGCATTCAATATTCTCATGGTTACACCGATTATTAATGTACCAACATTTCACATTTGCAACGGTTTATCTCGCGCTTACTTTAATCTTGCAGTGTTAATCAATTAAATATGTTACCTAGACAAATGTATTCCCGAAATTTCATTACTCTACGTTAATTATTTTCTGGTGCTGCGATTTTTTTCCCATCAATACAGCATGTGAGCAACTCCAGTCTCTGTCTCAACATTGCAACTAGTTCTTTGTGAGCAAGGTTTAAAGGGATGCAAAGCGGCCAGAATATCTTTTGCTAAGCAAACAAAGTAAGGTGAAAAGAGCCCGCCCGGTTAGCCGAGCGGTCTAACGCACTGCGTTCGGGGCGGGAAGGCGTGCCGGACCCCGGCACGATTCCGCCCGGGGGATCAGTGTCAAGGTCCGGTGTGCCGTCCAGTCTGTGGATGGTTTTTAAGGCGGTTTTCCATCTGCCTCGGAGAATGCGGGCTGGTTCCCCTTATTCCGCCTCAGTTACACTATGTCGGCAATTGCTGCACAGACACCTTCTCCACGTACGCGCACACCATTATTACTCTACCACGCAAACATTGGGGTTACACTCGTCTGGTTACTGGGGCGGCGCACTGGGGGCCGAACCGCAGAATAATCCTGGGTTCGGTGTCGGGCGGTGGTGGGGTGAGTGGACTGCTGTAGCCTGTTGTGGGGTTTTGTACCACTGAGAGCTACGGCGGGAAGGAAGCCTCTCCGTCGTTTCCAGGTAGATTGAAATGGGCTCATCTGCATAAGGAATTGGAACGTGCAGCAGTGGTCCAAGGTGTTATTCACGAACAGATCTAAGTTTGAAGTATCGTCGAATGTTTGTTCGCCAAATTCGTAGTGAACCTATGAAGAGTCAGTGTGTGACGCCTACGATGAATACAGTGGAGAATCTGTTATGGTGGGGTGACGTTTTGCGGATGATTAAGTCACTTGCCTAGTGAGAATTAATGGAACATTAAACAAGAAAGGTTATCACAGGATACTAATCAACAATGCAGTTCCATCTGGCAAGTGACTTAGTGCTAGAGGATTTATTCTGTAGCAGGGCAATTTTCCCAAACATGCTTCTGAATTATGCAGAAAGTATGTCAGTAGAAAAGAGGAAGGTGGGAAACTGAAGAATATGACTTAAATCTCATTGAAATCTTATGAGATAAACTTGACAGGGAGGTTAGAAGACATAGGTCGTCGAATGGTGAAGGTCTGTGGACCAGACCTGTTGGATTGCAATATCTACAAAAACACTGTATCTCCAGAAGTCCTAGATTTTGTGCAGCGGCTCTGAGGGCAAAGAATGAATATTTAGAAAAGGATAAAATCCAACCCATGTTGTGTCCTCAATTATAGAGAGAGAAAATATTTATTTTGTTGCCTACTTCGTTCGTGCGATGTGTTTTACATTAATGTAAAGTACATAGTTTTTATCATGGGTGATCGAAAACTTTTTACAGGTGGTGTGCATTTTTATTCAAGACGTATCGAAAAGTAAGCTCAACCCATGAGATGATAGAGGACCTTATTTGCAACAAAAAATGATAATACAGTTTTTCCGAATTCTATATCGTTTTGGCCGGCTGGGGTGACCGATCGGTTCTAGGCGCTACACTCTGGAACCGCCCGACCGCTACGGTCGAAGGTTCGTTCCTGCCTCGGGCATGGATGTGTGTGATGTCCTTAGGTTAGTTAGGTTTAAGTAGTTCTAAGTTCTAGGGGACTGATGACCTCAGAAGTTAAGTCCCATAATGCTCAGAGCCATTTGAACCATTTTGAATATATCGTTTTGGGTTTACATATGTAACTCTAAACTGGGGAGTTCTCTTTTCTTTGAATGCCAATCTTAGTTAACGTATTTCTCATGTTTTTCGTGTATATTGTCCCCGTACAAAAAAGGCGTGTTTTGGAGATGGTGTGTTTGCACGCCATACTGGGCGTCACACCTTGACAACTATATGAGTTTCTTGTCATTTGTGTACCGTTCTGTTGCTAAGTACAGCATTCAATGCTACTGATAGTCTGTCTCTTGGTTTAGTTCTGTGTGCTCCTGGATGAGACGGCTGAAGCGATCCTTTGTGAAGGTGAAGTCTGTGTATGAACATCAGCAATGTTTATTAGCGAGGAGTACAGGGACTTGCCCTTTGTTTACGGTTTCTGTTATGGTAATGCGGCCGTGACTGAAAGAGAATAGCGGGAGAGGTTTCCGCATCGACGCCATCCAAGAAGAAGGGTGTTTCAACCACTTCACCAACAAATGGCGGATACAGGAATATTACAAAGTACGCATCATGTTGGTCTAGCAATACTTGCTCTAGATCGAAAATAAGAAATTTGTTGTAGAAGCATGTCCGTCTATCAGTACGATGCCTCTTGACGACGTGTTGGAGTCTCTCACTCATCTGTTTGGCAAGTACTGGGTGATCAAAAATTCAGTTTAAATTTGAAAACTTAATAAACCACGGAATAATGTAGATAGAGAGTTAAAAATTGACACACATACTTGGAATTACATGGGGTTTTATTAGAACAAAAAAAGAAAACGGATTTCACAAAATGTCCGGCAGATGGCGCTGGACAGCAAAACGTCAGTGACTGCACATGATCATCGTGTATAAAAGGAGCTGTAATGAGAGAGAGAATCCCCTCCATCTACCTCTCCTATCAACTTTGACCTCCTCTCCCACTTCCTGTGTTTATTTCTTCAGGGCACCCTCTCTCCCTTCTCTCCCTCCTCACTTCCCCCCCTCCCCCCCGGGCTTCCCCTTCCCCTTTCCCACCATACCTTCTTTCCTCCCCTCATCTCCTCTGCCTCTGGCATCTCCACTCTCCCCTCTCCGCCGGCCGTGGTGGCCGTGCGGTTATAGGCACTTCAGTCCGGAACCGCGTGACTGCTACGGTCGCAGGTTCGAATCCTGCCTCGGGCATGGATGTGTGTGATGTCCTTAGGTTAGTTAGGCTTAAGTAGTTCTAAGTTCTAGGGGACTGATGACCTCAGATGTTGAGTCCCATAGTGCTCAGAGCCATTTTTTTCTCCCCTCTCCCTACTCCCCCACTTTCTTGTCCTCTTTTGGCAGGTCCCTGGACTTGCACACGCCACGTGAACATTAGCGCGCAGGAGATCATAGCCATCAGTTTCGTGCGTGTGCCGTCGTGTTTGTGCTTCAGTGTTTTTTGCCGCCCACGCTCCATCGTTCACGTGTATCGTCACCATCATCAGTGTTCGTGCACAGTGCTGACAGTCTTTTGTTTTCTTCGCGTGTGAACGGCTTCGTGTTTGTTTGTTACTGTGTCTAATGTTTTTTTCCCCCTTTATGTTATGTTCATTCTGTGTCTCCATTGTTTTCTCTTGTACAACCAGTAGCTGAAGAGCGGCGTACTGTTGCCGCTGCCAGCCCACCTTGTGAAAGGTGTGAAGTAACAATAAATAAAAAAAAAAAGAGAGAGAATCAATTGCGCCAGCAGTCGCAGCATGTTGACGTTACCTGAAAAGGCGCTTTTAGTGACCCTGTATTATCAGAATGGGGAATGTGCTAGTTCAGCGTCACGATCCTATCGCCATAGGAAGGGGATTCGAACGGGTAAAGGTCGGTTGAGAAATGCAGCTGTGGTGAGAATGATTCGAAGTTCGAAGCCACGGGTTACTTAGACGATAGACCCCGTAGTGGCCGACCGAGCACAAGGCGTAATGCTGCTGAGACAGTTCACGAAAAAATGGAGACTGTAGCGGGTTCGTCTGTGCACAGGGAAGTCAGCGCTCGTGCAGTCGCACGTCGCACCCGCATTCCATGCACTACTGTTTGGTTGGCACTTAGGCATACCCTCCGATGCTATCCGTACAAAATCCATCGGCATCATGAACTGTTACCTGGCGGTTTAGTGAAGCGGAGGGCATTTGCGGTGTGGGCGTTTTAAAAGATGGCGGAAGATGACGATTGGTTGAGTAACGTGATGTGGATCGACGAAACTCATTTCACGCTCCGAGGGTCTGTCAACGCCGACAACTGCAGAATTTGGGCTACCGAAAATCCTAGTACTTGTAAGAGGTCCGAGCAGATATAATTTCGATGTATTGCTCAAGCGCTGGCTGCGATATGCAAGGTATAAGAGAATCTCTGACCAGAGAGCAGTGTTGACTGCAGTAGGAACTGTGTAGCTGTAGCAGTAAGCTGTTGCTAGTCTGCAGTCTGCTCTGGTCTGCTCTGGTGTATCGTGTTGGCTGGGCCGGTCGTGGTGCAGCGATGCCGGAGCCTGAACATTATTGTATAAGTAATGTTATCTCAAGTCCCATGTAAATGTTTTAAAAGTGTCCTAATAATAATCTTTCTCATATAAAGTAATTTTAAACAACCATTCATTTCAACTTAAAGAATTCACTAATTTCTCCAATCCATGATCATCCCGATTGTTGCAAAAGAAAAATCAGTTGTTTCCCTTTCATAAATGACAAATCTATCGGCCAGCATTGCACAGGGCTGTGCCAGAAAAATTTATTGTAAGAGCAGATATATATGCGTTATCCGGCGACTTCATTGAGGTAAGAATTTTTCTCTTTTTTATTCAGAATGATCTTTCAGGGCCATGACGCAGCACTGCTGACGTCCAAAATTTACCAGGTTAAATTCACAGTCAATTATTGAAAAGTTATAAGTGAGTGACAATTTAATTGAGGTTAGTTACATTGTATTATTACCAGCTTACTGAATTTATTTTTTGTTGAGACGTTACACTGAATGTGAACGACATAATTATAATTTTTACTGTTGAGAGGTTTAGGAATTTTTCTGTTTTGAGCTTACATTAAATGAGAAAAGAATTTTGTGGGTAGATTAAATTTGAATGAATTTTGTGGGGAGGTTAAATGAGAAGGAATTTTGTGAGGAGGTTACAAACTGTCATGGAAACTCCATTGCACGACGAGAAAGTCACGGTATGCGGTGGATTTACCACATCTACCGTTATAGGGCCTTTTTTCTTCGAGGAAATGCGTGATTCCGGTTTTGTAACTGCTACTGTGACGAGTGAGAGGTACGCCGATATGTTACAGAATCGCATCATCCCGTCCCTGGCTGATAAACACCTGCTGGAACGTACGATGTTTATGCAGGATGGCGCTCCACCCCATATTGCTAGACGCGTGAAAGGTCTCTTGCGCGTGTCGTTTGGTGATGATGGTGTGTTCAGCCGCCACTTTCGTCATGCTTCGCCTCCCAGGTCCCCAGACCTCAGTCCGTGTGATTATTGGCTTCGGTGTTACCTGAAGTCGCAAGTGTATCGTGATCGACCGACATCTCTAGGGATGCTGAAAGACAACATCCGTCGCCAATGCCTGACCAGAACTCCGGACATGCTTTACAGTGCTGTTCACAGCATTATTCCTCGACTACAGGTATTGTTGAGGAATGATGGTGGACATATTGAGCATTTCCTGTAAATAACATCATCTTTGCTTTGCCTTACGTTGTTATGCTAATTATTGCTATTGTGATCAGATGAAGCGCCATGTGTCGGACATTTTTTGAACTTTCGTATTTTTTTGGTTCTAATTAAACCCCATTTCATTCCAAGCATGTATGTCTATTTGTACCTCTCTATCTACATTATTCCGTGATTTATTCAGTTTTCAAATTTATACTGACTTTTTGATCACCCAGTACTTCATTGGCAAGGTCTTCATCCGTACCGTCCGAATCCTGTGCAAGAATTAAAGCACAAGATCGTGGACATTGTTTTTCATACTGTCAGTTGTTGTTACAGAATATTCTTAACGTCTGTCGTTCGTGCGCTTTACAGGTGCTGCAGTCCGTAGACTCTTCTGTGGTGGAAAAGCTCAAATCTTGTTTCACTTGTAAAGTTATAATGATTCCTAATCGTGGACTGTTGATTGAAGACACAAACTAAATTAAAAGCGAAACAATGTCTCTTAATTTTTTTTTGTTTCTATAAAGATCCACATCCACAAATTACTTTACAAAAGAAAGCATGGTTCGTAGTAGGCTGTAATGTTACAGTGTAAATACCAGTCACTCTTTTTGAAATAGTTATTTATTCCATGAACCAGTTGTCGAAGCTTTTCAGCCTCAACTTCAGATGACGCAGAGGAGGATACATAGCTATTTCAAAGCGTAGTGTTGGCAAGAAGATGAAACATGCTTCATGCATCGCCACAATTGTTGTTTATGTGCCGATTTGGATCGAGTAAGTACAAAAGTAAACTTCGGATCGAAATCAGGATATGAACAACAATCATGGTGATACATTGTAGTATGTTCTATCTTCTTCTTCTCACAGAGCCAGCACCCAGTGTTACGCTTTGGAATAATTATGTAGCCTCGTGTGCACCATCTGAAGATGGGCCTAATAGGCTTGAAAACCGGTTATGGAATAAATAACTGTTTCGCAAAAGTGACTGGTTGCAGTTTTCTCTGTTTACATTGAATAAACAGTCACGGTTCTTAAACATCCATAACGGATAAGCTTAGTCCTCAACGTTACAGTCTACTACGGACCATGTTATAAATCTCAACCTTAAAGCACTAAAGAAGGGAATATTTTACATTGCTGCTTAACCACAATATACTTTTCTACTCAAAATTTTAGTCAGAGGAACTCACAATTCATAAGCTATACACTATTTAATTACAATTGTTAGATATCCAATTGTATATTACATACAAAATAAGTATGAAAGTCCTGTTTTATACCCTATAATGACAGTTCTACTGTTCAAATGTTATTGTATGGAAAAGAAGTTATAATTTATGTTATGCACCAGTTACAAATTATCATAACCCAACGGGTATTTTACACACAAAAGAAGTAGAGAGTCTTCCGCTTTAGATGCAGCTATTACAAATTATGCTCGACCTAGCTAGGTCTTCCACGGTCAGCGAGGATTCTTCTTCCAATTCCTTGTTTTCATAATCTGATGCTTCAAAGCCTGGGTCTACATCACTGTTATGTGAACACGGAACGTTACCTTCCTCTTCACTAAATTATACATTATCTGTGTCTTTGTCAGCTTCTTCGAGCAAGTCATCCAGTTTGTTAGTCTCAAAATCAAATTCAACACCATGCATATTGTGCTAATTTCAGTATCAAAAGACAATATTAGCACTCAAAGGGGGGTGGGGGCGACGTTGTATAAACTAACACATTTCTGTGACTGCGTGATTCTTTACAGAAGACAACACACTAAGATAAATTGTAAGCGATAAAACAAATATGCTGATTATTATAAAACAAGCGCACCATTACCAAACATTCGCAATATTTACAAGAGTACAAGTATCAGCAACCCCAGGAGTTGGGCAACAAATAATTCAGCTATCATTAACAATGTCTGTCACGAAGGTACCCAAGAGCATGTGTCGCTCATGTGTACAGATTCGAGGCAATTGCGAAGAGATACCAACTGCAGTTGTAAATTTTACGAGGGTTAAAACAAGGCTCCGGGAGTACACAACATTCCATTAGAGCAACTAATAGCCTCGGGAGAGCCAGCCACGACAAAACTCTACCATTTGGTGAGCAAGATGTATGAGACAGGTGAAATACCCTCAGATTTCAAGAAGAATTTAATAATTCCAATCCCAAAGAAAGCAGGTGTCGACAGGTGTGAAAATTACCGAACAATCAGTTTAATAAGTCGTGGCTGCAAAATACTAACTCTAATTCTTTACAGACGAATGGAAAAACTGGTAGAAACGGACCTCGGGGATGATCAGTTTGGATTCCGTAGAAATGTTGGAACACGCGAGGCGATACTGACCCTACGACTTATCTTAGATGAAGGAAAGGCAAACCGACGTTTATAGCATTTGTAGACTTAGAGAAAGCTTTTGACAATGTTGACTGGAATACTCTCTTTCAAATTATGAAGGTGACAGGAGTAAAACACAGGGATCGAAAGGCTAATTTGTATAGAAACCAGATGGCAGTTAGAAGAGTCGAGGGGCACGAAAGGGAAGCAGTAGTTGAAAACGGAGTGACATTGTGTTTTATCCCATCCCCAATGATGTTCAATCTGTGTATTGAGGAAACAGTAAAGGAAAGAAGAAAAAATTGGAGTAGGAATTAGAATCCATGGAGAAGAAATAAAAACTTTGAGGTTTGCCGACGACTTTGTAATTCTGTCGGAGACAGAAAAATTCCTGGAAGAGCAGCTGAAGGGAATGGGCAGTGTCTTGAAAGGAGGGTATAATATGAACATCAACTAAAGCAAAATGAGGATAATGGAAGTCGAATTAAATCAGGCGATGATGAGGTAATTAGATTAGGAAATGAGACACTTAAAGTAGTAAATGAGTTTTGCTATTTTGGGAGCAAATTAACTGATGATGGTCGAAGTAGAGAGGATATAAAATGTAGACTGGCTCTGGCAAGTAAAGCGTTTCTGAAGGAGAGAAATTTGTTAACATCAAGTATAGATTTAAGTATCAGCAACTCTTTTCTGAAAGTATTGGTATGGAGTGTGGCCATTTATGGAAGTGAAACATGGACTATAAATCGTTTAGACAAAAAGAGAGCAAAAGATTTCGTAACGTGGTGCTGAAGATTAGATGGGTAGATCACGCAACTAACGAGGAGGTACTGAATAGAATTGGGGAGAAGAGAAATTTGTGACACAACCTGAATAGAAGAAAGGATCGGTTGGTAGCACACGTTCTGAGGCAACAAGGGCTCACCAATTTAGTACTGGAGGGAAGCGTGGAGGGTAAAAATCGTAGAGGGAGACAAAGACATGAATACAGTAAGCAGGGTCAGAAGGATGAAAGTTATAGTACTTTAACATGTAGAGCTGCATGAAATCAGTCTCTGGACTGAAGACCACAACAACAACAACGACAACAACAAAAACAACGATGGTTAAACCATTTCCTTAGTTTTCTTGACGGCCTCTTTTTAATTGCAATAGAATTAAAAGATCTTTGATATATTGGCGACAAATTAAGAGGTATTGTGTGCAGTTTAGGCAATTACTGCATTCCAGTTTTTATTCACAAAGGGTTAGCTCTAAAGTTAACGGCGTTCGTGCACCGGAACTTGTTTTCAGTAAAAGGTAAAGTCTGCTACACGAGCCTGTGACCAGGCTGTTGGCCCGAGTGTAGCCTCCTTCGCCGTGGCATTAGCAGGGAGCGGCTGACGAAGCAAGCGACTCGGTCGTTCTTTACCTCCAGCTTTCATCTGACAGCAAGGCGAATGGACCTGGGGCCATCGTGGAGGGATTCAAACCGAGGCCTTCGCACTAGACCGTCACGCTCACTAGTGTTTACAGCTTAAACTGAATATGAAATGTGGTACTTTGTTTAGCAGGATGAGAGATATACAGTTACGTAATTCAGCGACAGTGACGTCTTTTTACTCAACGGTTCAAGTGGGTCCTATTTATTTCAGTTCATTTGCCTCTTCTGTTACCTAGATGTTCATATACAGAATATCTTCAAACCTTTAGCCTATATAAGTGCGTTTAAGTGTGACTATGAGAGTGCCTGGATCTATGTTTTTCGGAATCTGTTCTGCGATTTTAGAAATTGGTTTTCAACATGTTTAGTTGCAGTTATTTAATATTTAATCATCCACGCCAAACAAAAAACTAGAAATTGCGCTGAAGATCTCGCATTTGTGCGATAGACCTCCCCTTCACCCTCTCAAAAAGCATCTAAATAATAATGATTGAAAAAGTCGGAGGGAGATGTTGGATAGGAGAGGACGATGTGCCCCGTATTTTCTTCGAATAGTGGCTGGGAGGAAATGGTCTTTCAAATAATTACGTGATTTTAAACTCTCAAAAAAGCACCTCCCTATTCCTTGACTTTGACAACCTGCTTATGATGTGAAATTTTAGACGAAAGGTAGCGTCGTATGTGCTAAGGTCCTCCTTGCATGGCAGTGAATTGTATTGAGTCCACCGACAGACTGTGTTCCTGTATTAAAGAACACAGAGTGTTTCCGTGGGCGCTGACATTTCTGCTTGCTATTTTCTGAATCCGAGTTCTACTCACGACGTTAACCATCAGTTACTGGGACGTGTACTGACATTTACGCTGGGCAGCAGTTGTGAGAGGAATAAGTCATGTACTGCTTTAATGTTAAGACTAGTGGTTACAGGTCTTTAATTATAGACTGTTGCAGGTTCGATTCCCTTTATATTTACTACTTGAAAGAATCGATGTACTTAATACCTACCGCATGTTTGAACAAGAGTGACGCTGGTGCAAAGAGAAGCTAACTTTGTGAATGCCTTATATTATGACGAATGTACTATATCTGTTATAGCAGTATTTTCAATTTTAGTCGGACAGATTGAAGGATAGTTTTCCTTATGATTGCGTTAATAGTTTGTAAACAGTTTCATGTTTGCGTAATAATGTGTTGATGAGAACCTTGTGATCAACAATTTACTGTGGTTGATATGGACCTATGTGTGCATTGCCTGGTGTAATCTTTTACGATTAAGCTGCACTTGACGGCCAGTCTTAATTAAAGTATTTTTTCCCTCAAGGACGTTAATTAAGAATTTTTGACTGCTGTGCTACATGACAGCCCTTTTTATTGTAATATTGTAAGTGTTTTCTGAATTCACTGTTAGTGGCAAACTTGTTTAAAACACTGAAAGAAATGTTGGATAAATCTGTCTTGATGAGAGGGAGATTACTGAACAGTTTTCTTAACTGATTCATGTAAGTGAAGACTGACATCTTTTGAGTGATTTTGGATTGTTCATAAGTTCATATTTCTTGAGCTGTGAGTCCATGTAAGTTGGCTTCGATATATTGAAGTGGGTTAATGTTAAATTTAATAAATGTTTCAATAAATATTTGATGTAAAATGTGACCCAAGCTCAATAATTCATTCCAACCTTTTAATCCTGATGGCACTGTACTTTGCAGCACTTTGGTAGTAGAGCATGGTTACGATCCACGGACCTCTGGGTTATGGGCCCAGCACACTTCCAAAAATTTTTCTCTGAAGATAGAATTAATGTCCCTTTAGGATAAAATACTTTAAGACAGGCTTGCAAGTGCAGCTTAATTGTAAATGATTAAACCAGGAACTATAGAAGTAGAACCATAACCACTGCAGGAAATTCTTGATCATATGCTTCTCATCAACACATTATTACTGAAACGTAGGGAATGAAAAATGGTTCAGATGGCTCCAAGCACTATGGGACTTAACATCTGAGGTCATCAGTCCCCTAGACTTAGAACTACTTAAACCTAACTAACCTCAGGACATCACACACATCCATGCCCGAGGCAGGACTCGAACCTGCGACGTAGCAGCAGCACGGTTCCGGACTGAAGCGCTCGGACACAACGGTCGGAGAAGGGAATGAAGCTGTTAGAAACTGTTACAGCAATCATAAGGAAGACTATCTTTCAGCACATACAACTTACTTTAGAAAATACTGTTATAATAGGTACAGTACGTTCATGATAATATAAGGCACAAACAACGTTAGCTTTCCTTGTTCACTGCGTGCTGCACCAGCGTCACTCTCGTTCCCACATGTGGCAGGCATTTAGCGCATCGATTATTTCAAGTAATAAATACACTCCTGGAAATTGAAATAAGAACACCGTGAATTCATTGTCCCAGGAAGGGGAAACTTTATTGACACCTTCCCTGGGGTCAGATACATCACATGATCACACTGACAGAACCACAGGCACATAGCCACAGGCAACAGAGCATGCACAATGTCGGCACTAGTACAGTGTATATCCACCTTTCGCAGCAATGCAGGCTGCTATTCTCCCATGGAGACGATCGTAGAGATGCTGGATGTAGTCCTGTGGAACGGCTTGCCGTGCCATTTCCACCTGGCGCCTCAGTTGGACCAGCGTTCGTGCTGGACGTGCAGACCGCGTGAGACGACGCTTCATCCAGTCCCAAACATGCTCAATGGGGGACAGATCCGGAGATCTTGCTGGCCAGGGTAGTTGACTTACACCTTCTAGAGCACGTTGGGTGGCACGGGATACATGCGGCCGTGCATTGTCCTGTTGGAACAGCAAGTTCCCTTGCCGATCTAGGAATGGTAGAACGATGGGTTCGATGACGGTTTGGATGTACCGTGCACTATTCAGTGTCCCCTCGACGATCACCAGTGGTGTACGGCCAGTGTAGGAGATCGCTCCCCACACCATGATGCCGGGTGTTGGCCCTGTGTGCCTCGGTCGTATGCAGTCCTGATTGTGGCGCTCACCTGCACGGCGCCAAACACGCATACGACCATCATTGGCACCAAGGCAGAAGCGACTCTCATCGCTGAAGACGACACGTCTCCATTCGTCCCTTCATTCACGCCTGTCGCGACTCCACTGGAGGCGGGCTGCACGATGTTGGGGCGTGAGCGGAAGACGGCCTAACGGTGTGCGGGACCGTAGCCCAGCTTCATGGAGACGGTTGCGAATGGTCCTCGCCGATACCCCAGGAGCAACAGTGTCCCTAATTTGCTGGGAAGTGGCGGTGTGGTCCCCAACGGCACTGCGTAGGATCCTACGGTCTTGGCGTGCATCCGTGCGTCGCTGCGGTCCGGTCCCAGGTCGACGGGCACGTGCACCTTCCGCCGACCACTGGCGACAACATCGATGTACTGTGGAGACCTCACGCCCCACGTGTTGAGCAATTCGGCGGTACGTCCACCCGGCCTCCCGCATGCCCACTATACGCCCTCGCTCAAAGTCCGTCAACTGCACATACGGTTCACGTCCACGCTGTCGCGGCATGCTACCAGTGTTAAAGACTGCGATGGAGCTCCGTATGCCACGGCAAACTGGCTGACACTGACGGCGGCGGTGCACAAATGCTGCGCAGCTAGCGCCATTCGACGGCCAACACCGCGGTTCCTGGTGTGTCCGCTGTGCCGTGCGTGTGATCATTGCTTGTACAGCCCTCTCGCAGTGTCCGGAGCAAGTATGGTGGGTCTGACACACCGGTGTCAGTGTGTTCTTTTTTCCATTTCCAGGAGTGTATAAAGGGAATCGAACTTGCAACAATGTATAATTAAAGACATGTAATCACTGTTCTTAACACAGGTCAGTTCAACATTTCTTGTTTTCGCTACAACTGCATTCCAGCGTAAATATCAGACTGCATCCCAGTAACTGATAGTTAATCACGTGAGTGCAACTCAGATTCAGAAAATAGCAAGCAGAAATGTCTGCACCCAAAGAAGCACTCTGTGTGCTGCAGTACAGCAACACAGTTTGTCGTTGGACTCAATACAGCTCACTGCCATCGAAGGGGGAGCTCAGCTACTATGGCGGTACCTTTCAGCACAAGAACAAGTGCAGCCCAGGCTCACTACACGCACCACAAATGCGCATTCAGATGCACTGTCTTTCAGAGCATATACGTAAGGGCACGCGCCAAACCAGCCGCGGTCGTCTGTTTACATCTACATGATTACTCTGCAATTCACATTTAAGTGCTTGGCAGAAGGTTCATCGAACCACAATCATACTATCTCTCCCACTCCCGAACAGCGCGCGGGAAAAACGAACACCTAAACCTTTCTGTTCGAGCTCTGATTTCTCTTATTTTATTTTGATGATCATTCCTACCTATGTAGGTTGGGCTCAACAAAATATTTTCGCGTTCGGAAGAGAAAGTTGGTGACTGAAATTTCGTAAATAGATCTCGCCGCGACGAAAAACGTCTTTGGTTTAATGACTTCCATCCCAACTCGCGTATCATATCTGCCACACTCTCTCCCCTATTACGTGATATACAAAACGAGCTGCCCTTCTTTGCACGCTTTCGATGTCCTCCGTCAATCCCACCTGGTAAGGATACCACACCGCGCAGCAATATTCTAACAGAGGACGAACGAGTGTAGTGTAAGCTGTCTCTTTAGTGGACTTGTTGCATCTTCTAAGTGTCCTGCCAATGAAACGCAACCTTTGGCTCGCCTTCCCCACAATATTATCTATGTGGTCTTTCCAACTGAAGTTGTTCGTAATTTTAACACACAGGTACTTAGTTGAATTGACAGTCTTGAGAATTGTACTATTTATCGAATAATCGAATTCCAACGGATTTCTTTTGGAACTCATGTGGATCACCTCACACTTTTCGTTATTTAGCGTCAACTGCCACCTGCCACACCATATAGCAATCTTTTCTAAATCGCTTTACAACTGATACTGGTCTTCGGATGACCTTACTAGACGGTAAATTACAGCATCATCTGCGAACAATCTAAGAGAACTGCTCAGATTGTCACCCAGGTCATTTATATAGATCAGGAACAGCAGAGGTCCCACGACGCTTCCCAGGGGGAACACCTGATATCACTTCAGTTTTACTCGATGATTTGCCGTCTATTACTAGGAACTGCGACCTTCCTGACAGGAAATCACGAATCCAGTCGCACAACTGAGACGATACCCCATAGGCCCGCAGCTTGATTAGAAGTCGCTTGTGAGGAACGGTGTCAAAAGCTTTCCGTGGAAAGCCGTCACAACTGTCCACTTCCTCCTCCCGTTCCGTACTATCGCTGTCCACTTCTTCTTTCTGGCAAACAGATAAACGCTTTTTCTGGCTTCAATCTCGTAAACCGCAGACGGGGTCATACCAACTTAGGTCATACCTTGGAACAGCGCCAACCATGACACACCTCCCACGAACATATTGCGAAATGACGACAACGAAAAAATCCTGCAAATTAGAGCTGATATCGGGGTTTACCAACAATAATTCTTCTCACCCACCGAAGGGTGAGCAGATTGTTGTACTTGAAGTTCCCTCTGCTACACACCCTAAAATGGTTTGCAGAGTGTAAAAATAGGTGTAGGTGTAAATGGTAGCCTTAAAGTCAAATGACAGTCTTCTAACACAGGCTTACTAGGATCATCATTATCATTGTCTACGGCTTCTGTTACTGGGAACGGCTACCAGTTCGAAGCGGACGCTCCAATAAGAAGTTTGAGATGCTGGACTATTGGTGCGCAACATTTTTGACAGATGAAAAATCACTGATCTGGGTTATTTCACATTCTAAGGGCGACGATTACGATTATCCTGGATGATGATAGTGATGACTCTCCATCTGAAGATCGGCACTCAACCTAAGGTCACAATTTGTAGATCTTTTTTCAAAAGGCAACGAAATTTTGCTAGCACTTGCGAAGTTTCACGCATTAGAATACTGGTGAGTAAAGAAAACTACAAAGTCTTATTTCGACTGATATTTTGGTAATTTAGTGCCCCAAATTGTGGTGAAAGTTTAGAGGCGAAGTACTATGTCTCTTCTCCTCGCAGTAATAAACCAGAGACGTTGAGAAACTTCTTTGTGCTTTTAAGAGTTCAAGTAAGTTCCTTTTGTCGCTGTCTGAGTTGGCAGGGGAAAAGCAACATAAATTACAGAGCTCGGAAACTGAGTGGAGAAGCCTTCAAAAAAACATACGACAGGCAACGACACTCATTTTAGGAACAGCCTTGGAATGCAGTCGGCTTGGGCACGAAGTCCAGTGTTCATGAAAGATGAGAAGAGTTTCTGATAGCAAGCCTAGTAAATCCTTATATAATTTCTTCCACAGTCTAGCTGGCTTTGTTTTGAAGGCAAACAGGCTACTAGTAATCGTCATACGTAGAATGTGAAATAAATCAGCTCAGACATTTCTCATCCAGTAGCTATTTTGCTGACCAGTTACCCCACCTCTCTAACTTCTTATTGGAGCGTCTGCTTTAAGTTGGCAGCCTAGCCAAGTGACAGGATAAAAGAAGAGTTTCAGAGAAGTCTCCGTTGTCACTCCTATCTTTGTTGCAAGTACAGCTGGGATATCAGGTTTCCAGTACGGAGCATAAACACTGAAACTCAGCCAGCTACTGCAATGTTAATCATGTCGTTACTTTTTCGTGTGAAATGGTTCTTCAGTTGCCTATATTTTTCTTTTTATTATTAGTAACGGTAGTAACTTACAGAAGAACAATTATTATTGAATGTTCAGTCATAATTGTATTTAATGAATATTGACAGATTTCATCATCATAATCAAAAGGTACGGTAATAGTTCTTTCGAATGATTGATGAGTTATAGATATTTGAACTATATAGAAAGGTACCACGAGAACAACTGGGTTATATCAGGATGACAAGCACCATCACGTTATGCAACACATGCTTGTCAGCCTATATCTATACAAATAAAAATCCATTACCCCATGTGTGAAAGATCATCACTTGACAACGGCTAGACCGATTTGTCTGTTGTTTTTTTTTTCCTTGCTCTGTTCGTAACTGTCAGGACAAAGTTTGTCTGAAAGAAAATTTTTTGAAAAAAATGTGACGTACAGATTCACAGTTCTGCTGTCACATGTTGTTTCCATAACAACAACAAATTCCGCATTGAATGCTGAAATTTTTCGAAAAAGAATACAATTTAAAGGAACATTTCAGTGTGTTGACGGTGGTGATAATATCTTTGGAGTGTTGCAAAGATTGAATTGACATCAATTCGTGGTTATACGGTTAGTTACAAACACTCACCTGATTTCAGTTTGTGGTTTATTTCTCTGGAAAAAGTACCACCAGGAGTGCGTCGAAGCATCGTACGCGCAAAGGAAGCCAGCAAGCCTACACAATCGTCGAGTCAATGAGGCTGACGAAGGGCCTAGATTTCTGAAGCGCGATCCATTATAACTCCGGAACAACGGATACAGTTCAGTTCGACTCTCTGTTGGAGCTTAAGCGCAAAATAATTTGGAACGTCGATGAAACAGACAGCTAAAGGTGATAATTCGAAGTGTACATTCGGCGCTCAGATACCATCCAACAGTCGATTATGTACGGATGTATTGGCCGACTTTATATCAATGAACAATGTTTATCAACATTGCAATGCTTTGATTTACGATATAAACAGGGGAATGGTCAAATTGCCGCAACTGACGCCGCCACAGGAGCCACTTGCATCACTGCTTTTTGGCCAAGAACTTCGATTGAAGTATTTCTCGCATAATATGAAAAAGTACTACAGTTCCTTCCAAATTATATCACTTGGGGAGAACATTATCGAAGAAAAAAGTTTTAACCCAACTGTTAAGGTAAATTCTTTGTCCATTGCGTCACACATAACATATACAAACACAGAGATATAGACATGTTTTCCAATAAACACTTTCAGTTAAACTAGCTACGAAGAAGAGCAAGCTAAACTGCGCTGTGAAAATGTGCGCTTATATTTGCCTTGTCTCAGGCTGTTTAACGAAAAACAGGAAAGTTATGTTTACGCCTAACTTTATAATTCTACCTGTTCGCAAATTAAAACCATGCAAAATACTGTCATTAAAGCTACTGTCCTCACAGATTCTGGAGCGGGAAAGGTCTCTCTCACACCCAGTGTACTATTGATTACAACCGATATGTCCGTTCAATTGGAGTTCTGTTCCCAATTAAGGTTCTGTTTGCAATAACAATAAATCACCACAGAAGTCAAACTTTTTATAAATGAAATTCACAACTAGTATGTTGTCAAATATTATTTAAAAAGGGAAAAACTCCAATAATATCTGTTCAAAATTACATAGACGTCTTCCCCTCGTAAACGTATAATCCATACTCGCTGTCCCTATAGCATGTTCACAGCCTTTGTCTTAAGGACTGTCTGTTACACATCATTCATGTGACGTGCAACTAGTGATTTATTCACACAATGAAATGAGTGCTATCGACAGTGGCTCTCAAGTTAGTTAAATATTTATTAATATCCAAAGCTTTTCGGCTTATAATCAAACAGCATTCTTACGGAGCATAGTCGCATTTGTACAACAGGTTTTGGGATCTGCTGTCAAAAAGGTCACAGTTCGTAGTAAATGACGGAATGTCATCGACTGAAACGCAAGTGATATCTGGCATTCCCCATGGATGTGTTATAGGCATTCTGCTGGGAGATAAATATCTGATAATCATGGAAGAATGGAATTTGGTTTTAGGAGAAGAATAGAGGAAAGAGTCACCGCAAAATATGGGCTTGATAGCAGGAATGAGAGAGGAGAAATGCTAACCGAGTTGTAAAATAAATTTCAGTTAATAATAGCAAATAAATTCTTCAGAAATCACAAGAGGAGACGATATACTTGGAAAAGGCCCGGAGATAGGGGAATATTCGAGCTGGATTACAGCATGGTCAGACAGAGACACCGAAATCAAATACCGTATTGTAAGGCACCCTGGAGCAGGAATAGATTCAGATTTTTATTATGGTAATAGTGAAGAATATGCTGAAGCTTAAGAGAATCGTACGGAAGAATTAGTGTGGAAGAAAGCAAAATACCAAAGTATTGAGGAATGATGAGACACGTTTGAAGTTCACTAAAGATGTGGAATCTGCGGTAAGGGACACCACATTAGGCTATTCAGTTGAAGAAGATTGGACATCTCTAAAAAGAGCAATCACAGTTGTCGGAAAGTCAAACAGAAGGACTAGGAAGGTAACTGCGAAGAAACCTTGGGACACTGATTTCTTCCACTTTCTCTCAAACCGAAAGTTGAGACGATCGCAGTTTCTGTTTTAATACAATTGCTACTGGCTTTGGAAATTTGGGTTGTTCATTTGCTGTGAAGTCTTGCTGTGCTTCTTCCACTTTCTCCCAAACTGAAAATTGAGATGGTCGAAGTTGGTAGCTGCAGGAAAGATATGAAAAATCGAAAACGAAATGATCGTCGGAAAGACTGATTCAGCATATAGAAAAGTCAAAACAACCTTCGCTGAAATTAAAAGCAAGAGTGAGAATATTAAGAGTAATGGAATTCCATTGTTAATCGCAAAGGAGTGAGCGGACGGGTGGCAAGAGTCCACTGAAGCTGTCTATGAAAGAGAAGAATTGTCTGCTGATATAATAGAAGAAACTGCAGTCGATAGCCGGCCGGGGTGGCCGAGCGGTTCTAGGTACTACAGTCTGGAACCCGGCGACCACTACGGTCGCAGGTTCGAATCCTGCCTCGGGCATGGATGTGTGTGATGTCCCTAGGTTAGTTAGGTTTAAGTAGTTCTAAGTTCTAGGGGACTGAAGAGCTCAGAAGTTAAGTCCCATAGTGCTCAGAGCATTTTTTTGCAGTCGATATGGAAGAGCATCCTGTAGTAGAGACAGAATTTAAATGAGCTTGAAAGAACTGGGATTAAATAAGGCAGAAGGGATAGATATCATTCCTTCAGAATTTCTAAAGACATTGAGGGAAGTGGCAACCAGACAAAAGTTTATGTGTAGAATCTATGAGACAGGTGACGTCTCATCATACTTTCGGGAAAAAGTCATCCATTCAGTTCCAAAGATAGCAAGAGAGGGTAAGTAAAAGAACTGTCCCACAGTCAGTTTAACAGCTCATCCATCCAACTTGTTGGCAAGAAGAAATTAAAGCAGAATCCGAAATAAAATCGAGGAACAGTTAGATGACAATCAATTTGGCTTTAGGAAAAGTAAATGCATTAGAGAGGCAGACCTGACGTTGCGCTTGACAATGAAACCTCAGACTGAAGAAAAATGCACATATGTTCATGGAGTTTGTCGTTCTGTAAAAATCTTTCGACAATGTGTAGTGGTGCGAGATGTTTGAAAGTGTGAGAAAAATAAGAATAAGCTGTATGGAAACACGGGTAATACACAATACGCACAAGAACCACGACAGAACAATATCATTACAATACCAAGAACGAAGTCCTCGGATAAATGGCTGCAAAAGGTCCCTACTGAGCCGAAAATAACAATTTCCCATTCATGATCGATTCAGTTGGACCAGAGGACACTGTTCATTCCATATAAAACATAGCCATTCCATATAAACATAGCCCACTCCGTTATTGAGCCACCACCAAGTTGCACAGTGCCTTGCTGACACCTTGCGTCCATGGCTTCGTGAGGTCTGCGCCTCACGCGAAACATCAAATATTACCAACTGAAATTGGGATTCTTCTGACCAGTCCACGAGTTTCTCGTCTTCTAGTGTCCAACCGATATGGTCATGAGCCAGCAGAGCCGCTACAGGCGATGGCGTGCTGTTACCAAAGGCACTCGCATCGGTCGTCTGCTGCCACAGGCCATTAACGCGAAGTTTCCCCGCACTGTCCTGACGGGTACGTTCGTCGTACGTCCCACAATGATTTCTGCGATTATTTCACGCAGTGTTGCTTCTCTGGTAGCATTTAGAACGTTACGCAAATGCAGCCGATCTCGGTCATTAAGTGAAGGCCGTCGGCCGCCGAATTGTCTGTGGGCATAGGTAGTGCCTGTGAATCTCGAAATACTGAATTCCGTAACAATTTCAAAAATGTGATGTCCCATGCGTCTAGCTGCAACTACCATTCTGCGTTGAAAGTGTCAATTCCCGTTGTGCGGCCATAATCACGTCGGAAACCTTTTCTCATGAATCACCTGAGTATAAATGACAGCTCCATTAATGCACTGCCCTTTTAATCCTTGTACGCGATACTACCGCCGTCTATATATGTGACTGGGATGCAGTCTTTCATGCCAACTGTTGGGTCTATACATCAAACAAGCACTCAGGGAAATAAAAGAAAGGTCCAAGAGTGGGATTAGGATAAAGGTAAAAAGATAGCAATGAGAGGATTCGCTGATGACATTGCTATCCTCAGTGAAGGTGAAGAAGATTTACATGATCTGTTGAACGGGATGAAGACTATAATGAGTTCGAAATGTGTAAACCGAAGAAAGGCGAAAGTAAGTAGAAGTAGCAGACATGAGAACAGCAAGAAACTTATAATCAAAATTGGTGATCTCAAGGTGAGGGTGTCAAGAAATTCTGTTATTTTGGAAGCACAATAACCGATGACGGATGTAGCAAGGACGACATGAAAAGCGTATTCGCACAGGCAAAGACGGCTTTCCTGGCCAGAAGAAGTCTACTGGCGTCAAACACAGGCCACATGAGGAATTCTGAGAATGTACGTGTATTGTTCAGCATTGTATGGTAGTGAAACGTGGACTGGAGGAAATCTGAAACAGAAGACAATCGAAACGTTTGTGATGTGGTGCTACAGAAGAATATTGAAAATTAAGTGGACAGTGTACTGCTCCTCGGTGGTGGTGTTCAAGTGGTTCAAATGGCTCTGAGCACTATGGGACTTAACTGCTGAGGTCATCAGTCCCCTAGAACTTAGAGCTACTTAAACCTAACTAACCTAAGGACATCACACACGTCCATGCCCGATGTAGGATTCGAACCTGCGACCGTAGTGGTCGCGCGGTTCCAGACTGTAGCGTCTAGAACCGCTCGGCCACTCCAGCCGGCCTCGGTGGTGGTGTGTCTGCTAAATTATATTTACTGCGCTAGCCAACAACACCTGCTAAAGCGACTACTATTTATCAGTGTGTCAAACCTGGGTGGGACGGCACTGATACACAGAGATGACAAGTGTATTAAAACGCGTAGCGACATCCTAGAGTTCCGCAACGCCGTGTACTGTATCAGCTATCTGTAAGTAGTTGTGAGGATGGAAAGTTTAACCAAATGCTTACCACTCGTACAACAGCTACCACCGAAGATGCAACTGGACCACCACTAGTACAAACAGGTACTGGATTTATCGGCTAGTGTTAGGTCTCGATTGCAAATTTTAGTTAACGTATCTGAATATCACAGGTTCGACCAGCGAGCTAACACCAAAAGTAATCTACCAGTCGATGGAATCAAGCAGAAACTACAAGTCTGATTAGGATGCGCTACTTAAGTCAATTAAACCCAACTCACTGCGATGTGCCACACTTCATAGCAACGTGATCGGAAACCTCGCTTACGTAACCCAAAACTCCAACGCCGATGCATTGGATTTAAATTATCTTTTTCCCAGCTTGTAAACTATCCAATGTGGAGTTTAAGCGTTCCTTTTAATAGAACCCCACTGAAGCACTGAACTTTCTTAGCGACCAGTATCAGTTAGTTTAATTTTCGTAACAGCACGCCAGCGATATAATTTTACGTGTTGACTGAGCGTTGCTAGTCAGAGATTATTAATCCTATACAGTCACTGCACTGCAGCTCTATCCTTGTTCACTTCTTTTTACGAACACTTATAATGGATAACGCTATTTGCACTCTATCAATGATAATGGTTTATTCTACAATCTTCATTGTTTATTAATTCCCCGTAACTTAACTTTTCCACTTTTTATCACTTAAACAGTCAGACAAAAACCTCTTTCATATACTTTAAGCCGAACTTTAGGTAATTATCGTAACAAACTCTCAGTGTGACTTTTATTTCACTTTATTATTCTTTGTCCTGCTTGTACTTTACCGTTTTGATTCACTGCGTAATCTTTAACCTTTTTACTTTTTGAGATTCAAAGATTCTGTTATCGTATTTTCAAGTTATGTTATATGGGGAGAATTGATAACACGAGACACCAATTTTTCCTTCATCAAGCACAGGGCCTGAGCATCATTTTATTTAGCCATTTTCTTAATTTTCAATGTCCCCACAAAGTTTCGTCAGGCGTGAGTGCTGGTGGTAAATTACTGCCCCACTAAGCGGAAGCTAGTAAAAAAAAAAAAAAAGAAACAAAAAACCTAAGCGTCACCGCCACTTTAAAGTATCATTAATATTTACTCATATCAAAGCAAATCTCTCCCTCTTCAGGCGTTGACATACGCGGACCCTCTATACCAAATTTAAAACACTCAGCACTCACAATTTCAAAGAGACAGTTATCGTTGCTCTACTCAGTTAATAGGTCTTGGTTCTGTCAGTTTCATCCGATGGAAAATTACTATTACACCAATTCGCGCGTGTCACAAAGTTTCTGACACAGATTGGTTCTCCCGTTTACATTAATTAAAATAGGACGTCCAATCTCACAATAATTACAGGACAATCAAAGGCCGCCCTTCAATTTGAGAGTTCTTTTAGCCGGGGATTCTATTACCTAAGGACTTCCCCACAATTACAACCAATACAGTCGCACACTCACGCCAAAGCTTTAGCAAATCCTTATTACAGAAGCGGCAACGGCACTTGTACCTTTATGCTTACCCTTATTAAACCAATCACTCACAAAGTCTTCGCGTGAAGGCGATACCAAATACACACACTCAAGACTGGAAAAAACCTTTCCTTAGCACGAGATACGGAACGCCTGATTGCGAGTAACTCCAAGGTTAGCTCGATCAAACTTTACACTATCACTAATCACATGAAAACGCGAGAAAAACTAATCTCTTAGCGTGTGTCACTAAGAGTTATTCTTTTAAAGCAAACTCCAAATATCATCGCCCATCCCACTACCGACTGCGAACAATACATCTCGTGCAATAATTACATATAACTTCCCGTATAGGCCATAACCCCATCACGGGTTCAACTAATAACTTTAGAAGCCCAAATCCGACATTAAATCACTCGAGCGCCAACTCCAAATAGGCCTACACTTCCCGAGTGTCACGAATTGACTGACGTTACCCTGTGACCTCAATGGTGACTAACTTCCCGATGTCTCAAATGTAACTCTCTACACGAGATCTCAATGGTAACTCCTCTTGAAACAAGGGACAAAACCAAGAACCAGAATTTTTGAACAAACAAACTTGCCACGTTAACTGTCTCTTTTTCACAACTTTCATTATTAGATGCTTTCGTTCCTCTTCAATAGGGGCCAGCTGCGTATCAGTCGATATCTTTGCCGCGCGCCACGCTGCTGCTATCGTCGCGGTTGTGTGACATCTCTGACCGCGACAGACTCCGCTGCATATTCTCTTTCTACAATATTATTTTGACAACATTTTCACAAGCAAATACAAATAAAATTAACAATCCCTTTTTTTTATATCGAAATTGACACTTTGATAGTAAGTTGAGGCGACTTACGTACGTAATGCCACATACGTATACCATTCACATTACTTTTCAATTCTGGGGCATTGCAACTGATAAGGTAAGGAGTGAGAAGTTTCTCCACAGAACCGACGAATGAAAGAACGTACGGAAAACACTGACGAGAAGAAGGGACAGTATCAGGAAATGTGTTAAGACATCCAGCGATAACTTTCATGATACTAGAGGGAGCTTTAGGGGTAAAACCTTTAGAGCAAGTCAGAGATTGGAATACACTAATTGAGGATGTATGGTGAAACTGATACTCTGAGATGCAGAAGTTGGTACAGAAGAGGAATTCGCAGCGGGCCGCATCAAATCAGACGATTCAATCTGGAAATAAATTTTTAATTGGGGACTCAAGATTTCAGAAATGCACGCTTGAATTTCCTTTTTGTATGCAATCGGCGCAATATTCCTGTCGGAGAATGAAGACCTGTAAAGGGGAATACATGTACAATTCGTGAAGTGTACAATTTGAAGGTTTCAGAAAATAAGACATAATCAATGGCTTTTGTAGGAAAACACCTTGTACAGACAAAGTTATGGTTAGTAATAGAATAATAGAACAGGTCAAAAGTTTCAGATGTTGAGATTTCGAAGTCACGTACAAGTATGCCCAAGGAATTACTAAAGTTTGGGAACGTATGTAAAAAAAAAAAAAAAAAAAAAAATCGAGGAAAGAAACAGGATGAAAATTTAATAAGATAATGACAGCCCTAATGCTTGTTTACGGAAATGAATAATGGATTATGCATAAAGGACAAAGATGTCGTATACAAGCAACAGAGATGGGATTTCTGAGAGCAGTATAAGGATACGTAACAGATCTCCAAATTCGGAGGGCAGGAAAGAATACATTGAATACCCTCAACGAAATACAATAAAACATGAGAAATTGGAAAGAACATTTCGAAACAATGAGTGGAGAAAGATTCTTTTTCGGGTTATGAAAATTTAACCCAATGATGAAAATCGCTTTAAAATATTTTTTTCTCAGTTTCAGCATTTTGTTGACAGGGAACCAGGAACTTAATTAAATTTCTTAAAGTCTTTATTAACGATTCTATCAACAGTTGCAATATTTATATTTGGCGCCTAGTTTCAAACCTTACAGGTTAATTTTTACGTTTGACCTACTGAACCTACACTGACAGTGCCTGATTTTAATAACAAACACGAAGTGGCAACACATGATTTATAAATGTTTGCAGAATAAATGTCACAATCCACACGTCGTTCTTACCAAGTCAAACACAAGCTTTAAAATAGCTGGCTGTTCGCAAAATAAGAGCTACAGTATGTTTATGGACCCTTTTATTATTCATTACGTGTTTCAAGCTCCTCCCAGCTGCAGGTTACCTAGTGACAAAATGATAACTTTTTTTTTACAAACTTGAAAGATTTATGTTCTTTATTTTCATTTTATTCCCCATTGGAAGGAGGGGGTGGGGGGAGGGCTGGCATTAGCGATGTAGGTGCTCTTCAAAATGGTTCAAATGGCTCTGAGCACTATGGGACTCAACTGCTGAGGTCATTAGTCCCCTAGAACTTAGAACTAGTTAAACCTAACTAACCTAAGGACATCACAAACATCCATGCCCGAGGCAGGATTCGAACCTGCGACCGTAGCGGTCTTGCGGTTCCAGACTGCAGCGCCTTTAACCGCACGGCCACTTCGGCCGGCAGGTGCTCTTCAGTTTTGAACATGAAAACAGGAAGATTAACAAAATACGAGTACTGAAAATTTCCAGGTGATGCTGAAGCGATGGAGTTGGTGTTTCATCGAGCTACTGGGAGGATATGGTTTGCAGGAGACGATGCTGACGTGGCGGCTGCTTGATGACCAGCTCTAGGTAAGAGGTAAATGGAAGAGATTGCGGCAACATGGTGGAGAGTGAAGATGAGGAGGGGGAGGAAATCTGAAGTTGTGGTGGAGGTAAGGTTGTTGGTGTGGTTGTGAGAGGGGTGGTGTTGGAGGACTAAGGCCCGTGGGGGCTGCTCAAATGTGTCTACTCAGGAAAAGGAGAAATGGAAGTGGTTTTGGGAACAGGTGGTAGAAGTATTTAAATAAAATGCAGAACGGACTGCCGGGATGACCTGATAAAGGGCATGTGAATGGTCGAATAGGTGCATACTTTGAAAGACAGTGATGATGAAGCGTTTGATATCTTCAGCAGTAGGAGTAGGACGTAGAGAGTTGTTTGGGTTGAGTGCTGTGTCTGTAGGGCGGATTGGGATGATCAGTTAAGGTCTGGTAGCATGGGGTTTGGCTGTACACTTATGGGAGTAAGTGGGATGGGACTGGTTGCAAGTGCTGCAGGTGGATGGGGACTGGAGACAGGGACAGTGTTAGTACAGGCTGTTGGCTCTGCAGTGGCGGTATGTAGGAGGATTTTTCAGTGAGAAGGTAAATTATCGTTGTAGATGAGGCATTTGTGGCAACGGTAGGTGTGGGCTTGGGATTGGAAAGGCTCAGTTGAGGAATCGTCAGAAAAGATGGGAATAGGGAACGTAGGACGAGAATGGTGGCGAATTCGAAGAGGTTTTCGTATTTGAGAGTGAGGACTGGTATTTAGTTACCACTCAGTTTCCCCCTCTGTGATCCTGGGGTCCACCACCTTCATCACAGTAGAGTCGGTGGGTGGTGAGGGAGGGTTGGGGTTGTGGGGTTGTCTAGGTAGTGGTGGGCTGAGTGGGAACAGGGAGGCTTCTAGGCGCTCAGTCCGGAACCGCGGGACTGCTACGGTCGCAGGTTCGAATCCTGCCTCGGGCGTGGATGTGTGTGATGTCCTTAGGTTAGTTAGGTTTAAGTAATTCTAAGTTCTAGGGGACTGATGACCACAGATGTTAAGTCCCATAGTGCTCAGAGCCGTTTGAACCATTTTTGAACAGGGAGGCACGTGAATCGAAGGTGATCGAAATACTCATTGCAGTAGGTGCGCTTGGCAATCAGGCTCAGAGGATTTGATGATTATGGAGTCTTTGTGGGGTAAAAGTTATGACATTCTGAAGTTTGGAAGATACTTTTATACTTTGAGGGAAAGTGTTTTAGGACTGAGGAATGTGACATCAGGATGTGAGAGGATGAGAGGATGTGTTGCAGGGTGTGTTGAGTGGGTTGGGAGAGGAATACATAGGTTCCAGTGTGTGGGGCTGGTGGGACAGCAGTTAGGTATCAGAGATAGGTGGGGTATTTGTACTAGGTGGGTTGGAGTGATCGTTTGAGGACAGATTGTCTGAGGATATTGACTGTGGGACGATATTGTGCACGACTTTTCTTATTTTTCTTACCTGGAGCTGGTGGGGCTGAAGCTGATGCAGGTGTGGCTGATGTGGTCACAGCCATGGCATGTGCTGTTGGTGCTGGTGTGGTTGTTGCTGGATTAGGTGTGGCTTCTCCCTCTGTTTCTAGTTCCAGATGTAATGATGATGACGGTGTTTATGGTGCTGCTAGCTGATGCAGTTCTGACGTTGGTGATGGGGATAAAGTTGTTGGCGGCAGCGGTGTTGACAAAGGAGCTGCAGTTCAACCCTGAGAACAGCCCAGGCAGTTCTTATTCCCGAGGAGAACAGGAGTCCTCGGTTGTGTTGCGAGTGTGTCCTTCAAGATTACACACGTGACTTAAAAGAGGACGTATGCTAAATCGTGACTGAGCATCAAAGACATTTAAAACAAAATATCTACTATTTAGCAGAAAATGAATATACAAATGTGATAAGAATGTCAATTAACGTCGAAAGAAACATAAGTGCTATCCACACAGCAAATAACTTTATGAAATAACAGGTGCGGTGCTTGCAGCCGAGTGATGTCTCTGACAGACAGTATAACGTAGGAGAGCTTGGTTTCGTTGCCGTATATGGCCGATACATAACTGCAACTGTTAATTTCTATACCTATTACAATATTTATACGGATTTTTCTTACATTATAAATAACAGTTAGTGCATACATTAGGCAAAGACAAATTTAAAAGACGTACAGCATTTTAGTCTCGTATAAGTGAGCTTATTGAGGGTGGATGGCATAAGTCCTGTGACGCAGTCGTATACGGCCGGCACATAATTACAAGTGGAAATTTCAATACATATTACCATACTTGACATCAAATGTATACTGATCTTTCCTTACGTCATGAATAAAAATTAATGACAAAGCTAACAAAGACAAGTTTGAAATACGTGCATTGTTTTGCAATGAAGATATTTTATCTAGAAAACATACAATAAAAAGAGAAAAAATACTAGGAACATGTGTCAAGAGGTAAAAGTTACTAATAAACCACAAAATATACAGACGAACACAGCCTAACCGAATGGAGTATGGAAATGCAGATTTTTGTTCGTATTTTCACCATTCGTACAGCAACAACTCGTCAAAAATTCTAAAGAACCGTTGTCTGCAGCTAGTGAAGTGTTCATTAATTATTAGATATAGTGATGAACGGCGGTTATTGCAAATTTCAACGCCTTCGTGGGTATCTAGTGTTCTACCGTTATGTTCCGAATGTAAAATACTCAGGCTGTTTTCTACTGACTGTAAATTGTGATTTTGTCTTCTCAGGTGACAACCAAGGGCATTGTTGCTGGCGTATGTTTGCTCGCTAAATCTACATCTACATCTGTATCTACGTGATTACTCTGCTACTCACAATTAAGTGCCTGGCAGAGGGATCAGTGACCCCCTTCAAGCTGTCTCTCTACCGTTCCACTCTCGAACGGCACCCGGGAAAAACGAGCTCTTAAATTTTTCTGTGCGAGCCCTAATTTCTCTTATTTTATCGTAATGATCATTTCTCCCTATGTAGGTGGGTGCCAACATAATGTTTTCTCAATCGGAGGAGAAAACTAGCGATTGAAATTTCATGAGAAGATCCCGTCGCAACGAAAAGCGCCTTTGTTTTAATGATTGCCACTCCAATTCACGTATCATGTCTGTGACACTGTCTCCCCTATTTCGCGATAATACAAAATAAGCCGCCCTTCTTTGAACTTTTTCAATATCATCCGTCAGTTCCACCTGATACGGATCCCACACCGCACAGCAATACTCCAGTAGATCTGTTGCACCTTATAAATGTTCTGCCAATGAATCGCAGTCTTTGGTTTGCTCTACCCACAACATTTTCTATGTGATCGTTCCAAATTACGAGGGTGAGTCATATGAAAACCTTTAATTTGTAATAACAAATCGAAATTTCACACGGCTATCCTGTAAGTTGGTTCAAATGGTTCAAATGTCTCTGAGCGCTATGGGACTTAACATCTGAGGTCATCGGTACCCTAGAACTTAGAACTACTTAAACCTAACTAACCTAAGGACATCATACACATCCATGCCCGAGGCAGGATTCGAACCTGCGACCGTAGCAGTCACGCGGTTCCAGAGTGTAGCGCCTTAAACCGCTCGGCCACAGTGGCCGGCTTGTAAGTTGGTAAGAGTGCTACGAACAGCGTGGAGAATGGCGTGGAGAATGGCATAGTGCAGATGCACACATACCGTCGCAGTATCAGTATAAAGATGGCCACCCCACTTGGCACCAGGGAAGAACAGCGTTCTGTTATTCGGTTTTTGCGTAGTGAAGGTGTGAAACCTATTGAAATTCATCGACGAATGAAGGTTCAGTACGGTGATGCATGTTTGTCACAGCAGCAAGTCTACGAATGGAGTAGGAAGTTTGCAAATAGTGTGACGTCAGTGGAAGATGCTCCTCGTCCAGGTCAGGTACAACGAGTTGTGACTCCACAGAACATTGCAGCAGTTGAAGCCATAGTGATGGAAAACCGCCGAGTGACACTGAATGGCGTTGCAGCATGTTTACAGATTAGTCATGGGTCAGCACACCACATTGTGAATGATGTGCTCCAATTTCACAAAGCGTCTGCAAGATGGGTGCCACGGCAGCTGACTCCTGAAATGAGAGAATGGCATGTTGATGCTTGTGAAGAACTTCTTCGGCGCTTTGAACGAGAAGGTCATGGCTTCCTTGCAAGAATCGTTACTGGGGACGAAACCTGGGTTCACTTCCACCAACTGTGAACGAAGAGAGCGAGCAAGGAATGGTGCCATTCCTCATCACCAAAACCAAAGAAGTTTCGAACAGAACCATCAGCAGGGAAGGCTATGATGACTCTCTTTGGGGACGAAAAATGCGTCATTTTGGAGCATTACATGCCTAGAGGGACCACTGTCATCAGTGCATCATACACAGATCTCCTAGAAAATCATCTGCGGCCTGCAATCAAATTAAAGCGACGACGATTGCTGTCAGCAGGTGTCCTTTTGCAACATTATAATGCAAGGCCCCACACTGCCCGTACAACAGTTGCAACAATCACAGACCTGCATTTTGAGTGTCTTCCTCATCCATCATACTCACCAGACCTTTCCCCAAGTGATTTCCATATGTCTGGAACACTCAAAGACGCATTGGGAGGAAAGAAGTTTCGTTCCGATGAAGAGATACGCCACGCGGTGCATGAATGGTTGCGCGGACTACCAAAAGAATTTTTTTCTAAAGGAATTTACTCACTTTGTAAGCGTTGGAGGACTTGCATTGAGCGTGGGGGAGATTATGTTGAAAAGTGATACAGCTTTGTACCACTTCTGCACTATAAATAATATTTAAGTTTTTCATTTGTCTCACCCTCGTAGGTTATTTGTAATTGTAGTCCTTAAGTATTTAATTGAATTTACAGTCTTCAGATTTGTGTGACTTATCGCGTAATCAAGATTTAGCAGATTTCTTTTAGCACTCATGTGAATAACTTCATACTTTTCTTTATTCAGGGTCAATTGCCACTTTCTGCACCATCGTATCTAAATCATTTTGCAATTCGTTTTGGTCATCTGATGACTTTACAAAACAGTAAATGACAATATCATCCACAAATAATATAAGAAGACTACTCAGATTGTCTGCTATGTCGTTAATATAGATCTGGAACAATAGAGGGCCTATATCACTTTCTCGGGGAACGCCGGATATGTTTTATTCGATGACTTTCCGTCTATTGCTACGAACTGTGAGCTTTCTGACAGGAATTCACGAATCCAGTCGCACAACTGAGGCGATACTCCGTAGGCACACAGTTTGGTTAGAAGACGCTTGTGAGGAAAGCCTTCTGAAAATCTAAAAATATGGAGTCAATTTGACACCCCCTGTCTATAGCTCTTATTACTTCATGAGTATAAAGAGCTAGTTGTGTTCTGCAAGAACTATATTTTCTGAAACCGTGCTGACTATGTGTCAATAAATCGTTTTCTTCGAGGTACTTCATAATGTTCGAATACAGTATATGTTCCAAACCCTACTGCAAATCGACGTTAGTGATATGGACTTGTAATTCAGCGGATTACTCCTATTTCCCTTTTTGGGGATTGGTGTGACTTGAGAAATTTTCCAGTCTTTAGGTACGGAACTTTCTGTGAGCGAGCGGTTGTATGTAATTGCTAAATATGGAGTTATTGCATCTGCATACTCTGAAAGGAACCTGACTGGTATACCATCTGGACCGGATGCATTGCTTTATTAAATGATTTAAGCTGCTTTGATACACCGAGGATATCTACTTCTATATTTCCCATCTTCGCAGTTGTTCTTGACTGGAATTCTGAAATATTTACTTCGTCTTCTTTGGTGAAGGAGTTTCGGAAAACCGTGTTTAATAACCCTGGTTTGGTGGCACTGTCATCAGTGACTTTACCGTTGTTATCGCGCAGTGAAGGTATTGATTTGCGTCTTGCCCGTGGTATGGTTTATATATGAGCAGAATCTCTTTGGGTTTTTTGCCAGATTCAGAGACAGAGTTTCGTTGTGGAAATTATTAAAATCATCTCTCATTGAAGAACTCGTTATATTTCGAACCTCTGCAAAACTTCGCCAATCTTCTGGATTTTGCTTTCTTTTAAATTTCGCATGGTTGTTTCGTTGTTTCTGCAACAGCGATCTGACCAGTTTTGTGCACCATGGGGGATCAGTACCTTCACTTATTAATTTATGTGGTGTATATCTCTCAATTGCCGTCGAAACTGTCTCTCTGAAATCATTCCACATGTTTTCTACTCTTACGTGATCAGATGGGTTGGAGCGGAGACTGTCTCTTAAAAATAGCGTTAAGAGCATTTTTGTCAGCTTTTTTAAATAGATGTACTTTGCGTTTCTTTTTGGTGGTTGTGGGTGTTACGGTATTCAGCCCAGCAGCAACTTCATTGTGGTCGCTAATCCATGTATTCGTCATGATACTCCCTATTTGTCCAGGACTAGGCCTATTTGTTGCTGAGAGATCAAGTATGCTTTCGTAACCATTTACGTTTCGAGTAGGCTCATGAACTAATTATTAAAAATAATTTTCTGAGAAATCTTATTTTAAATTCGTGATCCTCTCCTTATTTTTTAAACACCTCTGTTGCTGTATTTTTCTATATCCTCATCTAAACTATGGAACAAAAATACTCCTAGTTTATTATTTGTTCAGAAACCTGCCTGTATATTAGATTTTTAAGGGCATCGGCAATTTTTTCAGAGCATTAGCCGACGTAAGAAAGAGAAATGTCGGTTTTGGTAACTGCACGAGGAAACACGGAATCAAACATCAAGTAACGGCTTTATACCGTTCAAGAAGTTTTTAATACGCAACTGCAGCTGTTCATTAAGAATGAGGGTATCATTTCGAGAAAGATGTTTAAAAGTTTCCAATTCTTCGAGAATATCTAATCTACGCCCTTTCTTTTTATTTATGTACTTTTGTACTTACGTTATAGGCCAATTTGAATACTTAATTTCTGATGAAGGCACTCATAGAAGTGTTGAAACCTGGTCAAGACTTAAATTTTGTGACCGAGGCCTGCAACTCCTTTAACTTTATTTTGTAAGCGGTTACTGAACTAAACAGCTATGCATAAAATTTCTAAATGGTTTGTATTGTGTTTTAACTGTCTTTGATGTTGAGTTATCTTTTAGCATACATCCCCTATTAGTATACCCGCATAATTCTGTAAAATTTAAAAAAAAGTTTGTAACCAACTTTGTCACTGGGTCATCCGAAGATGAGCAGAGCCCGAAACGCATAAGGAATAATAAATACCTCCGTAAAAATTATTTTGTTAGCAACCAGCTATTTTAAAGCCATTTTCATCATTGTGTTTATACTGGTCGCATGCCTCTGCTACGGTTTTGTGGCCCGTCTACGAAATTTAACCCAGGTGAAAAAGGAAGTTGAGGAAGACAGAAGAAGCGATACGTACCACGACAGGTTAAAAAAAATTCCGTCAGTAGGACTCACGTACTGACTGTTCCTTACCTACTTAATTACATATACACTCCTGGAAATGGAAAAAAGAAAACATTGACACCGGTGTGTCCGACCCACCATACTTGCTCCGGACACTGCGAGAGGGCTGTACAAGCAATGATCACACGCACGGCACAGCGGACACACCAGGAACCGCGGCGTTGGCCGTCGAATGGCGCTAGCTGCGCAGCATTTGTGCACCGCCGCCGTCAGTGTCAGCCAGTTTGCCGTGGCATACGGAGCTCCATCGCAGTCTTTCACACTGGTAGCATGCCGCGACAGCGTGGACGTGAACCGTATGTGCAGTTGACGGACTTTGAGCGAGGGCGTATAGTGGGCATGCGGGAGGCCGGGTGGACGTACCGCCGAATTGCTCAACACGTGGGGCGTGAGGTCTCCACAGTACATCGATGTTGTCGCCAGTGGTCGGCGGAAGGTGCACGTGCCCGTCGACCTGGGACCGGACCGCAGCGACGCACGGATGCACGCCAAGACCGTAGGATCCTACGCAGTGCCGTAGGGGACCGCACCGCCACTTCCCAGCAAATTAGGGACACTGTTGCTCCTGGGGTATCGGCGAGGACCATTCGCAACCGTCTCCATGAAGCTGGGCTACGGTCCCGCACACCGTTAGGCCGTCTTCCGCTCACGCCCCAACATCGTGCAGCCCGCCTCCAGTGGTGTCGCGACAGGCGTGAATGGAGGGACGAATGGAGACGTGTCGTCTTCAGCGATGAGAGTCGCTTCTGCCTTGGTGCCAATGATGGTCGTATGCGTGTTTGGCGCCGTGCAGGTGAGCGCCACAATCAGGACTGCATACGACCGAGGCACACAGGGCCAACACCCGGCATCATGGTGTGGGGAGCGATCTCCTACACTGGCCGTACACCACTGGTGATCGTCGAGGGGACACTGAATAGTGCACGGTACATCCAAACCGTCATCGAACCCATCGTTCTACCATTCCTAGACCGGCAAGGGAACTTGCTGTTCCAACAGGACAATGCACGTCCGCATGTATCCCGTGCCACCCAACGAGCTCTAGAAGGTGTAAGTCAACTACCCTGGCCAGCAAGATCTCCGGATCTGTCCCCCATTGAGCATGTTTGGGACTGGATGAAGCGTCGTCTCACGCGGTCTGCACGTCCAGCACGAACGCTGGTCCAACTGAGGCGCCAGGTGGAAATGGCATGGCAAGCCGTTCCACAGGACTACATCCAGCATCTCTACGATCGTCTCCATGGGAGAATAGCAGCCTGCATTGCTGCGAAAGGTGGATATACACTGTACTAGTGCCGACATTGTGCATGCTCTGTTGCCTGTGTCTATGTGCCTGTGGTTCTGTCAGTGTGATCATGTGATGTATCTGACCCCAGGAATGTGTCAATAAAGTTTCCCCTTCCTGGGACAATGAATTCACGGTGTTCTTATTTCAATTTCCAGGAGTGTATATCATACATCTTGAGAATCGAGAATATCAATAATTTTTAATTTTTGTTTATTATCGATAACGGTACTGTCAAGATATTGTTCCGGGAATTCCAAGATCCTGTCAAAACCTCTACAGCAGTTCCTCAGACTAGCCTGGACATAAAAAAAAGAGAGCAGAAGACTTCAGTTATCTGTAGAGTGAGAAGTTTTACAAAATATTTTTTGACTGAATGAAACATGAGTACAACTGAAATTTTATGTATGCGGGCAGTAATGTTTGTCTGTTATGCTTTTGAGGAATGATGAATGCAATCTGTGTTCAAAAGCCAAAACATATTTTCATGTGACATAATTACAGTTTAACAAGTATCATATTTTTTTACTTTACTTTGCCGAATTTCATGATTCTACGTCAAAAGGAAGTAGCCTGCAGGTTTTGATGAGTGAGTTTACGAGTAACAAAATACGCATCATACGAGGGGCGTTCAGAAAGTAAGCTCCGATCGGTCGCGAAATGGAAACGACTATGAAAATCGGATAAAGCTTTGCACAGATGTGATGGGTAGTGTCTCTAGTATAACCCCAGTTAGCATCACGTCGCTCTTCTCATTTCTGAGCTCACAGTGAGTGCGTAAAGATGTCTAGAAAATAGTGTCTGCCGCCAAGTACGAGGGCCTGGTGAGAAATTTCGCCTGAAGCTATGCAGCTAACATTACATAACTGTCGTGCTGTTTCGTCTTCACGACAATTCTCAGCCGCATTCTGCAGGGGCAATGAAGATGCTCCTGCATCGTTTTCAAATGGAAGTGTTAGATTACCCACAATACAGTCCGCAATTGTCTCCCCCTGAGTTTCATCTCTGGTCACATGAACCGCTGTCTTTGAAGACAACATTTTGACACAGACAACGAGGTGTAGGCCAGCGTGGAGAATTGGCGGAAATCACTGGCGGCTGCCTTCTATGATGAGGCTATTGAAAAGTTGGTACAACGCTATGACAAAAGTCTAAGTCAGAACGGCGACTACGTAGAGAAGTAGCTGAAAGGTGTAGCTAATTGTTACAAGTAAAACGTTTCTGATGTTCACTGTGGTTTCAATTTGGCAATCAATCGGAGCTTACTTTCTGAACAGGCCTCGTAGATGACCGAATATTTTGGTTGCATTGACTTAGAAGCTTAAATTTTTCACACCGCCAAGGGAACACGGATTTTAGTATGTCACATAAATTTGAACTTGGTACGCCAACGAGTTCCAGAGAAAAAGGACAAATAGGCAAACGGATAAAAAACGACAAAAATGTTTTTTTCATGTGATGTAATTACTAATTCGTATTTTTTTCCCTTTATTTGTACTGTGAAATCTTGGTGCTTGGCGAATATCATGATTCTAATGGGAAGCATGCTATAGGCTTAGAAGAGTGAGTATCAAAATAAGTGACGCAATTGGCTTAGCAGTCGGACGACAGACAGACAGACAGACGAACAACAAACCGGTCCTATAAGAGTTTCGTTTTTACAAACTGAGTCACAGAACCGTAAAAAGTGCCTTATGCTTGAAGATGAAGATTTTGCTGATGACGATGAAAGGAATGAAACTGCTTTCAGGGAGTTTGAGTTTAGCAGGGTGGTGAGGAGAGCAGGCAGCGACCCAGAGGCAGGCAGCGCAGCCGTGTCCCTGCGGGGCCCGTCTCCCGAGCAGGCAGCCGCCTCTGAGCGCCACTCCAGGAGGGGCGGAGGCGGCCGCCCACACTCCACCTCTGAGCTCGAGTGGCGCCCCCCAGGGCGTCCTCCCACTCTGCTGCTACGCTTTGTCTTTACAGGCGCGCCTCTCTTGCCGCTTCCTTTAACATTTTCCTGAGCTGTCTTCACTTCTTGTTGCCTTCTTGTAGCCCGCCCGCCATACGGATGGTTTGCTGCTGTGCCTCATTTCGTTATTTCTGTACCTACTCCTACATGACCACACTCCAATTCACACTTAAATGCCAGGCAGAGGTTTCGTCGAACCGTCTTCAGATTATTTCTCTACCGCGGGAAAAACGAACACTTAAAGCTTTCCATGCGATCTCTAATTTCTCTTATTTTATTACGATGATATGTGGTGCTCAAAATTAAAGCAACAAACGGAAATTTTGCAAGGTTGCGTTTATTTTGCCACAGTATAAACAGGTGATAGTAAAGTAGAAACAATGTAAAGAATACAGAAAGTGAACAACTGTAACGCGATAAGTTTCCTTTAATTTACGTCTATGGTCACAAACTGTTTGTTAACATATTACCGGTTTCGGTCTATTATGAGCATCATCAGATCTGCACCAAAAAATGGGGAAAAAACATAAATACACTCGCAGATTGTCTACAGCTCGAAAACAAAAACATTTGACGATGCCACTATGGCTGTAGTACATTAGCACTTTGTTTTTGTAAAACAGGTATGCCCCTTCGTACTTAAAGCGCACAAATGCATTTATTTGCCAGTAGTACACTTTTAATTATCGTTTATGTATTGTTTTTAAACTGTAGACAATCTGCGAGTGTATTTATGTTTTTTCCCATTTTTTGCTGCAGATCTGATGATGGTCATTATAGACCGAAACCGGTAATCTGTTAACAAAAAGTTTGTGACCATAGACGTAAATTAAAGAAAACTTATTGTATATACGGGTAACTGTTTGATTCGCGACAATGTCGCAGCTTGTGAAACTGTAACGTCCGCAGCTCGTGGTCGTGCGGTAGCGTTCTCGCTTCCCGCCCCCGGGTTCCCGAGTTCGATTCTCGGCGGGGTCAGGGATTTTCTCTGCCTCGTGATGACTGGGTGTTGTGTGCTGTCCTTAGGTTAGTTAGGTTTAAGTAGTTCTAAGTTCTAGGGGACTGATGACCACAGATGTTAAGTCCCATAGTGCTCAGAGTCATTTGAACCATTTGAAACTTTAACGCGCATTTCGGTAAACAAAAATATTCTTTGTTTTTTTTTTTCAACTAAACGGATTTGCACACACCTTTCGACAACTGGTTAATGTAGTCGGTATGGGGTGTGACCACCTCTCGCAGCAACACAGGCCTGACAACGACGGGGCATGCTGTGAATGGCGTCATCAATCTCTTGTTGAGGCAATACGCCCATTCTTGCTGCAGAGATGCTCCCAAGTCTTGTAGAGTGGTTGTTGAATGCTGATGTAATGCAATCCGTCTCCGTAGTGCAACCCAGACATTCTCTATGGGATCCAAATCGGAAGAGCGAGCAGACCACGTCATGCGTGCAAAATCTTCTGTTTCCAAGAAAACATCAACCATCTGTGCTCTGTGAGGTCGAGCGTTATTGTCCATCAATACGAACTCTGGACTCACAGTACCTCGCAATATCCGCACATGAGGTCTCAAGATCTCGTCACTATACCTGACAGCAGTTAAACCTTGCCGAGTCCACCGTAAAATTGCATAAAGAGCTGTTCGTGTGGTCAAATTAATTCCTGTTCACATCATTAGGGACCCTCCTCGATATCGGTCTCTTTCTAGAATGTTTGCGTCCCGAAATCGTGTCCCATGTTCCCTCCAGATGCGAATCCGTCGAGACTCACTCTCCGGACCAATTTCGGATTCATCTGTGAAAAGAACATTGGCCCACTGTTCGACCGTCCAGGTGGTATGTTGACGATTCCACCCCAGGCGTTTCCTTCTGGGAAGACGCGTTAGAGGTAAACATACAGCAAGTCTCCGACAATAAAGGCCACTCTTCCGAAGCCTTCTGTACGCCGTTTGCTCGACACAATATGTCCAGTGGATGCTGCGAGGTCAAATGCCAGCTCCTGCGCAGTACTAAGGCGGTATGTCGTTCCCTTACAGCCAAATAACGGTCCCCTCTTTTTGATGTCACACATGGTCGGCCCTCCCCTGGTCTTTGTGATACAGTTTCGGTCTCTACAAACTGTCGCCACGTCCTAGAAACAACAGAACGATTCCCATTAAGCCATCGGCACATCAATTTGCGACTATCCTACTCCCATTCTTCCTGTGGCTCTGCGCCGCAGAGAGTCTGGTAGGCGTCTTGTCTGTGCCATGCTGCACCGTCTGTCATTCTGTACACAACGATTGCGGATGTGCTACTAACCGACAAATACTATCCCGTTTGATGGGTGTCCTGACGCCATCACTGGAGTGGTTGTCCGTTGACCGGAATGCCATATCATGTGCAGAATACGATTGTACGGATATCTATTAGCAGTTTGATTATACCGTGAATTAGCCACAGGAAGGGGAAATAGTGGTTTGTTGCTTTAATTTTGGACACCAGTGTAGACCGATACGACCCCACTGGCGTCCCACAGTTGGTAACGGCAACGCAAGTTTCCATTAGACTCCAACAGCAGTCGTGTGGGATCTGGCTGATCCACTGGAACATGCCCACAGAGCCACGCCTCCAGCGACTCCGTACCACGAGCGCTGTCACGCGATATAGGACGGCCGACGGCAACCACACGGCCCGCTCACACTTGGAGCGACTTCGCTACGTAATGCTACGCAGAATCCTGCTAGTCGCGGATTCGACACTATCCTTCGTGCTTAAGAAAGCCCCATCTTTGTTGCTGTTCTAATTGGACTTTATTGGTGGATGTTCGTTTGTAAAGAGTCTTCGTATACTTGGAAAATAAAGTGGCACAATATGATCATGGATTCATTTTCAGACTTTATGTCTTTAGTTGATAAAATTGGAGAAAGCTACAAGTAAAGGATCTCTGCTATATCAAAGGAGCTGTGCCTTTCTCTAGTCCACCTCTCCTTCCCCTTGTGTACGAAGTGGAACACAAAATGATCATTTCTCCTTATGTAGGTTGACGTCAGTAAAATATTGTTGCATTCGTAGGAGAGAGCTGGTGATGGAAATTTCGTGAAACGATCTCGCGCAGTGAAAAACGCCTTTGCCTGAATGACTGCCACCCCAACTCGCGCATCATACACAAAACACTCAGTTTCCCTTTTTTGCGATAATACGAAACGAGCAGCATCCTTTTTTTTGAAATCGTTCGATGTGCTCCGTCAATCCTATCTGGTGCAGACCCCATACAGTGTAGCAACACTGCAGAAGAGAAAGGATAAGAGTGGTGTTGGTAGTCTCTTCAGCAGACTTGTGTTTTTGAACTGCTCTGCCAATAAAACGGAGCCATTGCTTGACCCCCACCCTCCCCCACCCTCCACAACATCGTTTCAGTTTAAGGGGACCTGAACGTGATGGGCTGTAATTTTTACTACTATTTTGAAATTTGATTATTCAGTAATTTTAATAAGTATTGGAATGAAATTTTAACCACTTGGTTTATTCTGAAACATGTATGTGACAAAAATCTAAAAACTGTGGAGCACATAGTGGAGCGAATACTAATTTTCGTCTGACAAAATGAATAAAGCGTAATTTATATTTTAGCTACGCTACGCTATTCAAAGTAAAATATTTAAAATAAATTTTATTCTTTTGATTATTAACCTATTAAAACAGTAAATGAGAAATGTTCATCAATTTGTTAAAATGCTTCAAATGGTTTCGAGCACTCTGGGACTAGTCGGTCGGAGTGGCCGAGCGGTTCTAGGCGCGTCGGTCTGGAACCTCGCGACCGCTCCGGTCGCAGGTTCGAATCCTGCCTCGGGCATGGATGTGTGTGATCTCCTTAGGTTAGTTAGGTTTAAGTAGTTCTAAGTTCTAGGGGACTGATGACCTCAGATGTTAAGTCCCATAGTGCTCAGAGCCATTTGAACCATTTGAACCATTCATACCCGAGGCAGGATTCGAACCTGCGACCGTAGCAGTGGCGCGGTTCCGGACTGAAGCGCCTAGAACCACTCGGCCACAGCGGCCGGCTCAATTTGTTGCTTTTTGTATTCAAAACAAGTTTTTTAAAAGATAATTTTTATCCTAATAATTTTAAGAATGTATGACATGCTCCAGCTTAATATCTTTAATAAGTTGTTGAATAATGTGGTTCACTGTGTAGGCAAGTACAATATTATCATTTTTGTAGCTTTAATAATGGGTGAGGTAATGATACTTAAGTACGCAAAAACGTTGATCACAGGAAATTTGAACTAAAGATTTGCAGGTTACTTTCCTATCAATACTAACATGTCAGAACATTCCAACTACTTATTGCTTGTCAGTGTCCTTATCATCTTCTTTAGTTTTCTTTTTATCCGGCCTCCTTTGACATCCCTTTAGCAGTTCTTCAGCTTCAGCGACACGTTGCTTGTCCACTCGCAGCAGCCCAGTTTTCGTGTTGTCCCCGGTTTTGTTGCCTTGTTTCTAATTGGAATCCCTAGGTATTTGGCTGAAAGTCTTTAGATTTCTATTATTTATTGTGCAGTCGAAATTTAAAAGATTCCGTTTAGTACTCATGTGGATGGCCTCACACTTTTTGCATCATACATATATACCGTCTACTTCATTGTGCAACTGGTTTTGATCTTCTGATTACTAGACGGTAAATGACAGCGTCACCTACATACAATCTAAGAGGGCTGCTCAGATGTCTCCGAAATCGTTTAGACAGATTAGGAACAACAAAGGGCCTATAACACTTCCTTGAGGAAAGCCAGAGATTACACCTATTTCACTTGATGACTCCCCGTTAATTACCACGAACTGTAGCCTTTCTGACAGGGAATCACGAATCCATTTGCGCAGCTGAGACTGGAACTTAATTTGATTACAAGCTGCGTCTGAGGAGCTGTGTCAAAAGCTTTCTGGAAATATAGAAATTTGAAATAAATGCGAAATCCCCTGTCGATAGCACTTGTTACTTAACGTTAATAAAGAGCTAGTTGTGTTTCACAAGAACGATATTTTCTGAATGTGCGGTGGCTATGAAAAAAATCATTACATGGTTGCCTTGCATCAATCTTCGTGCTACAAATAGTTTCCTTAATTGATGCCCATTTACGTTGTCAATAATACGATATTTTCAATTTTGTTTGACTTCTTACCTGTCAGATCTGGAATTGCGCCTGTAGGCCTGTTCTGCTACCTACAGATGTGTTGTGCAGAGAAGTCTACAAAGTAGTAGGAAAGGCGAAAGCCTTCAACTGAGCCGTAGAAGCCTCGCGAAAAAACAAAACTGTGTTACCTGAGAGCTTAACTCTGCAGGCCCAAACGTCACTGGCCTTTAACGGTTATAAACACAACGACAAAAAGTTTCGTAATCGAAGAGGAAGAGTTTGTAGTAAGAAGCAAGTGGCGTACGTTACACTTCCTGTTCTCGTGTCTCTCTGAAAGATGCCTCGTGATCACTGGGTGTTGTGTGATGTCCTTAGGTTAGTGAGGTTTAAGTAGTTCTAAGTTCTAGGGGACTGATGACCATAGATGTTAAGTCCCATAGTGCTCAGAGCCATTTTTTTCTCTCTGAAAGAGGACTTTACCTGATTCCATAAATACACTCAATGGAAGCTAATTTCAAGACTGAAAGTAAATTTTACATGTCTCTGTGAAGCTTGTTTCCTGTCACGTCACAAACAGCAATTATAACACAAGGAAGCGGTTCAACTGCGAAACTTAAACCTTATCGGTTTCTTTTGGTAGTAAAGTCGAATGTCATAGAGGTTTGCGTTAACATTCCTTATCCTAACAGATGCCTGTGTAGCACCACGAACAGGAATGTAGTGAAAACAGGGAACAGCGTGTAAGACACACAGCTGTCGAATAGATTAAAAGCCCATGCTTGTCGACTGTGGCCTACATCGTTCACATAAAAACTAACAGATGACGATCATGACAATGTCCTGATTTTTCTGTTATTTAGAACAACCGTTAAGCAATATATAAAGAGCAGAAACCGTCCTCCATTGTGAAGGTGTCAGTAAAACTGCATTATGTGATAGCACAAAGTAAGCGTTCTCTATTTGTTTGTTAATACATGTCCTCAACTACCGGTAATACACTTCAAGCATTTGTTTACTACAGATAACCTTTGAAACCTAACAGCTCCATTTTCTCAACCCTAAAACTGAACTATTTTCTTCTTTATAAATTTCTAAACAGTGTTATTGTGTTTTCTACTTTTGACCTGCATTTGCAACGCTAGGTAGTCTTATACTTGATCTGAGCCATATTAACTTTCGTTTATTGAGAAATCTATACGTATGCTAATACCAGGTTTGAATTACGTTACATTCAAAACCTTCTTATGCCGTTATGAATCTGTTAAGCGTATAGGCCGAACAAACAAAATATTTTTTGCATGTCGCTGCACAGTTAACGTAAGACTTGAAGAGGAGGTCTTGGCAAGAAGACGGGATAATAAGAGGAAAGTAAACACTTGCAGGATGCATCGCCGTCTGTGTATCCTATGGTAAACTGGAGATTTCCTTGCGTTTTGGAACCAGAGGTTATCTTTTATGGAGTGCCAGGAACGTAATCACTTGTTCTACGACGTGTAAAAGTCGATTTTTTTTGTTATTACGTAGCGAGGTGCCTCCTGATAAGATTGTTTCTGAGTATAGCTCCCACGGTCATCAACGGTAAATTCCAAGAGGAACGTTTATCTATTCGCCGCTATTGATCGATAATGTCCATCCTCAGATAGGGCAAGTATATTAAAAGTGCAAGTTTCCAAACACATGAAGATGTTTGTGTAATTAGACATAGACCTTAATCGTAAAACAGGCCGTTTGGTGACAACTGTATAAATTATTTTCAATTCTATATAACTCTACAGATGAATACAGTAACTAAATGTTTCCCACGTTGTTACTAGATTAGTAAAATATAACTGCCCTACCGTTTTATTTTATAATTTTCATTCACGCTTTGTGTTTGACATCGAAATAGAACATTGTCCTTTGTAGTCTTTCCATTATCACCGGCTATTACCATTTTCTTTGTGGAATTTTTCGAAGAACGGGCTCTACATGCAGTTCCTCTCTAGCCAAATTGTCTTTAAGGTTCTGCGGACGACACGATTTTGATCTAGTCTCAAGGACCGGATGCATTGCATCAGTTCTTGAACTACATTAGTTCCATAAGTTCGTTCATCAAGTTTACTATGGAAGTGGGAACGGAAGGTAAGTTGCCGTTTTGGACGGGTCGGTTGTATGCATACTGGATAGACGATTGCGTCATTCTGTGTACCGAAAGCCGACCCATACAGATGTATATTTAAATAAGCGCAGTTTCTACCAACCAGATGAACAGCATTCTGTGTTGGGAACGTTATTATACAGAGCCCAAACAATTTAAGGCCGTGATTGCTTGGGATCAGAACTGAAAGGTGTCCGGAGATGTCGAACACGAAGACTCGCGGACACCGGGTTATTGCGGACACAGCCTGATCCGAAGTGATGATTGTCCTGGTGCCTCCCTTTCCTTTCGGCCACTGCAAAACAACAGTTCGTCAGCGATACCTGTAATTTCCTAGAGCGAGTAAAGTGTTCTAAAAATAAATGTGCTTCAATTCATGTTTGTTTCCTATTTACCATAAATATATCCTTGAAGTAGTTTTTCCTTAACCCTATATTCAAAGTTTTACTTTTCAAATTTTTCAGTTGTTGTTGTTGTTGTCTTCAGTCCTGAGACTGGTTTGATGCAGCTCTCCATGCTAATCTATCCTGTGCAAGCTCCTTCATCTTCCAGTACCTACTGCAACCTACATCCTTCTGAATCAGCTTAGTGTATTCATCTCTTCGTCTCCCTCTACGATTTTTACCCTCCACGCTGCCCTCCAATGCTAAATTTGTGATCCCTTGATGCCTCAGGACATGTCCTACCAACCGATCCGTTCTTATAGTCAAGTTGTGCCACAAACTTCTCTTCTCCCCAATCCTATTCAATACTTCCTCATTAGTTACGTGATCTACCCACCAAATCTTCAACATTTTTCTGTAGCACCACATTTCGAAAGCTTCTATTCTCTTCTTGTCCAAACTATTTATTATCCATGTTACACTTCCATACATGGCTACACTCCATACAAATACTTTCAGAAACGACTTCTCTGACACTTAAATCTATACTCCATGTTAACAAATTTCTCTTCTTCAGAAACGCTTTCCTTGCCGTTGCCAGTCTACATTTTATATCCTCTCTACTTCGACCATCATCAGTTATTTTGCTCCCCAAATAGCAAAACTCCTTTACTACTTTAAGTGTCTCATTTCCTAATCTAATTCCCTCAGCATCACCCGACTTAATTCGACTACATTCCATTATCCTCGTTTTGCTTTTGTTGATGTTCATCATCTATCCTCCTTTCAAGACACTGTCCATTCCGTTCAAATGCTCTTCCAAGTCCTTTGCTGTCTCTGACAGAATTACAATGTCATCGGCGAACCTCAAAGTTTTTATTTCTTCTCCCTGGATTTTAATACCTACTCCAAATTTTTCTTTTGTTTCCTTTACTGCTTGCTCAATATACAGATTGAATAACATCGGGGAGAGGCTACAACCCTGTCTCACTCCCTTCCCAACCACTGCTTCCCTTTCATGTCCCTCGACTCTTATAACTGCCATCTGGTTTCTGTACAAATTGTTAATAGCCTTTCGCTCTCTGTATTTTACCCCTGCACCTTTAGAATTTGAAAGAGAGTATTCCAGTCAACATTGTCAAAAGCTTTCTCTAAGTCTACAAATGCTAGAAACGTAGGTTTGCCTTTCCTTAATCTTTCTTCTAAGATAAGTCGTAAGGGCAGTATTGCCTCACGTGTTCCAACATTTCTACGGAATCCAGACTGATCTTCCCCGAGGTCGGCTTCTACCAGTTTTTCCATTCGTCTGTAAATAATTCGCGTTAGTTTTTTGCAGCTGTGGCTTATTAAACTGATAGTTCGGTAATTTTCACATCTGTCAACACCTCCTTTCTTTGGCACTGGAATTATTATATTCTTCTTGAAGTCTGAGGGTATTTCGCCTGTCTCGTACATCTTGCTCACCGGATGGTAGAGTTTTGTCAGGACTGGCTCTCCCAAGGCCGTCGGTAGTTCTAATGGAATGTTGTCTACTCCCGGGGCCTTGTTTCGACTCAGGTCTTTCAGTGCTCTGTCAAACTCTTCACGCAGTATCGTATCTCCCATTTCATCTTCATCTACGTCCTCTTCCATTTCCATAATATTGTCCTCAAGTACAACGCCCTTGTATAGAGCCTCTATATACTCCTTCCACCTTTCTGCTTTCCCTTCTTTGCTTAGATGGCTCTGAGCACTATGGGACTCAACTGCTGTGGTCATAAGTCCCCTAGAACTTAGAACTACTTAAACCTAACTAACCTAAGGACAGCACACAACACCCAGCCATCTCTTTGCTTAGAACTGGGTTTCCGTCTGAGCTCTTGATATTCATACAAGTGGCCCTCTTTTCTCCAAACGTCTCTTAAATTTTCTGTAGGCAATATCTATCTTACCCCTAGTGAGATAAGCCTCTACATCCTTACATTTGTCCTCTAGCCATGCCTGCTTAGCCATTTTGCACTTCCTGTCGATATCATTTTTGAGACGTTTGTATTCTTTTTTGCCTGCTTCATTTGCTGCATTTTTATATTTTCTCCTTTCATCAATTAAATTCAGTATTTCTTCTGTTACTCAAGGATTTCTACTAGCCCTCGTCTTTTTACCTACTTGATCCTCTGCTGCCTTCACTACTTCATCCCTCAGAGCTGCCCATTCGTCTTCTACTGTATTTCTTTCTCCCATTCCTGTCAATTGTTCCCTTATGCTGTCCCTGAAACTCTGTACAACCTCTGGTTCTTTCAGTTTATCCAGGTCCCATCTCCTTAAATTCCCACCTTTTTGCAATTTCTTCAGTTTTATTCTAATTTTTCAGTATCCATAACAATTGTTCAAATGTTCAAATGTGTGTGAATTCCCAAGGGACCAAACTGCTGAAGTCATTCGTCTGTGGACTTACACACTACTTAAACCGACTTATGCTAAGAACAACACACACACACATGCCCGAGAGAGAACTCGAACCTCTGGCAGGAGGGGCCGCACAATCCGTGACATGGCGCCTCGAACCACGCGGCCACCCCGCGCGGCAATAATTGTTTATATGGGTGCGCACAGCTTGTTGATCTCAGTTTAACTTGAATTACACTTAATCTTGTTACTCACGGGCAGTTTCCTGAAACTGCACTCTTATCTACCAAGTTACATTGGTCGAAAGAATGATTACTACTACGAAATTGATACCAAAAAAGGAACGGTGTATTTTAACATAAGAAAGCAAATTATTCAAATAATAGTCAATGTTTTCAAGTCTATACAGAGACAGAAGGCGTTATTTGGCCTAAGAAAATGCCTGAAATAGCAGTATATGTATCGATGTATGTCTTCGTATTCCACATTTAAAAGAAAACAAAAACGTTCTCCTTAGAGTTGAATTTGTTGAATAGTATTTTAAAACTATATGCAATAATAATTATATTTAACACTTAGGAATGTTGTTAATAAAAGATTCTGTGGGACACTGCTTTCATTATACATATTAAAAATAATAGTACCAACCAACCACCATATTAAAATACAGTTTTCGCTTGTCAAACTAAATCACAGCAGCTGCAGAAAATTTCTTCTATTTATTATACAAAAGTTGTACTCTGTAAAATTTACGTAAGTCTCACAGAATTATGACATGTGATTAAGGAATCTGGGCATCCAGCTACAACAGTAAGTACTGATCAAAGTCCGAAGCTGTATGTATTTAAGGCTTTCATCCCTATTTGTTTGCATTTGCATATCGCTCTACGATAGCATCTATTTCCATTCCTTACGAAATAAATATGACAAAACACAACACAACATTATCCTACAATAGATATCATAGCTTTTCAGGTTTTCATGAGAGCTACTGGTTTGCTGATATTACAACACTAAATCTCAGTCTAATGACCTTCCTTACGCCAAATATTTCAGTTGCACCTAACGTTTTTTCAACTGCAATTTTCTCTCTACTTTTCATATTTTCTTTCTCTGTAATGTCTGATGACATCATCAATAAATTCCCATAAGCCTCAATAAACATCCAGAATTCGTTGACTAAACTAACAGGGAGTATGCCGTTCCTTTTTCTCAATCACACACGTATCCATTTCTTCGCTTTATTATTATATTCTTGACATAGTTAATAAAATAGCAACAAATGCTTGATAGTTTTTCGACAGCTGGCTTCTCGAAATCGCGTTGGCAGATGAAAATACTCACATAACTGTCAGTGATGTGATGGAGGTTTCAGTATATTTAACGACTGAGAATATGGTATTATTAATAAATACTGAACTTGTGGAGTCCCTGGCGTTCTGGCGAAGTCGGGAAAGATGCGGACATGATAGCGTGAAAGCGGAAACGTATGGATACTGCCAGCTCGAATGAGGCCTTCCCTCGAAGTGAGCTTTCGGCGGCCAACCTACGTGGCACAGGTAGCGTCTGCTGTTTCCGGCAGACCCTGCTGTCGGTATATTTCCGTGTCCATCTTTCTCCAACACTTTAAGGACGTGCAGTACTAAGAAAAAACGGATACAATTTCTTCAAATTATAGTTGCATTTCCCTGTAAACGCAGGCGCAAACCCATCCAGTCAACGGAACAAGAAAAACCCACATCATCCCTTCCAATCTACGGGGCGGTCTCAAACAAAAGTCGGCACATATTACGTAAATATGGCATCATACCAGTACTCTCACCTTCATGGAAAATTAAGGATTTGCTCCGTCCAATGAAAGACAGCCTGGATGTGGGAGTACCTAGCTTCTACAATGTGCCGTGTGAATGTGGTGAAAATTAAACTGGGCGTACAATCCGCACTATATCCTAGGGCTGCACTGTATGTATATAGTACATCAACTGTCGAATTCTCGATAAATCAGCGATAGCGGGACACAGTCTCATGGGAGGCCTCAAGATCAACTTTGAGTAAACGAAGGTCTTCTCCCAAGGATCGACTTACTGGGATTTCGCAATGAAAGAAGTGGTAGAAATTCGTATGTGCAATAACAATGTTAATAGATTGAGTGCATGGAGACAAGGACTTGAGATGGAACATCTACAAAGAAATACAACGAAAAATAGTAACTCTTAAGCGGGTAAGCACTGCCGAGGGTGGCCTCCGTTTCCCTTCCGTTCCTTAGTCGCAGTCTGGTGGGAGAGGGGTGGTGTACTGAGACATTGCCGAGTTTCAGCATCTGCATATCCGAATTTCTCGCTCCAGGTGGCATCACACTGCCTCTATAAGTTAGAATTCCCAGCGATACCACCCGACTCTTGATAATCTTAAAGGCACTATGAAGGAGGCAGATTTCGCTCCCTGCAGACTTAGCTCCCTGACGTAGAATATGGTGACAACCTTTGGAAGCCCGAGTTTTAACTCCGATTTGACATGGTCAGAACAGCGAAAAGATTTTATACGGAGTTTATCCTTATCCGAAGAGATCAGACGCTGTTGATAAATACTTTTAATTTATTGCATTGTCCATGTTAGCTACTGAATCACCAGTTTAATAAGTCTTGTTTGCAAAATATTGGTATGGGTTACGTACAAGAGAAAGGAAAACCGGTAGAAGCCGACCTCAGAAGGGTAAATTTGGGTTCCATAGAAATGTAGAATCATGCGAGGCGATACATACTCAGTGATTTCTGTTAAAAGATGGGTTGAAGAAAGACAAAATTAGGTTTAAAGTGTATGTATAGTTGGAGAAATCTTTTGACAATGATGACTCGAATGCACTCTTTGGAATTTTGAAGGTAGCAAAGATAAAATACAGTGAGTGAAAAGCTATCTACGATTTGACAGAAGCCAGACTAACGTTATAAGAATCGAAACACATGAAAGAGAATCAGTGGTTTAGATCCTCAATGTTGTTTAGTCTGTGCAATGAGCAAGCAATAAAGGAAACCAAAGAGAAATTTGGAAAGGAAAATAAAGAAAAAATAAAAGCATTGTGGTTTTCCGATGACGTAATACTGTCAGCTGTCAAATTACTAGGAAGTGCAGTTGAACGGAGTGGGTAGTCTCTTTAAAAGAGGCTAGAAGGTGAACATCAACAAAAATTGAAAGAAACAGAAGTAAATATAGTCGAATGAACTCAGACTACATTGACGGAATTAGCTTAGGACGTGAGACACTAAAAGTAGGAGATGAGTTTTGCCATTTGGGGAGCAAAATAACTGAAAACGGTCGCTTTAGGAAGGATACAAAATGCTAACTGGCAATAGAAGGAATAAAGTTTCTGAAAAAGAGAAATTTATGGATATCTAATATTAATTTCCTGTAGTTATTTTTTACATTGTAACTTTGTACGGAGGTGAAACGTGGACGATAAGCAGTTCAGGCACGAACAGAATAGACGATTTTGAAATGAGCAGAGGAATGCTGACGACTAGATGGGTAAATAAGGTAATTAATGAAGAGGTATTGAACAGAACTGAGAAAAGAGATATTTGTTTCACAACTTGACTAAAGTAGAAATCCGTTGAGAGGACACATCCTGAGACATCAAAGAAATGTCAGTTTCGTAATAGAGGACAGTATGGTGGGATGAAAATTGGAGAAATCGGACACGGATACAGTACACAGATTCAAATGAATATAGATTGTAGAAGCTACTTAGAGATAACGTGCATTTCTCAGACACACCAGCGTATGGAGCTGCCTCAAATGAAACTGCAGATTGAAGACCGCAACAACAACAAGCCGTCGGTGGCCTAGTTACTCGAAAGAGAAATGTGCACATAGCAGAATTTGAGGAAATAGTGTTGGATCGCAGGGGGGAAGACTGATTAATAAGTAACCAACTTCCACGTAAAATCCACACTTCGGAAAATACAGTACGGGGAGTACTCGTGGAGCAGCAATTACACACTTAGCATAAACAAACGGTACATGCAGTGGTGACAGTTTCTTTGCAGGCAAAAGATCTCTCAATGGATTATGCTGTAACTCATTCACTGAGGTTGACGGTCATCATTTTGAACATTTGCTACAAGATCACATTGTTGATATAAGATGGAATTTACTTATGCCGACCAAGAACTCATTCTTACCAGTCTCAAAGAACTTATTTTAAGCTTCTCTTTCACATGTATTGTGGCATATCAATTTAGTGCGTTGCCCTTCGTCTGGTGATGGTCGCTGTTAACACTTCGCAGACCAAGCCCGAGCATAGCTCGGGCTGCAGCTTTGTGTTACGATGACCGTGCCCGAGTATAGGTCGGTCTGCGATTTTCTTAACGCGCGAGTGACCTATCTCTCGAAAACTGAATTCATTTCGCGTGAGAACAATATACGGACATGTCGCGACGTGTCCTTGACTGTTGGCGCCTTCTGTTATTAATTTCTAGAAATATTTCAAAAGGAACGTTATAAAACATACCATCTACTGTCATGAATGGCTGGGCCAATACGATCGCGACATTGCAGTGTCTGTGTTGTAAAGAATGATGCGAGAACGCCGATACAAGGTGGTGACTTTAAAATAAAATGTCCTCCCCTGTATAGGAACTACATAATGTCTGTACGGGTACAGAAGACGGAAGAACAAAGACATGTAGAAGTTTCGGTGTGGCTGTCAGTCGTACGCGGATAGCCAAAGTAGTTAAGGCAGCTGCTCCTTTAAAGCGGGAAATCAGGGTTCTAGTCCCGGTGTGGGACAGATTTTCACTCCATGTCTTTCTCTTACACAGCTGATGGTTGTTTGTATTCACAGCTACGAATACATTTTGTGTAATACAATATGATCGTATTGACGTAGTTCCGTGTATGTTCTTATTAGGTTTCGCGGTTTGCTGTAATTGTACTACAAATACGTCACGTTTGTTTAGTGAGCAAGAAATTTTGGAAGCTCAAGAGGTAGAAATCGCTCTATAACTCACTTCGCATTTTTTTTCTTGGGAGCATAATTTTACCTTCTGTCATCATTACTTTAAAGTTTGTTATCTATGAAAGAAATAAAGTAAATATGAAAAATAAATCTTGAAGCTCGCCCATTTTATTACGTATGACTCTTCAAGATAAACCAGGAACAACTTAAATAACGGCAAAAGTGGCTGGTCTCCGAAGTGTTAAGAACGCCAGCAGCGATTTCGGGCTGCCGGGAAAGTAGACTATTCTCCAGCCTTATGACAGTCTTCCCTTAAACGGCCGAATGATGGGAGGGACCTTCCATAGTATACAGTCACCGTAAAGAAACTTCTAAAGAAACAGAGACTACTGCATAAAGATGTGAAACAAAGTATAGGACTATAAACACAGAGACGCTGAAAGAAGCACGTTTGGCAGTCAAGAAAGAAATGCATGAAGCTTTCAGTGACTACCGTAGTAGACTGCTGCTTACAGATTTTTCACGAAACCCAAAGAAATTACGGTCATATGTAAACATTTTTAGTGAAACCAAAGTTAGCGTCCAGTCACTCATAGAAAAGGCAGGAACTGAAACTAAGAGTAGCGAAACAAAAGCAGAAATGCTTAACTTTAATGCTCGTACTACTTAAAAGATGACAAATAGAGGTTAGTGTCAGTGGCGTTGAGAAACAGCTGATATCTTTACAATTGGACAAAGCCCCTGGGCTCTATGGCTTCCCTGTCAGAGTCTACATCCAAATTGCAGCAAAGTTAGCCCCTCTGTTAATTACATGTATCGCAGATCCCTCGAACAGAAAACCGTGCCCAGTAGCTGGCAAGAAGCACAGGTCATACTTGTCTACAAGAAGGGAACAGAAGTGAACCACGACAAAACTACCGTCCAATACCCATGATATCCACTCGTTGTAGAATCTTAGAACACATTCTGAGCTCAAACATAACGAGGTACCTCGAGCACGACAACATTATCCACACCAACTAGCATCAATTTCGAAAACAGTGGTCAAGTGAATCCCAACTCGCACTTTTCTCACATGACATCCTGAAAGCCGTGGATCACGGCAGTCATCTACATCTACATCTACATGGATACTCTACAAATCACATTTAAGTGTTTGGCAGAGAGTTCATCGAACCACCTTCACAATTCTCTATTATTTCAACCTCGTATAGTGCGCGGAAAGAACGAACACCTATATCTTTCGGTACGAGCTCTGATTTCCCTTATCATTGTGATCCTTTCTCCCTATGTAGATCGGTTTCAACACAATATTTTCGCATTCGGATGAGGAAGTTGGTGATAGGGGTTTCGTGAGAAGTTTCTGCCGCAACGAAAAACGCCTTTATTTTAATGATGTCCACCCCAAATCCTGTATCATTTCAGTGACACTCTCTCCCCTATTTCACGTTAATACAAAACGTGCTGCCCTTCTTTGAACTTTTCGATGTACTCTTTCAATACTATCTGGTAAGGATCCCACACCGCGCAGCAGTATTCTAAAAGCGGACGGACAAGCGTAGTGTAGGCAGTCTCGTTAGTAGATCCGTTACATTTTCTAAGTGTCCTGGCAGTAAAACGCAGTCTTTGGTTAGCCTTCCCCACAACATTTTTTATGTGTTCCCTCCAATTTAAGTTATTCATAATTGTAATTCCTAGGTATTAGTTGAATTTGCTGCCTTTAGATTTGACTGAGCTATGGTTTAACCAAAGTTTAACAAATTCCTTTTAGAATTCATGTGGATGACCTCACACTTTTCGTTATTTAGAGTCAGGTAAATGCAATATTCATTGACCTCCGGAAAGCATTTGACTCAGTACCAAACGTACGCTTATTATCAAAAGTGCGATCGTGTGGCGTATCAGACTAAGTTTGTGACTGCTTATTGATATGGAAGATGCAGCTTCTTATCCTGAATGGAGATACGTCAGCAGCTGTACAAGTAAATTCGGGTGTACCCCAGAGAAGTGTGCTGGGTCGCTTGCTGTTCATGTTGTATATTAATTATTTTGCACACAATATATATATTAATCTGTCTTTTCACAGATGATGCAGTTACCTACAACGATATACAGTTTGAAGGAAGCTGTACAAATATTGAGTCAGATCTTGATATTCGGTGAAAAAATTGGTAACTTGTATTAAATATTTAGAAATGTAAAACTGTGCTCTTCGCAAAATGAAAAAAAAAGGCATTGCATCGTATGAATACAATATCAATGAGTCACATCTGGAATCTGTAAACTCATACAAATACCTGGGTGCAACACTTTGTGGGGATGTGAAATGGAATGATCACATAGGCTCAGTCGTGGGTAAATCAGGTAGCAAACTTTGGTTTATTAGTAGAATAGCAGTGAAATACAATCAGTCTACAAAGGAGACTGCTTACAAATCACTAGTTCGACCCCTCCCACACTCATGCTCATAAATTAAGGATAATTGCAGAATGTGGTGTCACACAATGTGGCAGTACACAAAACTGGCGCTAGTAGCACAGGCATAGGTATATATCCAGTATCTCAACAGTTGAGAAAGCCGTCCCGAAACACATGTGCTACAAAACGCCACTGTTTCCTGCGCATGTACCCCGACATCAATATGGGATATGATCACCATGCTCACTTGCACAGGCCACACAAAGGGTTGGCGTACTCTGGATCAGGTGGTCAGGCACCTGCTGGGGTATAGCCTCCCATTCTTGCACCAGTGTCTGTCCTGAAATGTCGTAGGGGTTTGAAGACGTGCAGCGATACGTCGACCGAGAGTATCCCAGACATTCTCAATTGGTTTAGGTTTGAAGAACAGGCAGGCCACTCCAATTGCCTGATATCTTCTGTTTCAAGGTACTCCTCCACGATGGAAGCTCGGTGAGGCTGTGCGTTATCATCCATCAGGAGGAAGGTGGGACCCATTGCACCCCTGAAAAGGCGCAAAATGACGTCCCGATACACCTGACCTATTACCGTTCCTCTGTCAAAGACATGCAGGGGTGTACGTGCACCAATCATAATTCCACCCCACACCATCAAACCACGACCCCTTTCAAGGACATTAAGGGGTTGGTATCTGGTTCCTGGTTCATGCCAGATGAAAACCCGGCGACAATCACTGTTCAGACTATACCTGGACTCGTCCGTTAACATAGCCTGGGACCACTGTTCCAATGACCATGTACTGTGTTCTTGATACCAGACTTTACAGATTCTGCCGGCCGCGGTGGTCTTGCGGTTCTAGGCGCTCAGTCTGGAACCGCGCGACTGCTACGGTCGCAGGTTCGAATCCTGCCTCCGGCATGGATGTGTGTGATGTCCTTAGGTTAGTTAGGTTTAAGTAGTTCTAAGTTCTATGGGACTGATGACCACAGGTGTTAAGTCCCATAGTGCTCAGAGCCATTTGAACCATTTTTACAGATTCTCCTGCGACCAGGGGTCAGTGGAACGCACCTTGCAGGTCTCCGGGCGAATAAATCATGTCTTTTCAGCCGTCTGTAGACTGTGTGTCTGGAGACAACTGTTACAGTGGCTACGGTTAGGTCCCGAGCAAGGTTATCCGCAGTACTCAGTGGCCGTCTGCGGGCACTGATGGTGAGATATCGGTCTTCTTGTGGTGTTGTACACTGTGGACGTCCCGTACTGTAGCGCCTGGACACGTTTCTTGTCTGCTGCAATCGTTGCCATAATCGTGAGATCACACTTTGTGGCACAAGGAGGGCCCGTGCTACGACCTACTGTCGCACTATATTCTGCCCCTCATAACGTCATCAATATGTGTTCCTTGAGCCATTTTCAACACACAATTACCATTAGCATGTCTGAAAACGTCTGCCCACTTACTCGCTGCACCGTACTCTGACATGCACCAACACACCTCTGCGAATGTGGACTGCTGCCAGCGCCACCATGCGACGACCGCAGGTCAAATGCACTGCATGGTCGTACCCCGAGGTGATTTAAACCCGCATACCGCCCACCACAGCGTTTTTCCCCCATGTATCAGCATTATCCTTAATTTATGAGCATGGGTGTAGAATATTTAAGTGTGTGGGAACCTAATCAAATAGAACTAGCATGGGATATTGAATGTACACAGAGAAGGCCAGTACAAATGGTCACAGGTTTATTTGACCCACGAGACAGAATCACAGAAATGGTGAAAGAACTGAACCGGCAGACTCTTGAAGGTAGAGAGAAACTATTTGAGAAAGTCTACTAAAAAAGTTTCAAGGCCGTCTTTAAATGGTGAATCTAGAAATATAGTACAACTTCCTACATATTGTTCCCAAAGAGGTAGTGAAGGTAGGATTAGATTAATTAAGCACACACAAAGAAATTTAAGCAGTCTCCCATCTTGCGCCGCATACGTATATGGAATGAGAAAAAAACTAATAATAACTGGTGCAGTGGGACGTGCCCTCTGCCGTGCACTTAACAGTGAGTCGCAGAGCATAGATGTAGATGCAGATGCGGATGTAGCACGTTACGGCAAGCAGTACGGGAGTTATTAGGAAATGGCAAATTCAAGCGCCACATTTGCTCTGGAGCCTCATTAGCCGAAGGATTTTGTAGGCTGGTTTTCGTAGCTAGCAGGACGTCGGCCGGCATCCTTCAGAGGGTGTGGAAGTAACGTGCAGTGTGCCCTATCTATGAAGCGGATGAAGTGTGTTTCCGCAGTGACATGCGGAAGATGGGTGAAGATGATCCTTCGTAATCAACCGAGCTTTTTTTATTGCCATACGGAAAGCTGAGAGAATTTTTAAGTGTGTTGTTCCATAGAATTTCGGGCGTGCTTCCACAGAAATTTACTTCTTCTTCTAATATTTCGGCTGTACACCGTCCAACTATCTTCAGAGTGAGCCCAGGTGACCGACGTTCTAGCACTTGCTCCGTACTATTAAACCCTCGGACCGTGCGCATGCCACCACAGAGACACAAGGCGCCACAGATGTTGATCGGCGGCAAAGAGGTCTAACATATTAATGAAATTAGATCTATGGCTGCGCAGTCGATCCACACGGTGATATCCATGTATCACTGCGAGCGGCACCGTCGTGACGTCTTTGTGAGTTTATGACAGAAAGGGCCGGATTCCATTGTTTGTCCAAACTAAAGCCGATATCTCTATTAATTAAATTCGTCACCAACAGAATTTCAATTGCTTCTGTCACTACTGAATCTGAGAAAGATGAAGTCGAGGCTAAAATTTCGACGTTATCGTACACCATAGAGTGCCCAGTCTCAATACAGTGCTCTGCCATCGCGTATTTATTAGGTTGTAAGAGCCGGGTGTACTTGTAGTGCTCTGTGCATCTCTCATAGATTGTACGTGTCGCCTGTCCTTCTATGAATGACTACACTCACAGGGGATCTTGAAAATCCCAGACTTCCGAAGCACCAAATCAACTTTAACGGAATCCAGGAGTGTTGCTGTCATTAGTGGAGAGCGAAAATCACTTTCACTTTGTGTTTGCTGAGTATCCATCCCATTTTCGAAGATAGGTTTCCCACGTATGGCAGAAAAGCCATGGATTTAAAACTTTCCGCGTGTTCTTCTGCATTTCTTATGCCCATTGTTGGTTTCATTTGTAGTGGCTTACGTGTCTGCTATGGAGAGAACCCGTTAGCTTCAAAAATTCTTCTCAAGTGTGTAAGCTCGTCCTCCAGACTGCTCTCGTCAGCAATGACGTGTGCTCTGTGTCCTAGATTTCTGAGAACACTCATCGTCTTCGAAGGATGGTGGCAGCTATTTGCACGTAAGTATAAATCCTCATGGTTCGGTTTCCGATAACCTGCTTGTCCCGAAGTGCCATCATCTTTGTATCGTACCAAAACATCCAAAAATGGAAGGCACCCATCTTTTTCGATTTCCATCGTGAACTGAATTTGTCTATGGATGGAATTCAGATGATTCAAAAATTCTTTTAATTTACGTTCGTGATGGGGCCTTATATACACGTGACACCAATATACGTCCAAACTACTGTGGGCTTCAGGCAAGCAGATTCCAGCGCCTTGTCCTCGACGTCCTCCATAAAAGAATTGGCCATCAAGGACTACCCATGGCGACACCGTCAACTTGTTCATAAAATTCGTTGTTGAATAAAAAATATGTCGAGATCCAAACGTGTTTAAACAAAGCTGAAATCTCTTCATCAAAGGTTTTGTCAGTGGGAAATAATGATTCTGAGAGAGGAACGACACTACATCGAACTACATTGGAACTGTTCAGTTTGAGCGATTTTAATTTGCCAATGAAGTCCACAGAGCTATGATTGTATGTGCATATTTTCCACCAGACGCCTAAATAATAACGCTAAGTGTTTGGCACAGTTATAGGTTGGAGAGCCAATGTTACTCACTATCGGGCGCAGAGGAACAGGCTATTACGTAGCAACAGGTCGAACAGCTTCTTCAACATTACTGATGAACGCAGGTATTGCTAACACCTTTGGTGTGGGTGCAAAGTTCAGTCCTTCACTTAAAAACCATCGTCGTAGCGTCGTCCAAATTTTTATCCGTTATATTGGACGACGCTTTATCTTTGTGAATTTAATTGGATTGCTATAGGGCTTTGACTATTGACGTTGGATTAGTGAGAAATTTAGCTCTGTCTTAAGGATCAAAACGAGGCTGGCGAACCTTATTTAGACTGATTTGATAGTACAGCCGAGTAGAGAATTAATTCGAGTCCACCAACAGACGTTTCTGCATAACGCCGTGGAGCATTATGTCTTGTAATTCGCCTTGCGTTTCGCACTTCGCCAAGAGCGTGCGAATCGTGAGCATGGCCGCAACTGTGATTTCGCGCTATGTCACGGAAGATCGGAGGCTTCAAATGGCTCTGAGCACTATGGGACTTAGCATCTGTGATCATCAGTTCCCTAGAACTCAGAACTACTTAAACCTAACTAACCTAAGGACATCACACACATCCATGCCCGAGGCAGGATTCGAACCTGCGACCGTAGCAGTCCCGCGGTTCCGGACTGAGCGCCTAGAACCGCGAGACCACCGCGGCCGGCGAAGATCGGAGGTACGGACGAAAGGAACGTTTCAGTATAATTTTGAGCATAATGTTTTGGGGCTCCATTTGTAAGTGTTGTTGTTGTAGATAACGTTCAGAGGGTTATCAAAGCTTCGATAACCCGTGAGAATAAAATATATCACAAATCGATCTGCGATGGCTGCGATTATTGCAATAACAGCGTTGCACACTCTGTTGGCGATCTTGATGGCATCTGCGAATCCTGATATCGTAGCACAAGGGAAATAAATCAGAAAGCTATTGTGTGCTCAGTGCCTTATTACGTAACCTTGCACTTAACACTGGAGTTTTCTAGGTGACAACTCTGCGTCAGGGCTGCCGCTATTTCAGTGATGGCGCCGGAGGGAGCAAAGGTTCAGCAAGAACTTGTGAAGTAAACGAGCCGTAGCGCTCTGGAGCCCACCCAAAGCGCCGGCAACAGCTGCCAAATTTCTCGCGAGCACTCTCGCCCCGTGGCGCGTTGCAGGTAGCGTATTACTTTTATCCTCAGGCACGTGGCGACGCTAAAATATCCTGTACATAACGCTTATGACGTCAAAGCAGCAACGCCAGAGAGAGATTTGGAAATATTTAATAGGTTGAAGAAGAGCTCTTTCTGATAAAGAAGTGTTTTGCCCTGATGAAATTATTGATAACTTTTGAATGAATTATAGCAAACTTTCTGGTGTATCGTACATGAGGATTTTTTTTTTAAATTGATCCACTCAATTTTAGATGGGTTTAAAGACGTCCTTCGTTAAAGATCTACTTTAAGATGTTCAGTCACGTTATTAATTCTGCTTTCCTGTACGACGTTTCGACAACCTGCCAGGTGCTGCAAGCTGTGTTATTATGCGTGCTCGCTGCCTCCGTCCAGACAAATGAAATCACCAACTCAGTGAGCACCCAAAAGCACACCATATAGCTATGTCGCCGAGGAAGCCAGAGAATTCTGTCTTGAGGTGCTTGCTACGTTTTATAGTTCAGATATCTGGCATTATACTGTGTTTTATGTAGCGGGTCAACCAATCGTAATGAAGTTTATAAATGATAAACGATGGTAGTATGCAACCAAGGAGATATTTTAGCAGCGTTTTTGAAAGTAGAAACATACTTCTGATGGCATTCGAGGTTTCTTGAAACGGAAATTACAATGGCATTACGTTTGTAGTGAAACTTTTTCCTCTTAAGGGTAGGAAAATGAACCTTTTTGTGAACTCTATGACATTCGACTTGGCGTTCCATTATACACTGAGGTGACAGAAGCTATGAGATACCTCATAGTGTCGCGTGGGACTTCCTTTTGCCCGGCGTAGTGCAGCAATTCTACGTGGCATGTGTTCAACAAGTCGTGGGAAGTCCCGTGCAGAAATGTTGAGTCACGTTGCCTCTATAGCCGTTCATAACTGCGAACGTGTTGCCGTCGCAGGATTGTCTGCACAGACTGCTCTCTCGATTATGTCCCACAAATGTTCGCTGGGAGTCATGTCGGCCGATCTCGGTGGCCAAATCATTAGCTCGAATTGTCCAGAATGTTCTTCAAACCAATCGCGAAAAATTATAGCTCAGTGACACGACGCACTGTCATCCATAAAAATTTCATTGTTGTTTGCAAACATTATGTCCATGAAGGGCTGCATATGGTCTCCAAGTAGCCGGACATAACCATTCCAGTCAATAATCGGTGCCATGTCATGTAAATACACTATACACTATTATGGAGCCACCACAAGCTTGCACAGTACCTTCTTGACAACTCAGGTCCATGGCTTCGGGGAACTGCGCCATACTCGAACCGTACCATCAGCTTTTACCAGATGAAATCGGAACTCACCCGACCAGGGTGGTCTTCCAGGCATCTAGGTCCAACAGATATGGTCACGAACGAAGGAGAGTAGCTACAGGCGATGTCTTGGCGTAGCAAAGGCACTAGCGTCGGTCGTCTACTGCCATAGCTCATTAACGCCAAATTTCGACACACTGCCCGAACAGATACTGTCGTCGTATGTCCCTCATTGATTTCTGCGGTTATTTCACGCAGTGTTGCTTATCTATTATCATTAACAACTCTACCCAAACTCAGCTGCTCTCGGTCGTTAAGTGCCGTCGACCACTGTGTTGTCCATAGTGGGAGGTAATGCCTGAAATGCGGCACTTTCGGCACACTTTTGACACTATGGATCTCGGAATACTGAATTCCCTAACGATTTTCGTAATGTAACGTACCATGCGTCTAGTTTCAACTACTGTGCCGCATTCAGAGTCTGTTAATTCCCGTTGAGCGTCGATAATCACGTCGGTATCTTTTCATATGAATCACGTGAGTACAAATGAGAGTCCACCATTGAACTGCCTTTTTATGCCTTGTGTATGCGTTACTACCACCATCTGGATATGTGCATATCGCTGTCGGAAAACTTTTGTCGCCTCACTATATTGTGCTTGTGTAGGCCACACAGTATAACCTGCCCTCGTTTATCAGCATCTGCTATTTGTAGGGGAGAGTGTTACACCTGGAGGATAGATTACTCAGGAACCATGATGTTACCTTGTTCGGTGTTTCAATCTAGTGGCCTATTTAAGAATCATACAAAGGAACGCGCGCTAGAGACAGCCATGAACATCTTTCCGGCAATTTCTACTGCTTTTTTTGTCGCTAGACATGAGGTTGTGCTACTTGCAGCGTTTGTAAATGTTTAAATGTTCTACGTATTTAAGTGTTGTACAATCTATTAAAGTTATTTTGAGGATATTGCTAATTATTTAATTACAGTGTTTTATGATGAATTAAACTCTGTATATTTATAAAACTAGGTAAATGCTCTGTGGACGGTTATGCCATACTTCTTTAGTTGAACACCATCTTGTATCGTCAAAGGGTGGGTTCTTTTAACATGGGAACACGTGATACGTGCAAATGAGCTCAGTATATTTAATGTTTTAATAATTTTCTCTGTCCCAGGATGGAAATCTACAATGGTTTTTAACTTGTAACTGGTTTAATACTGCTTCTCCTTAGTTCGATTTCATTTACTGATGATTCGTATGTAGTAGAGTAATAATGTAGCACACAGACTGTTAAACACAGCTTTGACAATATTGGCTATATTCTACCACTTTTAAATTGAATGTTTGTTTCTAGCTAACTGATCATCTTTTCCACGGTCGAAAAAACTTTACATTTGCGGAGTAAGTTTTGTAATCACAGAAGAAGACAGCGGCAACCATAAAGCGAATGCCGTCATTTCAAATTGCAATTAGAACAGTAAACTTCTATTGCAAGACTGTCTAAAGCCGAAAGTTTGGAAAGTCTTCCAATATACATCACACAGCCCTACCATAACAAAATTTGCTAATCCCGGATGCCTCAGTAGGTTAATCTTAGTCGTGTGGGTGCATATGCCACGGCAGCGGCGTATCATGAGAGACATGTTCGCCGTAAATCATCTCTACCGCAACTAAATGTCTATGCGAATACCACTTATTTCGAAACGCATAATTCCTGGTTCAGATGTCCACTCACTATTCCGTTAGACCTTTACTCAAACACGTTACGTAATCAGCGTACAGGAATATGGACTCTCATTCCATACAATGTTGTGTTGTTAAGCAAAGATCTAACGAAATTGTATGTATACGTCTGGAGATGCAATAACACATTCTGAGAACAATTCCGGCAATGAGGACGTACGTGTTATGGCGGACGTGATTAATTGATACCATATTCCAAACGTTTCAGTATGTGCCGTAATCAGATTTTCTTTTATGCCAGAAAGGGTTGACATAGATTCATTTTCTTGTCTTTTAGTTATTTTGGAGCTTCATTTCACTCTAGCGCTCGGGTGTAACAAGCCGTTTGAATTACTTCTTGTTTCTTCTATCCTGGGTTCCTCGCTATCCACAAACTCACGTCCCTCTTCGGCAGTTTTCGAACGGTCTTTGACACACAATCACTTTAGTTAAATAACACATTCTTTGCCTGTGACTATCGCCTTTTTTAGTCTTCCGTTTTCAGTGATCTTGTGCAGCCTGTCTTCCAAAACAGAGGAGTTCTATCAGTTCTACTGTAGTGTCTATTGGCAGATTTCTGAACCAGATTTTAAATTGTAAGAAATTTCCAGGAGCAGATGTGGACTCTGACCACAATTTATTCGTTGTGAACTGTAGATTAAAACAAAAGAAATTACAAGCAAGTAGAAAATTTAGGTGATGAGACTTGGATAAGTTGAAAGAACCAGAGACTGTTGAGAGTTTCAGAGGGACTGACTAGAACAGGGGAAAGGAATACAGAAGAAGAAGAATGTTTAACTTCGAGAGATGCAATAGGAAAGGCAGCAGAGGATCAAACAGGTAAAAAAAGAAAAAAAACAAAGCCTAGAAGAAATCCTTGGATAACACAAGAGATATTGAATTTAAGTGAGGAACAGAGAAAATATAAAAATGCAGCAATTGAACCAGGAGAAAGGGAGTAAAAACGTTTAAAAATGAGATTGACAGGAAGTGCAAAATGGCTGAGCAGGAATGGCTAGAGGACGTATGTAAGGATATAGAAGCATATATTATGAGGGGAGAGATCGATACTGTCTACAGGAAAATCAAAGAGGCCTCTTTAGAAAAGAGAAGCAGCTGTATGAATATCAAGAGCTCAGGTAGAAAACCAGTCCGAAGCAAACAAGGGAAAGTTGAAAGGTGGGAGGAATATATAGAGGGTAGGTACAAGGTGATGAACTTGCAGGCAATATCATAGAAATGGAAGAGAACATAGATGAAGAGGAGATGGAAGACATGATACTGCGAGAAGAATTTGGCAGAGCACTGAAAAACAAAACAAGGCCCCTGGGGTAGACGACATTCCGTCAGACAGACTGATAGCCTTTAGAGAACCGCCCATGACTAAACTCTTTTATGTGATGTGTAAGATATACGAGACAGGCGAAATACCCTAAGCCTTCAAGAAGACTGTAGCAGTTTCAATTAGAAAGAAATCAGGTGCTGACAGGTGTGAATATTATCGAACTATGAGTTTAATAAGTAATGGTTACAAAATACTAACACGAATTCTTTGCAGAAGAATAGAAAAAACAGGTACTAGCCAACCTCGGGGAAGATCAGTTTGGATTAGGCGAAGCAGTACTGACTCTACGACTTATCTTAGGTTTAGGAAAGGCAAATCTATGTTTATAGCATTTCTAGACTTAGAGAAAGTGTTTTACAACGTTGACTGGAATACTCTCTTGGAAACTCTGAAGGTAGGAGGGGTAAAATACGGGAAGATAAAGGCTATTTATAACATTCACAGAAACCAGACGGCAATTATAACAGTCGAAGGTGTGAAAAGGAAACAGTGACTGAGAAGAGAGTGAGACAGGGCGGTAGCTTATCCCCGACGTTATTCAATCTGTACTTTGAGCCTGCAGTAAAGGCAACAAAAGAAAAATTTGGAGAAGAAATTGAAGTTCAGGGAGAATAAATAAAGACTTTGAGGTTTCCCGATGACTCTGTAATTCTGTCACAGACGGCAAACGATTTGGAAGAGCTGTCGAACGGAATGGAAACTGTCTTGAAAGGTGGGTATAAGATGAAAATCAACAAAAACAAAACAAAGATAATGGAATGTAGTCGAATTAAATCAGCTGATGCGGACGGAATTAGATTAGGAAGTGAGACACTTCAAATAGAAGGTGAGGTTTGTTATTTAGGCAGCAAAATAAAAGATAATAGCCTAAACAGAGAGGATATAAAGTGTTGGCTGGCAGTGCAAGAAAAGCATTTCTGAAGAAAAGATATCTGTTAACTTCGAATATAAATGTAAGTGATAAAAGGTCTTTTCTGAAAGTATTTGTATAGAGTCTAGCCGTGTATGACAGTGAAACATCAATTAGATGGATAGATCACGTAACTAATGAAGAAGTGCTGAGTAGAACTGGGGACAAAAGAAATTTGTGGCACAATATGACCAGAAATACGGATCGGTTGGTAGGACACGTTCGGAGACATCAAGGGATCGCCAATTTAGTATTGGAGGGATGTGTGTGTGTGTGTGTGTGTGTGTGTGTGTGTGAGTGACGGGGAGAGGGGGGTGGGGGGGGGGGAACTCGTAGGAGACCAAGAGATGAACTTAGTAAGCAGATTCAGAAGGATGAAGGTTGCAGTAGTTATTTGGAGATGAAGATGCCTGCACAGGGTAGAATAGCATGGAAAAATGCGTCAACCAGTCTTCAGACTGAAGACCACAACAACAACAACAACATTCAGTTCTGAAAAATTAAACTAAAATTCAACAGCTTGGAATTTTCTTGAATTTCGAGAAGATGTAAGTACCCTATTAAATTCAATGTCTTTGCAGTGGAGGTCAATCAACTCATGATTAAGACAGGGAGGAAGATTATGGTTTAACTTTCTGTGAATTACAAGATCGGCAGACCAAGGATGAAAAAGAAAATCTTTTTAAAGGATTCATAAGAAACAGGAAGAATTAGGCTTTTAATAAACAGTTGACAATCATGTCGTCACAGGTGTGCTGGCTTCCTTTATTGTTCTTAGAAGTGATGACCTCTATACTACAGTTGCGTCCACTCCTCTGTAAGTTACAAAAAATGGTTCAAATGGCTCTGTTCATTATGGGACTTAACGTCTGAGGTCATCAGTCCCTAGAACTTAGAACTAATTAAACCTAACTAACCTAAGGACATCACACACATCCATGCCCGAGGCAGGATTCGAACCTGCAACCGTAGCGGTCCCGCGGTTCCAGACTGTAGCGCCTAGAAGCGCACGGCCACACCGGCCGGCTTGTAAGATACAACCTGGGAGAAAATATGAAATGCACATCTCTGACACAAGTGGTGTCTGTGGTTCCATGCGTGAGAGTTACCTCGAAAGGAATAAATACGAGATCACGTAATTCGATAAGATGGTGTCATGCAGTTAAATTTGTTTATCAGTACTGCTGTGCTCATCGTTACAAGCTCTTATATCAAATTAGATTGCAAATGACTACATAGTTTCTCTCATTCGAACATGCGAGAGAAGATTCTGAGTCGCTGTTTGTTTTTCAAACTAAACTGTTTACCATCTACCTTTGCATCTACGTAGATACTCCGCAAGCTAGTTAATTTCTCGTATCTTATCTTTGTGGTCCTTAAGCGTGATGTATGTTGGCGTGGTGTACATTGGCGGCAGCAGATTCCCATTTGAGTTCCCGAAGCATTTCCGTAACACGTTTTGTTCGAACCTACCGATAACAAATCTAGCAGCCGTCCTTTGAATTGCTTCGACGTCTCCCTTCAGTCCGACCTGGTAAAGATCCCAAACACTCGAGCAGTACAGGTCGTACCAGCGTCCTATATGCCGTCCCCTTTAAGAGTGAACCACTCTTTCCTAAAATTCTCCCAATAAACCGAAGTCGACCATTTTCCTTCCCTACCACAGTTTTCACGCGCTCGTTCCACCTCATACCGCTTTGCAACGTTGCGCTGTGTCAAGCTGGACACTAGTAATACTGTATACGAGCATTACAGGTTTGTTCTTCTTACTCACCCGCATTAACTTACATTTTTCCATATTTAGGGCTAGCTGCCATTCATCACACCAACTGGAAATTTTGTCTGTCTTTTATCTTCCTATAGTCACTCATCTTCGACACCTTATCGTACGGCATTATCAGCAAACAACCATAGACTGCTGCCCACCTTGCCCGCAAAATCATTTATGTACATAGAGAACAAGAGCGGTCCTATCACGCTTCCCTGGGACACCCCTGACGATGCCCTTGTCTCTGATGATCACTCGCCTTCGACAACATCGTAATGGGTTCTGTTATTTGAGAATTCTTCGAGCCACTCACATATCTGCGAGCTTATTCCATATGCTCGTACCTTCGTTAACAGCCTGCTGTGGGGTACCGTGTCAAATGCTTTCCGGGTATCTAGAAATACGGAATCTGCCTGTTGCCCTTTTTCCGTAGTTCTCAGTATATCATGTGAGAAAAGGGCAAGCTTAGTTTCGCTCGAGCGATACTTCCTAAAACCTTTCTGATTCACGGACATAAGCTTCTTAGCCTCAAGAGAGTTTATTATATTCGAACTAAGAATGCGTTCAAGGATTCTGCATCAAACAGAAGTTAGGGATATTGGTCTGTAATTTTGCTGGTCCGTTTTTTATCTTTCTTATGTACTGGAGTCACCTACGCTCTTTTCCAGCCACTTGGGACTTGGTACTGGGAAAGAGATTCACGATAAATGGAAGCTAGGTAGGGGGCCAATGCAGTTAAGTACTCTTTGTAAAATCAAACTGGGGTTCCATGCAGGCCTGGTAGGTTTTTTGTTTTCAAATATTTAAGTTGCTTCTCTACGCCAGGTTTGCTTATTTCTGTGTCGTCTGTACGGGAGTCTGTCCTATGGTCAAATGATTGTACGGGTCTTCTGCGTGAACGATTTCTTGAATGTGGGGTTTAAAACTTCGGCTTTCGTTTTGCTATCTTCAACTACCACACCAGACTAGTCAATAAGGGAAAGACTGGAAGTCTTAGAACAGGTTAGTAATTTTACATACGACCAGAATTTTCTCGATTTCTCTACCAAATCTTTTCCTAAGGTTTGACGGTGGTAGTTGTATGCTTCACGCATAGATCTTTTCATTGACGCACAGCTCTCTGCTAACCTTCGCTTGTCGTCGTTCGTGTGTCCTCTTTTGAACCTAGAGTGCAACAGCCTCTGATTCCTCAGCATCTTACCAATTTCGTTATTAAACCGTGGCTGGTCTTTTCCAGCCTATATCCACTTACTAGGCACGTAACTCTCCAGACCAAGATTTATAAACTGCTTAATTTTGTCAGTGTTCCTCTACATCCATCAAGAGATACCAATTCGCTGTCTAAGTATGATGTTAATAACCGCTTATCTCCTCTATCTAGCATAACATGACCTGACCTGGAATCGTGTTCATATGGATCATTTGAAGGGGCTAACTGTAGAGCAGATATAACTTTACAGGCTTTAAACTTGAATCAGAGTGGTAATGGTTGAAATTGTGACAGGTTCTAAATGAGCTCACCAGACAAAGTGTTAACCACCCTCTCAAATGAGGACACTGGTAGTTTTGGAGCACTGTAGCTGGTGTAGAACTGTCCAGGCAGTCATGTGGCTCTCCTCCACAGACTTACGGCATAGCAGGGAAGTGACATCTGTGTGCTATACGTCTGTATGGAAACAGCGCCATAATGGTGGACTGTCGTGGAGACGTGTCAAGATGGTACAAACAAGTTATCGTGTTTGGATGTGCCCATGACGACACACGAATGAAATTCCTTGGTCTGTTTCTGTATCGATGTGAACTGTCCAACGTGTGTACAGAGAATGGAGTACACTTGCAGCCACGTAATATGGTTTGAGAACAGTAGACACAAATAGATTATGAACAACAGCGGCCTTAGACGAGCATCAAGGCTTTCTCATGTAAGTGAATGCAGCTCAGTCTCAACCCATTTACGAGAGAACGTTTCTAAGGGAACAGAATGGAATGGACAGTAGTGCTGTGTGTACACCACGCGCCTACCCTGGCGCAACCAACAATACAGCACAGTAAAGTAGTCACATAACTCTTAGGGGCGAGCCTTCCCACAGACCAATTCAACTTTGCTATGACCTGTCTGGCCACCAGACGACATCACCGGAGCCGATAGAGTCCGCTGGCCCCGCGGACCTATTCTTCTGCGCAGGCAGGCCATGTGACTGAACGTAGTGCCTACGGTATTCTGTCGTCTGGGCTGTATTTAGGCCGGCGCTGAAGTCACGACGAGCAGCTCACCCAGAGTGCGATTTTTGGGCTAGGTACCAAATGCAGTCGCATTCTATGAGTCAGGAATTCACTTTGAAGCCGCCACAACCACGACCCGTGTCCCATGTTAGTGATCAGTTACTAGACTTTTAAGACTTCTTGATTTTGTGTATTCCAGCGACTTTACTGTGTTTCATAATAACGGAACTTTGAAAATGAACTGTCCTCCTGGGACTAACTCATATGTCTGAGGGCATAACACTTCAACTTTGGACTGTCACGTTAAGACTTTGGCTACTGTAGGGCACTGTGTATTTACTAGTTTGTGATATTTTATAGCAGTGCTCGTTTTCTCCATAAGGGCAATACTGATGCATGCTCGTACTCGTACTTCCAAGAAGTGACTGGTTTCGTTCTGGCCTTTGTCTTCCCTCATAATATTAGTATTATGTCACACCTTGAGAAAGGACTTGCTTTTCAGTACTGTTATTCCTTACTGACAAAGCATCTGTTATTGTCAACGTCTTATGTTGTACTAAAACTCTCTTTAATTTAACTTTGTGCTACCAGATTTACGTGAGAATTTTCTTGTCCGTCAAAGCAGGCGGACACAACAATTTGAAGTTGGTACTTTGCAGAAAGCGGTTGCTCACTGCCGTACATAAAACTACACTTCTGCAATGCGCCAAACAATACAGAAACTCGACAGTAGCTGACTGGATGCGTGTAGTGTGTTTCATGTCAAATGGTGTACTCTTACGGCTTAACGGGTCGTTTAATCTGCAGTATGTGTGTGACGGGCGTAGTTCAGGCCATATATAGTTCTATATGTTTCGAGGGTGTTTCTCGTAACAGGGGCCCATTCGTAAAGCTTACAGTGCACATGAACCAGAATGTTAGTTTCAATACCCTCGTTGAGTAGGGGTGCCCTTTTCCCTAGAAATCAACGTCTCATTGATTTGGGTGCTTTATGGGATCTAGTTGATAAAGTGTGGTTTCAGCTGGATTATGGCATACCTCTCGAAACTTTGAACTCTATTCCTTGCCGAATTGTTTCTTGAGGCTGGAGGCGGTATTACACAACATACACAATTAACGCGACTAACTTTTGTCCGGTGACATTACCTACCGTGATGAGCCAAAACATTATGACAAACCTCTTAATATGCTGAGCAGCAGCAATTTTAGGTATCATATATATGGCTTGGATGCGACAAGTACTTTGTAGATTTCAGGAGGTATGTGGCACAGGTCATCAGTTCCCATAAATTAATGAGCGGTGGTTTGTGTGTGCGGTGTTGGCGCCTGAGAGCGTCTGCAGGATTCAGTCAGGCGAGTTTGGTGGCCACGGCATCAACATACGTGAGCTGTGGCGCCACTGAGTGTGAATGACCGGTCATTATTGGTGTATTTCAGCTGGATCTTATGGCTGCGCTGAGTGAGTTATCTGGTAACAAGTGTTCACAGATAATGTTTAAAGACATACCTTCAGAGCGGTCTTAATAACTGACAATCACTTTAACTTTGAAGATATTAACAGCCAACTGTCACCAGGGCTTTAATCAAAAGAAGGTTATCAAAAGGGACGGGCTGGGATCCAGCCGCACCTTGGTTGTCGATTGAAATTAAGAGGGTGGTTGCTTTGAAGTAGGTCTTATCATTATCATATTGTTTCCTAACCTGTTTAACCTTTAAGCTCATCTTAACCCCAAACATCTCGAAATACAGCTTTCAAATTAAAAGTTACGTCATCTGTTTTGAGTCACTCTTGTCATCAATGGTGCTTATATAGTTTTCATGTGTTACAGAAGAGCATTTAATAAGAGAGACTGTGTCCAGCGCGATAACGGGCGGGCTGCAGGTCCGGTCGTATTGTAATCATTATCATATTGTTTGCTGTTTTGATTTCTTTTGCAAAAGCTTATTCATCTTATGGTTTAAGTTCAAAAAAATTTGCGAGCTTGTTCACTTTGTAAAGAAAAATTATGGTTATATAGTGTTAAATAAACGGTTTGTGTGAAAAGAAAGTTATATTGGTGGGTCCCCTCCTTCCACGTTTTCCTTAATTCCAGTAAGTACCACGTCTCAATACGCTCAGTGTTAAGCACTTCAAACCACTGTAGCGCCGATTCTGGCTTGTGACTCGGACAATTATCCTGCTAGAGGATGCCATTGCCTCCGGGAAAGATATCAAGCATGAAGAGATACAGGTCATCCACAATACCGTTCAAGTAGTCCACAACTTTCGTGGTGCCTTCGACTACTACCTCAGATCCAATGGAGGCCAAAGTAAATATGCCCCATAGCAAACTAGTGCACCCACCGGTCTGTGCCCATGGCGCTGTGCATGTTACGAGTAGCTGTCCGTCTGGATGACGGCGTTCCTGCCCACGACCATCAACCTGGTGTAACGAGAAACGTGATTCATCCAGCCAAGCCGGCTGCAGTGGCCGAGCGGTTCTAAGCGGTTCAGTCTGGAACCGAGCGACTGCTACGGTCGCAGGTTCGAATCCTGCCTCGGGCATGGATGTTTGTGATGTCCTTAGGTTAGTTAGGTTTAAGTACCGTAGTTCTAAGTTCTAGGGGACTGATGACCTCAGATGATAAGTCCCATAGTGCTCAGAGCCATTTGAACCATCCAGCCAGGTGACACGTTTCCATTGTTCCACGGTCCAGTACCGATGATCCCCTGCTTACTGCAATTGACGATGTCGTTAGGTCAGCATGGCAACACTCAGGGATTGTCTGCTGCGGAGCCTCGTATTCAACAGCGTGTGGTGAACAGTGAGATCAGAGACACTTGCGTGAGCACCAGCACTGTTCTCCGTTGTGCGATACACTGCAGACAGCCAACTATCTAGCTTTACAGGGTGGATAACCTCCCGACCTCCATGTTCTGTGCTGAACCGTGAACCTCCAAAATCTTTTGGACGACTCGTGGTTTATCGTACTTCAACCTTTTCTGTAGATGCTCACGACAGTAGGACGATAACAGCCGACCAGCTTGACCATTTCCGAGATGCTCGTTTCCGGGTACTGGGTCATAAAATGTGTTGCTTGTCAAAGTCGCTTATTGGAGAGGATTTTCCAATTTGCGCACTTTATTGCCTTGAAATGATTCCTACTTCGTCTCTCTTCCACTTATATACTTCCCTGATCCTTCATTCATTGGCAATTTGTCTCGGGTGACCAATGGTAACGATGTTTTGGCACATTGGTGTATGAGAAGCTGATGCTCTGTGGTCTAATGGAGATCGAAACTGATAACACAATAAAGAGATACACTTAACAGCTGTCGGCGTGTTTCCTAACATGATTTTTATAATATAGATTCAGCAGTGTAGTAGCCCCTATCGATAATACTTCAGTACTCTTTATTTTCCAGTGTACCTAGAGCAAGAACAGGGTTTCCCCTACTGGCGATTTTATTTATTGAGTGTTCCATAATTCTTTTTAAATACCTATATAGTTTGTGAAGGAGACGGAGTAGATACGTTTTCACACACGACTGTATCTCCGAAACCGAACTGTTCGATATTACTTCGAATATAAAACAGACTGACATTTATAACCGTGTGGCTGATGTTGATTTGTATGCAGTTGAGTCTAGAAATTGCTCGATATGCTGACCACGGTGTTCATTGCAGAAACTGTATTTGTGAACTACATTTTGAAAAACTTTTTCTAAAATACCTGATATACGGTGCGTCATTTCTGCCACATACACAACTTTTCTAGTCAAGTCTTCCTCCGTCTATACAGGTGCAAGTAAATTAGACTTATGTATTCACAAGGAAGTGTCGGACGGGATCTAATCGTGTTGAACCCATTTTCCTCCGTGAATTCTCTGCGAGACATCAACAGCTACACCAATATCTTTTGCACGAAAATCATATACTCTGACACGTTCTGTGGGGATACCAGATGCACACTCAAGCGAAATTGCCATCGCTCATACTGCCAGATACATTGATCTGCTGAAAGACTCAGAATCGTGTCACATGAGGAATTTCTGGTAGATAATTTTCAAGGAGGGAAACCAATTGGAAAAAACTGTTATTAATAACAAAATCTCAGAAACAACTTTTAAATTTATTATTTATGATTTTACATAACTTACAAAAAATTCACAAGATTCATGCACTAAACTTAGTGAGTTAAGAAAAGTCTTCGAAGCAATACAGAAAACGGTGGATCAGAAATAATAAGATAAGACCGATATTGTATGCAGTAATTGCCGATCTGTTTGTGCTGTTTGGAAATGAAAGTCAGACGCAGATGTAGCTAAAGCCAAACATATAGCTGCTTTATACAGCGGGAGAAAAACTTAATGTTCGTGGCATCACTTGTAATAAAGAAATAAAGAAAATAAATTGGCTACAGCATCTGCAACACGTTCTTGAATCCAGGCTAGGTGGAACGGCATAACAATGCAACTGTTGGGGTGCCGAAGAGAAGCTTATCTGTGGCATCTGGAGAGGGTGGAGGGATTAATAAGGATTCGGTACAAGCCTAAAGACGTAAGGCATGATACCGACGCTAATGATGACCTACATTCTCATGCAAAATATTCACTGCAAAAATCTCCCACTAAAAAAGCGTAAGTTGTTTTATAAAAATCAGCTAATACTTCTTCTCAGACATGAGTTCTCAGTCCTTCGTATACTTCGTTGTGAACATCTTTAAGACTCATTCCGTCTCAATAAGTCTTGTACAATAATGATTTCAGATCAGTATGTAGTATGCATGACGGAAAACACTATTTAGTAGTGCGTCCATACTCGTGTTTGTTTTATTTTATACTCATATTACTAAATGTTACATTGTATTCTACAAAACTGTTGTTGTTTTCAGTTGCAGCTACAAATATTTGCTGTAAAAAAATGTGTTTTTTGTAGAGGGAACGAGTGTTTATAAGCCAACAAATGGCTCGTCTTGCTCGGATACAATACATGCGAACACAGATTAGATTCAACTGTACAACGCATTGACGTGGCACATGATCGTCATAAGCTTTTATCTGAAGATAAAGGGAATATAAGAAATGAGCTTTGCGCCAAATGAAGCGTGAAAAATAAATAGCGTAGCGACTATCCAGTATGTTATTTTTTGGGCCTTTCTTTCGAGGTCACCCAGAGCTTTAGATAAGACCGAAACAGCCAAATGTGTGTCGCAACGAATAATCTGTCTGTCTCAAAGCGCCACACAGCATGTGGAGTGGGAATGGTTATAATGCCTTTCCTCTGATTTTTAGACTCCCATTGGAACGATTACCCTGTGTGTAGAACACAATGGCTGCCTGCTGAAGTCACCAGTACCCGCCTTTAAATTAGATGTGATTCAGAATTCTTAGTCTACTGCGCCGAAAATCATAGCTCTGTCATCAAACTTTCACAGCAGTAAACAAACTGGGGAACAGGTTTTTACAGTTCAAGAATGGACCACGGTACAAAATTAGTTGGTGAGGTTCACTAACGGCTGTGAAATCTGCATAACGCGACCGCCTACTATTTGTGGTTTGAGAGTTTCATACTCTGTATTTCCAGTCGTGCCTAGTCTTGAAACAGGGTGTTTAATGTAGTTTGCTGGCGCTAGAATGTCGACAAGGATTCACAACAAAGATTAACCTTCAACTCTGTGATACGTTTCCATATTCTTAACTTTTTATAACGAAGGTGTAGAAGCAGAATAAACCATTTCGAAATTATCAACCTCACTGCAAGCGAATTTTTGTATATTAACGGGGAATCCTTCCCCCTGGAACGCATCCTATTTACCAATTCTTTTAAATAATTTGATTAACTAATCTCTTTTATCAGAAAAGACTAAAAATGTCGATCTATTTCGGGGGGGGGGGGGGGGGGGGGGAGGCGCAAACCGGGGTATCTGCCCCGGGTGGGGCAATTTTAGGGGGCGCCAAATTCACATTATTGAAGAAAAAATCTTGTTTCACAAAGCACGTAGCATCCAGCGCACGTTAGTCTAACGATTATTATTGAAACTAATCCCATTTGTTTTTTTACATTTTTAACACGTCGTAAGTTGATTCCTGAACGAATTATACGTTGAATTTTGAATGTGTGCATAGTGCAAGTTATGTCTCTGCTAGGGATATCCCGTCGCATCTAGAAATAAAAGACTTTACCGCAGATGAAAGGGACAGGAGTACACGAGCTGAGCCGGATAAGCCCGAACGGATGAATGCCGATCGCTGTTTGTTCATGTGGTCGACTGTCTGTGCGAATGATCTTTGTTATAATTATTAGAGAAATCCATAGATTCAGACTACCAGAGTGGAAATAAACGACTAAGGGAATAACAGCTAACAAAGATTACATATTATCTTCTCTGTGTGCCCAAGACAACGAAATTTTGACAGAAAAATTTTGCTAGATCGCTACACTACCAGTTGTACACTCCCCAGTTAGCGGCAGCTGTAAGTTCTATTCTCGGAATAGAGCGGAAAACACGTTTTACGACCACGTAACCCGAGAATAAACGCGGAATAACTGAACCTGTGATTCTGGCAGGGTTACTGAAGTTGATCGGAGAATAAATGTTGTCGATGGCAGGGATAGTTACAGAATCAATGATGACAGGATTGTTCGTTAGAACGAGGTAGGAGAAGAAATGGGGACATCACACAAATTACGTGGGAGAGTATGATGATTCCAAATTTATATAAAAATTTTGTACTACTGCTTTTCGATCTCATGCTTGAGAAACATGAGAGTATGAATGAAATGTGAAATTTTTACCTAACTAAAAGTTTTTGGTTGTAGTAGGCCTAATAGGCATTTGATATTGGTACTTCGTGAACTATGTTCTGTCGTGTTATTTATGTAAATGAAGTACGTAAAAATGAACACTTGGGCCAAAACAATTTCGCTTATTCGGCGTGTATTACAATTGCTTAAATATTAGAGACGATTATTTCGTTTTATATAGCACACAGTGACAAAATAGACGAAATGAAATCGATAAACCACACTGGTCTTGGGTACTATTCGTATTAACAGTTTTTTCAGTATTAGACAATATTTTAATTTTTCATGTAGCAAAACGTTTGACGAACTTTGATGAGGTAGTAGCTTCTTTCGCAGAAAGGAAAGCACGTTGTGTAAAGCTGTACCAGGATTAGAGAGAAAAAAATGGTGGGGCCCATGGATTGAAGAACTGTGGACTGTCTTGCTTGTCTCTTGCCTTCACTGGTTTTATGTTCCCTATATTTAATTTTATGTCAGACAAAAGAGAAACCTATTATCTAACAGGCAATAAAGAGTTCAAATTTTCTGAAGAGTTCTTACTCTCCTGGTCACAAATAATTCCACCCAGTATTAATTATGAGTATTTTTTAAGGGGGTTAGGATGTCTAACTGGCCGACTGGGAACAGGAGAAGCACCACAGGACATTTTAATTTACACTGTCCTGAATAAATGTTCGATGGCTTCCATATATACGCTTGAATTCCAGTGAAATACACTGACATTAGAGATAAGAATGCTGTGTGTAGAGGAGTTGCACTGTACTTTGCACACGTAAGACTGAATAGCATATCTTACATTTTCTCGAAGATATATGTTTTATAGATATAAGAAATGTTCAAATGTGTGTGAAGTCTTATGGGACTTAATTGCTACAGTCATCAGTCCCTAAGCTTACACACTACTTAACCTAAATTATCCTAAGGACAAACACACACACATACACCCATGCCCGAGGGAGGATTCGAACCTCCGCCGGGACCAGCCGCTACAAATTGAACATATTTTTGAAAAATAATTTTGTTTTAAAAATTTTTGACGTCCTATTTAAAGTGCTCGAGGGAGGGGGGGGGGGGGGGGAGGCGGAGCGCTATCAAGTTTTTCCCCGGTTCGGAAATATCGTAGATCTCGGGCTGGCTATGCTTTCTCCAAAAGGACCTACAACTCCTTCTTCACGTGTTCTCATACTGCTGTTTAAGTAATCAAAAACTATCATTTACTCTCATTCATTTATTGCTTTCACAACATTTCAAAAATTAAAAAAAAAATGGTTCAATTCATTAAGCGGATTTTCATTTATTCCGTGTACTCCAGTGATGGTTGTCTTATGATTATTTACGTTTAATTCCACTGTTATTATCCTCTCACTTAAGTCTTCTGTATTAATTACATGTCTCATATATCGTTTTCTTCGTAGATGATGACTGCTTTACGTAAATTGAAGGTGGAAGGGGAGAAAGAGAAGGGAAGGGAAGTGATTATTGATGTCAGATGCACTGAAACTTTACGCGGAATCAGCGGCGACAAGTGAAAACATTTGCCGAACCGTGATCCATCCTGGGATCTCCTACTTGCTAGGCAGTTGTGTTACCCACTGCACCACGGGGACACAGCGTTTACCGCACCTGCGAGGACTATTTCGGCACGCCTCTCGAGCGACCCAAACTTCCCCCTGGCGCCACCTGTCTGCACTACCTGTCGATGTCCTCCACGCTCGCTACTTCGAGATTCTCGCAGGAGGTCGGACGTAACTGTGCATCCGCACTGAAGGTGGTGGAATCATTGCCCATCGAGGCGAATCTGTTATATGAGTGCGTGGTGTTTATTCTTCCGAACATGTCCGAAAGGACAGACACAAATTCATTTAGCTGATGAGTACTTATTTTGGTTTCCTTGTAAAGCAAAATATTATCATTGAACTGGAATGTAACAAAAGTTAGTTTTTCGGAATTTTGCTGTATATTTGCAATGAAACTTTGTGGCAGATTAAAACGGGACCGGGACTCTAATCCGGAACCTCGCCTTTTGCGAGCAATAGTCTTACTGACTGAGCTATGGAGGCACGAATCACCCTCATAGCATTACATCCTTCTGTACCTATCTAGTACTTTCTACACTTCACGTAAGTTTTTCTGCATACCTTGCGGGACTCATGAAGAAAAAGATAGTGGACGAAATGGTGTACCCACAGCCCGGTTGCGGATTGTATTCAGAATGAATCACTCACTCTGCAGCGGAGTGTGAACTTAAAACTGTGTGCCGAACCAGAACAGATCACAATATCGCAGAAATTGCTGTCTAATATCACATTTATCCATTTTGTCAGTGGATATTTATTGAGTGTGCTTCACTTGTTCTTCATTGCGTAGATACTCCGCTTAACATCGTTTCCATCCGACAGTGATTTGCATGTCATCAAGTTACTTAAATTTAATATTTTGCTTACAGGTTCCATTGCCGGCCGGTGTGGCCGAGCGTTTCTAGGCCCTACAGTCTGGAAACGCGTGACCGCAACGGTCGCAGGTTCGAATCCTGCCTCGGGCATGGATGTGTGTGATGTCCTTAAGTTAGTTAGGTTTAAGTAGTTCTAAGTTCTAGGGGACTGATGACCTCAGAAGTTAAGTCCCATAGTGCTCAGAGCCATTTGAATCATTTTACAGGTTCCATTATCTGCCTCGTCAGCACCTTTCACCTATTCATCGTCAATACATTTAATAAGGTCAACAGCAAGCGTACGTGGTTGCCGATGAGGCCATTTTCCGATATCAGTTTCCTTGCTTGGACTGAGAGGTAACTACGCGTACTACGTCGTAAGTAGAAGGTGGCTGGCTGTACTCAGTCACGTGGAGAAATTAGTTCCCACTCTAACCGGATCCACAATTTGTTTGGTCGAGTAACACTTATCGGGTAGGTAGGTCACTACGTTTCAAACATAACCTGCCGAGTGTATCTTTGTCAACAAACGAGTGCGACGTTAAAAGTTAACTAGGACACTGGCCGCCGGCGTGACTTTGATGTGCCGGCCTGGTGCTCGGGTCTGCCACACAGAGGCGTTACGCGTGTCATTGCGTCAGCCCTGTGCACAACGACCCAACACAAGCCAGCCTTGGACTGTGAGTCGCGCATAGCGTCCGCTGTCTGGGCCTCCAGCGAAAGCCAGAGGGCCATGTCTCACATGTCCACCGTTTGTTTGTTTTGCACGCGACACTGACCTGCCGACCATAGGGCTCGTTTATACCACATCAAGCATACTTAGCTGCGACACGTCCACTGACGACAGAGCGTACTGAACCGTTTATCACACTCTGGCTGTATACCTCTGTGACAGATTACCCTTATCGCTAGGCAGGACGTGTCAGATGGTGGCAGTGGTACGTGGAAACATGTTGACTTTGCCTACTATCTTTTGGCGACGTCACGTAGCATTACACTGATGCCATTTTACCAATGCCCTTTCGATAACAGAGGGACACGAACCGACAAACGCGCTGTTAACCCACTTCTATGAAAGCTCGTAGTTGTCTCTGTGTCTAGAGTCATCTACAAAGACATTGGAGTTCCTTCCAGAAAACGCTAGGAGCCTGTCAAAAATTCGCATATGCATCGCATACTGTACACCTACGCCCTGGAAGCCACTTTACAATGTGCGACAGATGGTAATTCTGGAATCATTATCTCTAACTCCCTTTCCCCTCTCCACTTCGTCATTCCATTTACGTACGGTGTGGGGGAAGAATATTGTTGGTAAACCTTCGCATTAACTATAATTTCTCTGATTTTTCTCGTCGTGGTCATTTCAGAGGCGTATGCTGGAGGAAATAACGCGTTACACTACCATTCCTCTCGAAATTTCAACAGAAAACCACTCCGTAAAGCACAACTTCTCTCCTGTAGAGTCTGTCAGCGGAATTTGTTGACCATCTCACTAACGCTGTCTCGCCGAATAAAGAATCTGGCGTCGGAGAACCTCTACAGACGACCGAGCGAAGGCATATCTGCATGAAGTCAGGATAGTTGTTGAGAAAATGTGATGCTTCAACAACGATAGTGAAACACTGTTACAATACAGTTATTTATTCATAATGTTATCGTTCATTCACACTAGCTTCGGCTGTTGCTCATTCAGCTGTGTGTTGGTTTCTAGCTGAGTCAGTTCAACGGTTACGCGCCCAGTTGAAGGTGCCAACGACCCTGGCGTCCCAGCTAACTGCTGGCGAGTGGGCGCGGCCTTTTCGGGCTGGCTGCTGGAGTGTACTCGCTTCCACTCCGAAATCTACTATGATCCTTGATGACTCATCCGAAATGTAGCTGATGTAGGTAGTCGTGTGGTTGGTTGATCTCCCTACTCTCGGTAGGTATCAGCACCCGAAGGCGCCTGAGTATTCAGTAGGAACTTGGACCCCAAGAGGCCCTGTTGCTGGTTTCCGCGTTGAAGCCCGGTATTGGGAACACTCTGAGATGTGGTGTTGTTTCTCCACCAGTAAATGGTAGGCGGCGACCAGCATGAAGTTCATCACGTGAAGGCCATCATCTTGAGTTCATCCTCGGCTACTTCATAGACTGTGCTGGAGCATCTAGGAATATAGATTCACTACAGTATCGTAATCATGGAGTCGAATACTATTACTGTAAGTGCCATAGATCCCAATGATCAGCTCCTGAGGAAAGCTGGCGAGTTGGAGTGTTTAAAGAATCTAGCGTGAGGCTACGACGCAAGCCTCGGTTCGTAAAGACCCAATGTGTCCTCCTTATTCTGCTATTTCCCTTAACAGGTTGTTAACTGCTGTGTTGGTCCTTTGTTAGGTGCTCCTATGAAACAGATAGAACTCTTGCAACATATCTCGAGAGATAACGATTATGCTTGTCTTAGTTCCTTTGGTTTTCTGTCGCAGTCTATTTTTCTTCCTCGGCAGACTAGGTCGTTGACTTGATCCACTTCCGACGTACTGACTCGCTTCGTGCTTCGGCCTCTGGCATGACTTGGATTTTCTGCCCCTTACTATTCCGTGCAGCTCTTCGTTCGATGTTCTCTATTTCTGTGATGCCGGCCTGGTAAGGGTCCCAGACTGAAGAGCAGTACTCAAGTATCGATCGAAGAAATGTTTTATAAGTTACTCCTTTCTTGATCGAATTACATTTCTTTAAAATTCGCTCTCTGAATCTCAGCCCTGAATAATCATTTTCTGCAGTTGGTTTTATCTGGTCTTTCCACATTTGGTCGCACCAAATGGTTATTCCCCAATGTAATACAGCAGTTACCGTTCGCAGTCACATGTTGCCAATAGTGTAATCGAATAAGAGTGAACCTCTTCGCCTATTTATGCGTGATATCTCAAGTTCACATACGTTCATCGTTGAAACCCAGTTCCTGTACCAGTTGTTAATCCACCGCACGTGTTACCACATTTCGCTATAGTTTTCTGGCGCTGCAACCTTCCAATAGACAACGACAATCGTCCACGAATCGCCGTGCAGAGCCTGCAGAGTTATCTACTAGATCATTAAAATACACCACGAACACTATCGAACCTATCACACGGTCTTGAGGCTCTCCTGAAATTACTTTTACATCTGTCGATTTCTCTTCTAAATGCAAAAAAGTCCTGACTCCAGTAACAAACCTGGTCCAATACTCGGTAAGGTCGTATTTTCTTGACCACCGTCATTACGAAACCACAGGCCTGGACGAGTGGATAAGATTGGACGTGAATGTATGCATATAACTGCCCATCGTGACGCGCACACCACGTGTACGCCCGCCACGTTATCCATATGGGTTCTGTACGGGTTGTATCAGTGTGAGTGGAATTGTTAGCAGAGGTCAGTCTGGTCGCAGCCCTATCTGGTCACCCGAGTCACCTGACACGTCAGCGTGCAACTACTTTGTGTGGAGAACCCTCAAGCATAACGTGTATCACAACAACCCTCACAGTCTTCAAGATCTGCAGCAGAACGTTTTGAACGAGATTTCAGCAATACCAGTATTCCAGGCTTGATCCGCGTTCAGTAACTTGCTGACCACGGCGCAAAACTGTCAAGAGATGAATGATGGTCACTTTCAATATCTGCTGTAGTCAAGTTAGTTCTTTATTTCCTTTCCTCTGCTGTGGTGTCTTGCACTCTGGAACTCTGTTCTCTGGACCACTTTTATTTGCCCCACTCTGTATATCGACTACCTTTCGAATGTCAAGGGACGGGGCACCATCTGGGCGGTGTTGCCTTCGACGCCCTGGGTCTCATAGATGAACAGAGCGAGCTGACCTAGGCAAGACCTCCTCTGTTTACGAAATCCATGCTGGTTTCTGTGGAGCAGATATTCGTACTCGAAAAGCTCAATAATTGGTGAGCATAAAACATGTATCATAATTTTACAACAGATTTATGTCATCTATAAAGACCTATAATTATGTGCACCTGTCCGACAACCCTTCCAATCCCCACAAACCCTTCGTGCAAGGAGAAAAGCAACTTCTTTCTAATAATCTGTGTAGAGTCTCGAAGGTATTTCGTCGCTTGGAATTAGACACGACCAGGAAAACAACGAGATTAATGTTATTGTTATTCACCTACTATTTTTGAAGTAGTTCGACGTATCACGTGACTGGGACGCCACTAGAACCTGTAGAGAACGCAAAACCCCGAAGATTGGCGAGGTCTTATAGAAGCTGGAAATTTAGCGCGATCATCAATACGAGATACTTTTAATATTTGAAGATTAAAATAGTCCTGATCGCAACTCTTTATTTTTATTGGAGTGACCGGTTTCGATTCTATTTAAGAACCATCTTTAGACTCCAGAACGATGGGTGGACTCCGTGAAGCTCCAGCTCCGAGGATCGGCACAACTTGCTCCACTGAGTCCACCCACCGTTCTGGAGTCTAAAGATGGTTCTTAAACAGAATCGATATCGGTCACTCCAATAAAAATAAAAAGTTGCGATCAAGACTGTTTTAATCTTTAAATTTAAATTTTAAAAGATTGCTGATAATGTTTTCAAAAATTTTATACTTTTAATAGGTTTCACAATGCAGCTCTGTCTCTAATTCTGGCAGAAAATCCAAAGAGATTCTCATCGAGGGTAAAGCGCACCAACAGCAAAGCGCAATCAATACCTTCGCTGCGCGATAGAAATGTAAGTATTACTGTGATGAGCCCTTGAAGAAGAGTTACTAAACACGGTTTACCGATATTCCTTCACCAAAGAAGACGAAGTGTGTTCTATGACTGTATTTCCGCTGTGTTATGCGTCCCTACATTTCTAGTTCCGCAGCCTGTTGTGGACAATAGTGGTCATGAATCAACAGTCTTAACATTTTGCTGCTAACGGCTGTGATTACATCACACAATTGACTCTCTTAGGAGCAGTCGTAATTCATATGTTAGATCATGCCGTTTCTCACTTATCGTAACCTTTCTGATTATATTTGTGTCATATGCCACGCTTGAGCAGACGGGTATGGAATGAGGCATTTCTGTGCGATACAAGCAGAGTGCTTTTAAAGGTTCGCATTACGGTGACAAATATTCAGATACAGTGTAAGGTTCTAGCGCTATATGACTGACTAAATTATAATGTATGACTGCTGTGTTACTGTTTAAAAAATTATATGGAGGAGTAATTCTGTGGGTATCTACCCTTAGTGATACTGGTTTCCAGGAACTAGTTATCGTTATTTTCAGATTACTTTATGAAATGTCTGATATAATGTAACGTAATACTGTCAATAATATTTGTCCGGCGCCATTTGCTGCTGTGTGCTACGTACGGTTGTCTACGCAGAGGGTCAACCTAGCTGCACTCAGAAGAAATTTGCTAATGCTTGTCAGGTGTTGGTAATGAATGTAACCTTAAGGAATGTTAGAGTGTACCTGATTGTGACAGTAAGTGAGATGCTTTCGTTGCATGGCGTGCGAGGCGTGGACATAAATGTAAAAAATAAATTGCTATTACATAATTAGTGGAAATTATGCATCTTATACTGAGTAGTGTACATAATTATTAGGCTTTCATAATTTTTTTATTCAAGCAGTTTCAAGTAAATTTTAATTGTATAAATGGTCATTATGCTCTTACGGATTTTTGATTAATTCCAAGTAAATGAACATTTTAAAGGAAAGTACTTCTATATAGTTGCGAGTTTCCTTGAATTACTTAATTGAAAGTTATTTGCTATACATCCACTGGGACATATAACCCACAGAAGGTGTACCCAAAAGGCAAGTGAAATGGTGATAATAACGGGCTCTTAATTCAGTGAGGAAGAGAAACCGGGAAAGGCTAAACCAGTGGAAATTTTATTCATTTCATTCACTGGTAGAACACAAATTTATTTTACACAGTTTCTATCACATAGCAGCCAATTAAACTTTTATTTATTTTTTAAATTAATTCAAAGGCCAAGCGATGAGAATTCATTCAAAATTCAATGCCAATTTAAATAACTTACACAAAATTTAGAGTAAACTTTTACCCAATATGGCTTAATATTCTTAAAGACAAGACATGTCCTCCATAAGGCGTAATAAGGGCAGACCTAAATCTAAATAACAGTACTAGAACGGACTGGAACGGCATTAATTACAAAATGGTGAGAGTACAACATGATTTAAACTTGACTGGTTAAAAAATTAAAAAGCAAACTAAAAATAATTAAAAACAATTTAAAACCAATATCTAGGCAAGATTTAACACATTTTCCAATAAAACAAGAAAATTAAATTACAGCAGATTGAGGTATATATTGGGGTCCCAACACGTCAAAATTTGTTTAAGGCGAAGGCAACAAGCTAATCGATACAAATTCAGAATTATGGCAGGTGTAAACTTGCTTTGAGTAGGAACATTAAGCAGTGCGGTCACGGTTGGAGGAAACAGCGCGAAAGACAGGGGCGAGTGCTGCCGAACATATGCACTGCAAATGAGGGAAAAAGCCGGCTAAGCAAGCCGACGAGACCTGAATAAATGGGGCCCGATCCTAGGAAACACGTATCAGCAATGGAGTACAAGAGTTTACTACAGTTTTCTGCAGCGTAAACAATTTCAATCAGACAAAATTCCAACCCACAGATGTGCGGTATGTGAGCTCTTACCAAAAAACATGACAACGTAACTGCATTTTAGTAAGTTAACCAAAATATTTAAGAAACCAAGTACAACCATGTAAAAAAAAATATTTCAGCAATAAGGTAGCAATATCAGAAAAATTTTCCTTTCTAGCAAGGACACTTGCATGACATCCAAAGCTCATCAGTACACACATTGGTCCATAGTGGTTTGGAGAGAACAAATGAGTCCAGGAACAGACTAAAATTTATCTGAGCCAGTTAAACAGAACAGATGCACTATATAATTTCTTAGCATAGGCCTTTAGCGTTAGCTTCAAAGAAACTAGAACAAAAAAGGCAAACTGACACACATTGTGACATGAACAAATTAATCATCCGTGGTGATTGGTAACACCAAACATTTCACTAAGCCTCCAATAGAAAATTGCGTGACCAATTATTTATTTTAAAAATCAGAAGAATTAAGGAAAGGCGGACAAGGAAAGGTAAATCCTATACTATTGCACACCGCTAACATTCAAATTAGGTTTTCTTCTCGATCACGGCCCTTTACACTGGCTAAAGGTTCACCAGCAACACGGATACATAAGATTGTGAGGTAACGGGCGAGTTGTGGCGCCCTGGAAATATTATATGTTCGGAGTTGGGGCGGCCGCACAGGACGCTGGTCAAAGCCGGTGCCCGGCAGCAGACACGTGGTGGCAGACGTTAGCCGGACGAGAGGGGTGGCCCCAGCGCATACTCCAGCCGCGTGCCTGGGAATCCCGCTGTGACGAGGACGGTGCTTTGTGTCGAAGAAAGGGACTTATATGCCGAGATTGCCAAAGATGGTGGACTTTGTGTAACCATCATGGCAGACATTTCACAGTTCGTGTAGAAATTAATAGTATCCAGATGACAAAACAGAGGACAAAAAACATGACAACGTAACTGCATTTTAGTAAGTTAACCAAAATATTTAAGAAACCAAGTACAACCATGTAAAAAAAAATATTTCAGCAATAAGGTAGCAATATCAGAAAAATTTTCCTTTCTAGCAAGGACACACCTCAAAAAGAAACATGCACATTACTATTATTTGCGCGACGATTCTGATGGTGCAAACAGATTTTCAATATCTTAATTAGTTAAAAAATTAGTATCTGACGGTAAATTATACAAGTACCACTCAGCAACGAATTTCCAAAATCTAAACGGTTCATACGATTTCGTCGATCTACTTGTCTATAGAAAGCTATTAGTGTAAACCTAAATTGGTATGAATTACAGGCATGTAACTTGAATAATACATGAGTTATCGGAGGTCAAATTGGCCGATTACTATCGATCGCGTCAGGCCATAAGTACTCCACAGTTACACGAAAAAACGGTAGCAGCATACTTATAAATATATTTATTCATCTATGTCTTTGTTTATATCCGATATATACTCTTCATGAAGAAAGTGGTTAAATATTTACTGTGTTTAGAAAGCACAGAGACATTAGGCTACTGGCCTACTTTTGCTTGCCATTCATTTGATATATGTATATTTAATTTGTTTATGTATTTAATAACGTATTTTAGAGCGTGTTTATGGTCCAGCCGCAGGAATATTTATTTAATTTCAAGTTATTTAAAAGTAAATCCAGTATTTCGAAAGTGTTACATTGTGTTTGTGAATGTGTGTTGGCTTGAAGATATGGAGGGAGCGCTCTAGCCAATCACAGCGCTCGTGAATGGGGAGACTGGATGGAAGTAGGAGGAGAGCATGGTTGCCGGAGAGGACACGAGGCAGTTCTGGGCAGGACGGCACAGGACACGGACGGTACGACACGACACGACACGTCACGACACGGGAAGTGCTGGACGCGACGGCGCGACGGACGCGGAGTCGCGGAAAGACTTGGAGAGTGTGGAGCGGTTTGCGCGTGGTCGCGAGAGATAGAAATACTGCGGAGTGCCGACTTGTGTACGTGCGAGATTTCCGTGGCTTCTACAGTGAAGACGTAGTGTGCGTTTAGAAGTGAATGTCTCGCGAGCTACGTTGTCGTTCATAACTGCTTACGTGCAGTAGGAATCTATTGTTTCCCTGTTATTCAACTTATATTTTATTTAATTGCCGGACCAGCGACACCAATAAGTGTTTGCAAAAATATACGGCATTTTCAAAAGCACTTCTGCTATCGTACGCGTCATTTAAAGTCTTTAAAACAGCACCCGCAGATTTTATTTAATTGCAATCTCTCATTTTTAAATTTCTATATTAATTCACTATTGCCGAGTGATAAGAACCTTTGACCATTCGATTCAAGTGTGTATTTATATTGTGTACTGTAAACTCAGCAGTATTTCCCTTGTAATGCGGCAACTACGTATCCCAGCTCCTAGACAACGAAACCAGCCAAAACTTTTAATATTGCAACTCTGAGTCGGAGGGTGCGTAGTTATATTTTTTTGAAAGCCCGCAAGGTTAACACATAAAACAAATTATAATGAGATATCAGCCATTGAATGAGTTCCATATGTCTACCAGATCTAGCTATCACACTGCCCTTTGAATAACACGGAGACATGGGAATACATACCCAAAAACGGAAGGAAGACAGCAAAATGATAGTGCGAACTGCCCTGACAACTCAGCACCCTTCTGGTAAATCACAGCACAAGCCACATCGGTACTCGATAAACTACACAGGGTAACATGACCACAATATTGGGCGTCCGCCAACATCTAACATCACGGCGAAGAGGCCCCCACGGAAAGCTCGTTACAGCTTCGTTCCTCACCACTATGCCCGGAGCCGCCACACCAGAGGGCGCTGCGCTCCAACGGCAACGTATTGCTCAAAGATAATATGAGCACTGATATCGTTACATTGCGAGAAACCTGCCGCAGCTCAGCAAGACTGTGATCAATGATTTAATAATTTGTAACCAATGGTGCATATTTAGTTTTAATAAGAATTTGAAAGTATCAGTCTGACTTTCTAGCACACAGCCCTGGTTCCATATTATTCTAGTATATATGTATGATGTGAAAAGTGGCTACTGACTGTAAATAATGAAGTGTGAAGTCGTCCAAATGAGAACTGAAAGCATTCCGCAAAATTTCGGTTACGCGATAAATCGCACAAATCAACTAAATACTTAGGGATTACAGCTACGAATAAATTAAATCGGAACGATGTCATAGGTATTGTTGTGGGGAAAGCAAACTAAAGACTGCGATTTATTTGCAGAAAGAAAAGGCAACAGGTCTGATAAAGATACTGCCTATAACACGCTTGTCCGTCCTCTTGTGGAGTATTGCTGGGCTGTATGGAATGTATGGGATAAATATCATATAGGAGCGACGGACGACATTGAGAAGGTTCAAAGAAGGGCAGCCCGTTTTGTATTATCTCGAAATTGGAAATACAGTGTCAAGTATATGATGCGCAGACTGAGGTTGAGATCGTTAAAACGAATCCTTTCTTCTTTGCGGTAGGATCTTCTCATAAGATTTCAGTCACTAACTTTCTCCCCCGGATGCGCAAACATTTTATTCGCGAGCATCTACACAGGCAGAAGCGATCATCAAAATGAAATAAGAGAAACTGGAGCTCACACGTAAGGATTTAATTAACTGTTCGTTTTTTCGCGCTCTATTCGAGAGTGGAATGCTGGAGTAATAGGCCCAGCTTGAAGGTGGTTCCATGAACCTCCGCTAGTCACTTAATTGTGAATTTCAGAGTAATCGTGTTTATGTATATATAGAATCAGATGTACAGCTCATCAGCGTAATAGCATAGAGCAGGATGATGGGGCCGGCCGCGGTGGCCGTGCGGTTCTGGCGCTGCGGTCCGGAACCGCGGGACTGCTACGGTCGCAGGTTCGAATCCTGTCTCGGGCATGGGTGTGTGTGATGTGCTTAGGTTAGTAAGGTTTAAGTAGTTCTAAGTTCTGGGGGACTTATGACCCAAGATGTTGAGTCCCATAGTGCTCAGAGCCATTTGAACCAGGATGATGGGCAACAGCATCAACACTTTTTGTCGTTGCAAAATCTTGGGAATCTCATGCATAAGACAAAAGACAAGGACCCTTCATCTCCAGGATAGTGTCGGTACTGACCTTCTCACTTGCCACTGTTTCCATTGTGAACGATGATTACCTCGATTCACGGAAAATCTCTGCCACTAGCGACGGTTTCCCTAGCTAATATCGTGATAGGGGTCACCGTCGGCTGTCGCAAATTGTGACAGTGGAGAGACGGACTACAGTGCAGCGGATTACTCTCTGATTCCATGACGGAATAAAGCAGCCAGTAAACGAAGTCACTTTCAGAACCACCTCCTTGCTGTCAGACACAGAACCAGCAGGTAACGCTTGGCGGTATGGTAACAGATCACTTCCGGCAGTGGTAGAGGAATTCTCATTTGAAGCCCGGAGTATCGTCACACCGGGTCCCCAAACAGGTTACTCAACACATACGTTGGCTTATGCCATCATCAGTTCCGCAGCCCACTCGACTTTGTGCAGTGTGTCGGCCAATTTGAACTGGACGAACTGGCATCAAAGTAGTCTTTGACCTAGTTTCCCTTTTGGCGGCACATGATGAGTCTCTTAGACGGAGAAAACTTAGACAAGACAAAGTTTCTATTTATACCTTGTCTCGATGTATTTTATCTTCGATGAACAGATCAACGAGTTGAACACCGATAACTCTTTCTCCCCTGTCGTGGTGAGTCTTTATAAGGCGCACTTTGAAAAGGAAACACTGAATTCGGCTATATGGAAGCCAACTTGATTTTTCCCACTACGTAGAAGGTACGTCTGATATGTCGTTACATTGAACAGAAAAATAAAATCTGAACTTTTAAAGATTTTATTTTTGTGTTTACTTAACTTGCCACCTAGATTTGAAAAGTAGACCCTTCTGTTATGCGACAATATCTGATGTAGCCTATTATAATGAATTACGATAGTAACCTATTGTAATGAATTACAATACTGTTCAAAGTAAACAGCCATCTTTAAAATTATAAACCGAATCAAAATCGACTACTTGTAATGTAGAATTATAAATTACTGTGGATGTAAGAAAACGAAACAATGGCAAGATAAATAGAAGTAAAAAATACGCTTCACCTGTTAATAAGTGTTACACCTACGCCAGCCTACATTTAATCAAAATGTTCAAATGTGTGTGTAATCTTATGGGACTTAACTGCTAAGGTTATCAGTCCCTAAGGTTACACACTACTTAACCTAAACTATCCTAAGGACAAACGCACACAACCATGCCCGAGGGAGGACTCGAACCTCCTCCGGGACCAGCCGCACAGTCCATGACTGCAGCACCGTAGACCTCTCGGCTAATCCCGCGCGGCCTTAATTTAATCTGTTTCGTATGACAGCTCAAGTTTAAGTCTCGGAAATCCGAATCCATTGAGACCTGTTCTAGATGAAAAAGATGTTATTTGCCTTCAGGTCTAATTCAAAACAACGTTGCCTCAATTTAACAACGTCGTACTTTAAGTGTTTAATATCATAATAATTAATCTATTGTTTTCACGAGCAGTCATCCGTTTAACTATCGCACTCATATAAAACTGAACTGCCCTTCAGCTTGGGAACATGAAGAAACACTGCATCTCAGAGAAATGCTTCAAAGAGTTGGCATGCTTGTTGTACAACGGCATTCCAAGAACAAGGCGTCACGCTACTTCCTGCGTCAATAATCCCGCCTTTAACTCAATTGGCGTTCTAGTCGCGCGAGGTCAATAGAAGCGATCAGACTGTGGCTGGCAAGGCCTACTGACGCAACGATCCCCCATTCTGGAAGCCCTGTGCACTAGAGACTACGCCAAAGCTTGAAACAGTGCTGTTTGAGAGAAGTATACAGCCAACAGCTAAATGAAACAACGTGAACAGTTAACTAGCATGTGTGTGAAGTCCAATTAGGTGACAGAATCACTATGTCGAAGTTCTGAAAGAGATAGTAACAGGGGCAGCATTGAAACGAGTGATTTGGCAACCCTAGAAACAGCACACGTTGGGAATCAGTTGTACAACAAATCTTTGCCATTAACATTGATATCAATGTTCAGTCATCTTGGCGTCGGTGAACGATGAACAACGCGCTGTTGCTTTGAAGGCGTTTTACAAAAACGACAACTACGTGAGCGCGTAGCGTGTATTTCGATGACAATCTCGTACATCATGCCCCAGGCCCATCGGCATGTTCTGTCAAAGCGTTGGTACAGAACATAACAGAAAATAAGTGATACGGTGCGAAAGACGGACGGAAGTACAAAACACGTGAGCACACCACAGTGAAAGAAGTCCTCTGCACGCAAACATGCGCTACAACTTGACATGTCGGATCGCAGTGTACGGCGAATATTACAAAAAGAACTACAATACCATCGACACAAAATTTACGAAGTGTAAAAACTGAATGTGGATGACTCCCAAAGAGACTACACTTTTGTTACGAATTGTGGAAAACTATGAACGACAAGCTACGCCCGTGCGACAATCTGATTATGAACGATGAGGTAAATTTTTATGTGTCGGGCTTTGTTAACATGCATAACTTTAGATACTGGTTATGTGAAAATCCTGAAATGCTTCATGAAACGCCACTTCACTGTCAGAAAGTAGTAGTGTCGTGCGGCATATCATCGTTTGGAACCATAGAGCCTCAGTTTTTTGAAGACTATGGTGCCATTGCTGTTATTGTGAATACAGATCGTTGTGTGCACATGTTGCACGATTTCTTACTGTGACAGCTTTCTTGTCTTCCTGTAATTGCGAAAGCATTCTTCCAACAAGACGGAGGCACGTGCCCTGTTTCACGACGTTCCAGTAACGCGCCACAGAACATCTTTCTTGGTCACCTCATCTCCAATAACAGGGAGACTTTTTGGCCTCCAACATACCCTGACCTGTCAGCGTGCGATTTCTGCTTTGGGGTCATTTAAAATCTCAGTTCCTCTGGTGTGACCCACTACATACCATCCAAGAACTGAAGGATCAAATTTGGGAGGAAGTTAATCAAATTCCAGTGCCAATCCTGCAAGATGTGACGTCTAACTACCGAAAGAGACATGAAATATGCCTGAAGGGAAATGGCGGCCACCAAAGTGATGTCATTTCCAATGATGTGAATTTTAAATTGGAAGCATTGTAAATTCATGTTGTATTTCTTTCATATGGCCGTGAATAAATTTGTATCGCTGGTGGAGGTTCCAAAAACGCAAGTTGCACTGTTGCACCCGCAATACCATTGATTTGACAGCATATTCGTAAAACTGTTTGCCAAAGTCTTAAATGTCACATCGAGAGAATCAGGCTGTATTCTTGAAACCTGTTGATAGTGACAGTTGTGCTCTACATTTTTCCAAAACGACGGATGACGGCTTGCAGAAGTCTTCATTTTGGCTGTTCAGCAAACGTTCCATCTCACAGTCACCTATCACGCAACTGTTTTTTCATACAAGGAAAGCAGAAGAAGTCACTGAGTGTCATGTGAGGAGACTACAGGGATAAGGCCAAATTTGACAGCAGAATCATTTTGCTTCATGATCGTTGGGTCTTCTCTTTTTTTCCACATTTTTCCACTGTTTGTTTTGCTGCTTTGTATCGAGGTCACAAAGCTACAGAGATACAATGAACAGCGATACAGCGACTAAGGAAATCATGTGGACTGGCCTGACACAGTTGCACTATTTCGCCTCTGCCAGAGGGCAGTGACCATTGTCATGTTAAAAAACTCGCACAAAATGTTGAAAACTTATCCGCGTCTGTGTATCGTCACTTCCTCTATCACCTCTATTTTGATACACAGATCTTCGAGCACCAGCACCGCCATTTCTCTTCCGATTCGCGGTTATTCAGTGAGAGATAATTTGCCACTATTTCATCATTCAAACTTTTTTGAGCACACTGGAAGCGTCTTTGCTACTTATCCACTGTGTCATACGACGGTGCATTGTTGCCCATCATTTCCACCAGCTCAGCGTCGTTTGTTCTCTTCAAATTCAGAAATCAAATCACAGTACGATATTCCATAGAAGTGCTGCGCCGTTTTCTTTCGCCGCCTCTAGCGGAATGCGAAGGTACTGTGGTGGGAGAATTTAAATGTTTACCAGTGATGCAGACGTGTACCCGCAAATAAACAGAAAATTAATTACGTAACTTTAGTTTTTCGTTGTGGTATTGAAAGCTTCGACTACCGCTCCTATAGTATGAAACATTGAGAACCTCCGACAATGTAAGGTGGAATAAAATCTGTGGAGTAGTTAGAAGGAGGGTGTAAAGAAGAAGAATAACCCCATACTACCTCACTGCAAGATTAGCGGTGAAAATCGTCAATACGTTACTTGCTGTACATTTGAAGAGATTATACTAAGAAGCGATGGGAAATTGGATAATCTCGTAAAATGAGTATAGCGGAAGCGAGTGAGGACTTACATTTGTAGCAAAGGTTCGACGAAATCACAACTGATCTGTAAAGGAAATTGCATACAAGACACTAGTGCGAACAATTATAGAATTCGTTAAATAAAAAATAGACGATCTTCCGCCACAATTCACAGTACACGATGCATTTCTAACCCTGTGCGCTCATCTTCATGTGCTTGATCAGTCTATATCATTTTTCGAATTGAGGTTACTACTCATCTCTTTCCTCTAATGGTTACAGGATTTTAAGCACACTATCAATAGACATACGAGGGTTGTCCAGAAAGTAAGTTCCGATCGGTCGCGCAATGGAAACCACTGGGAAAATCCGGTAAAGCTTTGCACATATGTGTTGGGCAGTGTCTCTAGTATGCCAGTGGATCGTGTCGCGTCACTCTTTTCAGTTTTGAGTGAACAGTGAGCACGTAAAGATGCGTAGGGAATAGCGTCTCCCGCCAAGTATGAGGGCCTGGTTAGAGATTTCGCCTGTGTAATGCAGCCCACATAACACAACTGTCGAGCAGTTTCTTCTTCATGCAATTTCTCGGCCGCACACTGCAGGGGCAATGAAGAAGCACGTGCAGCGTTTCTGAGGAGAAGTGTTTGATGACCCACAATACAGTCCATAATTGTCTCCCCCTGAGTCTCATCTCTGCTCACGAGAACCACTGGCTATGAAGACAAAATTTTTCTACAGACAACGAGCTACAGACCAGTGCAGATAACTAGCCGAATCCCCACAGGCGGCAGCTTTCTATGACGAGGATATTGGAAAGTTGATGCAACACTACGACAAAACTCGAAGTTGGAGTGGCGACTACGTAGAGAAGTAGGTGGAAGCTATACCTAACTGTTGCAAATAAAACGTTTCTGGTTTTCACTGTGGTTTTCATTTCACGACCGATCGGAACTTACTTTCTGGACAACCCTCGTATAAGTACATATACTCGCACCCCGTTCTACCACACATTTTAATACAGCACATTTGTAGCACAATTCTAGGACGTTGTTTAAGCGTTCGTAGCCCTTATCAAGTTGAAATCACAACAGACATCGCACGATTTCAGATAGCATGCTCAACTACATGATGATCTCAAGATGGGATTGTACGGGGTGGTTAGAATTAAATTTTCGCTACTTGTGAGGCTCTCATTGGAAAACGAGTCATTGTATGACAATGAAACTTTGTGGAAACATTTGTAAGAACATGCGGAAGAGAAATAATGAATTAGCCATTGACAGAAACATATTTTAATTTCCACATAAGACGGTAACGTTTATGAATTGCGTACCTTATTTACGTACAACGTTACAATCGTTGCTTATTGTGACTACTTTCTGCATCCACGACAGCTTAGAAGTGCAGTAGAGATACCATTTCAAAAATGTTCGCAGCACTTTTCGAACGGTGGACCACGGAAAGTTCAACTGTAGTGACACTGCTTCTGCACTGCTTGAAGATCGCACACTACGTACAGCATTCTCAGCCATGACAACAGTAACTTCTTCAGCAATTCGTGACAGAGTTGGCTGGCGGCCTCTCCTAGGAGCAGTTCCCAAATCGTTACTTAATTCGTACTTTCAAATCATGTTCATGTTCGTACGGAAGGAGAACCGCACCGCATTCCTTTTTGATAAAACACTTTTACATATAAAACCCTGCTGACCTTGTTCAGATCCACGTTCTCTGCAACTATAGCGCACATTGATGCTAGGGTTTCAACCCTATGTCGCTGTAGCAGTACCGGCGGCTAACGGCGAGTCATAGCACTAACACAACTAACAATGCAAATCCTGTAGAGATGAGTCCAAACATAATTCCTATAAATTCGGGTATCGACACGGTTTTCTGTCTACACTAGGTTAAGTTGAGAAATTTTAATTATAATTTAACCTGTATATTTCCGAAATCCATAACGTAGTATCAGTATCTTCAATAAAAGACTACTGATGAAAAAAATTACTCACTGTATGATTAAAACAATTAATCAATTAATTCCGCTACCCACGTACTGAAGTAAGAGAAGGAAAAGGCGACAGAAGTAGTTTGTCGCAGATGAAGAAAGATTTCTCAAGTAAAAGAGCAATTTGGGATCAAATATTCGCATTGAAGACGCTGTTACAAAAACTTTCCGTCTGAACCTCAGCATCGTAAGTAAACTAGTAGTAACGTAGTAGTAAGTAGTAGTAAGCAGTAAGTAAAGTAGCAGATTTGAAATTTTAGATCATTGAAGAATGTCTAATAGGCTATATTCGTTTTTAGTTCAGCCTCAAGCATCTGCAGTAATACTTCCGACCATGATAGGTCCAAAGTTTAATTGGAAGTGTGCATTTGAAGGAAATACATTACAGTTACTTACGGAAAATTTTCTATTGGTATAGTTCTTAATCACCATTTTCTCAAGATACACTACTGACCATTAAAATTGCTACACCACGAAGATGACGTGCTACAGACGCGAAATTTAACCTACAGGAACGAGATGCTGTGATATGCAAATGATTAGCTTTTCAGAGCATTCACACAAGGTTGGCGCCGGTGGCGCCACCAACAACATGCTGAGATGAGGAAAGTTTCCAACCGATTTCACATACACAGAAAGCAGTTGAGCGGCGTTGCCTGGTGAAACGTTGTTGTGATGCCTCGTGTAAGAAGGAAAAATGCGTACCATCACCTTTCCGACTTTGATAAAGGTCGTATTGTAGCCTATCGCGATTACGGTTTATCGAATCGCGACATTGCTGCTCGCGTTGGTCGAGATCCAATGACTGTTTGCAGAATATGGAATCGGTGGGTTCAGGAAAGTAATACGGAACGCCGTGCTGGATCCCAACGGCCTCGTATCACTAGCAGTCGAGATGACAGGCATCTTATCCGCATGACTGTAACGGATCGTGCAGCCACGTCTCGATCCCTGAGTCAACAGATGGGGACGATTGCAAGACAACAACCATCTGCACGAACAGTTCGACAACGTTTGCAGCAGCATGGACTATCAGCTCGGAGACTATGGCTGCGGTTAGCCTTGATGCTGCATCACAGACAGGAGCGCCTGCGATGGTGTACTCAACGACGAACCTGGGTGCACGAATGGCAAAACGTCATTTTTTTTTGATGAATCCAGATTCTGTTTACAGCATCATGATGGTGGCATCCGCGTTTGGCGACATTGCGGTGAACGCACATTGGAAGCGTGTATTCGTCACCGCCATACTGGTGTACACCCGGCTTGATGGTATGGGGTGCCATTGGTTACACGTCTCGGTCACCTCTTGTTCGCATTGACGGCATTTGAACAGTGGACGTTACATTTCAGATGTGTTACGGCCCGTGGCTCTACTCTTCATCCGATCCCTGCGAAACCCTACATTTCAGCAGGATAATGCACGACCGCATGTTGCAGGTCCTTTACGGGCCTTTCTGGATACAGAAAATGTTCGACTGCTGCCATGGCCAGCACATTCTCCAGATCTCTCGCCAATTGAAAACGTCCGGTCAATGGTGGCCGAGCAACTGGCTCGTCACAATATGCCAGTCAGTACTCTTGCAGAACAGTGGTATCGTGTTGAAGCTGCATGTGTAGCTGTACCTGTACACGCCATCCAAGCTCTGTTTGACTCAATGCCCATGCGTATTAAGGCCGTTATTACGGCCAGAGGTGGTTTTTCTGGGTACTGATTTCTCATGATCTATGCAGCCAAATTGCGTGGAAAAGTAATCACTTGTCAGTTCTAGTATAATATACTTGTCCAATGAATACCCGTTTATCATCTGCATTTCTTCTTCGTTTGGTAATTATAATGGCAAGTACTGTATTTAGTGTGGTCTATGAAAACTAAGATGCTGAGTACCCAAAACAAATTGTATCACCACATCACAAGCTTCTGCTATCACGCATTACAGCCATTTGCGCAGAGACCTTGCACTGACGTTTCACTTTCTAGTTATGGAACGTTCAGCTTCCACCTTTCGGCCTGTACGCAGGAATTCTTCTGCAAACAGTAGCGAAGATGAAAAAGGGAGACGCACGCTTTTATCTATGGCGCAACCGATCTTGATCTAACTGCCTCTATAGATAAAGTTTTCGGAGGAACTGAAAAGCTCACAGTACCTATTCAAGATTCAATACAACCACCAAATTATATCAATTAAAAAGACTCTTGGAGAAAATTTCTAGCTTTTGGTTTCATGTCCTTTATGAGAAGGTAGAAAACCTCATTTGCGTAGGAACTTCACGTAATCTAAACACTGTTCTTTACGTTGTTGTTCTTCAGCAGATGTAATCATTGTATTGAATAGTTGCTGAAAACCGTTTGGTAATGTTAACAGAACCACTAAAGCAAATATTTAACAAGACCAGATTAATCCTATCAAATATATTTTGTGGAGGTTGTGCCCAACAGATTGTAAATATATGAAGGAAGTCCTTTTTAAGAACCACCAAAACCTGTGGTTGAAATAAAGCTTTATTCACAACTAGTTCCGATCAGTTGGCCGTCATTACGTAACACACAATTATTTACATCAGCCAGTATGGCTTCGCTCCTATTGTACCGTCGAAAAATAAAAAACCATCTTGTGCATTGATTGTTTTACTGTATGTTAATGCTAAGGCAGTTTCAATGACACTGGATGGTTTTTGTGTTATTGATGAATATATTATTGTGGTACCTGATGGTTGTCGCTTGACCGAAACTGGTAATGAAGAAAGGTTTATTTCATCAGCATCTCTAGGTGGTTCTTAAATCTGATTTCTTGAAGTCACTCAACGGCTCTGACAGCCAGTGTACAGTTGCTGTGAGAGTTGATCAGCATGTTCACAACCAACTACATATATGTAAGAAATCTGTACAGGAGTGCATTGTGGGGACTAAGATCCAAACTGATGAAAAAATTCGTCTAAGCAACGTTTATACATAAAACTATGTACTCTAGCCCGCCCGGTTAGCCGTGTGCTTTCCTGATTGGGAAGGAGCGCCTGGTCCCCAGCACGAATCCGCCCGGCGGACTTGTGTCGAGGTCCGGTGAGCCGGCCAGTCTGTGGATGGACTTTAGGCGGTTTTTCATCTGCCTCGACGAATGCGGGCTGGTTCCCCTTATTCCGCCTCAGCTACACTATGTCGGCGGTTGCTGCGCAAACAAGTTCTCCACGTACGCGTACACCACCAATACTCTACCACGCAAACATAGGGGTTACACTCGTCTGGTGTGAGACGCTCCCTGGGAGGGGGGGGGGGGGGGGGCGAACCGCACAGTAACCCTGAAAGAGAGTGATTCGGAGTGGGGCGGCGGAGGTGTAAAGTGGACTGCGGTAGTCGTCGTGGGATTATGGACAACTGTGGCTGCGATGGGGACGGAGCCTCTCCGTCGTTTCTAGGCCGCCGGTTAACATACAATACAATAGAATGTTCTCTAAATTTCGAAATATGTAAATGAGCCTTGTCTTGCCTTGATTTATTTCATCTAGTTGATTAAATGAATTATAAACAGCAAAAACATGGATGTAAAGCTGTACAATCACAAATACGTATCTCGACTATCAATCACTTTCAGTGCAAATTTATTTTGTAAATTAGATACCATCATTCACTCCACGTGTCAGAAGCTGGCAGATTATTCACTAAATACCCGTTTGAGTACTTTGAAATTTTGGCCCCTGAGACGGAAAAAATAATGAATATTAATGCAAAATCCTGCCTTTATCAAAAAAATCAACACAGTGTAACTGTGACAAATCTTCCGTTCTGATGTCAAACACCACTGGAAGAAACTAAAAATACCTCGTTGTTTAGAATCATGCATCATCACATGTACACAAGCTTTGTTTTGACTTTTTTGATGATGTTTTCGTTACAAAGCCTTAAAAAAGACTTTTCGATTGTTGCAATTAATGTGTTGAAATGGTTGTAATATGTCTGACTTAAAATCATTCCTGTGTTGAGATCATTGGCAAGTACACATTTGACTTGTGGCATTTGACATAAATTGCCAACATTTCCTCATCAACGTGACGGCTTACCGTGACCTATTCGTAAGGTCATGATCCTCACACTCCTATTATGTTACAGAATATGAGTCCAATCACATGCTTCGGTTATAGGTTGGCCACCTAAGTTTCATAGATGGCACTTGACGAACAAGTATAAAGTATTATTATGGAGAATAATGAACTATTTACTCCCTTTATAATGATATCCATTTCACTCAGCTGCCTTTAACGCTGTTTATTTATGGATATCGGTTTCATCATCAGCCACACGTGGTAACGATTAATACACTCCTGGAAATTGAAATAAGAACACCGTGAATTCATTGTCCCAGGAAGGGGAAACTTTATTGACACATTCCTGGGGTCAGATACATCACATGATCACACTGACAGAACCACAGGCACATAGACACAGGCAACAGAGCATGCACAATGTCGGCACTAGTACAGCGTATATCCACCTTTCGCGGCAATGCAGGCTGCTATTCCCCCATGGAGACGATCGTAGAGATGCTGGATGTAGTCCTGTGGAACGGCTTACCATGCCATTTCCACCTGGCGCCTCAGTTGGACCAGCGTTCGTGCTGGACGTGCAGACCGCGTGAGACGACGCTTCATCCAGTCCCAAACATGCTCAATGGGGGACAGATCCGGAGATCTTGCTGGCCAGGGTAGTTGACTTACACCTTCTAGAGCACGTTGGGTGGCACGGGATACATGCGGACGTGCATTGTCCTGTTGGAACAGCAAGTTCCCTTGCCGGTCTAGGAATGGTAGAACGATGGGTTCGATGACGGTTTGGATGTACCGTGCACTATTCAGTGTCCCCTCGACGATCACCAGTGGTGTACGGCCAGTGTAGGAGATCGCTCCCCACACCATGATGCCGGGTGTTGGCCCTGTGTGCCTCGGTCGTATGCAGTCCTGATTGTGGCGCTCACCTGCACGGCGCCAAACACGCATACGACCATCATTGGCACCAAGGCAGAAGCGACTCTCATCGCTGAAGACGACACGTCTCCATTCGTCCCTCCATTCACGCCTGTCGCGACACCACTGGAGGCGGGCTGCACGATGTTGGGGCGTGAGCGGAAGACGGCCTAACGGTGTGCGGGACCGTAGCCCAGCTTCATGGCGACGGTTGCGAATGGTCCTCGCCGAAACACCAGGAGCAACAGTGTCCCTAATTGGCTGGGAAGTGGCGGTGCGGTCCCCTACGGCACTGCGTAGGATCCTACGGTCTTGGCGTGCACCCGTGCGTCGTTGCGGTCCGGTCCCAGGTCGACGGGCACGTGCGCCTTCCGCCGACCACTGGCGACAACATCGATGTACTGTGGAGACCTCACGCCCCACGTGTTGAGCAATTCGGCGGTACGTCCACCCGGCCTCCCGCATGCCCACTATACGCCCTCGCTCAAAGTCCGTCAACTGCACATACGGTTCACGTCCACGCTGTCGCGGCATGCTACCAGTGTTAAAGATTGCGATGGAGCTCCGTATGCCACGGCAAACTGGCTGACACTGACGGCGGCGGTGCACAAATGCTGCGCAGCTAGCGCCATTCGACGGCCAACACCGCGGTTCCTAGTGTGTCCGCTGTGCCGTGCGTGTGATCATTGCTTGTACAGCCCTCTCGCAGTGTCCGGAGCAAGTATGGTGGGTCTGACACACCGGTGTCAAAGTGTTCTTTTTTCCATTTCCAGGAGTGTACACTGCCCAACCAAAAAATGTGTTGTTTCATAATCTTGCTTCGTTATCGAGTTGATGGCGCCTGTTAAGGTGGAGCCACACTTGATAAGGATCCATGATTACGAAATAATATACTTTGCATTTTTACAGCATGTCGATGGTCTCGTGGTGAGTCAGATGACGAAACTTAGAGCGTTTACAAATTGATAGCGATTAACATCAAATACAGCTGTGTAAAGTAATATCATAATAAAGAGAAAAAATAGTTAATTATTCCCCACAAAAAGTGTTGATAAGGTGCCGTCTTGTCTCTTCCTACAAAATGGAAGTTATAAGAAATGTAACACACGTAGTAAGCACTTTGTTCGCCAAATGCTACCTGCCACGTAGAATTTGAAGAGGGCCAATATTAAATCGGGACTCTACTTCTAATTAGTATACAAAACCCAAGTAAGCTACTGCCATTATTCGCACAGCGTTGTTTTTAATATTGTCTCTCTGACTTCACGCAAAGTATTAGGCTAAAGTGTCATAAATTGTACCAGTTTCGGAAGTTTTCTAATTTTACTGAAATCTAATGTACATTATCTATATGTATATTCTCTCAGATACATACCGGTATACCGAAAATTTCTAAAATAAAATTTGTACAATTTAAAAGATGTGACCCAATTAGTGAAGAGGTGCAATGTGACACAATGTAGGAGAAGGTCTTCTACATTTTTCTCAACTATACGAAGGAATACAGAAACGTGATACAACCACAATTTACTTTAATTGCAAGGCATTAGCAAACAAACCTGAACCCTTAATACAAATTCATTATCTAAAATATTATGCTACTTTTCGAGTTTACGCTGAACAGTTTCAACATAAGCTGCCCATACAGGTCTGCAGCTACCCAAATAAAACAGTTTTTCTTCACACTTACATTCGTACACCGGTTATGAAACCACACAAAACATTTGACTAATTATCACAATTGGTTTGCCTGTTTAGTTTTGTAATGCGTGCAATTGCTTTTCTCAGAGTCTTTGTCATGGAGGAGCAGCATCTTTGAAGAACTATCGTTGGTCTCAACTGCATATAATGTTTCTCTGCTCATTAGTATTCTTTGTAGAGCTGTAATAGGGGATATATTTCGTGAGTTTAATGACACTCTCATACGACAGATTTGTTTGTGGATATTGAAGGATCCAAGAGTACGTAATTTCCATTAGTTTGTCTTGATTTTATTGGACCTCTTTACTTTTCTGTTCACTCATTTTTTTCTTCCTCATTCCTCGCTTCTGTTTATTGATTGAATTTAGTCAGCAGGATGTTCGAATCCAACTGCCGGATTCCTGTTTTGGATAAGCCACTGATAACATTTTGTACAGTCGAAACCCTACCACACGACTCTCCCAACAACAGAACATTCGTTGCGTAGTTTTGCTGTTAGGATTTGCGCCAAGCCATTTGTCTGCTGATCGATTGTAACAAGCTGCAAGTGGCTTAAAAACGCAACGTCTAGTGGCTGTAGCTTATGAGTGGATGTAGAGGCAGGTATACCACGAGTGCACCATTATCTCTAGCTTAGGTTATAGCAGGCAACCTAAATAGTAGTGCAATTGTTTGATTAATTATTAGAGCAAATCAGTTGCTAAAAACATGAATAGGGAACACTGTTTTAAAATGTACAACTACAATATATAAGAAGAGTGGTGGTACAATTTGCAAGACGGCGCTATAATTTTGAAACTTACTTTTCATTGCCGGAGGATGGGCTGATTTTAAATGGTCCTAAAATGTATTATTGCTGAATAAAAATAGTTACATGCTATATAAATGATACATAGACTTTGCGTATCCATAAGGCTACGGATGCTTAGCTTCACAAAAACATATTTACTTCCTCAGAGATCAAAACAAACTTGAATCACTCCAAGGCCAAAATCAGCAACGGTCTGTCGGACTGAGCGCTTAAAACAGCTTGACATGACTTAGAATACATTCTGAGCTACAAGCGGCAGCTCCATGCATGTAGCTTGCTAATTATTTTAAAATGCAGGTCAATTTATAAGACTGTCCCCGAGTACTAGACGGAATGAATACGATCCTTTTTTTTTTTTTGATGTAATTTAATTTTGTAGCACGATACGTTTTCTCTTGAGCCCGCCACTTCTGAATTATTTGACAAAAACGTACAAAAGAGACCTTCAAACGCACTCCCACCCCACCACTGATCCTTCAGCGGTAGTATGTTGTTCATGGCGCACCCTTCTATCACTCTACAAAAATTAGCGATTATACGGATTACTTTCCGTATCTTAACCTTTCTGCTCTTCATTGACTCCACAAAAGACGTCTCTACCCGTATCAAGTTATGAAGCGTGCAGGACTTATAGCCTACGAACTTGCCTATGTGGCGACGGTTTTCTTGCTGGTTCTTCGCATAGGCCACCAGGCCCCTGGGATTTCTATCGTCCATTCTGTTCACAATGAGGTCACCTTTACGAATAGCGGCATCATCAACCTTCACGACACCCTACCATGAGCTACGGAGAATCGGTTCTAGGATGGCACATTAGAATGTATGAGTCAGGCGCTGCTGCGTCATTATTGCGTACGCTTAGAGGCCCGTAGGGGCCACGTCGAACATATTGTCCAACTGCGGTCTCATCGCAGCATGTCGTACAGTGCGTTATACTCTACAGGCGCAGTGAATTAATGAATAAGCCTGTTGCACAGACAGCATGCCTTTCCAGTCATATTTCCTTTATTTCCGGCCATATTACCACTATTTTTGCTCCTTAATCTCTCAGGGATCATTTCCGCAGTTTGTTCTCATTTAGCAAAATCGCTCTTTTTAGTAAAGCCCAAGGTGGTGATAATTCGCAAACATAAACGTTTTATTGAAAAATCTTGCTAGTCTCCAATAGAGCTCACCCTATATGTTTCTCAAAAAAATGGCTCTGAGCACTATGGGACTTAACTTCTGAGGTCATCAGTCCCCTAGAACTTAGAACTACTTAAACCTAACCAACCTAAGGACATCACGTACATCCATGCCCGGGGCAGGATTCGAACCTGCGACCGTAGCGGTCGTGCTGGTCCAGGCTGTAGCGCCTAGAATCTCTCGGCCATCCCGGCCGGCTATGTTTCTCAGAATAGTGTTACTCATAAATATAAAAAAATCTATCTGATCTCATAGCTTCACATAAAGTAATCGCACACTGGCAGATTAGGAGACCTGGGTGACCAGCTATGGCCGCGATCATGTGGACTTCCACCAATAACTGTCGGGCGCGAAGATTATGTAAATGTGCTGAAAGCTTCGGCAACCTGTACGGGCAGTTGCTTCATCCTCATGGAAATAACTGTAGGTCTTTTTCTCCTCATTTAACGCTGCCATTAATGCTTTCAAAATGCTGGTAATGTAATGCGCCGAATTCAGCGTCTCATGAAATAAAATGGGACCAATAATGTGGCGTGCAGACAATGCACATTAAACCCCAACCTCCTGATCATGCAATCGTGTTTCGTGGAAGTTATCCCGATTCTTCGCTGCCCAGAACCTTTGATGCTGTGAGTTGACATAACCACTCAGGTGAAATCAGGCTTCAGACTTATGTCCAAGCTGTTTACTGTTATCTCAGTGAACACACACTCACAAAACTCGAGGCGCTGATGAGCATGTGCTGGTTTTAAAGCATGAACAAAAGACACTCGGCAAGGATGCATGTGCAAGCCCAGGTGTAGTTTTCGTTCGCATGCTGGTCTCTTGGGACAGGCATCGGGTTGATTTGGTAGGATTCAGAAGCATGTTCTAGTAAGTTGCAACCACATTTTCTTGTTTGTGAGTGCGTTTCAGATTTTTTTTTCTTGTTTAAAACTGATCCTCTCTGATTTCGTTCTCGTACTAAAAATTGTATGACCCTCTTTTCTTGCAGTTGGACATCATTAAACTTCTCAGCAAACAAATGACCACACCATACCAACGACTTCGTTGTCATGCAACTTTCCACAATGAACACCCACTGCTCCACTGTGACTACCATCGTTCCATTTACACTGCTCCACTCACAATAACTTAGCCAGAACTATGCTCTGAACCAGTGTGGCTGGCGTACTTGCACGTGGTGTGCACTTCACCGGGTGTGGCTATATGCATACATTCACATTCAGCCTCATCCACTCGCCCAGGCCACTTTTATTTGCCCCACCCTGTGTAATACGACATTCTAACCTCCACTGGGCAAAATCGGCACTTGAGATAGAAACATAAAATGAAAAACAAGTTGAAACTATTTTAATAGAAAAATACAAAATGCAAAATTATAATCTATCAAAATTCTTCAATTTAATAACGAGCATCAATTAGGTACAATTTAAGGAATGTAGCTTAACACAAAACTGAATCATAAATGGGTTTACATAATGTGGAAATACACCACTGGCCAGTAAAATTGCTACACCACGAAGATGACGTGCTACGGACGCGAAATTTAACCGACAGGAAGAAAATTCTGTGATATGCAGATGATTAGCTTTTCAGAGCATTCACACAAGGTTGGCGCCGGTGGCGACACCTACAACGTGTCATACAAAAACAGCAGTTGACCGGCGTTGCCTGGTGAAACGTTGTTGTGATGCCTCGTGTAAGGAGGAGAAATGTGTACCATCACGTTTCCGACTTTGATAAAGGTCGGATTGTAGCCTATCGCGATTACGGTTTATCGTATCGCGACATTGCTACTCGCGTTGGTCGAGATCCAGTGACTGTTAGCAGAATATAGAGTCGTTGGGTTCAGGAGCGTAATATGGAACGCCGTGCTGGATCCCAACGGCCTCGTATCACTAGCAATCGAGATGACAGGCATCTTATCTGTGTGGCTGTAACGGATGGTGCAGCCACGTCTCGAACCCTGAGTCAACAGATGGGGACGTATGCAAGACAACAACCATCTGCACCAACAGTTCGACGACGTTTGCAGCAGCATGGACTATCAGCTCGGAGATCATGGCTACGGTTACCCTTGACGCTGCATCACAGACAGGAGCGCCTGTGATGGTGTACTCAACGACGAACCTGGGTGCACGAATGGCAAAACGTCATTTTTTTGGATGAATCCAGATTCTGTTTACAGCATCATGATGGTCGCATCCGTGTTTGGCGACATCGCGGTGAACGCACATTGGAAGCGTGTATTCATCATCGCCATACTGGCGTATCACCCGGCTTGATGGTATGGGGTGCCATTGGTTACACGTCTCGATCACCTCTTGTTCGCATTGACGGCACTTTGAACAGTGGAAGTTACATTTCAGATGTGTTACGACCCGTGGCTCTACCCTTCATTCGATCCCTGCGAAACCCTACATTTCAGCAGGATAATGCACGACCGCATGTTGCAGGTCCTGTACGGGCCTTTCTGGATACAGAAAATGTTCGACTGCTGCCATGGCCAGCACAATCTCCAGATCTCTCACCAACTGAAAACGTCTGGTCAATGGTGGCCGAGCAACTGGCTCGTCACAATACGCCAGTCACTACTCTTGATGAACTGTGGTATCGTGTTGAAGCTACATGGGCAGCTGTACCTGTACATGCCATCCAAGCTCTGTTTGACTCAATGCCCAGGCTTACCAAGGCCGTTATTACGGCCAGAGGTGGCTGTTCTCGGGACTGATTTCTTAGGATCTATGCACCCAAATTGCGTGGCAATATAATCACATGTCAGTTCTAGTATAATATACTTGTCCAATGAATACCCGTTTATCATCTGCATTTCTTCTTGGTGTACCAATTTTAATGGCCGGTAGTGTACGTCTCGCAGAGAAAAGGAATTTGGTATGAAGTTTCACTATAGCAGAAATACCATTGTTTTCTTGTACGCTGCAACGCACGAAGATCTGTAACAATTACAACAGCTGTAATTGTCAAAACAGAATCTAAGAGACATTGTAACATAAAATACAGAAACAGTAGGATAATGACTGCATGAGGACAGTTTTAATATCAAATTGATATACAAATTAATTGAATTTAAAAATTAATTATCCCGTCACCCAATTACCACCCCCACCCCATACCTCGGACGATGTTTTGATGTTTTGTGTTTTCATCAACTTGCACATGGGTCCCTGACCCCTCCCACTCCTTCCCTCTCGCCCTCACCGACCTACCCTGTTGGTGGGAATTTCAAATATTGGCGGGAAATTCGAATTTTGATGGGAATTTCTATGTTCTAAATCTGTGCTGACGTCCCAGCTCCACGCCCCCCCCCCTCCCCTCACCTAGGAATTGGCAGGAAAGCCAAAGTGCGCCCACCCTCCAACTCATGGAAACTGTTTGGAAACTGTTCAGATACAGGTGGGGAAGGTTAGGTTACCGTGCTGTCTATTTTGGTTGGGAAACTGATGTACAGATTCGTCCTAATTACACAACTACATGCACAACGCTACGCAAGGAGCGCCTAAAATCACAAAACAGCTCAAAAATTGGTGATGTCATATAACTGCCGCTGCCCTGCTGGGTAAAAATTAAACAGTATTCCTCGGAGCTAGTGACAGATGTACTCAAACTCTAGCCTTCGCCTACAAGCTGGCAGGAGAAAGGGTGGAGCGGAAGGTACTACCGTTATTTAATTATTTTTTTTCTTTTGTTGCACTTATGCTCAACTGACGAGATGCTGGTGTTGGACAGAGAGATGTTTAATAAGTGTGTTACCTGTAAGCATACATCTGAGGACTGTATCTGTCGTTGTTTGACGTCAAAGTTCGCTGCAGACGCCTTCCCCTGCATTGCTCGATCACCCTGCAGCCCAGGTAATCGAGGCCAACACGCCCTACCACAACTGATGGTAAATACTTCACTATCCTCACCGTAGGTGGTGATAAAAATGGTTCAAATGGCTCTGAGCACTATGGGACTTACCATCTGAGGTCATCAGTCCCCTAGAAGTTAGAACTACTTAAACCTAACTAACCTAAGGACATCACACACATCCATGCCCCAGGCAGGATTCGAACCTGCGACCGTAGCAGTAGCGCGGTTCCGGACTGAAGTGCCTAGAACCGCTCAGCCACCGCGGCCGGCGTAGGTGGTGATAGAGGCCTGTTCTATCTTGCTGCCAATGATCCACAAAGAGATCCTTCTGCTGACATTGACATACAGTCTCCAGTCTGCAGAAATCAGTCACAGATAGACAAAAGACAAGAACATGACACTTCATGTAATCTGTTAAACGTATTTCTTGGGAAGACTGGACCCCCATGAAGATACAACGAAGTTCCAAAGAACTCTCCAGATCGCATTTTCAAATGTCCAGTGCTTAGACAACAGAGTGCTACTTCCGCCACCGCTATCGACCGCAGTCATACGCTGCCGTATCTGGAAGCAGAGGCCTCGGCATACAGCCATCCCAACAGCGGAGAAGTGGACACGCAATGTGTGGCACTGCCTTATGTCAAAAATCTATGCATGGGCCCCTCACCAATGCAAAAGACATATCACCGGCTAAACAATGTGAGACAAGTGAGAGCTGTCCGAATTGCAACTTGTTTGTTCATTTAAACTGTAGTTTCACTGCATCGCCTCCCACCCCTTGGTTGCAGCGCAGATGCGTCAGCCACCACACGTACAATAGACACACCCTCAACACCTCCAGTAAGTAGAACACCTTTATTTATCGCCAACGTGTCTCATATAAGCATACATCTATTAAAAGAGAACACAATTGCGTCGGTAATAAACCCACTCTTCCCACGAAAGTTGGTGCACTGCACTTTCTTTTAGAGTTATGAGCAAAAGCAGTATATTTTTGCGTTTGGCTGCAGGATACAGTTCACATTTCACTATTTTGTGACATCCAATGAAGAAAAAAAAAAAAAAAACTACAGCACCGCCGCCGATTACAGAAGACCAGACTACAGACTATCCAAGTTCACCTTGCAAAAAATCAGGAAAAAGCTTCTACTATTTTGCTGCTAAAAATACCGATCACTGCAGAACGTCCTCGTTACTTCGAAACCGTCATCACAGTAAAGAAAAAGCGACAATTTAAACTCTGAAGAAAAAACATCTATGTTAAGCAATTTCTTCCTGCTTCACAAACAGATTACACAACCTGAGAACGTGTATCACATTCAAATGAGTGTCTGCAAATAAACTGTCATGCATGTGCGTATTGCACATATTTCAGACTATTCAAATAATATTACGGAATACAGTCTTTAACGGCATTTTCCCACAAAGGGAACAAAATACAATCACTTTATGTTCAACAACAAGAAGCTGTAACTGAAGAGGACATTCCTGTTTGTACACTATGGCAGGTCCTGTTTCGTCAATATAATGCTATATCACATTGGCGTTTACGAAACAAATCGTGAGAGCCTATCTTGCAATGGAACCTCCTATAAGATTATACCGCATCTCTCTCTTCACATACATCGAAAACAAATATCATCCGCATGCTTACATATGACATTTTTGCTCCATAATTCCCATCTAGCGACCTACAAGTAAGTGGTTATGCCATCCAGCTGACAATCATTCGCAATAGCAGCAGATTCTTGCATTCTAGTTCTGTAAGCAATTTGATCACAGTCTGCTTCACGCAAGCTACCCATTTGTCGTGAAACACATTATCATTTCTAGATTCCACAATGAGCTATAATTCAAGTGGTGCCTGCTTTATAATGAGAGGTAATGAAGTATGAAATAACACAGGACTTTTTAAACATGCAATTGAGAAGATAATAATAAAAACAGTCATGATTCCATGAGAATAGAGACAACCGATTTGTATTACTTTTAAGAGCAAAACCAATGTATTTTTGAGAGAACCATCTCTGTCCAAACTTTAGCTAGTTATACCACTCCTTGTAATAGAATGTCCTTTAAGATTTTACTGCATCTCTCTCTCCTTGCACAGACCTGTGTAAGGTTTTGTCAGCTGTACTGGAGGGAGACCATAACCCACAAACTATCAGTCACAAGAGGGGGTTCCTATGTTGTTCTTTTATAATCAGGTTAATACATTTTCAGCTGTAACACATGCAAGCAGTCTATGATTGCAGCTTTGTACACAGCCATACACTTTGTTTTTCTACCTTGACTTCGTAGTCTGTGTCATTGGCTGGCATTGAATTTATGGAATAATTGGTAAAATTGCTAAAAATGATCACGCTATCAACTATATCATTGTTAAATCACCCATCCCCTACTTTGCAAGTACCATATAACAGATTGCGAATGCAGGGAGATGACTGTGCAGCACGTGCATTCTGTAATATGCACCAGAGTATAGCAGACAGCGTCCTATAACGATGCAATTAGGTTACTTACATACTCTATTTACAACACATCAATCACATGTAAAATTTGCGATTGCTACTGGCCCTGTTTCCACACATAGATTGGCGTCACAGAGTATTCTCGCGTTCGTAGGATAAAGTCGGAGGTTGGCAGATCCCTCCCGCATTGTTCTTGCCCAGTCCTCCCTGCAACACGATAGCCAATTTAATCTGCAACCGACCGGAATTATGAGGGTCTTACACCCGCTATATTCTACGTCTCGTTAAGAAACTGCTGTTCAGTGAGGACCAATCTTACCCATGGCACCCATCCAAATGCACAAGATCCTTCCAGACGCGTGCATGTCGAGGAGCGTAGCACCCCTCATCAGTGTATAGTAGACAAAAGAGTGTTGCAGTGATATAATAAATGGTTAAGAAGAAACGTGTGGTTTATGCATGATGGAGCTCCAGACGGATGGAGTTTGAAACATTTCACGTAAATCAATTGTGCTATCAATTCAGAAATGTTATTCCACTGTCTGGAGTCAGTGCCAGGAACGTACCAGAATGAATGAAGTGATTGTAGAGCATAAACACATACTCCTATGGCTACAGGGTTCTGCGCTAAAAACGCCATGTTGTGAAATCCAAATGTGTTCCAAAGTATTAGTTTTGCGGAATGCAACGCTCTTAATAGTCTAATTCAAGATATATTTGTCCAACATCAGACATACAACAACCCTGTAAGTTTCCAACCCCAAACACTATGGGGACAAAATTTAATATGATAAAACTACTTCCTTCTACACTACTCTGATGTCCTAGAAAGGCTTCGCAAATGTACATCCGCCGCTCATGTTGCTTATAAACCAATTAGAACGAAGTTAGGAGGCTGCTGTTGTGTCTCTTATGAAATACTGAATTTTATACTTCTTTTTAAGTGGAAAATGTACATAACCCCAATCAAATTTCCCATGTCGGTGAGGTTTATTGCTATTAGTAGTAGCAATTTTCATGGATGCGGCTCTGTCTCCTAAGAAATACAGCGAGGAAAAAACGACATAAATATTTTCGGTAGTTGATACATTGAGTTACCATCTATTCCCTGCTGCACGAAATTTACACGAAGAAGCAGCAACCTCTTATGAGGGGTTAAGCACCACTATCAGTAGTCAAAGGAGATGAAACAGTGTTATCAGCATGACTCTTGTAGCATTCCTCTTGCACAAAGGAGTTCTGGTTTGATAGGTAGTTTTGCTCATGTGTAGAATAATATAGCAATTTCGTCCTGACGCCATGTACTCATATCTCGGGTATACCCACCCCACACTATTAAAGGTTGTAAGTAGGCTGTTTACGTTTTCGTATTGGCAACGTTACGTAGCGCTCTGTATGAAAATCACTGGCTGTGCTGTGTGCAGTCTGGGGCTAGTCTGCATTGTTGTCTGCCATTGTAGTGTTGGGCAGCGGAAGCGCGTAGCGTTGCGCAGTTGGAGGTGAGCCGCCAGCAGTGGTGGATGTGGGGAGAGAAATGGCGGAGTTTTGAAATTTGTAATACTGGATGTCATGAACTGCTATGTATATTATGATTTTTCAACACTATTAAGGTTGGTTGGTTGGTTTGGGGAAGGAGACCAGACAGCGAGGTCATCGGTCTCATCGGATTAGGGAAGGACGGGGAAGGAAGTCGGCCGTGCCCTTTGAAAGGAACCATCCCGGCGATTTAGGGAAATCACAGAAAACCTAAATCAGGATGGCCGGACGCGGGATTGAACCGTCGTCCTCCCGAATGCGAGTCCAGTGTCTAACCACTGCGCCACCTCGCTCGGTCACTATTAAGGTAAATACATTGTTTGTTCTCTATTAAAATCTTTCATTTGCTAACTATGCCTATTAGTAGTTAGTGCCTTGAGTAGTTTGAATCTTTTATTTAGCTGGCAGTAGTGGCGCTCGCTGTATTGGAGTAGTTCGAGTAACGAAGATTTTTGTGAGGTAAGTGATTTGTGAAAGGTATAGGTTAATGTTAGTCAGGGCCATTCTTTTGTAGGGATTTTTGAAAGTTAGATTGCGTTGCGCTAAAAATATTGTGTGTCAGTTTAAGCACAGGCATGTTTAATTTTTCTAAGGGGACGTTTCAAGGTGATATATGTGGCATCAGTCCACTGGCCTACAGAACACTCTAGGGAACGATTTCAGTCTGATAAACACATCGGTTCTTCTCCTTATTACTTAAGGAATAACATTGCTTGTGAGAACCAACTGTAATTTGGTAATGTCTATATTCGGCTACTTGTGTGAGAACACAGTTATGTATCATGTTTCGCCGCTTTATATGGTGCCTCTCTTTAATACTTATATCGCCTTTGTAGAAGGAAATGTTACGAAAACGCACATAGTTTACCGGGGGAGGGATTAAAACTGAATGCAACAGAGCATAATGATTAAGCTTTTCTCGGTCTTGAGTGTCCGGGTACCCTCAACCCACCTCAGTTCTCTGCATTTCATGGTACTTTTCGCAGTCAGTTACGTAATTTTGCAATTTTGTTTCGCTATTTTAAATATTTCGTCGTATTTCCCTCAATTTTACAACTTACCATCAGTTTGTCATAATTGTACCAGGTTTTCCTTGACTTTTACCGATTTTATGTCATTTCTTTCACATTTATTCAATAGTTTTCCTTATTTATATGGTCGTATTTCTGGCATACCCATGCGTTGTTTGATTTCATACAAGGATATTTGCGAGTTCTATACACCAGCCTACTAAAAAATCCTGACAATTTCCCTCTTTCCAGTGATCTACATGCATGTATTTTGGATAGGAAGATCATGAAAAGTATAGTATCACTCGTCACATACCTAGATGAGACTCAACGAATGATGCAGATTGGAAACTCATAGTCTGGAAACAAATCCCTGTACTGCAACGACACATCAGAGGGCTTGTCTGCACTCTCATGTAGGGATGCACTTGATGGAAACTCAAAGTCTTGCATAGTTCTACACATTCATTTCACTTCCACTCTACCATATATGGATCTGCAACAGGGAGTTGTCATGTGTACAGAGTTGATTTCTGCTGCTGCTCCGATATTACTTCCCCATAAATATTTGCTCTTATTGCATACCAGATGAGCTTCGCTACTTTTGTTTACCCCTTCCAACCCTGATACGTCCCCATAGCCAATCAATAAATCTACAAACCGTAGATTTCAGGTATTTTTTTATCCTAGTAATAAGTTATTCGGTAGTTGAAAGTGTCCGACTGCCCTTAGCATCCTGGAACGTGAGAGCTTCCCTTCTGCGTACCTACAGCGAGCACACCTCTGGCAATGTAATTTATAGACGAACAGTTAGCAAGTTATGCATTCACACCGCAACAGTCCGTCGCTGACATCTCTACACACATACATATAGATACTATGCATGCTTATTACCAATTGCGAAGTCTCGATTCCAACCACTTGTATGTATTTTCGACAGTGCTGCAGCCCTACAAATAGCGAAAAGCTCTTCGCAAAATGATTCTGTAGGGGATGTAAAGACATCTAAATTAATCCTGCTAAAGAGCGCAATGTCTTCGATGCAAGTATATTACCAACATTTTGTAACAATATTGTCTAGATTTTCCTGTAATAACAACAAAACAAGGCGTCCTGCTGCGCCTACCACACCACCTTTTCTACTCTTACAGATCCCCAATGAGTGCCCACGATCATCCTAATTCCGAAATTTTATGTACTTGATGTCCATTGGAAGGATGGAGACAGTGCTTAGTATTATTCTTCTGTACAAAGTAGAATAACACATTAGTCAGACAGTGTAGCACTGTACTAGAACGCACCCATCCACAAACAGCCAAAAAAATTACAGATTTAATGTGTTTACTCAATTTTCTATACGTCTTTGTCCATGTGTGTGTCATGGATGGCTCCAGTAAAAGCAACCCAGTCCTGTCGTAACCTATCCCAGACAGATATACACTGACGATGTCTTGCTAGGACGCCAGAATAGTGTAGAAGGAAGTTATTTTAAAGCTTGTCTGCATAATGATTGGGGTAGGTAACTTGTAGGGTGGTTGTATGTCTGATGTTGAACAAATATATCCTGCATTAGAGTATTAAGAGCGTTGCGTTCTGCACAGTTAATACTTCAGAAACCATTTGGATTTACCAACATAGTATTTTTAGGTGCAGCGTTGTGTAGCAATAGGAGTGTGTGTTTATGTGGTATGATCATTTCACTCATGTTGGTAACTTCCTAGTACTGACTCCAGACAGTGGAATAATATTACAGAATTGATAGCACAGTTGATTTGCTTGAAATCTTTCAAATTCTATCCATCTGGAGCTGCATCATTTATAAACCATATGTTTCTACTTAACTGTCTGTTATATAGTCACAATAATCATGTCTACTTTGCACTGATAAGGGATGCTACTATCCTCGACATGCACACATTTGGAAAGATCATGTGCATTTCGATGGGTGCTGTGGGTAACATTGGTGTGGAACAGATTTCACTAAACAGCAGTTATGGACACAGCTCGCCTTGTTCCTTCATGAGACATGGAATGTAGTGGGTGGAGGACCCTCATACTTCCGGTCAGTTGCAGATTAAATTGGCGACCATGTTCCAGGGAGGACTGGTCAAGGACAATTTTGGAAGGATCTGTCAATATCCGACTCTATCCTACGAATGCGAGAATACCCTGTGACGCCAATCCACATAGGGAAAGATGACCAGTCGTAAATTCTGCACTATGATCGATGTGCTTGAAATATGCAGATAACCTAATTGCATTGGCATTGGATGCTGTCTGATATACTTTGGTGTGTATCTCTGAATGGAGGTACTGCACAGTCATCTATCTGCATGTGCAATCTAGTATTCAGTACTTTCAAAGAAGTGTAGGGGTTATTTAGTGACGAATCAGAAATTAGGAAACATGTTGCTATGTCATAGGCTGGCGCTGAAGCTATAAAACAACTGAGTACCAGTTGTTTGGTGTATATGACCGAGTGGATGTATTGGATATTCATCTATCTGTATTAGTGTGTATGTATTGACCTGGGGACCTAGAAACGATGGAGAGGCTTCGTCCCCACCATAGCCCTCAGTGGTACACAACCCCACAGCGGGCTACTGCAGTCCACTCACCCCATTGAGGCCCCACACCAAACCCAGGGTCACTGTGTGGGTCAGCCCCCAGTGGACCCCCCCCCCCCCCTCCCCCAGGAATGTCTCATTCAATCATTACAGATAAGTGCAACCCCAATGTTTGCGTGGTAGAGTAATTATTGTGTACACTTACATGGAGACAGTGTTTGAGTAGCAGTCACCAAGATAGTGTAACTGAGGCGGAATAAGGGGAACCAGCCCACATTCACCAAGGTAGGTGGAAAACCACGTTAAAAACCATCCACAGGCTGGGCGGCACACTGGACTTCGACACTAATCCGCCGGGCGGATTCGTGCCAGAGAGCGGCATGCCTTCCCACTCAGGAAGCAGTGCGTTAGACCACACGGATAGCCAGGTGGGCATCTAGTATATAGTTCTTGCAAAGTAGTGGAGGGCTGACTTAGCGATGATACACAACGAAAACAATGTTGAGGTGTCATCGACTGGCTTTAAAATTATGGAACAACAGGTACACTTTGGTGTATATAATCAAATGGACGTACTGTACAGTCATCTATCTGCACTCTCAGTCTAGTATACAATTCTTGCAAAGTAGCGGAGGGGTGATTTAGGGATGATACAGAAATTGGGAAGCATTCTGCTGGCTCATTGGCTGGGATTAAAATTATGGAACAACTGGTAAAGTGGCTAAAGTTGCTCACGCTACCAGCTGCTGTGCACATTACAGAACATCATTCTTACAGTACATCATTCCATATCAATGGTATCTTTCCCATCCCACTGTCCACTGGTATGCTGTTGATTACCATGTAATGATTGACTGGCACCACTTGGTTGAGATAGAGAGAGACTTGGCAGAACACTGGATATCTGCTACTTGTCACTGCGGAGCTCGGGTTTAAATGTAGAGGTCATCACCTTCATAGAGTTGTTTGAAAGCATTCCTCAATACTGCAGACTCCTCCTACTTCTATATGCTGCAATGCACTCCATATCTTTTGTTTTTCACCAGTAAGATAACAGAACCTCTTTTTATTTCTACCATGTGATGTGTGTTGTGAACAGCACCTTCTGGCGATGGTCAACATCGGAACAGTAATCATGTACATGACCGCAGAATGAGGAAACAAAGCTCTTCGAAATTAAATAACGAGGCTTTTGCTACTGTATCACTCTCAAAGATGAGATTAACTACAGGTCATCACCTTCGGATAGCTGTTGGAAATGCTCTACAATATCGCAAACTCTTCCAGTTTCCATATGTTGCAATGTCTTCCACAGTTTTGTCAATGAGAAACTTCGCCTCAGCGTTTATTTGTACCGACCTGTGTGCTGTGGGAGTTGCATAGCTTACATCACGCGATGTTCATCTTTCTATGAGAGACTTGATCGAAATGTGCACCTAGAAGTCCTGGTAGAAAAACAAAATGTGTGGCGGTGTACAAAACTACACTCATAGACTGCTTGGATGTGCTACAGTTGAAAAAATAAACAATGTATTAATCTGCTTATGAAGGAAGAATACAGGAACCCCTTCTTGTGATTGATGTTCTGTGGGTTATGGTCTTCCTCCAGTACAGTCGTCAAAACTTTATGCAGGTCTGTGCAAGTGGCTTCAATCACTGGTCACCTGCTCCATGCGAGCCATACGTGTATATGTAAAATGTTCGATGTCATCATGCAGATGGTATTTGTTTTTCGATCTATCAGAAGAGAGAGATGCTGTAAAATCTTATAGGAGGTTCTATTACACCGAGTGGTGTAGCTGATTACAGTTGGGATGCAGAAAGTCTCTTGAAAATACACCAGTTTTGCTCATGAAACTAAAAGAAATCAGCTGTATCCATTCTTGTGGAATCATGATTATTTTGTTATTATTATCACAATTGCATGTTTAAAAAATATGTGTTGCCGCAAGTCCAGTGTTATTTCATACTTCATAAACTTTAATTATACAGTAGGCACCACTTGAATTATAGCTCATTTTGAAACCTATTTTTCCCGACATACGAGTAGTTTAAGTGTAACAGACTGTGATGATCAAATTGCTTACAGAACTAGAATACAAGCATCTGCTGCTATTGCGAATGATTATCTGCTGCATGACAGAACCTTTACAGGCAGGTCAGTAAAGGAGAGTTATGGATCCGAAATGTGAGATGTAAGCATACAGATGGTATTTGTTTTCGATGTATCTGAAGAGAGAGATGTGGTGTAATCTTATAGGAGATTCTATGACAAGACAGGCTCTCACGATCTGTTCGTAAACGACTGTGTGATATAGCATTGCACTGGAGAAACAGGACCTGCCAAAGTACACAACACAGCAATATCCTGTTGAATTATAGCATGTTGTCGAAAGTAAAATGACTGTTTTCTGATATGCGAGCAAATGGAATGATAGGGTATATTCTTTAATGTTACGTCACGTGTCTGAAATGTCTGTAATACACAGTTGTATGACACTTTATTTACAGACATTGATTTGAAAGCGATAGTCGCTCGCAGGTAGTGTAATTTGTCCATCAAGCTGAACGAAATTGCTTAACACAGATGTTTTCTCTTCTTAGATTAAATTTTTTTCTTCACTTAGATTACAGTTTCGAAATAATGAGGACATTCTACAGTGACTGGTAGTTCTCGCAGGAAAATAGTGGAAGGTTTTTTTTCCTGGTTTTATGCAGAGTGGGCATGTCTAGGAAGTGTGTAGTCCGATATTTGAAGTCTGGTCTTCTGTAATTGGCAGCGGTGCTGTAGTTTTCTCCACTTTCTTGGACGTCGCAAAATAATGAGATGCAAACTGTATCCTGAAATCGACTTCAAGAATATACCGATTTTGTTCATAAAGCTGAAAGAAAATGGATTAGCTTATTTTCGTGGAAATAGGGCGTTTATTATCGTTACGATTGTGTTTCCCTGTTTAATAGATATTCACTTGTGAGAAATGCATTGACATTAAATAAAAGTGTTCTCCATCGCAGAATGGAGGGTCTACTGGAGACATGGGGCCATGCCTACTGTGTGTGTGGTCGCTAATATAGGAGCACTCCGACCAGGGGGCGGTGTGGGGGTGCTCTGTAGGGGCAGTGCAGTGCGGCTACATTTTAAACAAAGAATGAAGCTGCACTTGGGGCAGCCCTCATTTGTCTCATATTGTTTAGTTGGCGATACATCTCTTAGCACTGGCGAAGTGCCGATGCCTGGACCATCGTCCAAGGCGGTACCACATGTGGCGTACTCACTCATCCACCGGCAGGATGGCTGTATGCTGTAGTTGACTGAGGATTCTCCTTCCAGACATAGTGGGATGGGGACTGCTGTTGGCAGAGGTGGCAGAAGCAGCATTCTGTTCTCTAAGCACTGGACGTTTGAAAATGTGATCTGCAGACTTCTTTGGAATTTTGTTGTTGTCTCGGAGGGGTCCAGTCTTTCTGAGAAATACGTTTAACAGATTGCATGAAGTGTCATGTTCTTGTCTTTTGTCTATTCGTGACTGATTTCTGCAGACTGGAGACTGTATGTCAATGACAGCAGGAGGATCTCTTTATCGACCATTGCTGGCCGCGGTCGCCGAGCGGCTCTAGGCGCTTCAGTCCTGAAACGCGCTGCTCCTACGGTCGCAGGTTCGAATCCTGCCTCGGGTATGTATGTGTGTGATGTCCTTAGGTTAGTTAGGTTTAAGTAGTTCTAAGTCTAGGGGACTGATGACCTCAGATGTTAAGTCCCATAGTGCTTAGAGCCATTTGAACCATTTGTCGACCATTGGAGGCGAGATAGAACAGGCCTCTATTTCCACCTACGGCGAGGAGAGGGAAGAATGAAGGATGACAGGGTGGGAGGGTAAGACTGCCTCTAAGATGGTTAGCTCGTGAGTGCTCATCAAGGAGGACACAACTGCAACTGTCCCTCCTCTCTCCTAATGCAGTCTTTTGGGACGATGTTTTTCCCCCGACTCGTTGACTGTGACTGCTGTTTTTTTCCACGACAGTTTCTGTGTGTAATTAGAACAGTGAAGCATTTTACATCAGTTGTGGTAGCGCGTATTGGCCTCGATTACCTGGGCTGCAGGATGATTGTCGAGCAAAGCAGGGGGAGGCGTCTGTAGCGAGCTTTGACGTCAAACAGTGACAGATACAGTCTTCAGCTGTATGCCTACAGTAAGTAAGGTAGTACCTTCCACTCCAACCTTTTTCCTGCCAGCTTGTCGACGAAGGCTAGAGTTTGAGTACATCTGTCACTAGCTTTCAGGGATACTGTTTAATTTTCTCTCAGCAGGATAGCACCAGTTGTATGACATCTTCAATTTTTGAGCTGTATTGAGATTCTAGGCACTCATTGTGTAGCATTGTGTATATAGCTGTGTAATTAGGACCGAACTTTATGACTAATTACGTAATTAGGACCGATTTTTGCTTCAATTTCCCAACCAAAATAGACAAAGTAGTTTAACCTAACCTTTCTCACCTACATCTTGGCGGTTTCCATGTGTTGGGGGGTGCACTTGGGCTTTCCATTCAGAAAGACATTTGGGCTTACCATTCAGAAAGGCCAATGTTCGAGTCCCAGAAAGGGCGCTGCCATTTTTAACTCCTTAATAACTCCCAGGTGGGAGTAATTAATTGATCAGTTTAATTAATTTGAATATCAATTTGATATCAAAAGTGTCCTCAAGCAACCCTTATTCTACTACTTACAGACAGTGTATAGACACAGACATTGAAATAATCTATTATACTAACTATCACATTCAACTTACATTGTATACGAAATGTATCACAGTTTAAAATGTGCCGCTCTTCTTGAATAGGTGATGAACATCTGCCAGTGGTAACGTTGAAGTGAAATTGTTCCTGCGACGGTCACTCATGAAGTAGCCTACAAGAAAACTAACACAACTGCCCTGTACTGGATATATTTCGAAATTGAGATGTGAAGTATTTTGTGCACGTTGGGGCGCGTAAAATGTGTCTTTCAGTGACCTAATCTAAAAATACGTCTTTGTCACTTTTCTTGCGTGTGCGATATGCTCGCCGGACGAAATATTAGTCATTCCCTTAAAAGAGCAGGCTGGTCGCTTCGGAATGCTGTAGGTGGTGCAGGACTTTTAGCAAGTGATGATACGAGCCTCTATCGCTGACGTAAGTAATGGCAGTTAAATAGTGTGTCCGTGCTGGTTAGTTGTACTGAATCTGCCCAATAAAGGTTGTGGAGGACGACGCGGAGACGTGACAGGATGTCAGAAATGAGCTGTCGTGTTTGGTCATGCCCAGGGGCACACCGTGAAAGACGTTGCCCGATTTGTTGATGTATAAACGAGGACTGTCCATCATGTTTACAATGAATTGTGTACCTCTCGCAGCCACGTACGCAATATGTGAACAGTGGTCTTAAAAAAATCTTAACTTCCAGAGACCAGCGATGAATGGTACAGCCATAACAAACGGTTTCAAAACCCGACCGGAATACTGTCAGTGAGTTCACTTCCATCTCCACCAGTTTCGGAGCGAACATTGTGAACATTTGGAATCAGGTATTTCGTAAAAGGCCACTGCACACGTCAGTATTGGAGTTATAGGCCGCTGCGGCCCCAAAGTACCGTTATCCATGATGGCAGCGATAATGTCAATCAAGATGGCGGATTTTTGCGGGAAGTTCGAATTTTGGCGGGCATGTGCCACGCCCCCGTCGCCAAGAAAAATGGCTCGAAGTTCAAATTCCAACATGATAATGTATCACACCCCAGATATCTCTACTAAACAAAGAAAATGGTGGGAAGAAAGGACTAGTCTTTATTATTTAAACAATTTCAAGCAGATGTGTTTGCCGCTGGGTCTGGCTTAGTTCATATCAGTGCCAGCAGAGGGCGCCACCGTGACGTCAGATCATGACGCAAGTGCCGTCGTTCAAGATGGCAGCACCCAGTGTACCCACCATGTGGTGTTGGTCTAGTTCCAATAGACGGCACCAGAGGACGCCACCGTGTCGTCATCTGATGATACAAGAGCGTCCGCTCTCTCTCGCGCCGCCCCACCGGCCTGCGACCATCTCACCGCTTACGTCACAGACCCTTGGTCGGCACATTCATACACGCGCCCGAGATCGGTAAATATTCTAACACTCACATTGTGCATATAACGTATTAATTATCCAAGTACTTAATTCCATTTCAGTTTTAATCTACCACTTCTAGATTCAATGAACAAATGACAAATTTCACATATTCCCACTAGGGGCGCAGCAGTCCTTCATACTGCTCTCCTATTGCCTACAGTACTAGTCACGTGACTCTACGTCATAGAGTCTATATATACCAGACCACAATCCAACTCACCCTCACTCTGCTTCTATACTTCGTTAAATACGTTTGTCGACGTCAGTCAACTTTTCTACATTACGAAGCGAGCAGGTAGCGCCAGCGACTGTGCCAGTGGCAGCAACAGCAGCAGCAGCAAACGGACGAAGTTCCATTACCTGGTAAGTACATTTTCACAATGTTCCGATATCTGAACCCTTTAACTCCGTGTATGAGTGCTACATCTGTTTTGGACCGCTCTCTATAAAGACTGTGTGTTCACGTGTTGTCTGTCTCTATGTTGTATGTCTATATGTTGCGTGTCTCTATGTTATATTTGTTTTTGAGTGCTCTCTAAACTGATTGAGCTTTCATGTGTTGTGTGTTACGTGTTTATCCGTTTTGGACCGCTCTCTATAAAGATTTCTGGGTCATTTAACGGATTGTATGTGTGTTTGTGTCTCTATGTTCTGTGTCTATATGTTGTGTGTTACGTGTTACATCTGTTTTGGACCGCTCTCTATAAAGATTGAGTGCCCACGTGTTGTGTGTCTGCATATTGCGTGTCTCTATGTTATATTTGTTTTGGAGTGCTCTCTATACTGATTGAGCTTCCATGTGTTGTTTGTCTATGTGTATGTGTGCCCACGTGTTCTGTGTTACTTGTTATATCCGTTTTCGATCACTCTCTGTAAAGATTTCATGTGTTTCTTTTTGTCTATATGTTATATCCATTTTGGTCCGCTGATTTTTGTATCATTTAAGTCACTGCACTTGTTCTACATACATTTTTTTATTTGCATACTCGATATTATACTCACTCTTTACCATCTTTCTAGGTTACATCCGTCCACCACTTGAGGAGCTTGACTGGCAGCTCGAGATGGAGAGGGCGGAGGCAAGCTGGAATGTAAGTACATACTTAATAAAAACATACGTCCTAAAATGAAATAATTTAGTTACACGTCTTCTAAGTGTCTAGATTCAGTCTTCATACATATATTCTTGTACTTTCTTTATAAATGTTCCTAATTCCGCGCATAGGGAGGCGTGTGTCGACGAAGGCATGCAAAGCGGCGGTCAAATGGCGTCCGCTGCAGGGAACACCCAAATTACCGAGTTTTTAGAGGAGGAGGAGGAACTCGATCTGCCTGACTGGTTTGGAGACCTTGTTGAATGTGCCAATGAGTTGCTCAAACCATTGAGACAGAGCGGAGAAGGTGAATAGTTTTGAACATTACATTACTGCAAATAATTACCATTATTTAGTCTTATTATTATTTATTGCTCTTTTAAATCTGCATAAATTAAACTAATATTTTTTCTTTTATATGTTACAGGTATATCACAAGGCGTAGCCCGTAGAGCGGTGGTTGCGGGGGAGGGAATCGAGGGCACACAGTCGCAAAGACATGCGGCGCCCTGTGTAGCCCGCATCAGGGCTGCGCGAAAGGTGGCAGCAGCAGCAGAAGGCGCGCTAGCACCGTCCCACGCACCGCCCCAGGCCCTCTGGCGTCCGTGGGCAACGAAGAAAAACAACGGTCTCCCACTCCACAGGCAGGTAGCGGGAGCAACGCAGCCCGGGGGCCCTCGCCGCAGCCGAGCTCCTCCAGTCGGTTGTCACCACCACCTCCTCCTCCTAAACCAGCTAGCCCCCGCCGCCGCCAGCACAAGGTTCGTGTTCGGACACGTATACCCCTCCCTGTAGATGATGATGACCCACCATCGCTGGCCCCATCATCTACCGGGTAGACCCCGAACTATAATAGTAGCAATAGTAATACTAATTATCCTGTGGCTAGCGGTAGTTCTCTCCCCCGTCCTATCGATAATGATTTGGATCAGAAAATGGCGTAATGACACTCTTAGAATACTCAGCGGTTTCTAGGACTTTTGAGGGGCGAATCTCATTCACTAGAACTGAGAATCCTGGCTGGAGATATCGCGACCCTGTCGGGTATTTAGAGGCATGCCTCCCTGTCTTGGAGACCGAGCACCTCAAAGTCCTAGATGATCCGGGATTTAATGCCATTAAGTGCAGTGTTATTCTGCGAACTGAGTCACCCTCCTAAACATCAAGGTGAGGCGTAGACAACGACTCTGCACTATATATGGGGCGATAACGGCGTTATTTCTCGGAGCACATCGATTGCTGAGTGATATCGAGAATCCATCTTGAGTGCTATTATGGCCCGATTTTCCGAAATGGAAATACGTGGTTCCACTAAAGCGCTCAGCTGTATACAACACCTCGACATTCATATAAATTACGATATATTGATAATTTCTACTTATGGATCGTCTGACAGCAACTGAATAAAACACAATTTTAGTGCCATACGCGTTTCGCCTTTATTTTTTGCAAGGCATCATCAGTGGCCTGGAATATGTACATATGATAGCTATTTAATTTACATTTTTGTCACTGTGCCTATAGGTTATAAACAGTTCTGGTGGTTGGTATTTCCTATTAAGTAGTAATGTTTTGAACTGTACATACAGGTTGCGTGGACAATTTCTTACATATTACGCTCCTGTTTACAGAACTGTTTATAACCTATAGGCACAGTGACAAAAATGTAAATTAAATAGCTAACATATGTACATGTTCCAGGCCACTGGTGATGCCTTGCAAAAAATAAAGGTGAAACGCGTATGGCACTAAAATTGTGTTTTATTCAGTTGCTGTCAGACGGTCCATAAGTGAAAATTATCAATATACCGTAATATTACACGCAACTGAGGAAGACAGGACTACAAAACTTGAAGATTCATATACATGCCTATGATCCAATAAATGGAGAGTCCAGTTGTATTAAACTCCCTCAGAATATTACGAAGAAACAGGCATGCATTAATGTCGAAAATCAGTATGATAATCCTTGTTTTGCATGGTAAATCCTGGCTTGTCAGAGAAAATATGATCGAAGGGATCATCCCGAGTGTCCTGACAATTACAAAGTCACAGATATTAAGAGACAGTATAAATCTGATCATATAGAGTCCCCGGTAAATATCCCGGACATACATAAGTTTGAGGCTCAGAATACCGGAATGTCGGTTCACGTTTATGGCCTGGAAAAGAAGAAAAGCCAGTCAGATGAGCAGGACAAGCATACAGTAGTAGGCCACCTCCATTTCTCAAAATCTGCAGGTGAGCGAGAGTTGCATGTCAACATGCTGCTCTTCTCTGAAGGTGATAATTACCATTACGTCTGAATCAAACACATGTCCCAACTCCTCTCCACCCAACTATCAAAAAATTGCCATAAAAAGCATATTTGTTTAAGGTGTTTGAATTATTTTTCATCTGAACAGTTATTAGCGACACATCTATTAGATTGTGCTTCGAAGGATGTGGTACGTGTGCTTATGCCCACTGAGGAAAATAACTTCATTAAATTTCAAAATGCCCACCAACAGCAGCGTTGTCCTCTTGTTGTATACGCCGATTTTGAATGCCTACTGCCTCCTATTACTCGTTGTGAAGGGAATCCCCTAGCCTCACGCACAAACTTCACACAAAAACACGTACCTTATGCAGCACCGTTCCAAGTTGTATGTGCTTATGATTCTAAACTTAACCGCTATCAGTCTTATGTAGGGAACGATCCAGTGGTTTGGTTTCTCACTGAGCTTGAAAAACTTTCATGGGAAGTTGACAGGCTCTACAGCACCAACATTCCCGTGATCATATCAAAGGAAGAAGATAAACTGTATGAAAAGGCGCTTAATATTCATATTTGTGGGCTGGCCTTAGATAGAAAAGCGGAAACTCCTCGTAGAAACCACTGTCATCTTACGGGTAAGTTCCGCGGTGCAGCTCACAACGCATGCAACTTGAAGTATCAGTTCCCTAGACACACACCCGTCTATTTTCATAATTTGTGCGGGTATGACGCTAATTTTCTCCTTAAGCACTTGGCTAAATGCGGTATGAAGAATAATCAGGTCAGTGTCCTCCCTGAAAGTGTTGAGAATTACATTCATTTTCCCAAACTAATGACGCCAAAAATTACGATCCGCTTCCTTGACTCTATATACTTTATGCAGACTTCGCTCCAGAAACTGGTTGAGAAAATGGTTCAAAATGGCTCTGAGCACTATGGGACTTAACATCTGTGGTCATCAGTCCCCTAGAACTTAGAACTACTTAAACCTAACCAACCGAAGGACATCACACACATCCATGCCCGAGGCAGGATTCGAACCTGCGACCGGAGCGGTCACGCGGTTCCAGACTGAAGCGCCTTTAACCGCACGGCCACACCGGCCGGCACTGGTTGAGACATTACCTCGGAATGATATGCATATCACTCGATCTGCATTTCCCGATGAGGAAAAGTTCCAACTTGCGACTAGGAAAGGAGTTTTCCCATACAAGTATGTTGATAGTATGACAAAACTCAATGAAACCAGGCTTCCCGGCATATCTGCATTTACCAGAACTCTCACAGGCGATGCCGTAACTACAGCAGATTATGAGCATGCCATTAATGTCTGGCGGAAATTCAACATCCCCAATTTGGGAGAATATGCAAGGTTATACATGGACACGGACGTGCGTTTGCTTGCAGATGTTTTCAAAAAGTTCCGGAGTGTATGTATGACCACGCACTCTCTGGACCCCGCCTTTTATTACTCGGCACCTGGGTTGTCCTGGGACGCTATACTAAAAAAAACGGGGCGCAACATTGAGCTTTTGACTGGTCCTGCAATGCTTCTATTTTTTGAGCGAGGGATCTGTGGGGGACTTAGTCAATGTGATCACAGGCACGCCAGGGCAAATAACCCGCGGATGGGTCTCGAGTTCAACGCATCCCTTGATTCTAGTTACATTTTGTACTTAGATGTGAACAACTTATACAGGCACGCCATGATGCAACCACTTGCGGCTGATTCTGATATTGGGTATGTGCTTGAGGCAGACATCGCATACTCTAATAATTTGCATGGAGAGACAAGCGACTTGCCGTTATGTCCAGAGCAACAAATTCCGCGAGGAAGCACTATCCCTAAACTGTTGGCTTCTGTTGGAGATAACCAGAGGTATATTATTCACTATCGTAACCTCCAGCAGTGCCTCAGATTAGGGATGAAGCTTGTTAGTCACCCGGGAAATCTTGTTCAAGCAATCCCCCTGGTTGAAGGAGTATATTGAACTAAATACCGAAAAGAGGGTGGTCGCGAGCAATGATTTTGAAAAACACTTTTATAAATTAATGAATAATTCCATTTTCGGGAAAACTATGCAGAATGTACGAAATGAACGCGATATTGTCATTAGAACCGAATGGGAAGGGCGTTATGGAGTGAGAAAATGTATAGCCAGGCCAAATTTTAAGCCTGCCACCATCTTCAATGAAAACTTTGTTGCTTTCGAGATGTCGAAGACTGCAGTAGAGTTTATGAAGCCTATGTATTTGGGGATGTGCATACTGGATATCTCCAAATTCTACTTGTACCAATTCCACTATGAGTTTGCGAAACCTCACTTCGTAGAACCAAAGTTACTACATATGGATACAGACATCTTTATCTACTGGATGAAGAAGTGCGATTCATATGAAGTAATTAGGTGCAATGGTAAAGAATTCGACATATCTTCTTATGGGGACGATAATACTTACGGTAGTGTTTCAGAACAAGAAGGTTATCGGTCTCTTGAAGGACGAGTCGAATGGTTTACCAATTGTAGAGTTTGTGGGATTGAGGTCCAAAATGTATGCATATCGTACAATGGACGGGGGCACTCAGAGACGGGGAAAGGGTGTTAGACATATGGCATCTCGTGTTCTTACGGTCGAGGACTATTTGCAATGCCTGCATGGTCGCAGTGTTCAAGGCGCTCGTCCACACATGGTTCAACAAACTAGCATTCGATCACGAGGTCAAGATGTGTACACTGTGCTACAGTCTAAAGTCCGATTGTGTCCTCATGATGATAAGTCATTTGTGAGGATAGGGTGGAAACCTTCCCATTCTCACACTATTTACTTGAAACGAAATCAGGGGTGGGGGACTCTGGTTGATTGATAGAGAGGGAATGAGCGTGTGAATGTGGTGAATGGGGGTTATCCATGGAAATGGTATGGCTCTTTTATCATAGTGTAAATATTGGATGAGAGTGTTGTGTGGTTTGTATCACTTTGCGTGCTTCCATGTATGTCTGAGTGTGCAAATGAGCGTGGGAACCTGTGTTAAGTGTATGTCTGTGTAAATATATAGTCATTATTTTGCAAAGGAAAATCATAAAATGAAAAAAAAATTAAAACTGAAAAATCATTTAGAAAAAAAGTCTGTATGTACGTAAATATTTTTCATCCGTATTACTAGTTAATATATGAACGAAAATTAACTTTTCGCACTTCATTTGTACCTGTATATGACGAAAAAACCAAGTTCTCGCACTTCATATGTACTTTCGTGTGAGTGGTTATAGATTACACTTTAGTTTTAAGTTTCACCTACCGCTAACCATCCAGTCAGAACTAGTTTTAAGTATGTAAGTTCAGACCAATTAAATTCTTTATATATGTTCACTTGCTTGTTGTAGTGGATAATATTTAGAGCCATCGACTTCAAAGAAATATACATGTTCACTTGCTCGTTGTAGTGGGAAATGTTTAGAGCTACTTGCTTCAAAGAAATATATATGTTCAGTTGCTTGTGGTAGTGGAAAATGTTTATAGTCAACAACTTCAAAGAAATACTTTCACCTTTAGTTAAAAGTCTTTTCTTTTTTGGGTGGAACTTCACTAGCGATAGTATTTACATTGTAAGATAGTGTAATTAGCTTGTAGTACCTCTGCATTAGTTATAAAATTACATATATATATATATATATATATATATATATATATATATATATATATATATATATATACACGAGGCGTGTTCAGAAAGTAAGCTCCGATTGATTGCCAAATTGAAACCACAGTGAACATCAGAAATGTATTACTTGTAACAATTAGCTACACCTTTCAGCTACTTCTCTATGTAGTCGCCGTTCTGACTTAGACTTTTGTCATAGCGTTGTACCAACTTTTTAATAGCCTCATCATAGAAGGCAGCCGCCAGTGCTTTCCGCCAATTCTCCACGCTGGCCTACACCTCGTTGTCTGTGTCAAAATGTTGTCTTCAAAGACAGCGATTCATGTGACCAGAGATGAATCTCAGGGGGAGACAATTGCGGACTGTATTGTGGGTAATCTCACATTTCCATTTGAAAACGATGCAGGAGCATCTTCATTGCCCCTGCAGAATGCGGCTGAGAATTGTCTTGAAGAAGAAACAGCACGACAGTTATGTAATGTTAGCTGCATAGCTTCAGGCGAAATTTCTCACCAGGCCCTCGTACTTGGCGGCAGACACTATTTTCTAGACATCTTTACGCACTCACTGCGAGCTCAGAAATGAGAAGAGCGACGTGATGCTAACTGGGGTTATACTAGAGACACTACCCAACACATCTGTGCAAAGCTTTATCGGATTTTCATAGTCGTTTCCATTTCGCGACCGATCGGAGCTTACTTTCTGAACGCCCCTCGTATATATATATATATATATATATATATATATATATATATATATAAAATTTATCTGAGCAGAATGCTTATATTTCTGAATAATGTAAAATCCTAAACACGTACCTGCAAACAGCAGAAGGTTGATATTTTTTGTCAAAAATGGTTCAAATGGCTCTGAGCACTATGGGACTTAACTTCTAAGGTCATCAGTCCCCGAGAACTTAGAACTACTTAAACCTAACTAACCTAAGGACAGCACACACATCCATGCCCGAGGCAGGAATCGAACCTACAACCGTAGCGGTCACGCGGTTCCAGACTGTAGCGCCTAGAACCGCTCGGCCACTCCAGCAGGCTTTTGTCAAAAAGAAAAAAACGAATCATGTATCTGTAAAGTGATATAATGAGAAAATTGAATGATGTATGTGTAAAATGATATTTGGCAAACATTGTTAAAAAAATTCTGAATTCAATAATAAATTAACTATTTTATTGTAAAAATGTCGAATATTTTTATTTCATGGGTCAATTATCATTCTTTTTTTATTAAAACATGATAAATGTATTTCTGCAAAAGGCGTGGATACATCCACATTTCACTGCACAGGTCTATAAGGTATGCTGCTTTCAAAAACAATAATTTCTGAATGACAAGTGCTGCACTTCGTTCGGCGGTCACGATCACGCACAAGCATCACTCCTCAGCTCTTTCTCTTTCAGCCTTAGCCACAGCGGTCACACGCGGCTGTCACTTTCGGTGGTGGCAGGTATCTGACGCGTCGCCTCCGAACTGCCTCAGTCACTGGATTTCACACAGGTGAGGTGAAAGCTGGTCTATTACGGGCGCAGATAATGTTACTCATCACGTCAAAGTGGTCTCAAAGGCTGAGGTATGTGCATCAGACAGTTCCAGTGGAATGTGTCTCATGTACAGTATAACCAATAAACTTACATGCTATGGACGTGGGTGTCACAGAAAGAAAGAAAACAAGCATTGTTATGGAACAATAAAATTATTTATTTTTCATCCAGTTTAAAAGTAATCTCGTACATTCTCATATGCAAATACAATAGCACTTTTTTGATAAATGTTCTTGAGTCGATGGATAGGTGGACATCCGTTGAATTCCAGGTCTTGAATAGAAGAAAATTTAAAATATTCATCGCACCCAGGAGATTTTATACTTTCCCTTCACGTAAACGATGGTGTCCATGTGATCGAATAATGTAAGTGCAGTCACCATATCTTTACAGGGTATGCCTTGATCATCCCAGTGAATTCCTTGATAGAAATTAGTCAACCACTTTGTGCACTTCCGTGTTTTAGAGCAATTCACGTGCTTGAACAGTCTTGGTGATTGAATATTTGCAGAGAAAGTTTCAATTATTCCTGCATCTTGGGTGTACGCTACAAACGCAAGATCTTTAAATACGAACTGTCTACGCTCTCTGTCATAGAATCCCTGAACATCTACAATGATGTTCACTTGCTGACATACCATCGTCAAATGATCAATGCACAGGGCAGTACATATTCATTTATACAGCTCGCTGCACAACACCTGTGAGTGGGCAGTAGCTGATTACACAGTCATGTTGAACTAAAGCATATGCAGCAGTGTGTTCTGGGAAATATGACGATGATTCAAATTCAATTCGCACATTTACATCTACATCCATACTCCGCAAGCCACCCGACGGTGTGTGGCGGAGGGTACCTTGAGTACCTCTGTCGGTTCTCCCTTCTATTCCAGTCTCGTATTGTTCGTGGAAAAAAGGATTGTCGGTATGCTTCTGTGTGGGCTCTAATCTCTCTCATTTTATCCTCATGGTCTCTTCGCGAGATATACGTAGGAGGGAGCAATATACTGATTGACCCTTCGGTGAAGGTATGTTCTCGAAACTTCAACATCTATAGGTCCAGACTTAATTATCTCATTCTGTTTAGGGCAGTCTATTACAATGATTAGTGAAAGATCTTTGAACTTACGTGGACCTAGTAGTCACCCCCCTCCCTCTCCTTCAGCAATTTCATTGTAAGAATGACGAAACCTTGCATACATGCCATACGCTAGGCTGTATACATTTTCATTCCATTGCAGATGTAGATTGTCATATGGATATAATTCTGAATTGAGATAGACTTTGGCAATAGTTAACTTGCAGTTATCGAACACGGTGGAATGATTTGCTGTATTTGCTCTTCTATCAGCCTGAAACGCAAGTATGATGAATCTGGGTGTCTCTAGATGGCTGGAGGTCTTAATAGCCCATGTTGATCTGCTCACTGTCGGTAACACTGGGTACTAGAAGATCTCCCATGAGTGGAATGTCAGTGACAGGAATGTACCTGAATTCAGCACTTTTAAAAGCTTCAAACGCTCCTCGTCGGATACACTGATGTGAGGTATTTTTCAGATTATCTTGTTGATCGTGATCATATTCTCTTCTTGAGCTCCTTAAATGTATGAGTTATTGTCGGCCGCACTCCGCACCAGAATGAGTTCATGTTTAGCTTTCATGATAATCTGTCTCATATCCTCAAAGTATCCCACAAGCATTTTTAGAGGTATGCATGCAACAAATCGCTTGTACTCTTGAGCTGCTCTATCCTTTGGCTCGTCTATGAACCATCCTGCATTTTCTAAGCTATGCAGATCTGCTGGCGATGCCGAGACGTATGTTTTAAGGGTCGATGTTATGCCAACACTGCATGTACGATCGATCTCAGAGCCATTTAGCTCATATCGAATCTCTTGGAAGAGGAATGCTAATGCGTTACGTGTCAGCTTGGATCCCACTGCATCGCTGCCATCAATTTTCTTGAATGACTCCTCGAGATATATGAAACTCTTGCACGGAAGTGTGAGTGCGTCTTGTTCCTGTATGACATCCGGATTTCATCATTCTTGTTAAACGTGATTGAAGCGTAAGGTTTATGAGAGAAGTATTCCTGATGTATAATTCTCTCATCATACTCTACTGACTGGTTATATTGAGTGATGACGTCATTGCGCGGTTTCAGACCAACTGATTTAAGAAAGGCGTAGTTCGCAGATGGTATCACTTTGCCGTTCGGTAGCGAAGTGGCGCGCTGTGGATTCCATGCACTTGTTTTATACCGCACGCCCATCTTGTCTTAGATGTAATCGTACAATGATTTACTCGTCACGAAAGTCAACAAGTTGATTTTCTGATCCACAATACGCAGCTCAAATAGTCCAATGTCTAAGCTGTCACTGGAAGGTATATTGCGTTGGCGGGGGTCTCAACAATCTTATACCCCGTTCCAACTGAGGGGAAGAATCCGTAAATAGTGTGAATGAATCGTTGAGATAGGAGTTCATTGCAATGTTACACTCGACACGTATTGTGCTGGCTGGAAGTAAGTCTACTGTCTGATTCGACCTGTAAAATTTACTTGGATCCTTCTTCAAAATCAGTCCTTTTGTGAATCCAAGCAGGCGTCCTATTGAACCTTTCTGGTTAAAGTCAATCGTTGCATTTACAGTTCTTATTTAAGATTTAAGTGTATTAATGTTTGCACGTAGTTCAACACCTTTTCCGGATTGTTTTAAGACGTCGTTTAAATCTTCGATATCGTATGCACCAGGTTCTATCTCCAGAATATCTTTTCACCATTAATATCGCGATGCAGTTTATTGTTAGTCTCGGTGATATTCGGGACGCTGTTGTACGTCTCCAGTCCAATCAATGCAATACTCCATGATCAGCTCTCAAATTAATTGGTGGGAAGTAATTTGCACGCGATACAGATGATCGTCCTTTCAAAGTCAAAGTGTACGACATTGCATCTGAATCTCAACTGATGAATGAATGTTAAACATCCTTCTTATATAGCAAGCTTCTTCTTATTCTTCTTTGTGAACGTCAAGAGAAACATGATGCAAAGACGTCCGCAGAGGTGAGTATTAGGTCCTGATAGAGTAGATAATTGTAGAGTACATGTCTTCTGTGAGTGAAGTACTGCTAGAATTCTTCGGGTGGCTGGAGGTCACCAAATGAGTCGAAATAGTAGATAGTATCTGTGTCTTTCATAACGTATGCCACCCAGTGGGTGCCGGGGCCTCCAGCAACATCTAAATTCACAATACTGCATTCACCAGTTTTCCACATAGTCTTCGGTAATGCAGCCCGCATAAACACACCACGGAATTTTGGTATCTCGAATTTATGTCTAACAAACTTAAGGTTTGTATTTGTGAAAGGCCGATCTGGTAGGACCGCTAATGGGCTTTCTTTTTTTTATTTATGAATAGACCAAGGCCCTTCCTGAACGGTTTCAAGTATAGCCCTTTTCCAATGGCTGCGGCTTCCATCATGCGGTTATGTCTTCTCGCCTCTTCTAACTGCCCTTGGGAGTTTTCGCGTTCTTAAGCGTTCGAGCTATAGCTGCAGCCCCACCGGCAAGGGAACCTACCGTTGAGAGCGCGGAGAGGGCCAGGATGAGAAAAGGAATAATCTTGGGTTTTGGTAGAACACGAGGTGCTTTAACCCATCCTCTTCTTCTTGTTCTGGAATGTTTCTGCTTCACTGCGTTTTTAGCTGCATACATCGCTGTCAGGATACAATTCTTCAAATAACCCTTCTTGTTCTTTTTCTTATTTTTTAGTGCGCAACGTGTAGCGTTCATAACTCGCTTGAAATTCATCACTCTTAAACCCAACTTGATTTTTCCGTGCATGGTTTTATCAACTGCGAACGCTGCGATGCGTTGACCTATACTAATATCTTTTCTTTTCTGTATCGCCTTAGCCTTATCAGCTAAAATCCTGTCTGCAATGTGACGACTTGATAGATCTTTATTTGCTGCGTATGCAATGTCCTATTCCATACACGCTTCGTCAAGCAAATTGACTCCCTTATCGCCTCGGGCCAAGCGTTTCTGAAGCTTTGTCCCAGGTCCACTGTAGTTATATTCAGGGATGTGTAATTCCATAGGTAGTTTGTCCAGAACACCACCGCTTACTCTAATGTGTCTTCGAGCGTTCGTGTTACGCTACTGTGTTGGTTGTAGACAATGCATGCTCATTATATGGCAAATCGCTAGTATCAATCCATCTGTTTTGTGCCTTGTTTCTGCGTCGCCTTATGACTCTCTCCACGAGAAAAATATCTGGTTCTGAGCTTTTCCGCATTTCCTCAGTGCAGAAGGAGCCTGCAATTTCTTCACCTTTACTGTCCTTCAATATATAAGTTCTAGGATTCGTTCGCTGCACCTTTGAAACTGTAAATATCTCAGTTGACCAGTTCGGTAGGTATGATTTCTCAAATGCGGTTTGTGTTTTGAGATACGCACCAAATTACCTACAATAAATTTCTGTTTGAATGGGTCCAGCATCTCAATGCGAAAGTATACGGTATCTATGAGGCCATTATCACGAACATCGATTGGTCGCATTTTTATTGTACTATGTTTGGTTCTATTATATTGAGCAATTATTTCTGGGAGGATATCTGTCCATTTATATGAGCCTCGAAGGTTAAAACGCTTCCACTTTCGACCTTTTATTGTTCTGTTCAAGCGCTCCATGATACTCGCCTTCAGGTGAGTGAATGTCGAGTAGTTATGTATTCCATACCGCTGCATCACTGTCTTGAAATACCTGTTGTAGAACTTCCCACCGTGATAGGTTGGGAAATTGTCCGGGCATCGATTCGTGCCTGTCTGTAGCAAGCGTTCAAAAACATCAGCATATGGACCGGTTTTTGTTTTGACAGGTAATGCCCATGCAAATTTAGAGTATGTATCAATAACCATTAAAATATATTTGAATCCATTATTCTCATGTGAATATTGCCGCATATCTACAAGATCAGCTTGCCACAAGTCATCCAGCCCTTTAATCGTGACATGCCTACGAGGGTATGTTTTGCGTGCTGGCTTGTGCAGTTCTCGAACTACCGTCTCCATACTTATTCGATGATACCTCTCTCTCGAAACTCGGAGATTATCGAGGCAACCTCACTCGAATGAGCTGTATTATCTGCAGCAGCTGATACCATGTGCAACCGTAGTCGACCTATTAGTTCGTTGGGGTCGTCATAATATATATACTGTGAGATTCGATTGTTCACTGCTTTAAGCCCAATGTCAATACCATCACCGCTGCCGCCACCGTTGTTGATGTTATCGTCTTCAAGTATTGGTTTTATATTTCTTGTTGCTCAGGCTTTTCGTGGTCTTGTGTACACGAGTCATGTGAAGTATTTCACGGTGCGTGTCCTTATCATTAACTAAATAATTTATAGGTTTTTTTGGTAGACCTTAGGAAAATAAGATTCATGAAGCCTGGTGTTCTGTCAACCACCGATCTGTATTTTGTCTTCAGTTACAGCTATGGGATGCGCACCCAACATGTACGGTCTTCCCCTGCTAACGCCGAATGTTCTATCTGACCTGGAGCGTGACTAATAATGAATTCATCAATGGCAGCATCCTCGTTATCGTGTGTTTTTGTTTTTGCTGAGAGCTGTCGAAGAGATTCAGTAACCGGCTTAAATGTCTCTCTTAGTGTTTGCTGCCGATCCATATGCCCTAACCTCAGCAGCCGTAATTTCTCACGAACTGCTTTACGCGCTTGAATCACTTTCTGCTTCGTCGACATCTTAGCGTATACTAATCAGACGTCTCCGCGGCGTGAGGCTTTATATATCCAGTCATTTTCTTCCTCCTCTTACTATTATTGTGATCACCCTTCTCAACAACAAGAAAGTCTACATCTATTTTCCCCTGAATATCATCAACCTTTTCAGTTAGTTACTTTCTTATTGACGTGGTTAACTAGCTCATTTAACGCATTCACCATTCTAAGAAGAGTCTGGTAATACGTCTCTAGTTCCCTGGGCATACCTTCAACTTTATGTCCATAGCCTGAATATTCGCATCCAAGTACAAGCGGATGTTCTGTCTGTGTACACCCATCCTCTCGGGTTGAGAGGTGGACATACGCGCGAAGCGCGAATTTGTCCACGGTGTGGCGTAGATTGATGTACTAACCCCTCTTACCTTGCTATACATGCAAAAGCTCTTGAAAGTTTCGCCTGTACCTACCATAATTCAGTTTTCTTGTTTTATCAATAACGAGAAACCCATACTGTGAATGGTTCCAGCAATCTGCACATATCTTTACAAAAGCGCTGAATGACATGTCCGTTCCGACAGTGCTTGGTAAATGTGCTTTAAATTCAGATTGTCTTGCTTGAAGGCTAACAAGCTATTTGGGGATTCTGAAATATGTTTGACTTAGATAAAATACGTCAGCACCCATATGACGACCGAAACAGAAATATTTTCGAATTTGGTCTTGGTTTTCCATGGCAACATCGTCAAATATGAAGACTGTGTTTGGTTTTGCTTTTTCAGGTGGGGGGACATCACCGCTTTCGCTGAATGTCGTGTATATAACACCATCTACGTCGCGCAGTATCTCTTGCAATAGTTGATACTTGGGTTGAAAGAGTGTTTTTGAGAATACACAGACATGTTCAAATCGGACGCCGTATACATGCGTTAGTAGAGTCAGGAGGACATTAGTCTTCCTGCAATTGGATGGAGCCACAATAATTGCTAGTATATTATCGGGAAGGGGAATCCCTTTCTTCTTGTTCTTCTTCTTCAGCTCTTCACTTGAATCTTCGCACGACCAGTCACAGACAACAAAGTCCTTGTAGCGAGGGTGCTTCACCCAGCCCGCCATGTCACTAAATGAGTCATGTACAGCCATGTAGTTGACCTATATATAGAAAATACACCTGGAAGGATAATAATAATAGTTTTTGTGTGTAGCCAGTACAGTTCCATCACTTAACCGACTGAGCTATATTGACTACACATAAAAGAAATATATATTTTACGCTTGAAGAGTAACATGATCATAATATCAGTAACTGGTATAGCATTGAAAAAAATTATTGTATGAAATAAAACACAAACACGGGTTGAGTTTAGAGATAAATTATTTATTTAAAAATCGTATATTGGATGTAGTATTTCTGGGGTATCATCATAATCTGTACGTTTCTTCTTAGCACCTGTACAATATCTACCAAATAATAATTTTTGGTTGGCAATAAATTCGGCACGTATCTCACTCAATCCAATAGGTGACTCACAGTACTTTGGTTTTTGACACATGCATTTCAAATGCATGTCTTTAGCTTTAACGATCATATGCGAATGAAGGTGCCGCTCAAAATCATCAATATGTATACTATTCACACGTAGGCAGTTTACAACGTCACTGTATGCCGTCTCTATGCTAGGCAACCAACGATTCAGTCTCTCCAGCGCAACGCATATGGCAGAGTCTGGATTGAATAACTTCATAACTGACGGATGTCTTAGATAGACGCAGTTGACACCTGATTTCTCGCATAAGGCACAGTCATCATATACGGTAGTAATAGAAAGTGTAACATCAATAAGACGAATGTCTGGGGGAGAATCAGATGGATTATAGTAGGTGATCATTTGCATGTTGATGTAGCACTCTGCACCACACATCTCATCCCAGTCGAACTCGGAAATTCTCACTTTAACGCATTTTGAAACATTTTCAATCTCCATTATAGCTTGGATCCCCCAGACATGGTGCACTTCTATAGCAATGTTCACATGTTTGGAGCCACTGGGGGTTAAACTGTATGTGGTGGCGAAAAGCATAACTGCACTCGACGTATTCTTTTTATCTACAGTATCTAAACTCTGCAGGTGCACTATCACAGGAATGTTCGACAGAGAAGGGGCATATGCCGGCGGCCAGTACTGATCTCCATCTAGTTGCTGTTTAACACCGCCAGCGGCAGCATTCCATGCGTCGTGTGCAGGTCGTGTGTCCTCATCACACAAGTTGCTGAGTGGGACAGATAGCAGCAACTCCTTGTTCTGCTCCAACAAGTGGGCTATGTGGGCTACAGGATCCCACGTGGTCGCTACTGGGTCAGACGTGACGTGTGTCGTTGGTGTAGGTCTTGGTGAGATGGCTGACGAGGCTGATACAGGTCTGGACGCGTATGGCGCTCGACTCTGTTGAACAAAGATGAGGAAGCATTAGATATGAACGAATGTGTGAAAACTTTGAAGAATAATAAGACTAACCACCGAGATAGAATAATGTGAAGTACGATAGTTACTTTTCTGTTTGATGCTGTTCTGCATGACTGCGCGGGAGTTTGACTGCTGCTGTTGACACTTCATGGTTCTTCTTCTTCTTCTTCTTCTTCTTCTCCTGCTGACTGACCGAGACTGAGGCCCTGAGGCTGCTGAGCTTAACCTATATCTCGTGCAATGATGTCACCGGATACTTCAATCCTATTGGCAGAAGTCGAACACGTGACTCGATTAAGGGCTCCTATTGGTTCCCGCCATTTCCCCCACCCCAGAATGTCATCAGCTGGCGTCATGACAGAGCCCTCTGGTGGCGGCTATAGGAACTAGACCAACACCACATGGTGGGTACACTGGGTGCTACCATCTTGAATGACGGTACTTGCGTCATCACCTGACGTCAGGAGAGCCCCCTCTGGTGGCACCGATATCAACTAAGCCAGTTGGAGTCCAGACCCAGTGGAGAACATACCTGCTTGAAATTGGTTAAATAATAAAGATAAGTCCTTTTTTCCCACGATTTTCTTTGCTTAGTAGATATAACCGGGGTGTGACGCATTATCATGTTGGAATTTGAACTTCACGCCATTTTTCTAGGTGAGGGGGGCGTGGCACTTTCCCGCCAAAATTCAAACTTCCTGCCAAAATCCGCCATCTAGATTGACGTCATCGCAGACATCTTGGATGATATCATCGCCGCCATCTTGGATAACGGTACTTTGGGGCCAAACAACACAAAAACAGGACTGTAGGTGACTGGAGGTCTGACGAGTCAACGATTTTGCCTATTTTCGTATGGCGCAACGTGCCGATTCATCGATGAGCTAGTGAGACATTTAAAGCGCAGTGTAAGAGGGTGTGCTTTAGGCCGGAAGTAGTTGTGTGTTTATTTTATTTAATTATTTATTTTGGCTCTGGGCAGCAATGACTATACAGCCATCAGCAGTTATAACAGTGTCATGTTAACATAACTGCACGTTTCACAGTAGAAGAATTACGAGAGTTTGACATTGAAACACAAGTTCTTAACGAGACTACGCAGGCGTTTCCGGCCTAGTAACTGATAATATTTTTCTTGGGTCTGCAGTCGGATCATGAAGTCATCTTGAACAATATTTCTGCGGTCCATCTGGCCGCCATATTCAGGTGAGTAAGTTGTTGCACGAACTCGCTGAAACAGAATGTTGTTTGGCGAGTTCGTGCATCAACTTACTCACCTGGAGATCGCGGCCATGTGGACTGCTCAAATATTGTGTCAATATGACTTCATGATCCGGCAGCAGACCCAAGACGAATGTTATCGTAAGTCTCAATGTGAAATAAAAACACAAAATGACGAACACCGTACAGCCAGCAGTAGTTACAATGGTGAAAAGTTAACAGAATTGCAAATTTCGCAATAGAAGAACGATGAAAGTTTGAAGTGCAAAGATAAGTTCTTAATGTAAAAGAAAACACAAAATTATGGCCCGGTTTTCGAATTATGCTGATCCATGGTAGGACGACGGCATCAGTTATGAGGGCGTGCTGAAAAGTAACGCCTCCGAATTTCTTATGTGAAAACTCTCGAATATTTTTAAATAAAACAAAAGTTAATAACGTTCTACAACTTTATTGTTCACGTCTACGTATTTACGGCATTCTGGCCCCAGAGGGCTCTAAACTGTAGTGTGTAGTACGGCGATATGTAAGGTGACTATGTCGGTGCGTGAGAAACAATGTGCTGTAATAGAGGTTAAAATTCGAAGAGTTCGTTCAGACATGGAGCATCTCCTACTTCGGCATGACTGTGCCAGATAACATAGGAGTCCTTCCAGGCTTTGGGTTGTCTGTCATCGATCATTCTCCATATAATCCTGACTCGGTCCCATCCGATTTTCATCTGTTTCCAAAACTTAAATAGTACCTTCGGGGACTTCATTTTGGCAGTGATGGAGCGGTGCAAGCAGAGGTGAGGTTGTGGCTCCGTCAGCGAAGTCAAATCGTCTACAGTGATGGTAAGAGAACTAATTTTTTGGGGGATATGTGCTCCTCGGTAAGGTGACAATGCTAAGAAATATATATGTTGACATGAAGGATAAAGATTTCAAATGTAAGTAACCCATGCTTCATTTAAAAAAACTTTAAGAGTTTTCACATAAAAATTTCGGAGGTATTATTTTTGAGTACGCCGTCGTAAAAATGTAAATTACTAACGCAAAATAAAAACAGAAAATTACGACTTTGTTTTTGAGCTGGGCTGTTTCCATGTGAGGACTAGATCTACTGCAAGGTACAGTTTGAAGCCGGATACCGGCGTCTTTTAAATATTGTACTTATATATCTCAAATCGGTAAAGTAAAGCAGATGCAGTTGTGTGTACGTCTTGCAGTGGACACTATCCTCTTCCAAGATAAGAACAGCATTATTCATATCACTGCCTGCATTCGTAACACTCACACCTCCTATCGGATCTTCTCTGGTCTGGTAAATCACCCGATCTTGATCCCAAAAACTGTATCCGTCTCTTTCTAAGAGTGGCTGAAAAAACCAACATCCCTTCAGTATAGTGCCTCTAGGGGGATACGACATACCTGAAGGAACATGTGGATCCTCATCTCGCCAAATTGAGAACGCTTCAGGACTAAAAGTGTTGTGACACGATATTACCGTGGTGCCCCCGAGGTGATTAATTTTTTTATCGGTTCGCTTACATGTTCCAAATTCAAATGTGTGTGAAGTCTTATGGGACTTAACTGCTGAGGTGATCAGTCCCTAAGCTTACACACTAATTAACCTAAATTATCCTAAGTACAAACACACACACCCATGCCCGAGGGAGGACTTGAACCTCCGCCGGGACCAGCCTCACAGTCCATGACTGCAGCGCCTTAGACCGCTCGGCTAATCCCGCGCGGCTACATGTTCCATTTCTGAAGCTGAAATATCAGTTACTAAGTAATGAATTTATAATAAGCAGTTTGAATACACAGCATTGTGACGAATGTGAATCTGAAACAGGTTAAAACGTACAGTGGGAGAGAGATTAATGATATCGTTCAGAATAACGACGGGCAGACTGTGAGCTTTGTGATGTTTCAAGTGGGTGCCAGACTGGGTTTGTAGTGTAAAGCATTATGGTCGGCTCCAATTGTACTATCATCTACATTTGTATATAATATACTAGGTACTGTAATGAGAAGGGCGAAAAGTAGCTCTATCCGTTATTGATCACTGCTACTCCAGCTCCACTCGGGAAGAGTGCCTGGGATCAATGGCTACTTGCCTCCGCATACGCCCTATCTCTTGTGCCTTTCTGACGTGTTCATTGCACGGTTAAATTAAGGAAAATTTGCCAGATTACGTCAAAAATCCACTGTTTTAGAGCTGCGGACATAAAATGATATGGCTGGTAGGAAGGACATTTGAGGCTGTAGAAGTAGTAGTTGTAGTAGTAGCAGCAGTAGTAGTGGTAGTCTTGTCATCCGTAGATAGCAAAGGAGTCAACATTAAAAGTACAAGTGGAATTCCACTGTTAAACGCAGATGAGAGAAGAGCTAGGTGGAAAAAGTATGCTGAAGGCATCTACGAAGGGGGAGGAACTATCTGATGGCAGAGGAAGAACTGGGAATTGATATCGAATAACATAAGTGATCCACTATTACAGAGTTTAACGGACTTGCAATCAAATAAGGAAGGAAGCATAGATGATATTCCTTCGGAATATCCGAAATCATTGGGGAAGTGGAAACCTAACGACTGTTCAGGTTTGTGTGTAGAGTGTAAGCCGGCCGATGTGGCCGAGCGGTTTAGGCGCCTCAGTCTGGAACCGCGCGACCGCTAAGGTCGCAGGTTCGAATCCTGCCTCGGGCATGGATGTGTGTGATGTCCTTAGGTTAGTTAGGTTTAAGTAGTTCTAAGTTCTAGGGGACTGATGACCTCAGATGTTAAGTCCCATTGTGCTCAGAGCCATTTGAACAATTTTTTTGTAGGGTGTAAGAAACTGGAGACATACCATCCGACTTCTCGAAAAATATCAACTACACATTCCTAAGACAGCAACGGTGGATAAGTGCGAAAACTATCGTACAATCAGGTTAATATCTTATGCATCAAAGTTGCTGACAGGAATACTACACGGGAAAATGGAAAAGAAAATTGAGGATCTGTTAAATTACTATCAGTTTGACTTTGAGAAATGTAAAGGTACCACAGGGGCAGCTCTGACACTGTGCTGTGTAATCGAAACAAGACTTAAGAAAATTCAAGACAATAGGGTTTGTCGACCTAGAGTAAATGTTAGAAAATGTAAAATTCTGCAAGATCTTCGAAATTTGCAGGAAAATGTGTGTAAGGTATAGGGAAAGACGGGCAATGGACGATACAAATAAGAATCGAAAAGGTACAATGAAAATCGAAGACCGAGATCGAAGTTCTCAAATTAAAAAGGGGGAAAACAAGGATGCGATTTTCCTCCCATACTGTTCGATCCGTATATCGAAGAAACAATGACGGAAGTGAAATTTGGGTTCAGGTGGGGATAAAAACTCGGGACGAAAGAATGTCAACAATTAGGTTCACTGATGACATTGCTACCCTCGGTTGAAGCGGGCAGGAATTAAATGACGTACTCAACGAAATGGTCTACTGAGCACAGTCTACTGAAAGCAAACCGAAGAAAGACGAAAGTGATGAGGAGTGGCAGAAAAAAGATTAGAGGTACAATTGACATTAAACCTGGCTCCGTAAGGTAGACGAACTGAAGAAATTTCATGTTGGAAGTGAAATATCGTAGCCGGCCGATGTGGACGAGCGGTTTTAGGCGCCTCAGTCTGGAACCGCGTGACCGCTACGGTCGCAGGTTCGAATCCTGCCCCGGGCATGGATGTATGTGATGTCCTTAGGTTAGTTTGGTTTAAATAGTTCTAAGTTCTAGGGGACTGATGACCACAGATGTTAAGTCCCATAGTGCTCAGAGCCATTTTTGAAATATCGTATGACGGCCGAGACATGAAAAGGAGAGCAGCACAGGCAAAGAGGGCATTACTGACCAAAAGAAATCAACTGGTATGAAACATTGGCCTTAATTCGAGCAAGAAATCAATAACTATGAACGTGTGAAGCACAGAATTTTATGACATTGAATTATGGACTGTAAAGAAGCTGAAAAGAAAAGAATCGAAGCATTAGAGATGTGTTGCTACAGGAGTACGCTAAAAATTGGGTGGACTGATACGATGAGAAATGGAAGTTCTCCGCGTGTGGAAAACATTGACAAGAAGAAGGAACAGGATGACAGAACGTATGTTAAAGTATTAGGGAATAACTTCCATGGCACCAAAGGGTAAAAGCAGCAGAAGAAGACCGAAATTGGAATATATCCCTTAAATAATGGGAATAATGGATGTAAGTGCCACTCGTAGATCAAGAGATTGGCACAGGAGAGAAAGTCGTGGCGGGTCTTATCAAAGCAGGTAGATAATAGATGACCCACAAAGAAGATGACTTTCAGAAGAATATAGAATATGTCATAGTAAAGTATTACAATTTAAGGACAACAAAAATGAGGTAATTCATATATACAGGCATTTACGTATTTACAGGCCTAGGTTGACAAGGATGGAACAGGTACTCGGCAATGGCATTAAAAATGGCATTTGTCTGAAATGGTTTAGGGAAACCACGGAAACCCTAGGTAGAATGGCTGGCTGAAGATATATACCAGTCTGCTTTAAACAGTCCTACCTCATTTGGTTTATCTTAGTGTAAATGCAGTTTTGCAAAGGTGTTATTTAATAATGCGAACATGTAGTGAAGCACTGTTTATTCATTTCTCACTTTCAGTCACTGCACACATTATTTAATTACGTTAAACTATACACTTCGCTGCACAGAATGTACTGATTAACAGGTACTTTCTAACTTTCTTTTTAAATAAGTTCGTTTTTGTAATCTCGTTAATCTCCTTGGACAATTTATTGTACAGGCTGATTCCTTGGTACGAAATGCTGTTTGTTCTTTTTTGGTGAATGTAAATTCAGTCTAGATCTGTATCAATGTTGCAGAAAATTTTGTGTCGCGAGCATCCACAGCTGTAGAGGTATCATGATGCAAAAGATCGTTTCAGCTGTATTATAAATATTTATTTATCAACAAATTAGTTTCATGGCGTCATGAAATGAGAAAACCATTTTAAAAAAGTAACTTGTGTGTCATGTTGCTTGAAAATTCCCAAGAGAACAAAATTAGACAATATCAAATAAAATAATATATAAGGTGCGGTCAAAAAGTGTCTTCAGGGATATATCTGTATACAAATTGAGAGGCACCCACATGCCTTGCTCATACTGTCCATTATAATTATCCGGGCTGTTATGCCGTGGTCGGTTGATGAATTCCGTGGTGATTCCCAACGTTTCGTCTCCGACTGCGGGAGACATCTTCAAGGGGGTCCGTAGCTTGATGGAAGGTCCAACACACACACTGGCTCGCTACTGCTCGCTACTGGTCAGTAGCGAGCCAGTGTGTGTGTTGGACTTTCCATCAAGCTACGGACCCCCTTGAAGATGTCTCCCGCAGTCGGAGACGAAACGTTGGGAATCACCACGGAATTCATCAACCGACCACGGCATAACAGCCCGGATAATTATAATGGACATGATATTTCCGGCCGTGAAAGTTTACATTTTAGTATCTTGCTCATACTGTGGCATCAAGCAGTCAGGCCTGCAAGATGAGTGGTCTGCCAAGCGAGTGGATTTATTCTTCTTTATCGAGTAACATCAGTGACTGATTATGAGCCCTAGTACTCACAATTAAGCTACAAATTATTCCCCTGTTTGAATATTACGCAACGGAAACGGATAACGCACATCTGACTATTAGTAATTTACACAACTCTGATTGTTCACTACGCACTGGCAATACCACATTTTCTTTCTTACCCAACGGCTTTGATCAACACGTGGCCATCGCACTGAATGTGAATGGTGCACACATTATAAATTCTGGATATTATGACTACAAACTATTCGTATAACAAGGCCACCAATCTTCTTCTTTTCACTATTTTTTTATTCCGATAAATTCTATTATGATTCAAAGATAACCTAAACACACCATTACATTTTATACAACAATTACACATGAGAAACTCCGCCCAGTGGGCATGGCTTTACATTGGTGATTCTCTATCTTATGGTCTCGTAATGATCTAACGCTACAGTGCGCTTTCTGGATAGGATGGTGGCTCTTTTGCTATATCTCACACTTCGACTCTCACACCCATCATCACGAAAATTTCCTCCAGACCGAGTGGCACAAAAAGGAACGTGCATAGCCCACCGCCTCTGAACCCATCTTGCTACTCTCCCATGCAAACCACACATAATTAAATTACGTGAAATACTTCACACTGGCAACATAGAATACAATCACAAAGAATAGTCACAACGTTAGAATCACTTCACTTTCAGCTTCCCCACTTCAATTAGTATTCATCCCAGTTTCATACGACGCTGCCCCACTTCGTAACTTTTCTTTCCTACTACCAACTCTGGAGGATATATGCACGTCTTCCTGTGCAATGCAAGGCAAGTGGCGTTGCTGGATAGACGGCTGAGTCACCTTGCTTCTCTATCAGAATATTAGAGTTTGAATCTAGCGTCACACGGAAACACAACACGCAAAGGTAATATTAAGATCATATTCATCTTTCCTACAACGAACTCTGGAGGATATATGCATGTCTTCCTGTGCAATGCAAGCCAAGTGGCGTTGTTGGATAGACGGCTGACTCACCTTGCTTCTCTCTCAGAGTATTAGAGTTCGAATCTAGCGTCACACAGAAACATAACACGCAAAGTAATATTAAGATCACATTCGTCACACACTCGAGTCCTCAACTGATACCTTGGACGAGTACTTCTCTTTATCCTTTGTCTCATACACAGATTGAGACTCACATAGTACTCACCATGTGGAAGTGCTCGTCTCTAATTTCAAGTCCTGCACACGCCATTTCTTAAATATTTCCAACTTATAGTACACACGCCAGTAATTCAGCTTAACTTTAGCACTCGGAAGTATTTCAACTTAGTACTAGCACTCGCAAGTACTTCAACTTATTGCTACACGTGGTTTCATTGTGACCGTTGGTCACTTCAGAAGATTACTACGATCCCCTTGATATTACCTGCTTGTCATTTATTCTTCCCCCCTAAAGTTCCTGAAATAGAGAAATAATGATTCCAAACTACTCTTAAGTATTTCACATGCATACCATTCTCTCCACTCTTTTGTCTTCACGGAGCACACCTAAGACAGGTCTTACCAACACAAGATCCAGCGGCAGAGTGCTGAAACATGGCCGTTCTTCAGGTCATCTCGCACCTCTGCCGAGGCGGGGGAGCACGATGCTACTGTGTTGGTCAGCCACATTTCAGGCGCTCAAAGCTCAGGTAAATTTCATCTCTAAGGACCGTCTCAAAAATGATCATACATTGCACATTCACTATCTGCGGTTATCAGACGACCATACATTCATTCATTTCACAGATCTCACCAAATTGGATGTAGGGATTTATTTTGTGGGAGTGCACATGTGATCAATTAAATAAATAAATTGTTCTTCTTTCCTACACTGGTATCCGGCTTCAGTGTATTGAGTGAAATTAAGATATTATTACAAAAAATATGTTGTTCTGACAAGAATAACGAAGAATGTTGTACCTATTTTCAATATCGGGCGGTACTGTACCCTTTTAAAATAAGAGCAAAACATAAAGATCCTCATCGGTTAAAATGCAGACTACGTTCAACCTGGTGCGTCGCTCCAATGATTGCTCCAATGCTCACGGCGATTTTGCCAGATTGGCATACCGATTCTGGACTGTACGGCCTTCGAACGGAAACTTTTTGACCGCCCCTTACATATTATTTTTATGTGATGTTATCTAATTTCTTCCTCTTGGGCATTGTCAAGCAACATGACACAAAAGTATTTTTTTTTTTTACAATGGTTCCTTCACTTCATGAGTCAAATATTACTAATTTAAGCTTGAAAAAAAAAAAAAAAACGAAAATGGCAAAAAGAAATTTCATTGGCTCTAGTTTCTGTGATATACAATAAGTGGAAATATTTTATTTTAACGGGTTAAGAGCCAACGATACTTCTTAATTACGTCTTCTGTTACACTTTAAATGCACACTCCAGCAACATTGAAAGTACATTTGACATTTTTTAAAATAGGAGTTCCATTCTAACAGATCTAAATCGATGGAAGAATACTTGACAGTTGATTTCGTCTGAAGGGAATCATGCGGTGGCTTTATGAGATCGTTGTCTTTCCTCTTCTGAATTCCAGAGCATCCCTAAACACAGAGCAACAGTAATCCACAAGTATTTATTCGTCCCCAGGGTCGTGATATCTTTGTACTATTACAAAAATATCCTAATGGAATCTTTCTCTGTGTTCATCACTGACAACTCCATTACTAAGAGGGACAAAACCTCGGTGTGAGTGGAGAAAACGTATGTTAAGGGACTTGTTGCATCCAAGTTGATGGTACTTCTGAATACTGTCACTATCTGTACATTTCATCACTTTTGCTGTCTAAAACTCCACCAATGACTCCTTTTAAGGACTTCCAGGCTTCCTTCCCTTTCCTCTCCAAAATTCGATCAAATGGCGGATCCTTTACATATTGTCGAATTTTGTGTCACTTACTGTAATAAATTTGTCTCTTAAGTACTTACAGGTCTGTTGTCGATTCATACTTTTGACATATTTTTTTCATAAAAGAAAATCTTTTGGGCCTGCGAGAGGTTCGGCGACGACATTTTTTTCGTTAGAGTTAAGAATTTCTTGCAGGATAATCTACTTGAATATAGCGTGGTTTCCTATCCCTTATGTTCCCTCACATTAAAATCAGCAGTATTTAGTGAATCTCTATTGCATTCCGAAGAGTACAGCAAAGAGTTTTAGATTTCCACAGATTTTCCACTTTTCAGCATACTTGGTTGAGGAGGGTTGTCATATCATAAGCATCCTTCATGTGAATAGTATGACTAACAGGAATAGGGTGAAGAAGATTGCCGCTGTGAAATAATAGATTTTTCAAACTAAGCTGGGAGGATTCTATAAATAGCCTCCAGTCAGATGGATCATGATTCGTATTCAAATACACCGAAGAGCCAAAGGAACTGGTACACATGCCTAATATCGTTTAGGGCCCTCGCGAGCACTCAGAAGTGACACAACATGACGTGACATAGTCTGACTGATGTCTGACGTAGTGCTGGAGGGAACTAATACCATGAGTCCTTCAGGGCTGTCCATAAATCCGTACGAGTACGAGAGGGTACAGATCTCTTTTCAACAGCACGTTGTGAGGCACCCCAGGTACGCTCGATGATGTTCATGTCTGGAGAGTTTGATGGACAGCAGAAGTGTTTAACCTCAAAAGAGTGTTCCTGGAGCCACTCTGTAGCAATTCTGGACGTATGGGATGTCGAATTGTCCTGTTGGAATTGCCCAAGTATGTCTGAATGCACAATGGACATGAATGGATGTAGGTGTCAGACAGGATGCTTACATACGTGTCACCTGTCAGTCGTATCTAGACGTATCAGGTGTCCCATATTGCTCCAACTGCACACTCCCCACACCATTACAGAGCCTCCACCAGCTTGAACAGTCTCCTGCTGACATGCAGGATTCATGTGGTTGTCTCCGTATCCGCACACGTCCATCCGCTCCATGCAATTTGAAACGAGACTCTTCTGACCAGGCAACGTGGTTCCAGTCATCAACTGTCCAATGTCGGTGTTCTTGGGCCCAGACGAGGTGTAAATCTTAGTGTCGTGCAGTCATCAATGGTTCACGAGTGGGCCTTCGTCTGCGAAAGCCCATACTGATGATGTTTCGTTGAACGGTTCGCACGCTGACACTTGTTTATGGCCCAGCATTGAAATCTGCAGCAATTTTCCGAAGCGTTGCACTTCTTCACTTTGAACGATTCTCTTCAGTCGTCATTGGTCCCGTTCTTGTGCAGGATCTATTTCCCGCCCCAGCGATGTCGGAGATTTGATGTTTTACCGGATTCCTAATATTCACGGTACACTCGCGAAATGGTCGTGTGGGAAAATCCCCACTTCATCGCTACCTCGGAGATGCTGTGTCCCACAGCTCGTGCGCCGACTATAACACCACGTTCAAACTCACTTAAATCTCGAGTATCTGCCATTGTAGCAGCAGTAACCGATCTAATAACTGCACGAGACACTTGTTGTCTTATATAGGAGTTGGCGACCGCAGCACAGTATTCTGCCTGTTTTCATATTTCTGTATTTGAATACGTAAGCCTATACCAGTTTCTTTGGTGCTTCAGTGTATTTCATGAAGCCATTAATGTCGAGGCAAACAACAAGATTGTTTTTCTTCTCAAAGAAAGAAATAATGTTGATAACGTCGAACACCACAGCTGACAATAATGTTAATGACTAATGAAAACAACCCCAGTAGTTTTATCACACATTTATTGTCTTACTACATGTTTAGTTCGTTGAACATTTTCAGGTTGCCTAATTGTGCTAAAGTAATGACAAAAATGGTTTGGTTATAGTGTAATAATAAATCTGAGGTGATTGTTATTATTCTTTAACAAAAAAAAAGCAGATCCCTATGACGATATCTCTACCTTGTGACAATGACATCACGTTGGTGAAGACCCCACTGCTGTAATCTTGGCCTTAGAATTTCTTCTTCGACAAACCAAGGTCTCGAATGAGCTCATTCAATTCCACTTGGCTCAATGGGCGCGGCTTATCATCTTTTGTTGACAAAATCAGACTCATAGGACATGGAAGGCTTCTTCAGATCTTCTTGCACACTGTCACCATTTTCTACTTGAAGCTTAAAATTTTGTGGTGGAGTAAGGACTAGTAAAGTACCTGAATGTGGAACTGGTTGAACAGTAGATGAAGGATTAGTGCACTGAACTTTTTCTCTTTTGCTTGATTCCTCGCTTACTGCAAGCTGTCGCCTTAATATCTTCTGCTAACGGTGCACGCATCCTCGATCGACCGAAACCTCCATGTGTCACATTGTTTACATCCTATGCCATAGTTCCTTATATTCATCACGTAATGCTCGCCAACGTTATTCATTGGATTATTAATTGGATTATCTATATGGTTTGTTGTCTCCCATCAAACCATAGTTACAGCAAAAGCCATAGTTCGGTTTATTTATTTATTTTTATTTTTCAGCCATTCTCGTAGTGTAACTGAAGATGAACTGCACCACAGGTGTGGACTCCATGGCTTATCCTGATCCCCCTGCTTTCGTACCAAAGTAATGCTGATAGTGAGCCTGAACATGAGGTGTCAGATTGTTTTTCTGCGGCGAAAATATTATTTAACACCAAACATAAAAAAATTATTCAGTGAATTTACGTATTTTCGTGGTATTTTGATTTATCAAATTTTACCCTGCAAAAGCACTCTAAAATCAGAAATATTGCACTAATTACAACACAGGCAATATGAAAATCTGAGTCACAGTAAGAGTAGTAATGTTTATAACGTACAAACAGCAGGAAAAAGCTTGTGTATCGCTTGTAAGAGGTGTGACGAGAACTCCAGAAACTTAATACGTTCAAACTAAAAAAGTAGGCTAGATTGGGTAAAAACTACATGTTACTGTATCTCCAAAGCAAGAGCTAATCGGCTTTTATGGGTATTTTGGAATTCAAGTAGTGAAAATAGGGAAGATTAAGCTGTTTTTGAGAGCTAAACATTTTTATCGTTGGGTCGCGTTATTTAACTGCGGGAAGCTGATGAACTATTTTACACACACATCAACGAAGGTTTGCTCACACCAATGCGTGGTGCAGGTGCGTTGTCGCTCTGATTTCTTGTACCGACCTGAAGGTCGCCCTGTCGTTGTTTGTAAACATACACACAATTAACATGGGCTGTACTTACTGGTAAAAGGCCGCGCTCGGATGGACTATAGCATTTCAGCTGAAAATAAAGCAGCAATAAGGAAGCATTAGAGACGTCTGTGGAACAGTAGATTGAACATCCATCATACTACGAAGGCTATTGGCAATCAGTGTCCGAGCCCGCATCATCACGCTATGCGCAGACTGCTTGTCAGTTAGGGAAGTTGCCTAGTGTGACACCGGAGTCAGGGTGCCGCGATGCGGACATGGGATCTGTTCAAATTGACAGGTAGTGCTGAGGTCTCGCAGGCCATCCACGATCGACGGATGCACGGGTTGATCGGTATCTACACTTTTAAGTTAAAGGAACTGTGGGCTGAGTGCTCCAGAACTGAAGTCGCCGTTCATAAAGGCTACAGGATGTCATGTATTTAGCCGGCCGAGGTGGCTGAGCGGTTCTAGGCGATTCAGTCTGGAACCGCGCGACCGCTACGGTCGCAGGTTCGAATCCTGCCTCGGGCATGGATGTGTGTGACGTCCTTAGGTTAGTTATGTTTAAGTGGTTCTAAGTTCTAGGGGACTGATGACCTCAGATGTTAAGTCCCACAGTGCTCAGAGCTACTTTTGAACGTCATGTATTCCGTCAGACTGTCAAATCTCCATTATCGACGATCATGGTGAACACCACGTCTACACCACAACAGCACGGATTCTTCCACAGATGGGTAAAAAATAAATGCCCCAGAACAGGCCTCGGCGTTATTTATGTACGAAACTCGGATCTGTTTGTGCCCTGATTATCGCATACAATTTGGAGGTAGCCTGGTAATGTCTAAAGCCTCCAACACGTGTCCCACATGTGCAACAAAGTGGTGGTGGAGTAATGTTCTGGTGTGCCATTACGTGGGGCCATCGTACAAGCCTCGTGATCGCTGAGGGCAATCTCATTTCTCTACGGCACAGGAACGACGTTTCGCAACCTATGGTGGGGCCGTATCGCCAACATTTTTGTGAAAATTTCCTCTTGCTGGGTGATAATCTGCACGCTCCTCGGGCTGTACTACTGAACACATTCTTTCAGCATGCTAGGATCACCAAAACGGAGTGGCCTCTCTGTTCTCCGGACATAAACCCAATAGAATGTGTTAAGGATCGATCGAAAGGAGCTGTTTCTGGGCGTCGACAACGACGACGTACTCTGCGCGACTTAAGCAGACTCTCAATTGAAGAATGAAGCAGTTTGGACCTGATGTGGCTTGACGTTATTTTCACGGTACGGCACGATAGATTCATGTCTGTGTTCGAGTGAGGACAGCATGTATTGACGGCCCCCCTCCCCCCTCCCCCCCAATGGTAAAGAGACGATTTTGTCGTTGCAATAATGTTTGTATATTTGAATTGAACGGATTGTAAATATATGCATGCCCCAGGGCGAATTTTTATTATCTGTGCCATGAATTCCAAAAAATGGTATGATGCCAAACTTTTTTTGATGTGTATATTCCCGTTCATGATTGTATTTAGTGGAATAAAATTTGCGACTGAAGATGCTGTTTGATAGAAGTGTCTCGAAATATAGCGTGTAAAGCGATTCTTATTGACCAGAATGAGCCGTCTCCATTTGAGAGGCTTCAATCAATTGCCGTTAGTCCCACCCCGTTCTTAAAGTGGCACATCTGATGCCGAGTCTTTGTAGGGGCTACCTTGAAATGTTTCTCTCTTACGACCAGCACCAGTTAGTCTCGTTCACCAGCCCACAGCAATGAACCTTCGTCGCTTTTAGCGACTCCAGGATATGAGCCTCGGGTCAGAAAGCTTTAAGCCCCGCCGGCAGCTTTAGGGCAGCTGGGGATGAGACAGGGGGGCAAGGGCGTCGCGCACGTCGACTGCGCACGCGATCGAAGGCGGCAACTCTGAATGGCGGGCGCGGACCCCGGGCAACGCCATTCAGCTGTCCGCCGGGCTGGGCTGGCTGGCTGGCTGCTCCATTGATTGCGAGCCGAGCGCGGTCGATCTGCTGGCGGCGGTCTGTTTGCAGGCGAGCAGCCGTGGGTGGGGCAGGGCGTGCCGGGACTCGTCCAAGGGCAACACAGCACCACCTGTAAGCCGGCCGGTGTGGCCGAGCGGCTCTAGGAGCTTCAGTCCAGAACCGCGCTACGGTCGCAGGCTCGAATCCTACCTCGGGCATCTACATCTACATCTACATCCATACTCCGCAAGCCACCTGACGGTGTGTGGCGGAGGGTACCCTGAGTACCTCTATGGGTTCTCCCTTCTATTCCAGTCTCGTATTGTTCGTGGAAAGAAGGATTGTCGGTATGCTTCTGTGTGGGCTCTAATCTCTCTGATTTTATCCTCATGGTCTCTTCGCGAGATATACGTAGGAGGGAGCAATATACTGCTTGACTCTTCGGTGAAGATATGTTCTCGAAACTTTAACAAGAGCCCGTACCGAACTACTGACCGTCTCTCCTGCAGAGTCTTCCACTGGAGTTTATCTATCATCTCCGTAACGCGTTCGCGATTACTAAATGATCCTGTAACGAAGCGCGCTGCTCTCCGTTGGATCTTCTCTGTCTCTTCTATCAATCCTATCTGGTACGGATCCCACACTGCTGAGCAGTATTCAAGCAGTGGGCGAACAAGCGTACTGTAACCTACTTCCTTTGTTTTCGGATTGCATTTCCTAAGGATTCTTGCAATGAATCTCAGTCTGGCATCTGCTTTACCGACGATCAACTTTATATGATCATTCCATTTTAGATAAGGAATTAACTGCTTCCAATTGCTGACCTGCTATATTGTAGCTAAATGATAATTCCACTTGTCTACATTGAGATTCAATTGCCATTCCCTGCACCATGCGTCAATTCGCTGCAGATCCTCCTGCATTTCAGTACAATTTTCCATTGTCACAACCTCTCGATACACCACAGCATCATCTGCAAAAAGCCTCAGTGAACTTCCGATGTCATCCACAAGGTCATTTATGTATATTGTGAATAGCAACGGTCCTATGACACTCCCCTGCGGCACACCTGAAATCACTCTTACTTCGGAAGAGTGGATGTGTGTGATATCCTTAGGTTGGTTAGGTTTAAGTAGTTCTAAGTCTAGGGGACTGATGACCTGAGATGTTAAGTCCCGTAGTGCTCAGAGCCATTTGAACAGCCCTACCACAGTCGTTATAGCCGTTGATGTCAGTGTGAGTGACAAGGGAACGCACCTAATCCTCATCACGCCCGTCCGGTTGGCTGTATGGTCTGACGCACGGCTTTCTAGACGGGAAGGAGCGCCTGGTTCCCGGCACGAATCCGCCCGGCGGACTTGTGTCGAGGTCTGGTGAGCCGGCCAGTATGTGCATGGATTTTAGGCGGTTTCCATCTTCCTCGGCGAATGCGGGCTGGTTCCCCTTATTTCGCCTCAGTGTCGGCGACTGCTGCGCAAACAAGTTCTCCACGTACGCGTACACTACCATTACTCTCTCGCCAACATAGGAGTTACACTCGTCTGGTGTGGGACGTTCCCTGGGGCGCGGGGGGGGGGGGGGGGGGGGGGGAGGCGGTAGTTGTCGTGGGGTTGTAGACCACTGCGGCTGCGGCGGGGACGGAGCCTCTCCGTCGTTTCTAGGTCCCCGGTTAGCATACAATACAGCACAGTACAATACAATCCTCACCAGCGATTTCATCCAAAAATGAAAGTCGCCGAAGTGGGCGCTCCAGCTGACCGAGCGTTTAGAAAAAAAAAAACATGGTGTCCCAGAAGTCTTTTCCTCGTTACAAACATGTGTAAGGCAGAAAATATGACGCCTAGACACAAATCTTTTATCTTTTTAAAAGTAATAGGTTTCAGCATGTGATCCTTTCGTTGCCCAAAAGATATCCTGGCGATATTTCGATTCCAACCGTGTGTTGGTCGACATTTCGTGAGGGATGGATGTCATGAAGTCAGTAATTCTGCACCGTAAGGTTGCGACGTCTTTTACTGATGTCTGGTAAATCTGGTCGTTGACATAACGCCAAAGCAAGTAATCCAGTGGTGTTATGTCCGGTGATTGCACAGGCCATTTGGTGGGACCACCACGCCTGATCTATCTTTCCGGAAACGTATCCAAATAGGCACGAACGTCTAATCTCCAATGACTTGGTGTACCATGTTATTCGAAAATTAAGTCTGGAATATGCTGAATTTGTGGCACAACAAATAAATGCAAGATATCAAGACAGGTATTGGCCTTGGCCGGCCGGAGTGGCCGAGCGGTTCTAGGCGCTACAGTCTGGAACCGCGGGACCGCTACGGTCGCAGGTTCCAATCCTGCCTCGGGCATGGATGTGTGTGATGTTCTTATGTTAGTTAGGTTTAAGTAGTTCTAAGTTCTAGGGGACTGATGACCTCAGAAGTTAAGTCCCATAGTGCTCAGAGCCATTTGAACCATATTGGCCGTGATTTCCTTTCACTGTAGAAAGAAGGTCGTATGATTACATTGTATGTAAGATTGCCCCACACGTTAAGCTTGGGGCTGTCTCTGACGGTCTGAAAAACAGCGTGGGGATTCTCGGACCCCCAGTTCCTAGCAGTGTGTCGATTAATAACACGGTTCAGATGACATGTGGTCTCATCTGAATGCGTTTCAGATAGTCATTATCTTCCTCAATCTCAGCCAGCATGGCAACTGAAAAGTCATAACGATCACTGTAATCTGTAGGTTGGGGGGCCTGCAAGATCTGGACTTTGTACGCATGGAAAAGAAGTTGTTTATGTAGGATACGGTGCACCGATGCCTTCAGAATCTGCAGCTCACATGAGGTTATGTGGATTGACTTCTTGGGTCTACTCAGGAAGACGTCTCTCACTGTCGGAATTGTCTGTGCACTAGGTCTAGGTCTGCCTGTTTTAGGGAAATCACAGACGCTTCCTGTTTGCTTGAGCTTCGCACACCACATGTTGATGCTTTTGACATGTTGTGGTTGCCATCTGCAACTTTCCATGCATTGTTTCTGGTGACTGTGTCTCTTGGTACCAGAGGACACATAGGGTTTCCTACTGCTTTGAGTACATGTTGTTTGCAAATGGTGTCCGATTCTGCTGTTGTTACGTCACTGGACCCTATAACGAACAAAGTAACAGTAAGTATGTAAGTATACAACATCTTGAATATGTCATATTTAATACAAATGCTATCAGCGACAGGCTTCTCGGGCACTCAGCAGCCTTTTGGCGCGGGTCGGGCGAGGCACGGGCCATTTGTGTTAGCGTAGTTTGAGGCAGTACCTGCCGCAGTGGAAGAAACCCAGAACCGTAATCTGAGGGTCGTGGGTTGGAAACCGCGTGTGGAACATCTTTTATTTCAGTTTTTTACGTTGGTTATACTGTAAATAAAATGAAATAATACTCATTATATTATATTTACTATTTTTTTCATAAAAGGAAAGCCAAAGAAAATATTGAATATAAAATTATATACTTTTATTATTTTATTGTGTGTCGAGGTCCGGTATGCCGGCCAGCCTGTGGATGGTTTTCCATCTGCGTCGGCGAATGTGGGCTGGTTTTCCATATTCCGCCTCAGTTGCACTATGTCAGCGATTGCTACGCAAACTCTTGTCTCCACGTACGTGTACACTGTAATTACTCTACAATGCAAATGCAAACATTGGGGTTATACTCATCTGGAATGAGACGTTTCGGGGGGGGGGGGGGGGGGGGGGTTGTCCACTGGAAGCCGAACCGCACTCTGCACATGAACCCTGGCTTTGGTGTGGGGCGGCGGTGGGGTGAGTGGACTGCTGTAGCCTGTTGTGGGGTTGTGTATTACTGAGGGCTACGGCAGAGACGAAGACTCTGCGTCGATTCTAGATCCCCAGTTCAATACATACATACGTACACATATATTATTTTACAGCTGACGAGCTACACTTGCCAATATACATCGTAAAAACAGGGAAAGCAAAAATTTTCACGGTATCTTGCCCTCATTATAAACGCCACATTTTTTCAAAGACACGGTGGTTTTAAAGTTTCTGCACAGAAACAAGCCTTCTCACGCACAGTTTGCTAGCAAACCAAGCTAACCCATCATTTCGCCAAATAGTGGTGACGATAGCTGATGGTGTAGCTGGAAAGTATTTTGATGCATTCATCTAGGGACGTGATTTCGTTTTCTCCATCGACGAGGTACGAGCAGTTTTGAAGTTTATGAAACAATTTTTTTAGCTGACGCAAAAAAAGGACATCGCGGGCTTGCACTACCGGAATGTGTTTGGAAGAGGAACCACTGTAAGACTCCACTATGGTAATCCTGCTTCCTCTTGAAAAATGTCGTATAATTGTTGTGGTGGTAAGCTCCTATGGGACCAAACTGCTGAGGTAATCTGTCCCTAGATTTACACAATAGTTAATCCAACTTAAACTAACTTTCGCTAAGTACAACACACACCCATGCCCGAGGGAGGACTCAAACCTCCGACGGGGGGAGCCTCGCGAACCGTGGCAAAGCGCCTAACACCACGCGGCTTCCCTGCGCGGCCTATACTTATGGATTTGTTTGTCGTTCCCATGATTGAGCTCACAGAAGAAATTTGTTCTGCTGCACATGGGCTTCCATCACATGAAGCATAATATATATAACATTATCACGGTTTATTTGCAGTGTGTAACACAAAAATTGAAAGAACAAAGAAAAAATTCCACTTACGGATTCGTCCTCACGACTCTCGTATTACTGTTATGAGGTCTTTCTCCTGCGCTATTCGATCCTTGGGAACCGTGCTAACATAAATGGCACATGCCTCACCACACCCGCACTAAAAAATGACTGCTTGTCTCTGTCTTTGGCCATCTGACGTTCCCACTTCTGTCACTTTCGTTTCCGGCCAAGCCCTGCATATACCAGAACTTTCTATGAAATGGGTGAGGACGAGTAGGCGCAGTCCCCTTGTGAATGTCTGTAGTACTTCGTTTCCTAAAGTGCCTTCCCTTCTTTGAAATACATAGCGTAAACATAGAGATTAGTAACATATTGCCAACTGTAAGAACGTATCGGTGGCGCATAACGAATCCATTCACGTGAAGCAGCCCGTAGAGTGCCAAATTTTAATCTTTCGATTAAACGTGCCTGATTGTTGTGGTCTTCAGTCCAAAAACTGGTTTGGTGTAGCTCTTCATGCTTTTCTATCCTGTGCAAGCCTCTTCGAATAATTAATGAAATTTAGGAAGTGCTTACTGTACTCACTTAACTGTATACATCTATTTGACTCACTCTATAATTTTAACCCCCCACACTTATTTCCAAGACTTAATTGTCGTTAAGTCCCATAAGATTTCACACACAATTAATTGTCAGTTATTATTTTTACACTCTAGACAGTTGAATACAAAAAAGTTTCGATTCGTTTGTTTTGGGTTTTTGCCCTGACTTTGAGCACTTATGAAATGAATGGATCATCATACTCCACTACTGACTTTGATTCTTCCTCCGTTCAGCTCTGATAAGGATTTCTGAGTTATCTAGAACATCCTGTATAGCTTGCAGAGTACTAAAAGAGTAATAATAATTTGTTCTTGCTTTCTCCCACACTTATAACAACATTCCATGGTATTCATCTGCAAAATATCACCTGCTGGCCGTTTACATTATTTTCATCATAGTAGTGTGACGAAAGGACTCCAGTGAACGCCCAAGAGACATAAAATGGTTGAAAAGGCTCTGAGCACTATGGGACTTAACATCTGAGGCTATCAGTCCCCGAGAACTTAGAGCTACTTAAACCTAACTAACATAAGGACATCACACACATCCATGTCCGAGACAGGATTCGAACCTGCGACCGTAGCAGTCGCGCGGTTCCGGACTGAATCGCCTAGAATCGCTCGGACACCGCGGCCGGCCCCAAGAGACATGAACGCAAGCCATCGTGCCATGCTGTTACATTAGGTGGTCACTAATAACATAGTAGCCAAAATACTTACAACACGACCGTTGGTTCTTCGGTTGATAATTAATATTTGTGTGTCACTTACCTTGCCTAGACAAATATTTTCTCATCCATCACTTTACGCACCACTGACGATTTTAGAACAGCATTTTACGGTAGTAGACTATGGACTGTAGGAAAACCAGGAAGGAAGAAAATGGAAACGTTTGCAATGTGGTGCTACAGAAGAATGTTGAAAATTAGATGGACTGATAATATAAGAAATGAGATGGTTCTCTAAAGCATCGGAGAAGAAAGGAACTTATAAATAACCTAGACAAGAAGAAGGGACAGGATGACTCGACAGTTGCTAAGACATCAGATAATAGCTTCCATGGTACTAGAGCGAGCTGTACTGGAAGACAAAGTTTTGAATACAAGAAACAAATAACTGAGGACGTAGAGTGCAAGTGCTACTCTGATCATGGCACAGAAGAAACATTCAAGGCGTAACGCACTGAATCAGTCGTAAGACAGATAACAAAAAAAGAAATTATGTTACACTGCTGTGAATTTATTTCGATGAGAAAACTATGTCCCCCTACTTTTCTAAAAAAAAAAAAAAAAAAAAAAAATAGGTGTTGTGTTTGCAAGAGAAATACTGATGCAGTCCGAGACCATATGAAGTTCATTTGATTCCTCACATCAAAGAATTAGGTAACGTATTAAAAAGAAACTGTGGAGTCAGTTTAAATTCGCACTGGAACTATTAGATCCCTTGTAGATCTCATTTTCTGGTAGTCACACTCTTCATCCATTCTGGAGCTATGGAGTCATAAAATATACATGTAATTATTGTCATACGTGGAGAGAGAAGATAACGCAAACATAGTAAATTTATAGATTTTTACTCAGCACAGCTTTGTAGATTTCAGCAGTTTAAGCCCCATACAGAATAAAGAAAAATTTTTGTCTTTTAATTATATTATAGTCCTGAATGATACGCATCGGAGCTGGCTGTGTATGTTTTTCAGTGCTCCCTACCAAGCTTCAGTTAGGACATTGTTTCAGTCTTCTGTCATCTTTTGGAATCCACCAAAGAACTTACTCAGACCAACTACCATCTACCCACGTGATTGTATGTCTCGCCAGCCTCCACTTTATTGTTTACAATACAGTGAGGTACAAAAGTCTTGGGATACCTCCTAATATCGTGTCGGACCACCCTTTGACCGGCGTAGCGCAGCAGCTCGACGCGGCTTGGACTCAACAAGTCGTTGGAAGTCCCCTGCAGAAATATTCAGTTACGCTTCCTCGATAGCCGTCACCGCGAAAGTGTTGCTGATGCTGCTCATCTGTCGATTATGTCCTATAAATGTTCAATGGGATTCATGTCGGGATATCTGGGCACCAAATCATTCGCTAGAATGTCCAAAATGTTCTTCAAACCAATCACGAACAATTGTGGCATGGTCACGTGACATCGTTGTTTGGGAGCATGAAGTTCATGAGTGGCTGAAAATGGTTCCATGTAGCCGAACATAAATATTTCTAGTCAATGATCGGTTCAGGTGGATCAGAAGATGCAGACCATTCCACGTATACACAGCCCATGCCATTATGGAGCCACCACCGACTTGCACAGTGCCTTGTTGATAACTAAGGTCAATGGCTCCGTGGGGTCTGCGCCACACTTGAACCTTACCATCAGCTCTTACCAGCTGAAATCGCGACTCATCTGACCAGACCACGGTTTCTAATCGTCTACGGTCCAACAGACGCGGTCTTGAGCCAAGGAGAGGCGCTGCAGGTGATGCAGTGCCGTTAGCAAAGACACTCGTGATGGTCATCTGCTGCCATAGCCCATTAACGTCTAATTTCGCCGCATTGTCCTAACGGATATGATGACCGTACATCGCACATTTATTTCTGCGGTTATTTCGCGCAGTGACAATTCTACGCAAACGTTCCTGTTGCCGGGGGTTAATGAGGGCCGTCGACCACTGCGTTGTCTATGGGGAGATGTAATGTTTGAAATTTGGTATTCTCGGCACACTCTTGACACTGTGGGTCATGGAATATTGAATTCCATAATGATTCTGAAATAGAACGTCTTATCCCTCTAACTCTAACGATCATTCCCCGTTAAAAGTCTGTTAATTCCCGTCGTGCGGCTATAATCATGTCGGAAACTTTTTCATACGAATCACTTGAGTACAAATGACAGCTCCACTAATGCACTGCCCCCTTATACGTTGTGTGCGCGCTACTACCGCCACCTATTTTTGAGCATATCTCTATCCCATGACTTTTGTCCATTCAGTGTACACGTCAGTACACCTTAATTGTACTAAATGTGTGTTCTCTGTCTTCTTTTATTTCTAGATAACACATTGCCGCTCCATTACCACATTTGAGCCATTGGTGAGTTGAGGATTTTTAGTGCTCCAGTTGTACGAATTTCAGAGATTCAAACTGTCATTGTCTGTAAATAGATTAAAACGTTGGATGATAAAATTATCAGATTGCAGCCATCACCAAACTTTGTTTTCTGCTCACATTAATTGAACCTTTTCTGCCCATTCTGAAACCGAATCTCCTAGATACAAGTCTCATAACTGTATGGAGTTTCTCTTGAAGACGTACCACTGTGATGGTATCACCGGACAGGTGCCTTTGATAAATAACAATACAGTCGTGGACCACGTGTTCTCACAGCTAGAATTCGCAGGCAACACTACCATGACCGATCATATACAAACAGAATGATGACAATATGATCAGCGCGGACTTTTTTTCCTGATCTTCCCGCCATTGCCACGACACTGGTATCGTGCATGTCACAGTACACAGTGCTGCGACTGCGGGCACCTCTTCTCTTCCGCGAGATCATGTGTGGCCGGTATGAACCACTAGGCCGTTTCACAGCGCTGTGCTTAACGTGCATAGACCATGTACATCTCTGAACTGGTCAAGGATTAACTAACACCATGTTCGAGTCGGAGATTGTCGTCAAGTGACTCGTCTGTACCGCCTTGCTGGACTTCATCCACACCCCATTCTTTAGCCAGGGCTTCCATTCCGCATGGCATCATCTCTGGCTGTATGGAGCTTGCTTGATACAATCCCCAGCCGTCCAGACCTGACATAGCACTGCAAGCTATCCCCAGGCGTCCAGGACAGCAGTCTTGCTGACACTCCAGACATCCATCTTGTTAACACTATCTCCTACTGCCCAGGAGTGCTGTCTGCTGGAAGCCATCTGTGGCCGTCCAGTGCTACTGCCTCACTGAATCCCATCTCCGAATATCGAGGGCTGCCACTTCACAGGGCGCATCTCCGATGGTCCAATGATACCACATCGCAGGACGCCATCTCTGATATGCAAGGCTACTGCCTCGACAGACCCAGACTATTACTTGTTCTGAAGTACGACCTGAGCACGACCTCATTGACTGCTAGCGTGTGATGGCGTTTCAGTTCAGTAGTTTCAACAAAAGTATAGTTCTTCTCTGCTAGCTTTGTACGTCACTGCAGTGATCACTCCCTCTGATCAGGAACACAAAAGTGACGATGCGGAACGTTCTTTCACTTCTGACTTTTTTTTACTGGTGTTCCATTGTGACCATCATGGACAAGTCATGTTTTCAATGCTGGGAAGAGCTGTTGTGGCTCCAAGAGTGGCAGTAGAAGTTGCAGTGCAAGCAGATGCGAGCACTGCCACAAGAGGAGGCAGAATTCATTTGTTTGTACACTACATTGGTGCTGGGTTGGGCACCTACAGAGGTGCTTTTTCCTCCACCACCTCCCCCTCCCCCCTCCCCCACACACTGCTTGCTCGTTATCAAGAGGCTCTGGTTACCATTGCAGTCTCTGCAATAACTGCGCCAGCCTAATCCAACGCACACAAGGCCTACTTCGCCACTGGCCCAGTCTCTTCTGCCACCAGGTCCCTTCTTCACTGACCTGGCCATATGCCGCTGCAAGCATGACTTTCATCACCAGCAGCACAGCCACATCGGCCGCCAGCCCAGCCAGTATCTTTCCATCTCTGGCAATTTTCATTGGTAGAGCTCATCTACCATCAGGCACCGACAACCTGCGTCTCCATTGGTCCACATTAAGTCCTTCCTCCCATCAGCTGCAGGTGCCCTATCGACCAAGCCGCATCTTTGGCAGTTGTTGATGGATGAGCCAAATACCCCATTGGATGTGTAAGCTCTGTTGGTCCAGTTGCGTCTTTCGCAGCCACTGATTGTAAAACAATGTCTCCCAATGTCTGTAGACTCTCCTTCGTCCTAGCCATGTCTCTGGCAGTCGTCGATGACGATTCCTGTCTTCCATCGACCAGAGATGCCATATCAGCTGTCAATGGTCGAGCCCTGTCTTCCATAGACTTCAGAAGCCCTGCCACCATAGCCCAATAGCTTGAGCCTTCGTCTCCTGGCTTTGAATGCTGCAGTGCATCAAAAATGACTCCACCATCTCTTTCAGGAGGAGGGATATGTTATCTCCAGGCAGCTGCCTGAGATGCAACCAAAAATACAGGCATGGGCCGCAAATTTGTCGCACCAACAATCCGCAGGCCACACTGGCAGTCGTATGTACACAGCCTGATGATAACATAAATAGCCTGAGTTCCTTTCGACTGACATTCCCACTTACATCACAAGATTAGGTGGTGCCAGTCTCACCATTGGCAGTCTGCATGTCACAGTACACAGTGCTGCTATCGCTAACACCTCTTCACCTCCATTGGATCATGTGCATACAGAGTGAGTGAGTTTATTCTTCTACTAGGGCACCACAAAAGTGTGCTTAGCAAGAACATTGCAGGGATGGTTGAGGATTAATCACCACTATCATCAGGGTATCATCAAAAGCCCTCTCTGAATTGCTGGACTTCATCTGCAGCCCATTCTCAAGCTCACTGACGACTGTCCTGGGCTATCACCTCACTGGACATCGCCATAGACTGTCCAGGGCTCATATCTCACTGTATGCCACCTATGACCACCCAGGGCTCTTGGTCCCCTGGATGTCACAGATATACATCCAGTGTCTTGCCTACCATCGCCTCCATCTGTCCAGGGAGCTTATGTTATTGAGCCTTAACTCTGACAATCCAGAGCTTGCACCTCACTGAATGTCATCTCTGGCTGTCCAGAGCTGCTGTCTCGATTGACACCATCCCAAGCCATCCAGGACTGCCATCTTGCTTGTCACCATCTCCCATGTTATGACTGATGTCTTAACCAAGATCTCACTGATTGTGAAAGACGCAGGTCCTATTGCCTTGCCTTTCTTCCACTTTATTAGTTCAGTCAAACAGACAATTCCAGGCTCTATGGTCAGTGAGACTGTTAGAGAGGGCTGGCAGTGGCTCTGATGTTAAATTTCATGCTAGCTAGTTGCATGAGGCCATTAGATGTGTAGGACCAAGCACTTGTTTTGTTGGAAGGCCATGACTGTGACAGATGATGCTTAATGGTGCCAGTTTGGAGAATATTAAAAGTTACAGGTATAGAGAAATCGAAGGGAGAGCCAGGCCAGCACCTTTGGACAGCAAGCCACTGCAGAGGACTCACCTATTTCATGGCACCATAGAAAGCAGAGAGTTCGTAGGAGGGCCACTATGTATTGTCCCTGAGACCAGAGGCAAAACTCTTTACGACTGCTTACGCCAAGCTATGACAAACATAGGGAGCGGCAACTGATCCCAGCTGAGGTAAAGCGCATTCCACCATTTTGACAGGCGTCCTCAGGTGGTTTTCTGGGAAGCATCTTGTAAGATCAGTATCAGCTAGCTTGGGTATAAGGGTTTCCCAGAATTGGTGAAATGAGACGACGATGGGTGGCATAGAGAGCTTTGATTTTCTTATTGAGGTCACACATATGCACGAGTTGCGCCGACTACCGTGCATGCAAAATAACATGTACTGATTGGGACATGGGCTGTGCATCAGAGAACGAAATTGCGGAGGTCTGTTTGATGCCACAAATTCTGCTAGGAATAGAGGAATAGTATTTTTTCCATCTTTTGGAAGGAGCTGTATGGTATCCTAACTGATATGTGATGTGCACAGAAGTACTCTACCGGCTTTCAATTGGTCGTTTTAGGTACTTGACACAAACTTCACTTGGAGCTAGGAGGAGAGTAATCGATTTGGTCTTGGAGAAGAGATTTGGTTTGGTGCTTGGAGGCATGAAGGTGAATCAGGATGAGAGAAGAAGATGTAGGTCCGCCGTTCGACTTGACACCGAGGCACATTGAGCACCACATCCCGAGATTTCCACGTGCACATGGTGAGTGAGCATTTCGCGGCACTCCCACTTGGAATCTTCAAGTGAATTTCTCTTACTTCATCGTGTACTCACGTCAGCACAGTCATGTCTGATTTAAGCATATTGTGGTATTTCGTTTCAGGATATGGTTCACAATCACTGTCATTCATATTAATCACATTCAGAATGCGTTATCCAATTTTCAAAGTCAGATTTAGAGTAAAGTGACCACCCTTTGTTAAACTTTGTCAACTATCTATCAGAACACTTCACTTTATGAACATAAGGGAGAATGTAATAGATGTATCATGATGACCTATGTTCCAATTAATTCTTTTAAAAATAAATGTCGTGCTATTGAATTCTGTCTGCTACTCAAGTAGACAAGATTTCTTGACCATCTATATAAATTTTAGTTATCTATGTTGGAAATAATGAGATTAATGTTAGAATGAAAATGCAGTTTACCACTTTCGGTTTCACTACAAATGACCACATGTCTTGTCACTCACATTTAAAATCAATTGTGTATAATTTTCACCACAGTGCCATTTAAGGTGTGATTCTGTGTCTTCAAGATATTGGGAGGCTGAAGTTCATTAGAGGTACCGTCATACATGCCCACCAAAGAGACATTTTGTGGCTGCACTTACGTGATTGTATTTCAGTACATTAGAGTCATGAAAAGTACAGCTGTTTTCTGCTAACTGTGTACCTCATTGCAGTGCATCATTGCTTCTAGTCACGAAGACAGACGTGGTGCTGCAGGACCTTATTGCACTTGTGACTTTTCTCTTTTTTAAGAGTGTCCCAGCGTGATCGTCACGCATCCTTATTTTTTCAGTGCTGGAAGGAGCATCTGCGCCTCCAGGAGTACAAGCAGAAGTTGCAGCATGAGAAGATTCTAGCACTGTTACAAGAGAGAGTGTCGGATTCATTCGTTTTCACTCTAAACTGGTGTTGGTTTGGGCATCTGCTAAATGCCTTCTTCTCTTCTGCCACCAAAAATGCTTACTTGTTTCCATGAGCCTCCAGTCGCTGCTGCAGCCAATGCACTCCACTCTCTAGACTGCCCTAATGCCTCAGGTCTCCTTCTCTCCTAACTTGGGCTTCTTCACCACTGGTTCAAATGGCTCTGAGCACTATGGGACTTAACTTCTGAGGTCCCCTATAACTTAGAACTACTTAAACCTAACTAACCTAAGGACATCATACACATGCATGCCCAAGGCAGGATTCTAACCTGCAACCGTAGCGGTCGCGCGGTTCCAGACTGTAGCGCCTAGAACTGCTCGGCCACTCCAGCCGGCTCACCACTGGTCCAGCCTCCTCTGTCATCAGCATGGCTTCATTCGCTGCCAACCTGTCTACCTCTACTGCCAAGACAGGTTCCTTCGCCAACAGCCTGGCCTCCTCTGCTGCCAGCTCATCTCCCTTCACTGCCAGTATGGCATCCTCTTCTGCCAGCCTGACCACCTTCACCACCAGCCAGACCACTATCTGTGCATCTCTGGTAGCTGTCGTTGAAAAATCTCGTTTACCATAGGCTTGAGATGCCCTGCTGGCCCAGTCGCATCTCCAGCAGCCATCAACTGTCAAGATCTGCCTTCCATAGGCTACAGACGCCCTACTGCTGCGGTTTACCACATCGAACTTGTACCATCTCCCTTCAGATGCTGTGTTGCCTCAGAAATGGCTCCACCCATCACTCTTTAAGGGAGAGGGATATGGTATCCCCAGATGATGCCTGAGATACATCCGAAAATACAGGCATTGACTGCAGGTTGCCATGGCTACAATCCGTAGGCAACACTACTCTGGGCGATCCAATACAAACAGCACAATTATTACATAAATAACTCAGGTTGATTTTGACAGTTCTTCCTGTTATCACCGCAGTATCAGGTGGTGGAGCCTCCCCATTGGCAGCAAGCATGTCACAGAACTGCAATTGTGGGCACATCTGCACTTCCACAGCATCAAATGCACGCTGTATGTATACTTATGCTTCCATCATGCTGGTATCTATGACACTACCTGGCTGCCCCATAACAGTGTACTTAGCAGGTTCTGACCTTGTACTTTGTTGAAGCAATCTGGGATGAACCTATGCCACGTCAGAACGGTCACGCTATCGTCAGGTGCCTTCTCTGGGTCACCATACTGGACTCTGTCTCCAGCCCATCCTCCAGCTCCCTGTCAACTGTCCAGGGCTCCATCACACTAGACATCACCTATGACCATCCAAAGCTCTGGATTCGCTGGATGTCGTCACAAAGCGTTTCCACTTTGCTGGACATCACCTTTCATTACCCAGGGAGCTCATCTCGCTGGACATCACATCCAACTCTTCAGGGCTCCAACCTTGCTCCTACAGCTGTCCAGGGCCGCCATATTACTTAACCTCATCACCAGTCATCCAGGACTACTGTCTCGAACCATCTCTCACCATCTCCAGCCATCCAGGACTGTCATCTGCTTGACATCATCTCCTACTGTCCAGAGCTGCTACCTCACTGGACTCCATCTCTGACTATCCAGGACTGCCACTAGACCTTGACTGCTGCTCAGGCTCAACAGTCCTTCCATTGCCGATCACAGCCACACTGAATAGACTTGTATGATCGTATCAAAGTTTATTAGTGTCAGTAAAATTAAAGTTGTGCTCTGCCTCCAGACATGAACACAAACTTTTTTTTTGTCATCAGTCTTCTGACAGGTTTGATGCGGCCCGCCACGAATTCCTCTCCTGTGCTAAGCTCTTCATCTCACAGTAGCACTTGCGACCTATGTCCTCAATTATTCGCTGGATGTATTCCAATCTCTGTCTTCCTCTACAGTTTTTGCACTCTACAGGTCTCTCTAGTACCATGGAAGTCATTCCCTCATGTCTTAAACGATCTCCTATCATCCTGTCCCTTCTCCTTATCAGTATTTTCCACATATTCCTTTCCTCTCCGATTCTGCACAGAACATCCTCATTCCTTACCTTATCACTCCACCTAATTTTCAATATTCCTCTGTAGCACCACATCTCAAATGCTTCGATTCTCTCCTGTTCCGGTTTTCCCACAGTCAATGTTTCACTACCACACAATGCTGTACTCCAGACGTGCATTCTCAGAAATTTCTTCCTCAATTGAAGACCTGTATTTGATATTAGTAGACTTCTCTTGGCCAGGAACACCATTTTTGCCTTTGCTAGACTGCTTTTGAGATCCTCCTTGTCACATCCGTCATTGGTTGTTTTACTGCCTAGTTAGGAAAGGGGCAGGGGTAAAACACAGGGACCGAAAGGCTATTTACAATTTGTACAGAAACCAGATGGCAGTTATAAGAGTCGAGGGGCATGAAAGGGAAGTAGTGGTTGGGAAGGGAATGAGACAGGGTTGTAGCCTATCTCCGATGTTATCCAATCTGTATATTGAGCAAGCAGTAAAGGAAACAAAAGAAAAATTCGGAGTAGGAATTAAAATCTATGGAGAAGAAAAAAAACTTTGAAGTTCGCCGATGAGATTGTAATTCTGTCAGAGACAGCAAAGGACCTGGAAGAGCAGCTGAACGGAATGGACAGTGTCTTGAAAGGAGGATATAAGATTGTAAGAGGTATGCGATGTATGCGCTGCTTGCAACAGGCAAGACTTAGGAGAGTCTATGACCAGAGAGCAGTATGTAGTTAGTTGTTGCTTGTCGCTAGTCGGCATCAGTCTGCAGTAGTCTTCAGTAGTCGATAGTAGTCTGTGCTAGTCTGCGGTTGAATGCAGTAGTCTTGAGTAGTCGACTGTAGTGTGCGTGAGTCTGTGCGTGTCGGCAGTCTGCTCTGGTCGGGACTCTGAAGGATGAGTATTATTGTAGAAGGTAAAGAAGCAGCATTGCGCATATCTAGTAATGTATGTTAACTGTTATCCAATTTCTTTCAAAAAATGCCCCAATAATAATTTTTATAATATAAAGTAATTTTTTTAAAAAAAGCGTTCATTTCAATTTAAAGATTTTATTCAATGGATTATCTTTCCTTTCATGAATCACAAAGCATAGGCCAGCATTGCACGGAGCTGTGCCGAAAATTTTTTATGTAAGAGCAGATATATTCGCAGTTTTTATTGAGGTAAGAATTTTTGCTTTTTTATTAAGAATATAGGGCCGTGGCGCAGCGCTGCTGTCGTCATACAATTTACCAGGTTACTGAATTTTATTACTATTTTGGTGTTTAGGAATTCTTCTGTTTCGAACTTAACATTAAATGAGAAAAGAATTTTGTGGGTACATTAAATGTGAATGCATTTCTGCACTGAGATTATGAATGGGAACCAATTTTGTTCAGAGGTTACAATATTTAAAATTTATTTAATTATTATTTCCGTGGGGAGGTTACACATGGTTCATTTAAATATTTTTGTGGGGAGGTTACAAAATGAACATCATCAAAGGCAAAACAAGGAAAATGGAATGTAGTCGAATTAAGTCGGGTGATGCTGAGGGAATTATATTAGGAAATGAGACACTTAAAGTAGTAAAGGAGTTTTGCTATTTGGGGAGCAAAATAACTAATGATGGTCGAGGTAGAGGATATAAAATTTAGACTGGCAATGGCAAGGAAAGCGTTTCTGAAGAACATAAATTTGTTAACGTCGAGTATAGAGTTAAGTGTCAGAAAGTGTTTTCTCTAAGTATTTGTATGGAGTGGAGCCTGTATGGAAGTGAAAAATGGACAATAAACAGTTTAGACAAGAAAAGAATAGAATGGGACGTAATGTAACTAATGAGGAGGTACTGAACAGAATTGGGAAGAAGAGGAATTTGTGGCACAACTTGAGTAGAAGAAGGGATCGGTTGGTTGGAAATGTTCTGAGGCATCGAGGTATCCCCAATTTAGTATTGGAAGGCAGCGTGGAGTGTAACTATCGTAGAGGGAGACCAAGAGATGAATACACTAAGCAGATTCAGAAGGATGTAGATTGCAGTAGGTACTGGGAGATGAAGGAGCTTGCACAGGATAGAGTAACATGGAGAGCTGCATCAAACCAGTCTCCGGACTGAAGACCACAACAACAACAACAAAAACAACAACAGGTAGCAAATTCCATAACTTCATCTAATTCATGCCCATCAATCCTGATGGTAAGTTTCTCGCTGTTCTCATTTCTACTACTTCTTATTACCTTAGTCTTTCTTCGATTTACTCTTAATCCACATTCTGTACTCTTTAGACTGTTCATTCCGTTAAGCAGATCATGTGAGTCTTCTTCACTTTCAATTAGGAGAGCAATGTCATCAGCGAATTGTATAATTGATATCCTTTCACCTTGAATTTTAATTCCACACCTGAACCTTTCTTTTATTTCCGTCATTGCTTCCTCGATGTACGGGTTGAACAGTAGGGGCGAAAGGCTACATCCTTGTCTTACACCCTTTTTAATATGAGCATATCGTTCTTGGTCGTCCACTCTTATTATTCCCTCTTGGTTTTTGTACATATTGTATATGACCCGTCTTTCCCTATAGCTTACCTCTGCTTTTATCTGAATTCCGAACGTCTTGCACCATTTTACATTGTCGAACGCTTTTTCCAGGTCGACAAATCCCATGAAAGTGTCTTGTTTTTTCTTTAGCCTTGCTTCCATTACTAACAGCAACGTCAGAATTGCCTCCCTCGTGCCTTTACCTTTCCTAAAGCCAAACTGATCGTCATATAGCGCATCCTCAAATTTCTTTTCCATTCCTCTGTATATTATACTTGTAAGCAACTTGGATGCATGAGCTGTTAAGCTGATTGTGAGATAATTCTCGCACTTCTCAGCTCTTGCCGTCTTCAGAATTGTGTGGATGATGCTTTTCCAAAAGTCAGATGGTATGTCGCCAGACTTATACATTCTACATACCAACATGAATCGTCGTTTTGTTCAAATGGCTCTGAGCACTATGCGACTTAACTTCTGAGGTCATCAGTCGCCTAGAACTTAGAACTAATTAAACCTACCTAACCTAAGGACATCACACACATCCATGCCCGAGGCAGGATTCGAACCTGCGGCCGGAGCGGTCGCTCGGCTCCAGACTGTAGCGCCTAGAACCGCACGGCCACACCGGCCGGCGTCGTTTTGTTGCCACTTGCCCCAATTATTTTAGAAATTCTGGTGGCATGTTATCTATCCCTTCTGCCTTATTTGATCTTAAGTCCTCCAACGCTCTTTTAAATTCTGATTCTAATACTGGATCCCCCATCTCTTCTAAATCGACTCCTGTTTCTTCTTCTATCACATCAGACAAATCTTCCCCCTCATAGAGGCTTTCAATGTATTCTTTCCACCTATCCGCTCTCTCCTCTGCATTTAATAGTGTAATTTCCGTTGCACTCTTAATGTTGTCACCCTTGCTTTTAATGTCACCGAAGGATGTTTCGACTTTCCTGTATGCTGAGCCTGTCTTTCCGACAATCATTTCTTATTCGATGTCTTCACATTTGTCCTGCTGCCATTTCGTCTTAGCTTCCCTGCATTTCCTATTTATTTCATTCCAAAACAACTCGTATTTCTGTATTCCTGAGTTTCTCAGAGCATTTTTGTACGTCCTTCTTTCATCGATCAATTGAAGTATTTCTTGTGTTACCCATGGTTTCTTCGCAGTTACCTTCTTTGTAGCTGTGTTTTCCTTTCCAACTTCTGTGCTGGCCCTTTTTAGAGATGTCCATTCCTCTTCAACTGTACTGCCTACTGAGCTATTCCTTACTGTTGTATCTATAGCCTTAGAGAACTTCAAACTTATCTCGTCATTCCTTAGTACTTCCGTATCCCAGTTCTTAGCGTATTGATTCTTCCTGACTAATGTCTTAAAGTTCAGCCTACTCTTTATCACTACTATATGGTGATCTGAGTCTATATCTGCTCCTGTGTACACCTTACAATCTAGTATCTGATTTCGGAATCTCTGTGTGACCATGATTTAATCTACCTGAAATCTTCCCGTATCACCCAGTCTTTTCCAAGTGTACCTCCTCCTCTTGTGATTCTTGAACAGAGTATTCGCTATTACTAGCTGAAACTCGTTACAGAATTCAATTAGTCTTTCTCGTCTCTCATTCCTTGTCCCAAGCCCATATTCTCCTGTAACTTTTTTTTCTACTCCTTCCCCTACAACTACATTCCAATACCCCATGACTATTAGATTTTCATCCCCATTAACATACTGTATTACCCTTTCAATATCCTCATACACTTTGTCTATCTCTTCATTTTCAGATTGCGAGATCGGCATGTGTACCTGAACTATCGTTATCGGTGTTGGTTTGCTGTCGATTCTGATCAGTCAACTCTGTCACTGAACTGTTCATGGTAACACACTCTCTGTCCTGGCTTCCAATTCACTACGAATGCTACTCCCGTTATGCCATTTTCTGCTACTGTATATTACCCTATACTCATCTGACCATAAATCCTTGTCTTCTTTCCATTTCACTTCACTGACCATTATTATATCTAGATTGAGCCTCTGCATTTCCCTTTTCAGATTTTCCACGCCCCGACTCGTAGAACATTATCCTTTCGTTGATTATTCATTCTTTTTCTCATGATATCCTCCCCCTTGGCAGTCCCCTCCTGGAGATCCGAATGAGGGACTACTCCGGAATCTTTTGCCGATGGAGAGATCATCATGACAATTCTTCATTTACAGGCCACTTATCCTACCGATACACGTTACGTGTATCTAATGCAGTGGTTTCCATTGCCTTCTGCATCCTCATGCTGTTGATCATTGCTGATTCTTCCGCCTTTAGGGGAAGAGAGTGCCCTGAATCTCTGTCCATTCCTGCGCCCTCTTTGACAAAGCTGTTGGCAGAATGAGGGTGACTTTTTATCCCGAAAGTCTTCGGCTGCCCGTGCTGATTATTAATCAAAATTTAAGAAACGGGAGAATTCGAACCCGGGACCAAAGACGCTACCCGTAGACTGTGGGTGCCACCTACACAAAAAATATACAGAGTGAAAAGTGTAGTAGTAACTGCATAATGCACTTCCACTACCCGTTACATTAGACTGACTACAATCCTTGGGCCTAGGTGCATAACAAATTTGTTAATACACCACGAAAACTTCAGCGGAGGGAAGAGAACGTCCTGACTAGCGGTTAAGAATTCCATACCTCATCAGTTGAAAAAAATGGTTCAAATGGCTCTGAGCACTATGGGACTTAACTTCTGAGGTCATCAGTCCCCTAGAACTTAAAACTATTTAAACCTAACTAACCTAAGGACATCACACACATTCATGCCCGAGACAGGATTCGAACCTGCGACCGTAGTGGTCGCGCGGTTCCAGACCGTAGCGCCTAGAGCCGCTCGGCCACTCCGGCCGGCTCATCAGTTGACCAGAGATACGATTATTACCTTACAAGCTCTTTGAGCGATACTGGTGAATGTCAGATGTTTGACAGCACAGTTAAAGTATTTTGTTCCTCAATATTTCCACACCTAACGAAGAAACTTAAGGAACTCGCTGAAATATCTTCAGTAAAAATGAAAATCTTAATTTGGGTGAAAATTAGAAAATCTGAAGATAAAGAACAGGGTGGTAAGGATTTTCCAGTCTACATGTATATAATGAAAACAGAACACATTATCCTCAGCAAAGTGACAGTAGTGTTTCCTGTGGTACGTTTTATTCAACAATAGGAAGCATGTCAGTTTAGATCTTTTTAAGTTTCCATCAGTGATATATAAGATGATTATCAGATCGTTGCTTATATCACTACAGACATTGCAACTCGAATGCCACATATGAGCCAATGCGTTGTGAGGATTTGGAGAAGTCCAATTGTACGTCTTGCAGAGATTTACATTGCCATTTTTAATAATTGTCGATTTTTCGGTTAAAAGATTTGCTCCATGAAGTGCCAACAGCCTTCTGTCTCTTCCAGGAACAGTAGGCGTAGAAGTCGTGTTGCCACAGTATCACCCTAACACTAGTCAGACTCATTCTGGCAACATCTGACACTTTCCTGGAGGCAACATGAGGGTTTACGTTCCACTCATTTTCGTCACGAGGTTCAACTTAGAGGTAGGTCACATTGCAGATACATTTATAAACGTAATGCAGATTTTCTCCAAATGGCCACCATTTAACTGTTTCTTTAGGATATACACTACCTGATCAAAGCTAACCAGACACGTATTGTATTACTGGAGATTAGTATGAACTTGTCCTCTACTGGGGATACTTTCAATGAGGTGTGTGAATGTCTTTGGAGCAGTTACAGTCCATTCTTCCTCAAGAGCCTAAAACAGAGAAGGTAGTGATACAGGACACAGGGATCTGGAGCGATTCGACGTTCTAACTCATCCCAAGGCGTTCCTTTGGTTTCAGGTCGGAACTCTGACAGGCCAGTCCGTTGCAGATATCATTGTCTCAGAGAGACTACTTATGATCGGATGCATTATCATGCATCGTATCTGTACTGTTCCTCTACTGTACGTAGTACACAACGCCGTAAAATGTATTCATATTTTTCCGCATTTAAAGTTTTCTTAAGCTTGATAAGGGGACCACACCCTAACCAAGAAAAACGTTCCATACCTAAACACCACCCCCTCGTCACTATTGGCACTGGACATGATGACAGGAAAGGTTCTCCAAGCATTCGAAACACATACGCTTCCTTCGGATTGCCAGACGGTACAGCGTGATTCATCACTCCATATCACTCGTTTCCAACCATCCACTGTCGGACAATAGAGACCAGATTTGACACACCCCAGATCATGAACTCGACTTCAGAAGACGGCCAGGCCGGGCGCGGACGGCGGTTGCAAAACCGGCGGCCAGAGAGGACCAATGTAGCAGCGCCTGGCGGGCGCGGACCGCTGACGGAACACACGACACGGCGCGGACCGATTATGGAGCGCCCAGCACGAAACAGAAGTGGAAATCATAGTAACAGTCGTGAGAAATAGTACCCAGCATCTCAGATCGGGTCTGACGCCCCTCAGATGACGTCCACAACTGTTTGGTGACGGCCTAAACGGGCGCGGACGGCAGTCGGAAAATCCGCGACTAGAGGGCTCCATTGAAGCCGTGTCTGGCGGGCGCGGACCACAGAGGGAACACTCGACTCGGCGCGGACCGAAGACAGAACGCCCAGCTTCTTCCAGGGATAAATACTGAACTCGATCGACCCAAGGACCAGTCTCACGTAGCACTTGAAGAAGACAGCGAGTCACGCTGTTGAAATATCGTGCGAGAACGACGCGAATATCTGGCTGGATTCCCGAATATCCAAGATGTCACCACATCCTCATACATTGGCGGGTCCGCCTCTAGCGACATTTAGTGATAAATTCTGCATCGCATAGGATTCAGTAGCTCAAGTCCCATTTTCACATACCACCAAGATGAGTTGCTGTGACTGAAAAGCCTGGGCTAGCAGGACGTAGCGGATTAGGTTGTGAAAAGGGGCCAAAATGAGTTCTTGTCAGTTGCACTCAACATACAAACCATCCATCAACACACAATATTACAACAAGGGTGCAAAACACTCAAAACCTTAACTGACCTCCTCTGATTAACCTTAGATAGGCTGAAGGCCACACTCCTAATCCAAGACGCAAGGCCTAAGTAAGAAATTGACATAGAAGTTTCTACTGGAGGGGTTACCCACAAATATTTTCTAGATCTTCAATCTAAACAGGCTGAAGGCCTTAACACTTTAATTTTAATGGAAATCGGCTGGAGGCTGCATATTAAGCAATAAGAATTGTTTCAGTCCAACAACTGAAGGTCTTATATTAAAACAATTGAAGCAAATTTGGCTGAAGGCCCCATACAAAAACATCACAATCGTATTCCTTAAGGGCAAGACGAGATTATCAATTTAAGAGATGTTAAAACTCGGCTGAAGGCCACACATCAACACAATAATTTAACGGGTTAAGGCCATAAAAGATTTGATGTAAAATTCGGCTGAAGGCCCCTATAAGAAAACTAATTTCATGCCTTAAAGGCAAGACAAGAACATTCATTCAAGAGATATTAAAATTCGGCTGAAGGCCACACATCAACCAAATAACTAAAACTCAAACAGGGAAGTTACTATGTAACAGACACGGAAAGGCGCTCAGAAGTTCCAAAGGTCGGCCTGGAACAGTAACACTAACGCCAGTTTAGGTGAGACAGGCAGCCTGACCTTACGATCTCTTAATCGGAAGGCAACTCAACCGAGAGACAGCCGATCGACCAATCAGTCAAATCAGATCCGCTCCACACAACCAGCAAAACGACCACATGATTTCAATACGATGCCACACAGAATATTTGCGCCCACATTGACCAACAACACCCCAGCTGTCGAACCACAAGCCGTGCTTGACATCAACAACACGACGAGGAAAATACACTGCCTAAAATCACGTCAACAACCAGGGCAGGTAACCGGAACGTCAACAGGCACAAGCCAGAAGATACCGCTGGTGAACTTCGATAACAGGGAATAAATTAAATTTCACAGGAAGACGGCTGGAATCCTAGCCAGCTTAAATACAGACATGCTGTTGCTCGCGGGAATGTCCCAAAAGCGACAACCAGGATCAATCGAAGAAACGTAAACAGTTGAGGCTCGATAGTAAGTTAAGTGGGGACTCAACTTTTGCATGTCCAAGATCGGTGGGCGACGAACTTAGTAGCACTCGCAAGCAGCACCTCACACTCCAACCACGCGTGCACGCCGCCAGCGGCTCCAGCCTGACTGCGCGCAACGGGTACTTGCTGCTCCACGCCAACCGACCGACTGGACTGCTGCTCCATCCGCGACTGCTGCTCCGTCGCAACTGCACTGATGGTCCGTCTCCCACTCACTGACTTCCTTTGGACGGACGACGTCCTGGAGACACTGGCTCAGGCCCAACCATGCAGAAGGAACACAACCAACATCTCTGCACAGGAAGGAACCGATCCAAATACACCTCGTCGATGAGACGGCCGACCGAACGTCCAACCAACATTCGTTCCGACTGGTACTAGCTGTTCCCGACTGCTCTAATGCTGCGTCTCCGACTGCCTCCACTGCTGGCCCGTGTGCGACTGCTGCGCTGTGCCCGACTGCACTACCAACTCCAACTACTCCAGGTCCGAATTTCCGCCACGACACACGACGACCAGGCCTAAATAACAGCCGTCCAACAAACATAATACAGCAGGGCTAATATCGATACGCACTGTTGCTGCCACTCATGGGCAGGCAAGACAGCAATTCAGTGACACCAGTAATGGCTCAGCGTCCCTCCCCCCCCCCCCCCCCCCTCCAACATCAACCCGGAGGTGACATGCCAAAATGAAATAGACTGACAGCTCCTAAACGAAAGCAAGGACAACGGCTGAGTAGCGGCATGCGAAACACTCTCTCTCTCGTCTTATCTTCGATTCATCTCGTTCGACAGTTTGCTGTAGATTGAACGATTCATGGTTCCAGGATGGACGCTGCTCGTCAATATTTCCCTCCACCCATACATGCACCATATAGCAGTAAGTCTAGTTCCTATAAAGTTATGAACTTCACTCTTAAGATCGCAGCAGTGTTCTACAATGCAACAAGAGTCTCCGGGAACAGATCGAATTTAGAAAACGATCGTACTTCTGTATTTTCAGACTCAAATATTCTAGCACCAAAAGCAAATACATCATATAGATTAAGAACACCAGATTGATATAATTACAACAGCAGATATTTTACAGTTCAGGAGATTTGATTCTGAATAAAGTCAGTTTATAGACGAATGAAGGAAGAAAAAAAATTCCCATGGAAAGACAGGAGTAAACAATATAAATCATTTACGAATGAAATTAATATGAATCGCTGAGCAGGCAAACCAAAATGGCTGGAGGAAGAATGTGAAGAAATCGAAAAAGAAATGATCGTCGGAAGACCTGTATCAGCTTATATAAAAGTCAAAACAACCTTCCGTGAAGTTAAAAGCAAGGGTGGTAACATCAAGAATGCAATGGGAATTTCGCTGTTAAATTCATAGGAGAGAGCAGACAGGTGGAAAGAGTACACTGAAGGCCTGTATGAGACGGAGGACTTACCTGATGACTCGACAGAAGAAGAAGCGGGAGTCGATGGAAAGAATTAGGTGATCCAATATGTTGGAAGAGCACTGGAAGATGTAAGATGATGTAAGGCGGAAGGGATAGATAACATTCCATCGGAATTTCTAATATCATTGGGGGAACTATCACTAAAGTGACAATTCAAGCTGATGTGTAGGATGCATGAGAGTGGGGTCATGGTATCAGACTTTCGGAAACACATCATCTACACGATTCCGAAGATAGCAAAAGGTGATAAGTGCAAGAACTATCTCGCAAACAGCTTAATAGGTCATGGATCCAAGTTTCTGACAAATATAATATACAGAAAATGGGAAAGAAAGCTGAGACTCTATAAAATGACGATCAGTTTGGGTTTAGGAAATGTGAAGGCACCAGGGAGACTGTCCTGACGTTGCGCTTGATAATGGAAACAACGTTGAGGAAAATTAAAGATACGTTCATGGGATCTGTCGGCCTCGAAAACGCGTGCGAAAATGCATAACGGTGAAAGATGTTCGACCATGCATGACTGGTAATATACAATATGCACAAGAACCAAGAGGGAACAATAACATTAGATGATTAGAAGTGCTCGGATTAAGAAAGGTGCAAGACTAGTGTGCAATTTTTCACTTTTTCTGTTCAATCTATCCATCAAAGAAGCAATGCTCGATATAAAATGAAGGTTCCAGAATTGGATTAAAATTCAGAGTGAAAGAATATCAATTAGAAGGTCCGCTGACGTCATTGCTATCCTCGGTGAATGTGAAGAAGAATTACAGAATGTCTTGAATGGAATGATGAACAGTCTAACGCGTACAGAATATAGACTGAGATTAAACGTAAGAAAAAAGAAAGTAATGAGAAATAGCAGCAGTGAAAATAGCGAGAAGCTTAATATCAAAACTGGTGATCACAAAGTGGAAAAAGTTAGGGATTCTACTACATTGGAAGCAAAGTAACTCATAACCGACGAAGCAAGGCTAACATCAAAAGCAGACTAGAACAGGCAACAATGGTCTGGTCAAGAAAAGTCTACTGGTGTCAATCATAGTCCTTAGTTTGAGGAAGAAACTTCTGAGAGTGCACATTTGAAGCAGAGCGTCGTTTGATAGAGAATTATGTACCGTGGGAAAAACAGAACAGAAGAGGACCGAAGCATTTGAGGTTCGATGAAAATTAGATGGGCTAATAACGTGAGGAATGAGTTATTTTTCCGCAGAATCGGCGAAGAAAGGAACGTATTGAAAGTACTGAGATAAAGAAGGGACATGATGATAGGACCTTTGTTAAGACATCAGGGGACAACCTCCATGCCGGCCAGAGTGGCCGAGCGGTTCTAGGCGCTACAGTCTGGAACCGCGCGACCGCTACGGTCGCAGATTCGAATCCTGCCTCGGGCATGGATGTGTGTGCTGTCCTTAGGTTAGTTAGGTTTAAGTAGTTCTAAGTTCTAGGGGACTGATGACCTCAGAAGTTAAGTCCCACAGTGCTCAGAGTCATTTTTGAACAACCTTCATGGTGCTAGAGGGAGCTGTAGAGGGTAAAGAGTGCAGGGGAAGACAGAGATTTGAGTACATACAAGTGCTACTCTGGGACGAAGAAGTTAGCACAGGAGAGGAATTAGTGGCAGGCCGCATGAAACGTCTGAATCTCATGACTGAAAATAAAAAAAAACTTCAATATAATATTGGAAGTCTTCACATCACTCGCATACCGCTCTCCATGAACAGTAAATAAGCTTTTTGTAATGTATCTCGCTAACATGTGTAGACCGTACTGGATAAAATGTTAATCTTTCTGAAATATAATGAGGCTTGGTAACGAACTGAGTGTTTGCCAAATATTCAAGATTAATAACAGTGTAATTGTTTGCACTGAAAAAAAGAGCGTCATCTGATTAAATAGTAATGTTAAATTCATTCCACTTTTGTGAAGTATTCTGCGATGTCCTGTTTAAGACTACATGTATGAAAAGTTTTATCATAGTACACTATTCTAACTCAGGCTAAACAGAGATCTTATTGCCCTCTGAAGTGGTAAAACTGAATTCAGCATTAATTCAAAGTCCTCGTGAGGGACTTACGTTTCCCACATGCAGAACATTACAATACAAATTTGAGTGAGGTAACCGCAGCCTACGGTACACGTCAATGAACATTATCGATGAACATTCATATCGTGAAAAATACATTTATTCACTAATATCAGGATGATCACTCCGTAAGCCAGCTGACACCCTATCTCTCGCTGAAAGATACTGACATGTAATGGTTCAGCTGGATCACCTGCTATCTTGTGATAATAAACATGTGCTGTCAACAACAACAGGAAACATAATACGTTTGAAGGTGCAAAAAATCTTGTAAATAATTATTTTGTTTATGTTTACCCTTTCAGACACATGTTTACGGGTTTCATAAAGTCAATGATCAAGAGATACGCTTAATCTCATATCGTCCCGCTACGAATTATTGCAACATGTCGGCAGTCGAATGTGCCGGTCAAGTATGCGCAGACCTGTTACCAACATACATTTCCTTATACAAACGGAAGTTGAGGGCAAGAAAGATATTTAATTTAACGAGGAAAATATAAACGCTTTGCAGCGATAGAGGTGAACACAAGGATGTTCTACTTCGTTGTATCTACTTCCTTTGAAATATTTGCACTCTATGTGAACTACGTGTGCGAACACATAGACGTTTTGCCCAAATCTGGAATTTCAAAACTGTCCACAAATGGCCAAATTATCGTTATCATATTTTGAAACTCTTAATACATTTTTCTCTGAGCTGCATTTGAGTGATTAAGAGTCGAGAGTAATATTGATTTTGCCGTAATAAAACTATTGCTAAGGAGAAAGACTTACCACGTTTCCCGATAAGTAAGATGCTTCATACGTATAAGACGAGCCATGATTTTGGGAGGTGATATTTGAAAAATATTTATTTCAGGTTTATTTATCATGAAATTGACGTAGGCTTTTATAACTGCTCTAACTCCGATCTATTTGTACTCCTTGTGCCAGGGGAAGCTTAGTTTGTACGTAATCTTCCTTCGCTATTCAGTCTACAGGGTGTACATTTAAATTTAAGACTTCAAAATATATCTAAAACTACATACAGGATCAAAAAAGTTGTAATTCCAGTTTTTTGCACTGGAGGGGAACATCCAGCGATAACACACTCGACCCCCACTCCCTGTTCCTCCGATTACAGTGTCATCTGTGACAAAAAATCCACCTCTGGCGTGCCACAGCGGAGTGTTATGGGACCATTGCTTTTCACAATATATATGAATAACCTAGTAGATAGTGTCGGAAGTTCCATGCGGCTTTTCGCGGATGATGCTGTAGTATACAGAGAAATTGCAGCCTTAGAAAATTGCTGCGAAATGCAGGAAGATCTGCAGCGAATAGGCACTTGGTGCAGGATGTGGCAACTGACCCTTAACACAGACAAATGTAATGTATTGCGAATACATAGAAAGAAAGATCCTTTATTGTATGATTATATGATAGCGGAACAAACACTGGTAGCAGTTACTTCTGTAAAATATCTGGGAGTATGTTTGCGGAAGGATTTGAAGTGGAATGATCATATAAAATTAATTGTTGGTAAGGGCCGTGCCAGGTTGAGATTCATTGGGAGAGTCCTTAGAAAATGTAGTCCATCAACAAAGGATGTGGCTTACAAAACACTCGTTCGACCTATACTTGAGTATTGTTCATCAGTGTGGGATTCGTACCAGGTCGGGTTGACAGAGGAGAAAGAGAAGATCCAAAGAAGAGCGGCGCGTTTCGTCACAGGTTATTTGGTAAGCGTGATAGCGTTCGGAGATGTTTAGCAAACCCAAGTGGCAGACTCTGCCAGAGAGGCGCTCTGCATCGCGGTGTAGCTTGCTGTCCAGGTTTCGAGAGGGTGCGTTTCTGGATGAGGTATCGAATATATTGCTTCCCCCTACTTATACCTCCTGAGGAGATCACGAATGTAAAATTAGAGAGATTCGAGCGCGCACGGAGGCTTTCCGGCAGTCGTTCTTCCCGCGAACCATACGCGACTGGAACAGGAAATGGAGGTAATGACAGTGGCACGTAGAGTGCCCTCCGCCACACACCGTTGGGTGGCTTGCGGAGTATAAATGTAGATGGCCCGCGAACCACCCCATTCATGGGTGGTGAGGGGTAACTTTGAAATATGCAATGGGACCCATCGTTTTTTTTAATTGCAGATTACGATTTTACGACAAAATCTACAATCGTTTTGTCCGAAGAAAATTTCTTAATTTTGTCACAGATGACACTGTAATCGGAGGAACAGAAATGGGTACACAGTCGTAGTTTGCAACTCATTGGCCTATGAATATCCAAGAGCACGTGGAACCCTGCCTCCATGCTGCGAGGGTGGGACAGACGAGTATTTCATAACTTCTAGTAGGAAAACGCATTCTCAACGTTGTATTCCTGCGACATATGGAAAAGGGGACCACTACATGCGCCATCCTGGCCGTGATGCGATCTACGACGTGTCATTACATGCAGTACACCGCGACACCGAGCTCACGTATCGTCAAACGTAGACCAGACAGCCGCTCTAAACATTACAATATTTGCGCAGTGTTTATTGGCTGCACACCTACCTATCATTTGGAGAACAGACGTGCAAGTGAATGATGAATGTTGCAACTACAGAAAAAAAATTGGTGATCCTGATTTACGGAGAACGTAGGAGAAATATTGTTAGTGTACAGAGAAGGTAGGAGAAATGTTGAGGCTGCTGTTGCCTTGTATGCAGAGCGTTTTCCAGAGAAAGCCCGCTCTCGTTCGTTCCATTACAAGGTTGTGAACATCTTTATGTCTGATAGCAGCGTAAAGACTGGAAAAGGAAACAAAGCAAACGTGTTACAGGAGAAGCTAACGAAATAAGTGTAGTAGCTACAGTGCACCACACTTTAAAAGCCGCTTGCCAGACGCTACAGAGGTCATGCTCAGTATGCCTGCCACTGAGATCTCGCATGGACGTGCTGCAAAGACCCCGACTTCGGTGCTGCTCGGGCATCTGATTACAACCTGGCATTTACAGGGAGCAAGAGACAGCTTGGCGAGCTACGTGGAACTTCAAACGACAATTGAGAGAGGCTGCAGAGGGTGAGTACGGTTTACCCGTCACTGGCATCTCGCATGGACGGACTCCGTGTGCTCCGACTCGGATAACACTAACGTCTGCCTACGAATCAGCATCGTAGGTTTCATTTACAGGCAGCGAGAGACGCTTTGCCGAGGTGTGTGCGTCCTTGAAAGCGACATACTAGACGCTACAGGGGATGTACACGGTTGAGCTCCGAAGGCTCCCAGTTCGGGTACTTCTCGGGTCCGTCTTTGAATCAGCAAAATCGAGTTGACTTCAGACATCAAGAGGTGGGTTGGCGAGCTGCGCGTAACTTTAAAAGCTGCTTGGCTTTGTCTATATAGGGTGAGCACTGTTTACCCACTGCTGGCATTTCGCGTGGACTGGCGCCGCAGGCTGTGAGTCTGGTACCGCTAAGGTCTCTGTCTACGAATTGGCATCCTACGCTCCATTTACAAGCAAGATGAAGCAGCTTGGTGAACTTCACAGTACTTCAAATGCTGCCTGCCCGAAGCTATACAGAGCGTGTGCAGTTACCCGTTGATGGTGCCTCTCATGGACGAGCTCTGAAGGCCCCAACTCGAGTACCGCTAAGGTGTCTGCCTGCGAATTGGTATTGTAGGTTTCTTTTACAGAAAGCAAGAGATGGCTTGGCAAGCAGGCTGTATAGAACTTGCGCAGTGAACAAGTTAGCAGGCAATATTTTTGATCTAAAGAAAGGGCGTTTAGTGGGTCATTCAGCTATTATTTTTTGTTAACGAATCCTGGAAACGCTGTTGTCTGGCCGACCACCCAGACATTAATTTTTTTCTAAAGATATCGACATTTCTGTTAAGTTCTCTGTTGTTTTAGCAAAAATGAAGTGATTCGAAAAGTTTGTCGTATGTGAAATTGTAGCAGAGATTCTTTTCCTGAATGTGCTCTGTGTCATGAAAGAGGTAGATTGCGAGACGGGGTGGATTTCATTTACACATTGTTTTCGTGTTCTTGAGTAATGACCCTGATCTGGTATATCGGACAGCCAGGCTGCCTGCCATATGTTACTTCTCATGTGATTTTATTGAATGGTGGATTTGCTCCCGTAATGAAATAAAGTCAAAACAACCTTTGGTGACATGAAAAGCAACGGTGGTAACATTAGGAGTGCAACTGGAGTTCCACTGTTAAATGCAAAGGAGAGAGCAGATAGGTGGAAAGAATACATTGAAAGCCTCTATGGGGGTGAAGATTTGTCTGATGTGATAGAAGAAGAAACAGGAGTCGATTTAGAAGAGATAGGGGATCCAGCATTAGAATCGGAATTTAAAAGCGCTTTGGAGGGCTTACGGTCAAATAAGGCAGAAGGGATAGATAACATTCCATCAGAATTTCTAAAATCATTGGGGGAAGTGGCAACAAAACGACTATTCACGTTGGTGTGCAGAATATAGTAGTCTGGCGACATACCATCTGACTTTCGGAAAAGCATCATCCACACAATTCCGAAAACGGCAAGAGCTGACAAGTGCGAGAATTATCGCACAATCAGCTTAACAGCTCATGCATCGAAGCTGCTTACAAGAATAATATACAGAAGAATGGAAAAGAAAATTGAGAATGCGCTAGGTAACGATCAGTTTGGCTTTAGGAAAAGTAAAGGGACGAGAGAGGCAATTCTGACGTTACGGCTAATAATGGAAGCAAGGCTAAAGAAAAATCGACACTTTCATAGGATTTGTCGACCTGGAAAAAGCGTTCGACGATATAAAATGGTGCAAGCTGTTCGAGATTCTGAAAAAAGTAGGGGTAAGCTATAGGGAGAGACGGGTCATATACAATATGTACAACAACCAAGAGGGAATAATAAGAGTGCACGATCAAGAACGAAGTGCTCGTATTAAGAAGGGTGTAAGACAAGGCTGTAGCCTTTCGCCCCTACTCTTCAATCTGTACATCGAGGAAGCAATGATGGAAATAAAAGAAAGGTTCAGGAGTGGAATTAAAATACAAGGTGAAAGGATATCAATGATACGATTCACTGATGACATTGCTATCCTCAGTGAAAGTGAAGAAGAATTAAATGATCTGCTGAACGGAATGAACTGTCTAATGAGTACACAGTATGGTTTGAGAGTAAATCGGAGAAAGACGAAGGTAATGAGAAGTAGTACAAATGAGGACAGCGAGAAACTTAACATCAGGATTGATGGTCACGAAGTCAATGAAGTTAAGGCATTCTGCTACCTAGGCAGTAAAATAACCAATGACGGACGGAGCAAGGAGGACATCAAAAGCAGACTCGCTATGGCAAAAAAGGCATTCCTGGCCAAGAGAAGTCTACTACTATCAAATACCAGCCTTAATTTGAGGAAGAAATTTCTGAGGATGTACGTCTGGAATACAGCATTGTATGGTAATGAAACATGGACTGTGGGAAAACCGGAACAGAAGAGAATCGAAGCATTTGAGATGTGGTGCTATAGACGAATGTTGAATATTAGGTGGACTGATAAGGTAAGGAATGATGAGGTTCTACGCAGAATCGGAGAGGAAAGGAATATGTGGAAAACACTGATAAGGAGAAGGGACAGGATGATAGGACACCTGCTAAGACATGAGGGAATGACTTCCATGGTACTAGAGGGAGCTGTAGAGGGCAAAAACTGTACAGGAAGACAGAGATTGGAATACGTCAAGCAAATAAATGAGGACGTAGGTTGCAAGTGCTACTCTGAGATGAAGAGGTTAGCACAGGAAAGGAATTCGTGGCGGGCCGCATCAAACCAGTCAGTAAACTGATGACAAAAAAAAAAAAAAAGATAGACAATACCGATATATTAAAGACAAATAAAATTTTGAAAAAAGACGGTAAACTGTTTTGGGAAATATTTTGTCTACGTTATTGTTGTGGTCTTCAGTCCAGAGACTGGTTTGATGCAGCTCTCCATGCTACTCTATCCTATGCAACCTTCTCCATCTCCCATTACCTACTGCAACCTGCATCCTTCTGAATCAGTTTAGTGTATTCATCTCTTGGTCTCCCTCTAAGATTTTTGCCCTCCACGCTGCCTTCCAGTACTAAATTGGTGATCCCTTGATGCCTCAGAATATGCCCTACCAACCGATCCCTTCTTCTAGTCAAGTTGTGCCACAAACTTCTCTTCTCCCCAATCCTATTCAATACCTCCTCATTAGTTACGTGATCTACCCATCTAATCTTCAGCATTCTTCTGTAGCACCACATTTCGAAAGCTTCTATTCTCTTCTTCTCTAAATTACTTATCGTCCATGTTTCACTTCCATACATGGCTACACTCCATACAAATACTTTCAGAAAAGACTTCCTGACACTTGAATCTATACTCGATGTTAACAAATTTCTCTTCTTCAGAAACGCTTTCTTTGCCATTGCCAGTCTGCATTTTATATCCTCTCTACTTCGACCATCATCAAATATTTTGCTGGCCAAATAGCAAAACTCATTTACTACTTCAAGCGTCTCATTTCCTAATCTAATTCCCGCAGAATCACCCGAATTAATTCGACTACATTCCATTATCGTCGTTTTGCTTTTGTTGATGTTCATCTTATATCCTCCTTTCAAGACACTGTCCATTCCGTTCAGCTGCTCTTCCTGGTCCTTTGCTGTCTCTGACAGAATTACAATGTCATCGGCGAACCTCAAAGTTTTTATTTCTTCGCCATGGATTTTAATTCCAACTCCGAATTTTTCTTTTGTTTCCTTTACTGCTTGCTCAATGTACAGACGGAATAGCATCTGACATAGGCTACAACCCTGCCTCACTCCCTTCCCAACCATGCTTCCCTTTCATGCCTCTCGACTCTTATAACTGCCTTCTGGTTTCTGTACAAATTGTAAACAGCCTTTCGCTCCCTATATTTTACCCATGCCACCTTCAGGATTTGAAAGAGAGTATTCCAGTCAACATTGTCAAAAGCTTTCTCTAAGTCTACAAATGCTAGAAACGTAGGTTTGCCTTACCTTAATCTATTTTCTAAGATAAGTCGTAGGGTCAGTATTGCCTCACGTGTTCCAACATTTCTACGGAATCCAAACTGATCTTCCCCGAGGTCGGCTTGTATCAGTTTTCCATTCGCCTGTAAAGAATTCGCGTTGTCTACAACAAGAAATAAAATAGATTAGAAAAACATTTGGCGACACCTTGAACGATGTTCGAAATCACGTGCAGCAGGTGAAATGATCTTCCGTTAGCGACATAAGCAGACCACTGAATGAAATATTGACCAGGCATAATTATATCCTCTAGTACTTTTTAAAATTCTAAGTTATACATTGAAGTTTAAATCTCAATCGGCACCTCGAATGCTGTACATGGGTTCGAGATTTCTATAACCTGTTTCACTTCTTGCTTTTAAACACATCACTTCGCGAGGCATTCGACCGTTTTTCTTTTCAATTTCTTTGTATTCAAGTTTTGTTCAGAAACCATTAAATGTTCTATAGTTGAATACCAATCGATGTTATATTGTGATTATGAGTATATACTCTGCGCAACATAATTAAAGCATTACTTTTTCGAAACCCCGTAACTGTTTCTCATTGCGATGCAGGTTTTAAATTTGGTATCTACAACCTTCCTCTGCAATGGTACAAAAGTCTCACACTGGCACCGAATTCACCACAATTCTGAAAAATGCCACGAAGAGAAGGTCGTCACCCCTTCTTACCAACATTTGAACTTGTATTTTGGCGCCTCCGAGATGGAGATTAGAACCGCGGTTTTTTTTTTTTGTGGGTGGCCCAGGAAAACATTTTAGACATACCGCCGCTCAGAATCAACACGAAAAGGCGTCAGGGGTTGGGGTGAAGAGCGCCAGTGGAATCAGCTCTTCCGTTAAGGCGTTGGTGCCCACAGTTCGTAAACGACAGTTCGCAGTTCGACGAGCAACAGGATGACGTTCTTAACGATGTTTGACGCTGCTGACAGACCACCGATTCCTTAACCTTTGTCTAAGAACATCGTGGGACCATTGAAGGTGATCGCACCCCTTTGGAGAGCAGTGCAACCTCAATTTAAGTACTGTGTACTCTGTGGAGCCACTAGGGACCGTTTAAAACAATTCGACAAAATTCGAACATGATCCAAAAGAGCAAAGTGTGTTTATGGTTTTTCAGCCCTCCTGTTCGCTTCCTCCCGTGGCGAGTGCCGAGTAAAACTGTGAGGGACGGGAAAAGCCCACCGTGGTTCAACAACAAAGTTAGGAAACTACTGCGAAAGCAAAGAGAGCTTCACCGCAAATTTAAACGCGCTAAAACCTCTCAGACAAACAGAAGCTAAACGATGTCAAAGTTAGCGCTGGGAGGGCTATGCGTGAAGCGTTCAGTGAATTCGAAAGTAAAATTCTATGTACCGACTTGACAGAAAAGCCTAGGAAGTTCTGGTCTTACGTTAAATCAGTAAGTGGATCGAAACAGCAATCCAGACAGTCTGGGATGATAATAGCATTGAAACAGAGGATGACACGAGTAAAGCTTAAATACTAAACACCTTTTCCAAAGCTGTTTCACAGAGGAAGACCGCACTGCAGTTCCTTCTCTAAATCCTCGCACGAACTAAAAAATGGCTGACATCGAAATAAGTGTCCAAGGAATAGAAAAGCAACTGGAATCACTCAACAGAGGAAAGTCCACTGGACCTGACGGGATACCAATTCGATTCTACACAGAGTACGCGAAAGAACTTGCCCCCCTTCTAACAGCCGTGTACCGCAAGTCTCTAGAGGAACGGAAGGTTCCAAATGATTGGAAAAGAGCACAGATAGTCCCAGTCTTCAAGAAGGGTCGTCGAGCAATGCGCGAAACTATAGGTCTGTATCTCCGACATCGATCTGTTGTAGAGTTTTAGAAAATTTTTTTTTGCTCGCGTATCATGTCATTTCTGGAAACCCAGAATCTAAATCTGTAGGAATCAACATGGATTCCGGAAACAGATATCGTGTGAGACCCGACTCGCTTTATTTGTTCATGAGACCCAGAAAATATTAGATACAGGCTCTCAGGTAGATTCCATTTTCCTTGGCTTCCGGAAGGCGTTCGATACAGCTCCGCACTGTCGCCTGATAAACAAAGTAAGAGCCTACGGAATACCAGACCAGCTGTGTGGATGGACTGAAGAGTTTTTAGCAAACAGAACACAGCATGTTGTTCTCAATGGAGAGACGTCTACAGACGTTAAGGTAACCTCTGGTGTGCCACAGGGGAGTGTTATGGAACCATTGCTTTTCACAATACATATAAATGACCTAGTAGATAGTGTCGGAAGTTCCATGCAGCTTTTCACGGATGATGCTGTAGTATACAGAGAAGTTGGAGCATTAGAAAATTGCAGCGAAATGCAGGAAGATCTGCAGCGGATAGGCACTTGGTGCAGGGAGTGGCAACTGACCCTTAACATAGACAAATGTAATGTATTGCGAATACATAGAAAGAAGTATCCTTTATTGTATGATTACATGATAGCGGAACAAACACTAGTAGCAGTTACTTCTGTAAAATATCTGGGAGTATGCGTACGGAACGATTTGAAGTGGAATGATCATATAAAATTAATTTTTGGTATGGCGGGTGACAGGATGAGATTCATTGAGAGAGTCCTTAGAAAATGTAGTCGATCAACAAAGGAGGAGGCTTAAAAAACACTCGTTCGACCTATACTTGAGTATTGTTCATCAGTGTGGGATCCGTACTAGGTCGGGTTGACAGAGGAGATAGAGAAGATCCAAAGAAGAGCGGCGCGTTTCGTCACAGGGCTATTTGGTAAGCGTGATAGCGTTACGGAGATGTTTAGCAAACTCAAGTGGCATTCTCTGCATGAGAGGCGCTCTGCATCGCGGTGTAGGTTGCTGTCCAGGTTTCGTGAGGGTGTGTTTCTGGATTACTTATACCTTCCAAGGAGATCACGAATGTAAAATTAGAGATATTCGGGCGCGCACGCAGGCTTTCCGGCAGTCGTTCTTCCCGCGAACCATACGCGACTGGAGCAGGAAAGGGAGGTAATGACAGTGGCACGTAAAGTGCCCTTCGCCACACACCGTTGGGTGGCTTGCGGAGTATAAAAGTAGATGTAGATATAGAGATCACAAAGGGGTGTGACAATGACACATCTGTGATAAAAGGGTAAAGGGTCCCTCTAAGACCCCACAGTTCGGCAGAACCCCCAGTGTCACTCATCCACGCTTGCTGAGCAGTTTAAAAATGCACCTGTAGAGAAAAAAATCCATGACGTGAATCATGGCCACCTGCCAGCAGGTATGCAGGATCAGATGGGTGTCAAGCAGTTGCTGACCTTCAGGGGCGCATGACTCTCGTACAGGTACATTTTAAAGTACTCAACAAACGTGTGCTAGTGGCACTGAGAGTGTTGCCAAACTGTGCAGTCTTTTGCCGTTTTATTCATGCATGTGTCAACGTCGTACCCGTCCTTAGTCACGCCAAAGGAGGACACGATATAGAAGAGCTGAAAAAGCATTAACACCATTTGCTGTTTGCGATCGCGTTCAGATTTTGTCGAATGGTTTCCAATGGTTCGTGATGGTTCCATACTGTACACTAGAGCTTCGATTGCGCTCGCCCCGCAGTCCGGAGGGGTGCGACCGTTTTCAACGAGGTTGCTATACCACGATGTCCTTAGAGAAGGGTTAAGCGTCTGTGAGGTGCCAGCAGAGACAAAAACTGTCAATAACTTCATCCTGTTTTTCATCGCACTGGAAGGCGTCGTATCCCCCAGCGAAATTTGTTACTGCCTCAGACGAAGTAATTTGATTGATGCACTTGATGACACTTTCTGAGGCCTTTCCTTGTCGATTCTGGGCGGCGGTGTTTCTGAAATGTTTTTCCTCGGCCGTCCATAAGAAAACCGCGTGATTTTATCGCAGGAAATGCGTTTCTAACGTCCAATGTGGAAATGTCAAAAAGAAGAATTCAAATGTGGGTATGAGAGGGTGCGACGACCTCCCCACTTTGTGACATGTTCACAGTGGACGTGGTGAAACTTGATGATGGTTAAAGACATAGCTATAGCAAGCAGAAATCTACTAACATCAGTATTACTGGCCCCTTTTCTGATCAGAACCGAGGTGGAATCTTCCTGCACGTCGGTCAGGGTCCTGAAGATGGCCTAGTAAATTGCCGAAACTGGTAGCCAAATAAAATAAGTTTGCAAAGTAGACAGCTGAAAGGTGTTTAATTCGATATCGTAGACTTTACGTTGGTCAACCTGATACCCAGTTTTTCTGTTTTCCACTCGCCGTTTGGCTAGGAAAATTTGAATAAAAATCCATTGTGTAGTTTCTAGGGAGTCTTGTTTTTCTTCCGCTTAAAAATTTCACCAATAAAAGCATACAGAAGAGTGTTTGCGTGATTCGCAGGTAGATATCGCATCATTTCCTCTCTTAAACTATGGTGATATTATGAAGTTACGTAGGAAATCCAGCCGCAGAAAAAAGTGATAAATCATGGATGACTATAGCTGATAGAAGAAGTATAAGAAGAAAAAAGCGCATTTCCTGAATATAAGAAAGACGACTGTGTCAAACACGAACGATATTGGAAATGTTAGTGCTATCGCTCACATTGTCACTGTAATTACGTCAAAATTCTGAACGGCTGTAAAAACCTCTTTTTTTGTGTCATCCGTCTTCTGACTGGTTTGAAGCGGCCCGCCAGGAATTCCTTTCCTGTGCCAACCTCTCCATCTCGCCGTAGCAACTTGCATCCTGAATTATTTTCTCGATTTATTCCTAACCCTGTCTTTCTCTAGAACTTTTACCTTTTATAACTCCCTCTAGTAGCATGGAAGTAATTCTCTCATGTCTTAACAGATGTCCTATTATTCTGTCCCTTCTCCTCGTCCACGTATTTCTTTCCTCTCCTGTTCTACAGAACTTACTCATTGCTTACCTTATCAGTCCACCTAATTTTCAACATTCGCCTGCAGCACCATATCTCTAATGCTTCGATTCTCTTCAGTTCCGTTTTTCCCACAGTCCGTTTCACTACCATACATTGCTGTGCACCAAACGTACATTCTCAGAAATTTCTCCCTCAGTTTAAGATGTATCTTTGATACTAGTAGACTTACCTTAGCCTGGAATATCCTTTTTGCCAGTGCTAATCTGTCTTTTACATTCTCCTTGCTCCCTCCGTCATGTGCTATTTTGCTCCCTACGTAGCAGAATTTCTCAATTTTATCTACTTCGTGACCACCAAGCTCGATGTTAAGCTTCTCGCTGTTCTCATTTCCGCTACTTCACATTACTTTTGTCTTTCTTTGATTTACTCTCAGTCCGTTTTTCGTACTCATTTGGATGGTCATTCCATTCAGCAGATCCTGTAATTCTTCTTCACTTTCATAGACGATAGCAATGTTAACAGCGCATCTTATTATTGATATCCTTTCACCTTGAATTTTAATTCGAGTTTTGAATTTTTCTTTTTTTCCCGTCATTGCTTCTGCGATGTATAGATTGAACAGTAGGAGCGAAAGACTAGTTTCCTGCCTTACATTCCGAGCACTTAGTTCTTGGTCTTCCACTCTTACCGTTCTTTTACAAATTGTATATCACCCGTATTTCCCTGTAGCTTATCCCTATTTTCTCGAATTTGGAACATTTCGCACTATTTGACATTGCCGAGCGCTTTTTCCAAGTCGACGAATCCTATGAACTCGTCTTGGTTTTCTTTAGTCTTGCTTCCACTATCAATCGCAACGTCAGAATTGCCTCTCTGGTGTCTTTATCTTTCCTAAAGCCAAACTGATCGTCATCTAACACTTCCTCAACATCACTACCGGAGGTTCAAAAATAAAAATGGTTCAAATGGCTCTAAGCACTATGCGACTTAACATCTGAGGTCATCAGTCCCCTAGACTTAGAACTACTTAAAAGTAACTAACTTAAGGACATCACACACATCCATGCCTGAGGCGGCCGCGCAGTTCCGGACTGAAGCGCTTGGAACCGCTCGGTCACAACGGCCGGCTACTGGAGGTAATGGGGGAATTGGTTGACGTGTTCTACATTTATAACCTCTCTTGGTGCGGTAGCACATCCGTCACGATTACGAAGTGACGTAAGTTGTGTACAGCTGATCGTCATAATTACCCGAGCTGTTTATCATGACTGCATACAACGACACACAAAATTTGATCCCTTGCTAAAGGAAGCTTTGGACCATCGGAGTCAATTACGAAGAAAAGAATTAGAAGCTATATTCTTGTCAACAAAGGATATACTTCCTGAATCCAGAAAACACTAAACGAATAATGGCAAGTATAAGAAAGAGAATGAATTGTGTACATACAGACCAAAATAAAGAGACTTTTATTTAAAAGTCTGAAAGCTGGCTGTTTTACGGAACTATATAATTATTTTTACAGAACGACGTTTGGTCAATGTTCGATTTACGTTTTTGTCAATTTACTGTTTACAAAACGTTCGTGCACGATCTTAAGAATAACTCATTCTGATGCGCACATGCCCCCTAAGCAATTCAGTTCGAGATGCCACATTAATTTTGTTATGTAGCCATGAGATGTAACGTTATTCTTGTGTAGGACGTTATACATTGCAGGCTAAAATGAGAGTGAACGCAACGGTGCATCCTCATCACGAGAGAGACTCTAACGACCGGCTTGCTATTCTCGTCTAGTGGCTGCCCGTGCATGTTACAGGCAATTAGCTCCATTATCTGCGCACGAGACGTTAATTAGACATGGCCGTTTAAAGCGCGACGCATTTCAACACATGGGATCGGGCTTAATGTACGGGCAGTCAGCCAGTAGCTCCTGAAAAACGAAGCGAGGGAGGTCCTTTCTATGCATTATCGGGTATTTCCGAAGTTAATAAAATTTGTTACAAATAATTTATCAACGTGCACATAAATTAAATAAAAAACGCTGTTAAGAGGTTAAACTAATTTGACTTTCAGTGAAAGTGGAATAAAAATCTTGTCTGACGAATTGTCAAAAACGCTTAGGATGTTTCGATCCTACTAAACGTCAGACAACAGATCAAAGTTATACCACCTGTTACAGGTTGACCATACCGGCACCAAAACGGAAAGAAATATAATTACTAAATTCTGTCTTTCAAATAGTTTCGTTGAAGAACATCGCACTAAAGTTTCTCCTTTACACACAGTGACACGGATAAAAGTATGAACTATTTGGAAGCCACGCGTTTTTGCTTTTGCAGTCACTAAAGACTCTGAAGACAGCGTAGACCACGGGAACGGGTGGGTCACTTGATTATTCTGTACCTATTATGCGAGATAATTGGCCCTCCGCCTAGTAGAGATTTATCGTAGGTATATGGAGCTACGGCGTATGCTTGTAGTAGCTGTAAGTAACAGTCTGCAAATGACATAAATACTGATGTCGCGTTTTACAGTACACTGTTCTCAGTCACCAGTAGAAGTATCTGCACTTAAAGTCGTTACACCCTGTGCAACAGTCCTAATTTCTATAAAGTAATACTATGGTTATTGTTGATGCTGGTACGACGATAAACAATTTAAACATTGAACAGTATTGACAAAGTTAATCTCTGATTGGCTGTTCCCTGTGAGCAAACATCCCCTCGTCAGGCTTCATGTTCCATGTAGAGGTGTGCACACGCTGTTTTCGTGAAGGATATGCGGCGGCGCGGTTCTTTCCGTCCTTTTACGACGAACTTGCACCTACCTGTGAACATTGTCTCAGCATATCATCAGTAGGGAAGCCGAGCGAAACCTACTGTACTTCGACATGAACCAGGCTGCAATTAAAGTCACTAATCTACGTTTCGGGAGAAAGTTTTCACACGAAATGAAAGGCTGAAAATTTTGTCCTCAATTAAAATATTCTGAAACTTAGGTGCACAAGTATCACTGCCAAGCCCATGCTAGTCTTAACACAGTCACTCACAATCCCTTTCCCTCACGTTAGCAAGTTTATGGTGTTGCATTTCCCGAAAACATAATAGCTACAAAAATACTGATTGTTTTTGGTTGAGAATGCTCGCCAGATATTAAGTCCGTCGGTACCAAATGCAGTCACAGTTTTTAGCCATCGACTTGCTCAATACACCACGCGGAATATATGTCTTTTCTAGTCACAAAATTCACTTAAAAATTCCGAAATTTCTACACACCCATCGGAATAACTATGCCGTCACTTTACTACACTTTTGATGCATGAAACACTGTTAGATCCGGCAACTTACCATTTCCATCGGAACTGCTACTACACGCGTCACAACTGTTTCGTGGCTAGGTTCCGACTCTTCCCTAGAATACTCTAAGTCTTCTCTACCAGTAGAGAAAGGCGTGCGAAGAGTATTGCTTTACCATTGGTCAGTTTACTCAAAAGCCAATAGCAAAACAACATTCTCCCGCGTCAGTCCGCAATTTTCATCCATAACCAAACCTCACGACTGCACTTTTTACCGACGTTATTATCTAATATGCTGAAGTTTTGCGTATTCATAAAGTTATTTACTATTGTTATTTATACCTGAATTAACTTTCCCTTTACCATAAACTTACTTCGCAAATCTATTCTACAAAAATCCCCTTTGTCCACATCCATACTTCTTCGAAATGTTCCCACACTAAATCCCACTGCATAACTCGTTAAACAATTATCTTGATATTAACCTTAAACCACACTCACGAATCATTCATACTGCTAAAACACATTTATAACATTTTACATACACAAAAAGACATAATAACACTTTATGAAAATACTAGAACAGTTTATGAAAAACATTCTGTTACTTTAGTGCACTCTAGTGGGCACAATCAAAACTAAAATCATAGTCCCCCTATCCAATATTGTCCTTTATCAGCTGATACATAAACTACGTGCGCGTCCAGTCTCGCGTTACCATCTGTCGCTATCCAGCTCTGAGACACATCTCCCACTTAACCGTCTCCAAGGCAGGATCGGTATACGGCGCTGCGCCTCAGATAGAAGACACTGACTCAGTATTACGCTTGCAGCAAATCCTCGTATGATCCTCGACAACATATGTCGAGCGATGTTCTACAGTGGCTCATACAATGTATTTATATTAGGGAAATACACCAAATTATAGTGCTGTCAACCTGATTTCCGAAAGTCATTTAAGGCCAGTCATTGGTAAAAGAGACTCATTCAAAACAGCGACATCAAATTATTCAATCCTTTCTTGTTCATCTGAGCTTCTTCCCTGTCTCGAATGACGTTAAAGCTAGAAGCTCCATAAAATCTTAGTGTACGAGGAGCGTCCAGTAAGTAATACAACACATTTTTTTCTGAAAGAAGTTGGGTTTCATTGAAGCTACCAATACACCATATTATAATTCTCGCTACAAAATCCCAGTTTTCAACATAATCTCAGTTCATTGGGACGGTCTTACTGGGACGGCCTGTATCCAGCATTTTTCCACACTACTCGGCGTCGTCGCAGCTGCATTAATAACCTCCACATCACTCGCGTATTGCCTCCCGCGCAGGGCATCCTTCATTGGGCCAAACAGATGGAAGTGGGAAAGTGCGAGATCGGGGCTGTAGGGTGGATGAGGAAGGACAATCCAATGAAGTTCTGTGAGCTGCCCTCGGGTGTGCAGATTTGTGTGAAGCCTTGCGTTGTCATAGAGAAGAAGTTCGTTTGCATTTTTATGGCGACGAACGCGCTGAAGTCGTTTCTTCGGTTTCCTGAGTGTAGCACAGTCCACTTCAGAGTTGATCTTTGCACTGTGAGGGAGGACATCAAACACCTTCAGAGATCAGAAGACCGTCCCCATGACTACGGGCTGAGCGTGCGGCCTTCACCTTTTTTTCGAGGAGAAGTAGTGTGGCGCCACTACATGTATGGACGTTTTGTTTCCAATTCGAAGAGATTAACCCAAGTTTCATCGCCTGCCACGATGTTCGACAAGAAATTGTCACGATCAGCCTCGTAACGTGGTAGCAGTTCTGCACATACAGTCCTTCGTTGCTCTTTATGGCGCTCGGTTAGGCGGCGGGGAACCCAGCGGGCAGACACACTTTTGAGGAACCCAGCTGGTGGACAAGTGTGTCAGCACTATGACCAGAGACGTCCAGTTGTGCAGGGAGGTGTCTTATTATAATCCGTCGGTCACGTCGACTGAGAGTATGCGCACACTTCATAATTGCATGAGTCACAACTGTGTGTGGCCGGCCGGCACGCTGAATATCGGACACGTTTTCACGATCTTATTGCCGTAATTAGAGACGCCTCGCCCAACGAATCACTGTGCTTTTGACCAATGCCAGGTCTTCGTACGCATCCTGCAAGCAACTGTAAATATCTGCAATGCTCTGGTTTTCTGACAAAGAAACCCAATGGCAGCTCTGCTTGAACACATCTCCGTTACAGACGCCATTTTGCAGGTAACGTATAGCGCTGCCACCTATAGGAACTGTCTGAAACTATAGGAGCTGAAGCAGGAATATTCAACGCTGTCCCACAACAAATTCTGCATATTTTCGACCGAAACTGGCCGAAAACAGAATTTGTTGCATTAGTTATTGAACGCCCCTAGTGCAATTGCAAGCTAGATGAAGTGCGTGTGCTGTAAATTGGAGAGGTATGTTTATTACCTATGGTTAATTTTACCTACATCTACATCTAAATGTACATACATAGTCCCAAGCCAGGTGTAACCAGTAGCTGCTCAATGTCAATCCTTCCAAAACCCAGGCAATCATTGTAGGCAAAACCATCCCTTCCTTCCGCCTACTTGACTTTTATGTCACCATCTATGGCCGTCCTATTCACCTCACCCCCACCCTCAAGTACCTTGGTGTCGCTCTTGACCGTCGTCTTTCCTGGACCCCCCATCCAAGCCATGGCACATTCCCGACTCCACCTTCTCCAACTCCTTTCTGGTTGAACGTGGGTGCAAATGGTTCAAATGGCTCTGAGCACTATGCGACTTAATTTCTAAGGTCATCAGTCGCCTTGAACTTAGAACTAACTGAACCTAACACATCCATGCCCAAGGCAGGATTCGAACCGGCGACCGTAGTGGTCGCTTGGCTCCAGACTGTAGCGCCTAGAACCACACGGCCACTCCGGCCGGCCTGAACGTGGGGTCTGGATCCCTCCACCATCCTCCACGCTTATAAATCCCTCATCCGCCCCATCCTCTGCTATGCCCATCCCGCCTGGATCTCTGCCCCTCCCACCTACTGTAAGTCCCTCCAAATCCTTGAACATATATACATGCACTCAGCCTCACCTATCACATCTGTTTCCCATCCCCCAGGTGGATCCTATATGACTTGATTCCCTTCTTGCACCTTCTCCTTTTCATTGAATGGATAGGGATCCTTTACACCTCCTGCAAACTTGATACCCCATAGCCACATGTCTCTCCCAACCTCGCCCATCCCAGCCTGCTGCTGTGCCTGTATTCTTGCATCCCACCTGCTCTCCATCTTCACACCCTCCATACCCTTTCCCAAGGTGGCTTCCACCAACTCCCCCTCCGAGATGATGTCCTTGTCCCGTCCATCTACCCCTCCTACCAGCTTTGACTCTCCCCTCCTGTTCCCCCCTTTTCCCCCAGTGCTCCCTCTCTCGCTCCTCACTTTCCTTTTTCACCCCTCCTCTCTCCCACATCTCTCACTTCCACGCCTCTGCCCAGGCTTCCAACCCCTCCCCTCTCTCCCCCCCTCCCTTATTTCTCCCACTGGCTCCACTCCCCTCCTTCCCACCCTCCTACCTCTCTCTTTGACCTGGAGGAAGGCTCCCCCCCCTCCCCCCCCCCCCCCATCGTCAGTGTGAGTGCTTTGCCGATGCTCGTCGCCAGTGTTTTCCATGTGTCAGTGTCTCTCTGTTTGTGTACAGTGTTTTCATCAGTGCTTTCTACTACGTTCGCATTTCCACCTGGATGTCTTCATCTTTTCCACTGGTGCTACCCTTCATGTACAGTGCCTTCCGTCGAACGACTTCTGTTTTCTTGTGCAGTGGTCCTCCTATATTTACCATGCTTTTTACGTTTTCTCTGTCTACCGTATATATATGTTGTATAATTTGGCCACAGAGTGGCGTATGTAGGCCGCTGCCGGTACGCCTGAGCCGAGGCATGAAATTACAATAAAGGAAAAACAAAAAAAAAAAAAAACCTCAAGCCACCATATGGTGTCTTGTACCTCTACTAATCATTCCATATCCTATTTCACTTGCACATGGAGAGACTTTACGGTACTTACACGAGATGTACGTTTGTGCCAGTGGAATCGTTCCGCCGTCAGCCATAAGTGACAGTTATATAAATTTACTCAATAGAGGTTCTCGAAAAGAACGTCATCTTGTCTCCAGGGTTTTCTTTTGAGCTAACGGAGTATTTGAATATAACTCCCATGTTGATTGTACTTACCACTAACAAATAAAGTACCACATCTCTGAACTACTTAGATATCTTTGCTCAGTCCAACATGGTAGGTATACCACACATTCGAGCAGCAATCAAGAGTGAGTCGCAACAGCGTTCTATACATGGTTGCCTTCATAGAAGAGATACCCTACCCCTTCCTTGAAGTCTACCATTCGCTTCTCCTACCACCCGTGCTCGTCCTACTCATATCGCTTTGCGGGGTTACTCCTAGAGATTTAATCGATATGATTGTGTGAAGCAGTACACCAGTAGCGCTCCCGCGCGGGATTAGCCGAGCGTTGAGGGCGCTGCAGTCCTGGACTGTGCGGCTGGTCTCGGCGGAGGTTCGAGTCCTCCCTCGGGCATGGGTGTGTGTGTTTGTCCTTAGGATAATTTAGGTTAAGTAGTGTGTAAGGTTAGGGACTGATGACCGTAGCAGTTAAGTCCCATAAGATTTCACACACATATGAACATTTTGAACCAGTAGTGCTCTATTAGAACAATGCGGAATTTATTTCTTATTCATCCGCAATAACTTACGTTTTTCTACATTTAGAGCAAGCTTCTATTCATCGCACATATAGAAATTCTATATAAGTCACCCAGTATCCTCCAACAGCCAGTCAACGGCAGCAATTTTCCGTACTCTAAACCAAATAGTCGCAAACTGCTGTTCACCCTGCCTGTGTAATTGAGCGTTCTTATCACACCTGGGCACTCCTGACGATTTCCTTGAGCCTTATGAATGCTCGCCGTCAAGGATAACGTACTGAGTTCTATGACTTAAGAAATCTTTAAGTCACTCACTTATCTGGGAACCTAATCCGTAGGCTCGGGCATTCGTTAACAGTCAACAGTGGGGTACTATACCATCGTCGAAGAAGTAATAAAGGAATTGAAACAAAACTTTGGAAGAGGAATAACATCCAAGGGGAAGAAATGACAGCGCTGAAGTTCTCAGGCAAGACAAAGAATTTGTCTTCTTGAAAGAAAGACGTAAACTTCCTACTGAGAGAAATGATCGACGTGCCTCGCATGGAATGTGGCTTAAAGATAAATGGAGCAAAGGTGTTGCTGATATGGAACGTCACAGAAGTGGAAGAAGCGAAGGAATTCTCCTAACCAGGAAGCAAAGAATGCGAAAATTTCCAGCAGTAGCCTCATACAAGCGAGAAACCTTTCTTCGACAAACTGACATTCATATCAGGTACTGCTATAGATCTGAGAAAGAAATCCCAGAAAGTGCACGTAAGAAGTACTACCTTGTATATGGACCATGAGAAATACAGAGAACAGTTAACTGGTAGCAAATGACTGCTCTGAAGAACGTTAAAAACTAGGAACTAAATGAAAAAGCACTAAAGAGAATAGGTTGGGAATGAGATCTGCCGGACACAATTACCAGAAGAGGGAACAGGTCAGTGGTACACCTGCAAACGCGCTCAGGAACGGTTAACCCTGCACTAGAAGTGCCAGACGAGGGGTAGAATACTGATATGGGGGTATGCGAATACTAAAGTAAGTAAAACAGATTATAGATTATGTTGGTAGTATTAGTTACGTAGAGATTATCATATTAGCGCAAGATAAGAAATGTATTTCAGGGATAAATTCGATCGAAAGATTGATGACTGGAAAATTTTGTATCTTTAATTTGGGTAAAAATGGCGGAATATGGCACTCTTAAGTTAGGAAACCATCGTCGTCTCTGGAGGCTTGTAGGCTCGCGAGAGTCGATGTGGACAAGACAAGTTTAGAGGCCGTATATATCCGCCCAAGTGCCAAACATAGCAAGGACAAGCGTGATGGGCATGGCCTTATGGGATATGGGAACGGTCGTGTGACGTTTTGAGCCTTGATGAGTCACTGGGACCTGGCGCAATTTCTTGAGCGTCTGCCACTCTGTCTCCTCCTTCAGCCATATTCAGAGGTGGAGTCCAGATCGCCAGCCGGAGTAGAACTAAAAAAAATATCATTAAAACGTACCTTGTCACGGATATCCAATTAGAAACGCAGTTGCCCATTATGAAAGGAAAGAGAACGTAATCACCTCAGAAAAGCGTTCCAGGTAGTTAATAAAGATTGCAAAGGTAATCGGATTAAATTCGTATCGAAAATAAACCTGTCCTTCCTAAGTTATCCCAGGCACAAACCGTGAGAGTAATTGCTATATTAATCTCATAGAGTAATTTGTGCTGTTCCATAAAGTTTATAACTAGCATGTTTCTTAGCAGACTAGAAGTTATTACTCCGATAGCATTCCGATTTCACGACATAGCGACAATTACAAATATATTTTCCCGAAGTGCAGAGAAACTACAGTTTTCATTTAATATTAGACACCTTTGCGATAGCACCACGAACATTAAGGAACAAAATCTGGGTAACAGAAATAAGAAAACAAATATTAACCGAAATATAGTTAATTACGTCTCACTACAAGTAACTGAATCTATTTTTAACACCGTCTGAAGAAACAGACATTGGTGACGATGTTGCCGCTATACTAAACTATTCGTAGTTTCGGAATCTTTCTGATGTTAGCCGGATTAAGTATGAAGATATTACCCATTGGTAACACGAGAAAATATGTGCCGAATCCGGATTTCCCACTTGTTGCGAGCGGTCACCTTCAACAGCCTCGGTTACCTGCGCACGCTTCCAGACCGATGCGAACTTCCATATATCATAGTGTCTATGACCCCATCACTCGCAACTTCATTTGGAATCCCGCCACAAGGATTCAAAGAGAAAAACATATTCAAAGTTCGGAATGATTCCGCAGTTGTGAATAAATATCATAACTGAATTTAAACTGTTTTATTATAACAAGATTGCACTCGGATTAGCATCTTTTATATCCTCGAGTGGCTCACAGCCTAGTGAAAGCCCTCCTTGCGAATGACACTTTTGCGTCTTACGTGTCAAGTATATTAACTTCCGTTGTTTCTTGTCGTTGACTGTGATGAGTATGTGTATAATGCAGTGTAGTGTTGTTAAAGACGAAGAAAGTGAAACCCAGTGTCGGGACAGATCTCACTCCTCCCAGAATCACCAAGGGGTCGGAGAGCTTAGCGCACCTGTCTGACAGGCGAATCACCATCATCAGTCTCAGATGCCCTCATTCAACGAAAAACTACATGTCCTTGGAATTACACATAGTCCATTGACAATAAGTTTAATCACGAATTATGCGTGACCATCTGTCACCTCCTTTGTGGCGAAATACTGATGATGGAAAGTTTTTCCACTACCACAGGAATGGGGTGTTACACTACTAACCACCAATGCGATATTTATCCAAATTAGTGCAGATGTCATCATTTAAACGAGTTTTCAATGATTAAACATTCATTCCGCTGGGAATTCACGTTCGTCTTCAAGGTTAGTATGAGGTGTGACCCCCAAGAACACGAATAGAATCTTGTATTTGTTGTGGTACGGGGGCAAACAGCTTGAAACACATACCTTGTCAGTTGAAGTTCACCGGCTGAAGGTTGATGTGAACGTACGCCTCTTCCCACCTCGTCTCAGGCAGACTCTGTGAATGACAAATCAAGGGACCGAGCAGCGTACTGACCATGACGGATCTGACAAAAGGATTTACCATTCTAATCATATACTGTTGAGCATTCCTTCCGTTCAATAATTACCAAATCTGTTCTGTTGTCATTTCAGTTATACACGTTGTGATTCCAGGAACTGGAGAGACATGGGTCTCGAGAATCGCAGCTGGCTATGACATTTCATCATGGACAAATTGGCAACGATATGGACGCCACAAACACAAGAGAGACTTGTCACTGAACACCACTAAATGCCACTCAGCATTCCAGTTGCCTCTGGATATACACCACGCAAGCCCTCGTTGACACTGGTATAACGTCGCATGGCAGCTCCAAATTTAACTCTACTTTCAGTAATTTGTTCCCGACCAATCACTGAACACCACAGAATGCGACTAAGTACTCCAATTGCCTCTGGTCCTACGTCATGCAAGTCCTCCTTGTGATTGGTATAACGCCACCGATAAACGACGTATGGCAGCTCGAAATTTAACTCTGCTTACACTAATTTGTCCCCGACGGTTCGTGGTGTAACCTTGCCTGCAACCAACCTCTTACCGGATTTCAGTCGATGCTATCCTTCTATTCGTCAGAGCCAGTAGAATCATTCTACGATTTTCTCGTGTTGTAGTTCTTCTAGAAGGACTCATACATAAAATTATTGCCACACCGTTAAATACCTCTCGTCACCACCAAACGTGTCTATATTCTTTATCAAAATAAATAGGTGGAAGAAGGTAATGCATCATGTTCCACACTTGAAAAATACAACCGATGTTACTGACTAATACAGCTTTTTATTGCTTTTCAGCTTGGCCCTAATTAAGATGATATTCAACTGTTGCAACATAAACGAACATTCAGGAAGGCTACGACATTTACCTTTCGATGCTATGTTATCAAACTCTCTAAAAAGTTTGGAATCTTGTTTCCTTTCTGTGGTCAATTACTAAATAATACCAAAATCTATAACACGTTCATCCACCGACGTCACATTTTTCGACACTTAACATGTTAAATTCTGTATCTTCGTAATACACGAATATAACTACGAAAAGCACACAACACGATATGTTAGCTTCGCAAACACTTAATTCAGCAATGCGATTGCTCAGTTTGCTTCTGTCAAAGACATTCCATCCTCTTAGATATACTACTACAATGGACAATGTTCCACAAAGAGTAAGGTACTGAAAAAGGGTTAAAATGGCTCTGAGCACTATGGGACTTAACTTCTGAGGTCATCAGTCCCCTAGAAATTAGAAATACTTAAACCTAACTAACCTAAGGACATCACAAACATCCATGCCCGACACAGGATTCGAACCTGCGACCGTAGCGGTCGCGCGGTTCCAGACTGTAGCGCCTAGAACCGCTCGGCCACCCCGGCCGGCAGTAAGGTACAATTTCTGATCGCAGTGAGTATTTTTTTAAGAAATTTCTGCCATTTGACTGTTAATTGTTCATTTATTTTACACAATTGTGATTTCAGCTTGGTAGCCATTGTCAAGCGCTTGTTGAAAAGTTAAAATGTGTCAGACCTGCCTCACATATTTCAAGTTTTCAACGTGTACTTAAGAATGGCTACAATGCTGAAATCATGATTATGTAAAATAAATGAAGAGTTAAGAGTAAAATGGTGGAAATGTCTTCCAAGAATTTCTATATTACTGTGGTTCCCCACGAAGAAAAGATAATCAGCAGATGAATATAATTCGTTCTTTTTGACAAAGTAAAATAACACCTCAAGAAACCGAAAAACTATTATTTTTCCATAACAGCACAAAACACATGTGTCTAGCTTAATGACGCTACCCATCTATCCTACCGCTTTTAGTTCACTTGGCGACGAGTATAGTTCAGTTTATGTAAGCTTCTTGTCAGAAGGGACAATGGTTCCTCAGATTAAATATCAGAAAGTTATTTCCATGAGTAAATCGTCTGAATCATTGTTTTATAGCAGTATAAACACACGTGGTTCACTTATTGCCTCACTTACAAGTTAGGGAACACTTAGTGATACCTGAATTAAGCTCTCGCATAATGGAAACTACATGACACTTCAGTGACATAATGCACTGAACGGTAGTTTTACTATCTGAATTTCGTCTTCATTCGTATAGGTAAGAAGCGAAGGCTAATATGCGTGTTATACACCATCCACTTTTAGCTACGTTTCAAAGTCAGCCAAATTTGCTGTGACCCATGCTAGGGAAATATTACAGTACGAAATGTTCATCTTCCACTGATAATATTGACTTTTGCTGTTACACAGTGGAAACAGTAGGCTGCTTGGATCGAACTATAAACTGAACTGTCGATATTATATACTGAACAGTCGATTTTCAGGATCATTTCATACACATTCGTAAAGTAAAGGAATGAGGGTTTCCATGCTTTCAACAACCCTTATTCAACTAGTTTTCAAATCAGCCAAGCGCTATAGTGTCCCGTGCTAGGATATTAACTCTGTCTTATAGTATAAAACATTTGCCATCTTCTGGTGATAATGCAAGATGATGACGTCACAGAGTGGAAGTCGACGATTCACAGGATCAGATACACCATCCCTTCTATAATTATAAATCACAGCTTCCTGTCCACTATTAGCACAATCTTTAGCCAAGGACGGCATAAAAGTTTCTCACAGACACATGTCAATGACACGTTATGAAACCGATAATATGTTTACTGATATCATTCTTCAACCAAGGGTTTGCAATTTATCTAAATTTATTATACATCTTGATTCTATAACTGGAGCTCTTCTAGTTTAAACTGACTATTCCAACTGTCTTATCGTTGTTCACAATCACATTGCAGTTTTCTTGGCAGTCTTCTTGCACAAACAAGTCATAATTTGATGTTAGGTAATCACATCTCCATTTTTGCTAAAATTCCTGAAAAATCTTGCTTTAAATCCAGAGTCATAGGGTTATAGTTGTCTACAGAAAGTTACTGCAATATCCCTTCTTTAACATTATAGATTGTCCCTTCTGTAATCGTTCTTGCCACTCTGCCCTTCTGTGACAGCAACGTGATACACTGGTAGCCTGCGTTTCCGTAATAAGAGAAATAAGATACTTACATGTTTCGAAAATGAAATGTTTACTCTGCAGTGGAGTGTGTCTTAGTTGAAACTGTGTGTCGGACCGTGACTCGAACTCGGAACCTTTTCCTCCAATGGCAAGCGCTCTACAGACTCCTTTTGTTTTTTGGCCTCGGATCATCCCTTATAATCCACCGTTGCACTCTCCATAGCTCGCCTTCTTCAGCAAGCTTTAGTGCCATAGTCAAATGAAATGCAACTCTGCAGATAAAGAAATTCCTCCACTCTAAGTAAAAAAAAAAAAAAAAAATTCTTGTTGCGAACTTTCTCAATTTCTTAGTGCTTTTTAAGATCTTTGAAACGTACATGAACGAAAACTCGTGCAAAATTGTAAAGAAAAATAAATTAGCAATTTACCATAAACTGAAAGAGTACGTATACACCACTTCACCTTGTTCCTTCCTTTTGAAATATTATTTGTAGTATGTTTCCAAAGTTCTTCTTGCGATTCCTATTTGTCAACTGCTTACGATATTTCGCCGTAATGTAGCAATTGTAGTCCTCAATGGTGTCAGTTATGAGGAATTTCTCGAGTCCTCTTGATTAATAAGGTCGTACTCCTTTGCTGGTTGTCTGTGAGACCGAGATCACCATCTCCAGACGGTAAGATGACTGTACGAGCTGCGACCTTAAAGATACATCCTTTCCGCATCAGCAGTGTCCAAGGGAATAGCAAACATTGCTCTAGGTAGATTGCTTTTCCCAGCGTCATGCACTTAATCAGTTGTACTCTCTGAATTAGATTAAGGTCTTTATTTCTGTGCTCTTGTCTGGATGGCGTAATGAACAAAGTTGTCGTATTGCCATATTATGGTATTATTATTTTGTCGCGGAAAATATGTCTTATCTGGAGCATTCCTCTCCTGAGGAATGCCACTTGTTCCTTTTTTATGGTCCATGATCAATATACCATGAGCAAGTAAACCTGTGGACTGTCGCATCCCGTGGTCGTGCGGTAGCGTTCTCGCTTCCCACGCCCGGGTTCCCGGGTTCGATTCCCGGCGGGGTCAGGGATTTTCTCTGCCTCGTGATGGCTGGGTGTTGTGTGCTGTCCTTCGGTTAGTTAGGTTTAAGTAGTTCTAAGTTCTAGGGGACTGATGACCATAGATGTTAAGTCCCATAGTGCTCAGAGCCTGTGGACTGTCATGTTAACAGATCTACATCAGTGACACAAGTGTGAATGATCCCTGCAGTTCGTTGCTACAATGTCATTAATCACCTGATACCGTGTCGGCCGTACTGCAGTAGTTAAAACTTTGTTACTAAAGTTCTGGCATATAGTATCGCAATCTTTGGCGGGTTATTTTGTCCCTATCCTGTTCCGAGTTGTACTCCATTGCATAACAGTGCCAGTTGAACAAGCGCTACGCCCGGGTTTGTATGTAAGCTCTCTTTATAACTGATCTCAGTGAAGTAAGTTGGCACGTGGTTCAGCTTAAAATTAATGGGAGCCACGTTGACAGGGGAATCTAAACTCCTTGGTTCTGTCAGTTGCAAGAATAGCGCCGTAATACTGTCACCTTCTGTGACGGAGGGCTGTTCAATATGTCCAGTGAGTCCTTGTAGTACCATAATCAATCGAAGTTTCAGTGCACGTGCAGCAAGTATGTAATCACAATTTAATAAACATTAAGGTTGCGGTTTGATGACATCCTTCGTTCCGTGTTCTTTGGTTACCATTACAAAGACACCTTCTTTGAATTCCTGAGATGCTGAGACACCGTTATTACTTCACTGATGACGTCGGTAAACTTATCGCCTATAACATCCAAAAACCTTTTGTTAAATTCCACCTATAGACCATCAGGTTCAGGAGTCTTGTTGACTGGAGAGGTTTTGATGACATCCAAATCTTCGTCACTAGAAAATATTGGCAGTATCTCTCTGTTGTAATTTTTAGTGACCATAGAGGACGTTCCTTCGATTAATGGGTCTACAGACTGCTCGGTGAAATCAGTTGCAGCATTGTAAGCGCTGAAAAACCCGGGAAATTTCGTTAATTATTCACTCTATTCAACGAGTATGTCGCTGTTCAAAGCACGCAGTTCATTTATCAAATTCTTCCTTTCTTTCTTCGCTTGCATTATGATATAAAGACGCAGCTTCGTCTTCTACAGTTGAGTGCGACCTTGGACTTCACTTCCAGACCATCAAGTTATGTCTTCTTCAGTTGTGTTAAAACTGTTTTCATTGCTGATCTGGCAAGACAGGGCGATAATATAGTTATCTCAAAAAATAAAATTAAAAAAATAAAATAAAATAATGACATTCTATTGCGTCTTTCAGAAGTTTTGCCTTTTCGTTCCCATAATCAATCAGTGTCATTCACACTTTCCTCTCGTCGAGTTTGGTCCACCACTCAATGGGTCTCGCTCTGGACCACATGTTCCAGGTCACATGTGTGTATTCTTATAAAGCTCTGTCGTTAAGGGGACTGACATTCTGTTTCCAAAGCCCTTGCTTCCAGAAGATTTTTTCCTGACGAGGTTAATGCTACAACAGACACCACATTGGTTAGAAAAGCTGGATGATATCGTGTCGGTTGAAGGTACACACACTGCGTTAGGCCCTCAGATACATAAATTCAGTCAATGCTACTGGCTGCAAGATTCGTCATGTTCGAGAATTTGACCGCTTTGGGATATAACACTTCCCAAGCGTCTTTCAGACGCAAGGCCCTTACACGATCACTCAATGCTTGTGAAAAGTTTGATCTTTCTACTTCAGTACACAGTTACAGTCGTCTGCAATGATGAGATTTTCCGAGTTGTCTTTTAACAGGTGAAAAATTTCACTGGTAAAGAACCGAGACCTCGTAGCTCTGGAGTTGCTTCCAGAGGGTACATAAATATTGTCTACAGTCACATCAAAAATTTTACAAGAGATTCCCCGACCGGATTCTAAAAGACACAGTGGCTCCATGGATATACACTTTTTCGATAAAAACAGCAGTTCCACATTCATTTTCAAAGGCAACATTGAAAACTGCAGTAAAACTGGGGAAATTAAATTCAAGACCGACTGAGATTCACATGCGACTCGTCCTCACGGCTTTACTTCCACCAACACTTCGTCTCCTACTTTCCAAATTTCACAGAAGCCCTCCTGAGAAACTTGCAAGACTACCACTCCTGGAAGAAAGGATGCTGCGGAGACATGGCTTACCCACGGCCTAGGGAAATTTTCCAGAATTAAATTTTCAATCTACAGCGGAAAGTGTGCTTATATAAAACTGCCTGGCAGATTAAAAGTGTATGCTGGACCGAAACTCGAATTCGAGACCTTTGCCTTTCGCGGGCACGTGCTCTACCGGCCTTTTTTTTATCTAAGGAACAGCTGTGGGAGCAGGTGACGGGTAGCAGCGAGGATACACCCGACGCCTGGCTATTCCGTCACCATGCCCACGCAACGTGTTCTAGGGTCAAGGAAAGGATTTAGCAGGTTTATCTACACTCATGCTCATAAATTAAAGATAATGCTGATACATGGTGAAGCAACGCTCTGGTGGGCGGTTTGCGGGTTTAAATCACTTAAGGGTATGACCATGCGGTGCATTTGACCTACGGTTGTTGCACGGTGGCGCTGGCAGCTGTCCACACACGCAGAGGTGTGTTGGTGCATGTCGGAGTCCGGTGCAGCGAGTAAGTGTACAGACGTTTTCAGACGTGTTAATGGTGACTGTATGTTAAAAATGGCTCAAAGAACACATGTTGATGACGTTATGATGGGTAGAATATTAGGGAGACTGGAGACTGGTCAAATACAGCAGGTCGTAGCTCGGGCCCTCGGTGTGCCACAAAGCGTGATCTCAAGGTTATGGCAACGATTCCAGCAGAGAGGAAACGTGTCCAGGCGCTACTGTACGGGACGTCCACAGTGGACAACACCACAAGAAGACCGATATATCACCATCAGTGCCCGCAGACAGCCACGGAGTACTGCAGGTAGCCTTGCTCGGGACCTTACAGCAGCCACTGGTACAGTTATCTCCAGACACACAGTCTACAGACGACTGAACAGACATGGTTTATTCGCCCGGAGACCTGCTAGGTGCATTCCACTGACCCCTAGCCAAAGGAGAGCCCGTAAAGCCTGGTGTCAAGAACACAGTACATGGTCACTGGAACAGTGGTCCCAGGTTATGTTCACAGACTAGTCCAGGTATAGTCTGAACAGTGATCCTCACCGGGTTTTCATCTGGCGTGAACCAGGAACCAGATACCAAACCCTTAATGTCCTTGGAAGGACCTGTATGGACGTCGTGGTTTGATGGTGTGGGGTTGGATTATGATTGGTGCACGTATACCCCTTCATGTCTTTGACAGAGGAACTGTAACAGGTCAGGCGTATCGGGACGTCATTTTGCACTAGTATGTTCCTTTTCCTGGGTGCTGGGGTCCCACGTTCCTCCTGATGGATGATATCGCACAGCCCCGCAGAGCTGCCATCATGGCGGTGTACCTTAAAACAGAAGATATCCGGCGAATGGAGTGGCCTGCCTGTTCTCCAACCCTAAACCCCAACAAGCACGTGTTGGATGCTCTCGGCCGACGTATTGCTGCACGTCTTCAAACCCCTATGACATTCAGGAGCTCCAACAGGCACTGGTGCAAGAATGGGAGGCTATATCCCAGCAGCTGCTCGACCACCTGATCCAGAGTATGCCAACCCGTTGTGCGGCGTGTGTACGTGTGCATGGTGATCATATCCGATATTGATGTCGGGGTACACGCGCAGGAAACAATGGCGTTTAGTATCACATGTGTTTTGGGACGGTTTTCTCAAATTATCACCAATACCGTGGACTTACAGATCTGTGTCGTGTGTGTTCAGTATGTGCCTATGCTATTGGCGCCAGTTTTATGTAGTGCCACGTTGTGTGGCACCACATTCTGCAATTATCCTTAATTTATGAGCATGAGTGTATTTTTATTTACCTTTTTTCTGGTTTCCGTTTATTTTTTGTATCAACGAAAGAGTCTACAACTGCCATAGCGAGCGTTCGAGTCGTCTTCTCGCTTGTTGGTAGGGGTTTCCCTCTATTCCCTCCGTAGGGGATCAATATGCTCGAAGACTCTTCTTCAGGTACAGCGTCTCATAGCCGTAACGCCCCAATGAGCAGGAGGGTTCGCAATAATGAACCTAAATAATTACCGAAGTAGGTCCCGTACTTCGAGTGGCGGGTGAAAGCTGTACGTGTCGTCATCAGTAGGGACCAAAAGTCGTATGTGCCTTTGTGTGCATCACGAAATATGTAGTAAAGGGCCATGCGTTTTAGCCAGTTATCGGCGTTCGTCCTGGTTGCGGAAAATCTAAACTGTCGGGATGCAATACATTGTCAGGGTAGATGACTCCGGCAATCGCCGCAAGAGTACTGCCAGCATGTGCTGCATGAACAGCCAGCAGGTCGCTGGTCGTGCGTCAAGTCAGGCAGTGCGCGTCCGAACCAATGACTGAGCATCTCGAACATAAGGGGTCGTCCGTCAGATGAATGGAATGTAGCTTCTGACGAGTAGCGAACTACCTGTTCACAACCACGTACCACAATGACTGCACCGTCGTAGGTAGAAAAGGCGTGTGTACTGCTCATCGTACCATGTTCCAGCCAACTTCTGGGTGCCGTATTGATGGGTTGCTGCTGTTGATAAAGGCGATAATTGTCTTTTGTGCTGGGCTTCCGTGTTCCAACAACGATGTGACCAGACTGTAGCCGTCCACCACCACGCGGGAACGCGCCCCTCGGCTCAGACGAAGGACCACCTTTGCAGACTCTGGGGAGAGGTCATGCGTTCCAAAACTGTGAGTAGGAATCGAATAGTAAACTCATGAGAAATAATGTTCAATCAGGCACAAAGATCAAAACACATTTCTACATGGAAAGTACACTTGGTCTCACGGGTGTGAGTCAACGTAGAAGTCTGTAAATGCAATTTTAGTTAGTGTGTAACACTGTATATTATAGTCTGGTGGAGTTTCCAGATTTTCAAAGAAAAATCACAACTATCCAAGATAAAACATGACACAGTTGGCAAATATTGCTAATGTTCATTTGTAAGACCTATAGGTCAGTCTGTTTCAACAAAAGTAAAAACCATTGTCCTTGAAAAATCATTATACAAAAGAAACAAACATCAATTCGAAGCAAACAAGTTTGCGACACGAGAATCAATATCACAGTATGGGTGCAAGTGGAACACGGCTGATATCGGTGAACAATGTATCATTGTTCATTGGAGTGTGTTCATTGTATGGCAGCAGAGGGGTTTGCGGCGGCGCGGTTCCTTTCTTCCTTTTCCTGCACCTACCTGTGAACTCGTTGCAGCAGATTGCCGGTAGGAAAGCCGATCACAAACGTACCGTACTGCAACTCGCACCAGCCTGCGTACAACGTAACTATTCCAAGAACCGGGAAAAGGTCTTAAGTTTGGATGAAAGGTGGAAATACGGGAAAAACTTCTGTATGTTCTGAACCTTGATAATTTACACGTCCACTACCAAGCCCATGCTAATCTTAACGCAGTCATGCATAAACCCTTTCATTCACGTTTCCCGAAATCTGAACAGCTACTAAGCACGGATCGTTCTGAAATGAAAATGCTCGCCATACTATTAAGTTTATCGGTGTCTAATCCACTCAAGTTTTTAGTCACCGATCTGCTCAATACACCACGCGGAATTACTGTCTTTTCTCGTACACAAAATTACTTTAAAAACACGTACTTTCTAAAAAACACACCGGAATAAGTATGCCTTGACTTTAAAACACTTTTGAAGCATGTGGCACAACTAAATCCAGCAAATTATAACTTCCTTCGGTGCTCATACGAGACGCGACCGTACCATTGAAAGGCTGGGCTCCGACTCCCTAGACTGCTGTAAGCATCAAGAGAAAAGAAGCGCGAAGAATACTCCGTTCTGATTGGCCAGTTTTCTTTAAGGCGGAATACTGCCCGCATTGAGGCTGATCCCTCACCTGTGGTAGAGTGGGAGGTCGTCTCAAGGTGTGGCAGGGGGCGAAAGACATTCCGGAGGGCTGAACGGAAAGCCTCTCCAGTTTGTCTGACGAACCGGTTTCAGGCTCTGTCTCAGGCTGATACTGATCTTCGGCCTTACATGGCTGCTTGTCCTGTTCCATAGGTTGCCCCTCAGTTTGCAAGATCCGGGCAGTCGCAGAGGGTGGGCTTACTGGTAGTTGGGAAATGGCAGCAAGAGAGGGGAAGAAAACCAATGTGCACTCCGTGTGCATACCGGGGGGAGTCATTCCAGATGTGGAAAGGGTCCTTCCGGATGCCATGAAGGGTACAGGGTGCACCCATCTGCAGGTGGTCGCTCATGTCGGCACCAATGATGTGTGTCGCTATGGATCGGAGGAAATCCTCTCTGGCTTCCGGCGGCTATCTGATTTGGTGAAGACAGCCAGTCTCGCTAGCGGGATGAAAGCGGAGCTCACCATCTGCAGCATCGTCGACAGGACTGACTGCGGACCTTTGGTACAGAGCCGAGTGGAGGGTCTGAATCAGAGGCTGAGACGGTTCTGCGACCGTGTGGGCTGCAGATTCCTCGACTTACGCCATAGGGTGGTGGGGTTTCGGGTTCCGCTGGATAGGTCAGGAGTCCACTACACGCAACAAGCGGCTACACGGGTAGCAGGGGTTGTGTGGCGTGGGCTGGGCGGTTTTTTAGGTTAGATGGCCTTGGGCAAGTACAGAAAGGGCAACAGCCTCAACGAGTGCGGGGCAAAGTCAGGACATGCGGGGACCAAGCAGCAATCGGTATTGTAATTGTCAACTGTCGAAGCTGCGTTGGTAAAGTACCAGAACTTCAAGCGCTGATAGAAAGCACCGAAGCTGAAACCGTTATAGGTACAGAAAGCTGGCTTAAGCCAGAGATAAATTCTGCCGACATTTTTACAAAGGTGCAGACGGTGTTTAGAAAGGATAGATTGCATGCAACCGGTGGTGGAGTGTTCGTCGCTGTTAGTAGTAGTTTATCCTGTAGTGAAGTAGAAGTGGATAGTTCCTGTGAATTATTATGGGTGGAGGTTACACTCAATAACCGAACTAGGTTAATAATTGGCTCCTTTTACCGACCTCCCGACTCAGCAGCATTAGTGGCAGAACAACTGAGAGAAAATTTGGAATACATTTCACATAAATTTTCTCAATATGTTATAGTCTTAGGTGGAGATTTCAATTTACCAGATATAGACTGGGACACTCAGATGTTTAGGACGGGTGGTAGGGACAGAGTATCGAGTGACATTATACTGAGTGCACTATCCGAATATTACCTCGAGCAATTAAGCAGAGAACCGACTCGTGGAGATAACATCTTGGACCTACTGATAACAAACAGACCCGAACTTTTCGACTCTGTATGTACAGAACAGGGAATCAGTGATCATAAGGCCGTTGCAGCATCCCCGAATATGGAAGTTAATAGGAATATAAAAAAAGGGAGGAAGGTTTATCTGTTTAGCAAGAGTAATAGAAGGCAGATTTCAGACTACCTAACAGATCAAAACGAAAATTTCTGTTCCGACACTGACAATGTTGAGTGTTTATGGAAAAAGTTCAAGGCAATCGTAAAATGCGTTTTAGACAGGTACGTGCCGAGTAAAACTGTGAGGGACGGGAAAAACCCACCGTGGTACAACAACAAAGTTAGGAAACTACTGCAAAAGCAAAGAGAGCTCCACTCCAAGTTTAAACGCAGCCAAAACCTCTCAGACAAACAGAAGCTAAACGATGTCAAAGTTAGCGTAAGGAGGGCTATGCGTGAAGCGTTCAGTGAATTCGAAAGTAAAATTCTATGTACCGACTTGATAGAAAATCCTAGGAAGTTCTGGTCTTACGTTAAATCAGTAAGTGGCTCGAAACAGCATATCCAGACACTCCGGGATGATGATGGCATTGAAACAGAGGATGACACGCGTAAAGCTGAAATAATAAACACCTTTTTACAAAGCTGTTTCACAGAGGAAGACCGCACTGCAGTTCCTTCTCTAAATCCTCGCACAAACGAAAAAATGGCTGACATCGAAATAAGTGTCCAAGGAATAGAAAAGCAACTGGAATCACTCAATAGAGGAAAGTGCACTGGACCTGACGGGATACCAATTCGATTCTACACAGAGTACGCGAAAGAACTTGCCCCCCTTGTAACAGCCGTGTACCGCAAGTCTCTAGAGGAACGGAGGGTTCCAAATGATTGGAAAAGAGCACAGATAGTCCCAGTCTTCAAGAAGGGTCGTCGAGCAGATGCGCAAAACTATAGACCTATATCTCTGACGTCGATCTGTTGTAGAATTTTAGAACATGTTTTTTGCTCGAGTATCATGTCGTTTTTGGAAACCCAGAATCTACCATGTAGGAATCAACATGGATTCCGGAAACAGCGATTGTGTGAGACACAACTCGCTTTATTTGTTCATGAGACCCAGAAAATATTAGATACAGGCTCCCAGGTAGATGCTATTTTTCTTGACTTCTGGAAGGCGTTCGATACAGTTCCGCACTGTCGCCTGATAAACAAAGTAAGAGCCTACGGAATATCAGACCAGCTGTGTGGCTGGATTGAAGAGTTTTTAGCAAACAGAACACAGCATGTTGTTATCAATGGAGAGACGTCTACAGACGTTAAAGTAACCTCTGGCGTGCCACAGGGGAGTGTTATGGGACCATTGCTTTTCACAATATATATAAATGACCTAGTAGATAGTGTCGGAAGTTCCATGCGGCTTTTCGCGGATGATGCTTTAGTATACAGAGAAGTTGCAGCATTAGAAAATTGTAGCGAAATGCAGGAAGATCTGCAGCGGATAGGCACTTGGTGCAGGGAGTGGCAACTGACCCTTAACATAGACAAATGTAATGTATTGCGAATATATAGAAAGAAGGATCCTTTATTGTATGATTATATGATAGCGGAACAAACACTGGTAGCAGCTACTTCTGTAAAATATCTGGGAGTATGCGTGCGGAACGATTTGAAGTGGAATGATCATATAAAACTAATTGTTGGTAAGGCGGGTACCAGGTTGAGATTCATTGGGAGAGTGCTTAGAAAATGTAGTCCATCAACAAAGGAGGTGGCTTACAAAACACTCGTTCGACCTATACTTGAGTATTGCTCATCAGTGTGGGATCCGTACCAGATCGGTCTGACGGAGGAGATAGAGAAGATCCAAAGAAGAGCGGCGCGTTTCGTCACAGGGTTATTTGGTAACCGTGATAGCGTTACGGAGATGTTTAATAAACTCAAGTGGCAGACTCTGCAAGAGAGGCGCTCTGCATCGCGGTGTAGCTTGCTCGCCAGGTTTCGAAAGGGTGCGTTTCTGGATGAGGTATCGAATATATTGCTTCCCCCTACTTATACCTCCCGAGGAGATCACGAATGTAAAATTAGAGAGAACAGAGCGCGCACGGAGGCTTTCAGACAGTCGTTCTTCCCGCGAACCATACGCGACTGGAACAGGAAATGGAGGTAATGACAGTGGCACGTAAAGTGCCCTCCTCCACACACCGTTGGGTGGCTTGCAGAGTATAAATGTAGATGTAGATGTAGATGTAGAAAAACGTTATTCTCCTGCGTTAGTCAGCGCTTTTCATGACTAACCAATCAACAAATAACAATCTTTCGAACTGTACTTTTTCCCGAAATAAATATTTAACATTCTGATATTTTGCTTATACTTTATGTTATTAACTATTTTCGTTTGTACTCGAATTAGCTTCCCTTTTAGCATAAACTTACTTAACATATTATGATACAAAATTCCCCGTCGTCTGCATTCACACTGTCTTAAAAAATTCTCACGCTAGTTAGTACTGCGTTTATCAGTAGAAGAATGATCTACATATTTACTTTAGACCACATTCACAGTACTGAAAGCATATACAAAACTGTACAAACAAAATGAAAAAAGCCTTAAAGAAATAAACAGAATTGTTCACAAAAACATTCTCTTGGCCTGTTTCTTGAATGTCTCTGTGCACTGCTGGACTCTGATGGATGAAAATTATAACTACGTACTCGACTGAACTCGCTTCATACCGTCTGTCACCGTGCACGCATGAGGCATTCTCCCGATAGACAGGCACTAGACAGGAGCAATACAAGGCCTCAGGTTCTTATATACATGCATACATCAATTCTTGTCGCATAGATCATGAATACTACATTTCTTAACGCTGTGGAACGTGTCACTTTAACATAAGTTTTCTTTACACTGATTTCTGACAGTTCATACGGCACGTCTAAAAATCTGTTCCTCCTATCATGTCTTTGAAAAATTACAATGGGTCTTGCGACCTTACTTCTATGTTCTTTTATGTCATCATGAGTCCCAGCTTCACTTGTTCTTGTTTTCCTTTAGATCAATACTCTTCTAAAAAGGCAAGCGTAAACTCGTACGTCTTCCACTAGCTGGCAATTTCTCTCATTTTCGTCACTACTTTCTCTCTGATGTCAGCACATACAAATCTAATTTTCCTAACATGTGGCCATATTTTTGGTAACTTCTCGCGGAATTCTTCAGTCCATAACTTCGGCTGTAGTCAGATCACAGTGTCCGGAAATAGTGAAGACTTCTTCACTGACGAGAACTGCCTCCTCAGCTCATCCTCGTACATGTTGCAAGATATGGTATCCGCAGTCATGGCGAATCAAAGCATAACGCTCTCTTCTGGTGTGGCATAATCCTTCTCAGATCACGAATTTCCTGCTCTTGCCTGTTGCGTTCTTCTTCGTTACGAATCATCGTGTTCCCTGTCCCGTTACTGATTGTTGAAAAATCTACGGTTCTCCTTCTCTTTCGTAAGTGCGTCTAAATTCTCCCTGTTCCTTCCATTTACGTTTTCCCGCACATCGTTAAACTGCACTAGATCCTTTACCTTGGGTTGCTCTACTATATTTATTAGTACTGTCCTATCAGATGCTATTTTGTTCTGGCTTGATAACTGTTCCACGTTGGTGGTTAACATTTCCACTCGTCCTACTACCTTCTCTACCGTATCCTTTCGTGAGTTGATGTGCTCCTTCTTTGCATGAATTTTGTAAATTGACGCACTGTTCCCTCCATGACTTTATCTCTTCAGTATCGTTAGTGTTCGAGTTAATGGTTTCTTAGTATCCGCATCAAATGCATCCATTTTCGAATTCACTTCCTGCGTCTTGTCATCTATTTTCTTCTTTTACGTTTTTCCTTGCTCTTCACATTTCTTGATTCTATCGCTTGCGCCTTGTCCTGCAGTTACGCAGGGTTGGCCAGGGTTAATCGGATTTGGCATGTTAATGGTAAGGGGTGGGCGGGTGCCCTTCCTGCCGCCATCCTGGAATCCCCCCCCCCTCCCCCAGGACGGAATTAGTGAACCCCAACTGTCTGAGTCTAGTGAAAATCGTGAAATAGTGCGAAAGTGTTTTCAAATGTTTGCGACGCGTGTAACTGAGGCGGAACGTGGGGACCAGCCTGGTATTCACCTAGCAGGATGTGGAAAACTGCCTAAAAACCACATCCAGGCTGGCCGGCACACCGGCCCTCGTCGTTAATCCGCCGGGCGGATTCGATCCGGGGCCGGCGCGCCTAACCGAGTGCAGGAAGCAGCGCTTTAGCGCTCTCGGCCACCCTGGCGGGTCTCTTCACATTTCTTGATGTGGTCATCTAATTGTTTGTTCAAGTTTTTGAACTGCTTTTTGTTTTCCTCAAATTCGCGTTCCTATTTTTTTTGTTTCTGTTCGTACATCTCGCATCATTTGTTTCGTTGCTTTGCGTACACTGCTCGAGTAGTAAGGTCTGCAAGTCAAATACTACAGGTGGGGACGTTGTGGGCTCATGACAGGCATCACTCTTGCCACACTTTCATGCCCTGTAATTTCAAAATTTTCTGCTGTAGGGGAAGTTGTGAGCTCCTCTGCACTCCTAATTTCGATCTTAGATATCGTGTCACTGCTTTGTTCTTGTTCTATGTTTGTTTCATCTTGTGACACTGCTTCACATTGGTCACTATTGTCTATTTCCTGAGTGTTTTCTGGTGGCACACCCATGTATGAACCTGTGCTTAGTGACTGGATTATTCGAAATTCTTAGTTAGTAATATATTTTTCATACTAGCAGCTCAGCTCATGGTATTGATACTAGAAATAAGTATGGTCTCATTTACTTTGGTCCAGAAAGGTGTCCATTATTCAGGGAGACACATTTACAATATCTTTCCAGCAGATATTATCAGTTTAATTTCTAATAAAGCTCGGTTTAAGAGGAGCCCAACGGAGCTATTGGTGGCCAACTCCTTCTTCTCCACTGACGAATTTCTTAGTAAACCGGATTATGTATATATTATTTTACTCTGTCCGAACAGGCCTCAGAAGGCCCAACGTTACTGACCGACCGCTGTCATCCTCAGCCGACAGGTGTCACTGGACACTAATACGGAGGGGCATGTGGTCAGCACACTACCCTCCATGTCATTGTCCATTTTCGTGACCGCAGCCACTACTTCTCAGTCAAGTAGCTCCTCAATAAGTCTCACAAGGGCTGAGTGCACCTCGCTTGCCAACAGCACTCGGCAGACCCGGATGGCCTCCCATCCAGGTGTTTGCCAAGTCCTACAGCACTTCGGTGATCTGACGAGAACCGGTGTTACCACTGCTGCAAGGCCGTTAGTGAATTATGTTTTTGCTAATATACCGGTGTTACCAAGGCTGCAAGGCCATTGGTGAATTATATTATTACGAATATAAAATAGTGTGACAGTTATGTAAAATATAACTTCTGCACATTTTCAGTGCAGTAATGAAATCAATGAACATAAATGTTGTAAAACGATTTTCTGTTTGATAATGTGTGGCGGCAATAGGATACGAACTATCAAACGCACCTAACCGTGTTGTACATTTACATTTTTGTTTGTTATTTACTATGTTCACCAAATTCACTTGGCGTCCAACATAAATGCGGCAGTGAAGAGAACCCCATATCACGGAAAGTAGTTCTGTTATTGAGGTGGATTGCTAGTACTCGACAACGAAACACCTTTGTCATGGGACGAACTAGGGTACGGCAGAAACTGGCAACAAACACATTGACAACACTTAACAATAATTTATTAAAGTAAATGTTACACCATGTAACTTTAATAAGATGACGAGGTTTGGCATTGTTGTTAGTTCACTTGCACTTCACACTGATCTAATTCCGAATCTAGTGAACGATGATTAACTTAAATAATAGAACGTCTAGTTGGGCTCGGCTGGCAATGACAGCAGGTACGTCCTGAAGTTGTCTTGAAGCCTTGTTGACATATGCACACTGGCGAGATCGTCTGAGTGGAGCCGAGCGTCCACTTACACTGAGGTCACAGAAGTTATATCACAGCGATATGTACATAAAAAATGGCGGTCGTATCGCGTACACAAGTTGTAAAAGGCCATTTCATTGGCGGAGCTGTCATTTGCACTCAGGAAGTTCATATGAAACGGTTTCCAATGTGATTATGCTCACACGACAGGAATCAACAGTTTCTGAACGCGGAATGATAGTTGTAGCTAGTCGCATGGGACATTCCATTTCGAAAATCGTTTGGGGATTCAGTATTCCGAGATCCACAGTGCAAAGAGTCTGCGGAGAATATCAAATTTCAGGCACCACCTATCACCACGGACAAAGCTGTACCTTCACTTAACGACCGACAGCAGCGGCGTTTCAGAGTTAACTAACGAGAAACACTGTGTGAAAAAACAGCAAAAATTAATGTTGGACGTACGACGAACGAGTCCTTTAGGACAGTGTTGCGAATCTTGGTGTTAATGGGCTATGGCAGCAGATGACCGACGTGAGTGCCTTTTAACAGCACGACATCTCCTGCAGTGCTCTCTTGGGCTCGTGACCATATCAGTTGGACCGTAGACGACTAGAGAATCGTGGCCTGGTCACAGGAGTCCCAATTAGAGTTTGTAAGAGTTGATGGTACGGTTAGAATGTGGCCCACACACCACGAAGTCATGGACCTAAATTGTCAATAAGGCATTGTGTAGGCTGCTGGTGGCTCCATTATCGTGTGGACTGTGTTTACATGGAATGGACTGGTCTGAACCGATGATTGACCGGAAATGTTCGACTTCTTGGAGACCATTTTTCTGCATTCATGGACTTCATGTTTCCAAACAACGGTGGAATTTCTATGGTTGACAATGAGCTCTGTCACCGGGTCACAGTTGTTTGTGGTTGGTTTGAAGAACATTCTGGACAATCGAGTGATTAATTTGGCCTCCCTGATCGCCCGACATGAATACCATACCAAATTTGTGAGACTTAATCTAAATGAAAGGAAATGATCGTATGGCATTGTTGGCCGAGAGGCCCCATGCGGGGCAGTTCGGCCACCGTATTACAAATTCTCTTTAGCTGACGCCACTTCGGCGACTTGCGAGTCATGATGAAACGATGATAAATGGCACACAACGGCCAGTGATCTCGAGGCAGAGAAAATCCCTGACCCCGCCGGGAATCGAACCCGGGACCCCGCGCGCGGGAAGCGAGAACGCTACCGCAAGACCACGAGCTGCGGAAAGACATAATCGAGAGATCAGTTCCTTGCACATCCTGGGCCGCCAACACTTTCGCAGTTATGGGCGGCTATAGGGGCAGTATGGCTTGATATTTCTGCAGGGGACTTACTGAGTCCATACCATGTCAAGATACTACACTACGACGGGAAAAAGGAGGTCCAACACGATATTATGAGGTATCCCAGGACTTTTGTCATCTCAGTGTATATCCGCAGCTTGTGGATGAACGTTAATGTGAGAACCACACGCATGGCATCAGATGAAATGATGATATAGCCCGTGTTTTGTGCCCTCTCTATGGTGCCAGACAACAACTATAGAGGATGGACAGATTTGAGTGGCGTCAGGAGTAAGCATAACATGTCCGTTGTATGGTGTGTTGGGGGAGCGGCGGGTGGAAAATAATTTTATATTTTCTATTGTATGTATTGCCGTTCTCAACACAGGGTCCCTAACTACAATGTTGACAACCAGACAATCTCTAGTAGCTGTAGATGTAGGAAGTATGCAGCAGACCTCAGCAGTTACGGCGGCTAGGACAGTTGCAAAGTCTAAGAGAAAGAAGAAGGTTCTGCTGTTAGGTAGTTCTCATGGTAGAGGTGTAGGCTAGCAGTTGCAGGAAGTTTTGGGGAGTGAGTACCAGGTCAACAGCATTGTGAAGCCTAATGCAGGATTGGCTCAGGTGACTTTTAACATAGGGGGGTTATGTAGGGATTTTACAAAAGAGGATCAGGTAGTGATTGTGGGTGGGGCTGGTAATAGTATTGATAGGGATGGGGAGTATGACATAGATGGTGACCTGGAAAAGATAGCCACTCAGACTGGCAATACGAATGTGCATTTCGTGGAACTGTTTCAGCGTCACCATCGGCCTCATCTTAATACAGCCGTCAGGCGTAATAACATGAGACTTGTGGGTGCGCTAATGACAGAAGGCATGAGTCACATTTCAGCGGTGTCGGTGGAGTCTATCAGCAGGACGGATTTCACTAGACATGGCCTGCACCTCAACAGGTATGGAAAGGGGAAGTTGGCAAAGCTTATAGGTGACAGCATAGGTAGGGGTGGTGGGATCACTCATGGGAAAATTCCGGTAGTTGTGGGTATTAGAGCTGTACCTTTTTTAGATTGAAGTCAGCTGACAGGTATTCCTGCTTAAGGGAAGTATCCCTAACAAAGAAACCACTTTCGACAAAGCTTAGGTATCCGATTAATCAGGGAATTAGTATATTTCATCAAAACATACAAGGCATTAGAGATAAAGTTAGTGAACTGCTTATAGATGTTTACTCTGAAATTATTGGTATATCTGAACACTTCTTAAATAAGGAGATAATTCTGAGGCTTCCTTTACCAGGATACAGGTTGGCTGGCAGCTTTTCTAGGAGCTCTTTGCGGTGTGGGGGGGGGGGGGGGGGTAGCCATGTATGTGAAAAACGGTATCCCATTTGAGTCAATTGATGTTTCAAAGTACTGCACTGAAAAGGTGTTTGAATGTTGTGCAGGTGCGGTTAAATTTAGTGGAGCTAAACTTCTTACTGTTGTTATTTATAGATCCCCAGACTCCGATTTCACAACATTTTTGCTAAAGCTAGGAAGAGGATGCTGGTAGATCTCCTTAATTCATATAATCTTATGCAAACCGTATTATTTCCAACGAGAGTGCAAGGGAACAGTAGAACAACCATAGACAATATTTTTGTTCATTCGTCATTACTAGACGGGCATTCTGTTAGCAAAATGGTGAATGGCCTTTCAGATCATGACGCACAAATTTTAAGTCTAAAAGATTTTTGTGCTGCAACACATGTTAAATATAGTTACCAACTTTTTAGGAAAGCTAATCCAGTTGCTGTAGAGACTTTTGTAAACCTTATCAAGGAACAAGAGTGGCAAGATGTTTATAGTGCTGATACAGTAGACGATAAATATAATGCTTTCCTCAAGACTTTTCTCGTGCTCTTTGAAAGTTGCTTTCCGTTAGAACGTACAAAATAGGGTACTAGCACAAACAGCCAGCCTGGGTGGCTGACTAAAGGTATAAGAATATCTTGTAGAACAAAGTGGCAATTATATCAAAACGTTAGAAACAGTCACAATCTAAACGCAGTAGCCCATTACAAGCAGTATTGTAAGGTGCTTAAAAAAGTTATTAGGAAGGCAAAAAGTATGTGGTATGCAGATAGAATAGCTAAGTCTCAGGATAAGATTAAAACCATATGGTCAGTCGTAAAGGAAGTGGCTGGTCTGCAGAGACAGGTCGAGGAATGGAATCAGTGCGTATTGGGAATGTCTGTGTTACTGATAAGTCGCATATATGTACAGTATTTAATAATCACTTTCTGAATATAGCAGGTGAACTAAATAGAAACCTAGTCCCAACAGGGAATGATATAGCGCTCTTAGAAAAAAGTGTTCCGAGACTGATACCTGAAATGCTCCTCCATGATACTGACAAGAGGGAGATTGAGTTGATAATTAAATCACTAAAGACCAAGAACTCTCATGGATATGACGGGGTATCTAGCAGAATACTGAAGTATTGTTCCATGTATGTTAGCCCAGTACTTAGCCATATCTGTAACTTTTCCTTTAGGAGTGGTCGGTTTCCTGACCGATTAAAGTACTCGGTAGTGTAGCCACTTTATAAAAAGGGAGACAGGGATAATGTTGATAAATATAGACCTATTTCTATGCCATCGGTGTTTGCTAAAGTTATAGAGAGGGTTGTATATACAAGGTTACTGCAGCATTTAAATTCACATAATTTGCTGTCAAATGTACAGTTTGGTTTTAGAAATGGCTTAACAACTGAAAATGCTATACTCTCTTTTCTCTGTGAGGTTTTGGACGGATTAAATAAAAGGTTGTGAACGTTGGGTGTTTTCTTTGATTTAACGAAGGCTTTTGTGTTGACCACAAAATATTACTGCAGAAATTGGAACATTATGGAGTAAGGGGAGTATCTTGCAATTGGTTCGCCTCTTGCTTTAAGAACAGAAAGCAGAAGGTAATTCTCCGCAATATTGAGAGTGGTAATGATGTTCAGTCCCAATGGGGCACTGTTAAATTGGGCGTTCCCCAAGGATCGGTGCTGGGGCCGCTGCTGTTTCTTATTTATATAAATGGTATGCCTTCTAGTATTACAGGTGATTCAAAAATATTTCTGTTTGCTGATGACACCAGCTTGGTAGTGAAGGATCTTGTGTGTAAAATTGAAACATTATCAAATAATGTAGTTCTTGAAATAAGTTCGTGGATTGTGGAAAATAATTTGATGCTAAATCACAGTGAGACTCAGTTTTTACAGTTTCTAACTCACAATTCAACAAGAACTGATATTTTAATTAGACAGAATGGGCATGTTATAAGCGAGACGGAACAGTTCAAGTTCCTAGGCGTACGGATAGATAGTAAGCTGTTGTGGAAAGCCCATGTTCAGGATCTTGTTCAGAAACTAAATGCCGCTTTATTTACCATTAGAACAGTATCTGAAATAAGTGACATTTCAACACGGAAAGTAGTCTACTTCGCATATTTTCATACGCTTATGTCATATGGTATTATTTTTTGGGGTAATTCTTCTGATTCAAAAGGGTATTTTTAGCTCAAAAACGGGCTGTTCGAGCTATGTGTGGTGTAAGTTCGAAAACCTCTTATCGACCCCTATCAATAGTCTGGGAATTTTGACATTGCCCTCACAGTATATATTTTCTTTAATGTCGTTTGTTGTTAGCAATATTAGCTTATTCCCAAGAGTTAGCAGCTTTCACTCAGTTAATACTAGGCAGAAATCAAATCTGCATGTGGAATGCACTTCCTTGACTCTTGTGCAGAAAGGAGTGCAGTATTCAGCTGCATCCATTTTCAATAAGCTACCACAAGAACTCAAAAATCTTAGCAGTAGCCCAAACGCTTTTAAGTCTAATCTGAAGAGTTTCCTCATGGCTCACTCCTTCTATTCTGTCGAGGAGCTCCTGGAAGAGCTAAAAAATCAAGCAAATTCCAGTGTTACATTCTTGATTTTCTTTATTTAAACTAACGACGTGTCGCCTGAATATGTTTCTTATATTTCATTTTATCTGTTTGCACAATCTACAACTGAATATGTTTCTTATATTTCATTTTATCTGTCTCTACAATCGTAATTATAATTTCATGTATTGACTCGTTCCATGACCATGGAGACGTCTCCTTAAAGTGGTCCCACGGAACAATAAATAAATAAATAAAATAAATAAATAAATAAAGTGATTAGCAAAAACGTGATGCCTGCAATTAAAGTTCACTGTGCCCACTCTGATGGAGAAAAGGTTATTGATTACTGAAGCTCATTACACTGAGGATTTAGGATGATGTCTGGGATTCATAGAAAATGCAGTTTACTATAGCAATTTTCATTATATTCCGAAACGACAAATCGTAAAATTCCAGACAACGATTGTCCATATCAGCTATTGTACTATCAGAGCTGTTCAGAGTCTATTGCGTGGATCCTATTATCCCCAGATAACGAAACTGTTCAATAACCGTTATCGATGTAAATGTTCAAAGTGAATGCTTGCCAAAATGTGATGCTAATACTCATCAAACGCCACGCTAGTATTGGTAGAAAGTCTGTCCTGCGGCGACACATGAAAATACGACATACACATACTGAAAAAAATCACTGGAGTCATACCGTTATTAACTCTTTACCCCAAAACGAACTCACTGTTAAGTGCATACCGAGTTACATAATACGGCATCCAAGGCTGTTCCTGGCAACTGCACAAACGCGACACGGCTTCCGACACAGAGTGTGCTCTGATATCAATCTAGAAGAGAACTGGGGCCTTACTCCATCCTGCTCGCATGCTCTTATTTATATAGCCGCGGTGCGGACCGCCGAAGGCGCAGCCGACAACATTTGCCTTACTGACTAGCTGCTGGAGCTAGCAGAACACCACTTCAAGTTATTAAATAATTAATTGCTTCATTCGCTGAAGGCCAATGAAGCTCTCGATTTAATTGTGCACTCAGCACACAGGTAAGTATCTATAATAAAATTCTAATGTGTCTAGGTTAAATACTTTTGGCGAGAGAATTATTTTAGTTGTACTGCATGCAATAGATGAGCTGTGAACTTGACCTTTGGAGATACGCTACAGCTATAGTTTTATAGCTACCTTTTTGAAACTTCTTACATATTTGTTATTATAGCGTATCTCCCTTCTACCTAAATCTAAACATCCTAGCTTTACAATCCCGCGTCCGGCCATCCTGATTTAGGTTTTCCGTGATTTCCCTAAATCACTCCAGGCAAATGCCGGGATGGTTCCTCTGAAAGGGCACGGCCGACTTCCTTCCCCATCCTTTCCTAATCCGATGAGACCGATGACCACGCTGTCTGGTCTCCTTCTCCAAATCAACCAACCAACCTAGCTGTATCTAATCACTTACTTAATCTATCTTGCTTCTGAACTTTTAGGACACAAAAACAGAAAATCATGAATTTCAACCAAAATATTAATTTGTGAGATCCAGCATGCTGTTTCCATTAAATTACAATGAAAAAGGAATCTGAATATAAATTTTGATGTTTCTAGCTCCTTCCAGTTGCGACGCTGATTTTTACGTAAATTGTCCAAATCTCGAAAACTGTTTAAGTTACCAAACTGAAACTAAACACATTACTATCGTAGCATCAGTCCTGACATGCTATCATCTTTGCAGATTATTTACTTTATTTTTAAGGTATTGCGCAACATACGTGACGTCATAGGTAGTTACAGCGGACTAGGCTGGCACATAGTGGAAAGCATATGAATTTTATATGGCGTGAGTAGGCTGCTTCCCTACAGTCTGACCACAGAAATGTTGCGCCAGACTGGAGATTGACCTTGCCGCGTGACGCCCTCCCGGTTTATAGCTGTGCACCGTATCTTGTGGCGGAGCCAGGATTATTAAGTCGTGAATGGAAATTTTTTGAGATTTCTTGGTTTAGATTGATCGTCCGCTGGATGCGACTTGGCGCGACTGTGAGAACAAGTGATTAAGAGCGCAATCGCGCTACCGATCCTTTGTGAGCAACTGTTCGACGTGACTATAGGCGACAATGGGCAGGTATCGACCGACCCGTCTAGAACTGGATCGGCCGTCGTAGTCGCTCGTAGCTAGTACACACGCTGCTACTACTCATACAACCTTTATGGATGCAGATTGTCAGGAATTAGCGTAGTTTGCGCTAAACCACTTTTGTGGAATATGAAAGATAGGCGGCGTCATTGTCGTGATATTCAACCAAAACCGTTGCTGAAAGTTGCGGAGTAAGTGGGTGTCAGCAACGGGAAAAATGTGGTTACTTTTTATTGTGCACATGTGATTTTAACAGTACAGAAAGGTTTTGAAACAATTAATTGAATAATGAAATACATGAAATATCCACAGTCAAGTATTCCGTTCATTTCCACTGAACTATGCTATAAATTTGTCTCTGGAATGAAATTTTCACTCTACAGCGGAGTGTGCGCTGATATGAAACTTCCTGGCAGATTAAAACTGTGTGCCGGACCGAGACTCGAACTCAGGACCTTTGCCTTTCGCGGGCAAGTGCTCTACCGACTGTGCTACCCAAGCACGACTAACGCCCCGTCCTCACAGCTTTAATTCCGCCAGTACCTCGTCTCCTACCTTCCATTCTAGAAACATCCCCCACGCTGTGGCTAAGCCATGTCTCCGCAATATCCTTTCTTCCAGGAGTGCTACTTCTGCAAGGTTTGCAGGGGAGCTTCTGTGAAGTTTGGAAGGTAGGAGACGAGGTACTGGCGGAATTAAAGCTGTGAGGACGGGGCGTGAGTCGTGCTTGGGTAGCTCAGTCGGTAGAGCACTTGCCCGCGAAAGGCAAAGGTCCTGAATTCGAGTCTCGGTCCGGCACACAGTTTTAATCTGCCACGAAGTTTCAATTTGTCTCTGATCACATAAGCGGTAGTGACAAGTATGCATAAGATGTCCAAGCTGGATATTGATCCGGAAACGCTTACTTCAGTGGCAGATGCAAAGAAGAAATGGAAAAGATTCTTGGGGGAGTACAGAAAAGTCTAGAAGTCTGGGGGTGAACCCCAGTTTCTCAGCCACGTGATGTCAAATGCAGTGGAGCCAAGGGAATTGAAGAGAAATACTTCATCTCCACAAAAGCTTGCTGTGTCTATAGGACTATTTCATGCTCCATAAGAGATGCAGAAGTGTTTGCTTCACAAGCCTGTGATGAAGAAGAATAAATGCTTTACAACCAGGTGACAACACACGCTTGCGTAGCTCATGTGCAGAACCACCAACAATGGAAACTTCTAAAAATCGGTTTGCAATATCAAAAAAGCAGCACTGACACCGCAAAAAGCATACCGATGGAAATTCTGATTATTGCAACAAACAGTTTCTGGAGATAGACGAAAAGACATTGAAATTAATGCCTGAAAGTAAATCTGCACAGGTAGACAGCGATCATTTATATTTGTTAAGCATCTGTCGACGCGTGCAGGATGTTTCCGACCATTGTAAATTGATGGTGCAAAATAAACTCTAGTTAGTTTCCATAGACGAAGCACAGCAACAGGAAATTAATTTGCATGTGCCGTCTTCGTGTGCATTGACGGAAATCCTATTGATTTGCGGCATCCTGCATACAGCTGAAAACAAGCACACCTAAAGATACTGCTCCGTCAGAACGTGGCTCAGCTGATGAGGGCATGCGTCAATACCTTTGTAACTTTCCGAAGCCATCATAGATAACACTTTGCTTAAGTGACGTGTTTTGAGAGTTACAAAGTGGTGGTCCAGCTCAGAAGATAACCTGGTTTCTGATAATATACGAGAATGTGGAACCCACTATAAATTTACGTTCAGTACGCCTTCTTTTTGCTTGATTTTTTTACTTCTCTTCTAGTGCTTTTATGTTACACTAACATGCTGATAACTTGTCGCATTTTTGTTAAGTTTATTCGCATCATGTCAACTTCTCAAATACTAACAATAATGATCTTCTTGTTTCATCAGGGTCTAGGCCGTAGACTTGTCCTGTCTTTTAAGTATCCAGCCATCTTTTCCTTGGTCTTCATACGGATTTTGTACATCAAGGTTTAAAATTTAGTGCTTGTTTTGGTAATATTGATCTGGCATTCTTTGCAGATTTTCAAGCAAGTTTCGTCGATTAGACTTCATCTTCTCATTTATATCATATATCGCAAGCTTTACTCTTATGTCTTGGTTTCTTAGTCTATCGAATCTTGTACAGCCCTTAGCCCGTCTTCAGGTTTCGCCTTCAAATATCAATATGGGAGTGGCCGTTACCTTATAAAACTTGATTTTTATGTCTTTTCTCATTTTATTTCTCGGTGATCTATTGATTGTTCCGCATATCATTTGATATTTCTGCAGTTGTTGTCAATGTCAAGTTCGCCCTGGTAGATTATAATATTTCCAAGGTAACTGAAGTGACTAACTCGTTCAATGGATTTGTTTCTTTAGTTCTCAGTGGTTTTGTCCCTTTGAAAACCAAAACTTTTGTTTTTGGAATGGATATTTTCATGTTATATTCTCTAGAAATTTGGTTGAACTGTAGACGGATCTTTGTAAGAATATCTCGCAATCCTGTACAATCGCAAGGTTTTCTGTGAAAAGCATCGTATTTAACAAAATTGTTATGTGATAACCTCAAGCCCGTACCAGTTTGTTGTTTTCATGTTTCAATCATATCATCAATGCATTTATTAAAACATATGGGTGATAAGCTACACCCATGCCGAACTCTTTGGTTTATCGGCATCTCTCCTAATATACCTTGTTTAGTCTTTAGTCTTATTTTTGTGTCTTTATACAAGCTGTTTCCGTAGAACGTGCAAAAATGTAACAGGACATAGATAATGCTTCACTGAACAATTTAAGGAAGGGAACCTGGCGTTGGAGAAACCAGCTTAAGGAGATATGAAAGTAAACTTGTCTACCGCTTTATCTAGAATTGCTGTGTTCCAGCTTATTTACAACTAACATGCGTACAAGTTTACAGGTACTGTGCTGTTTACTTACGTGTACATTCTTTATCAAATGGGTCAAATGGCTCTGAGCACTATGGGACTTAACATCTATGGTCATCAGTCCCCTAGAACTTAGAACTACTTAAACTTAACTAACGTAAGGACATCACACAACACCCAGTCATCACGAGGCAGAGAAAATCCCTCACCCCGACGGGAATCGAACCCTGGAACCCGGGCGCGGGAAGCGAGAACGCAACTGCACGACCACGAGCTGCGTACGTTCTTTATCTTCTACAAGAAAACGAGAAGCACGAGCCTTACTAGGAAGTTATGATGCAGGTTTTGTTTATTTTACTTGTACATAAGGTGACTCTGTTGTATCGTATTTACATTGTCCCACTACAGAACTTGCTCTGAATCATCGTCAGACCCATTCGTTACTCAGTGCTATTCAGAGAAGTACGATACAATACGATGGAGCAGTACCAGTACTGTTTCACAGAACTCACTGACATGCAACATGTGTATGGGGAAGTACGTTACAAAGCTCTCGCCGCTGAAAGGCTGTTCAGGGAACGATTTCCTAGCAGGTATCATCCGTCACGACGAGTGTTTATTTCTCTCGATCGACGAATGTGGGAGACTGGTTCATTGGAAAGAAGGCTCGAGGAACCTGGCAACATGAAGTCCACTTGCACACCAATTGTTGAAGAGGACCCCACTACAAGTACTCGTCGTAGTGAACGTGAAATGGGCGCTGCACATACTAGCGTGTGACGAGTACTCCACGAAAAACAATTACACCCACTTCACCCACAATGAATCCATGTAGTTCTTGTGACTAACTTTACACAGATGTCGTAATGTTTGAGTGGTTGCTCCAACAATGGATTGATCGACAATATTTCCTCCAAATCGTGCTGTTTAGTGACGAGGCCTCATTTGATCGTGATGGTATTTCGAACAGCAGGAATAGCCGTGTGTGGGATGAGGAAAACCCCCAGGATGTAGTAGTTTTGGTATGAATATCTGGGCCGGAATTGTAGATGACACTCACACTGGGCCATATCTTTTACCTGGCCGTCTGAATAGCCACCTGTACATGATGTTCGAGCAAAGAGTTCTACCTGAACTGTTGGAGAACTTACCCTTGCCTGTTCGTGAGAGGGTGTGGATGCAACATGACGGTGCAACGCCTCACTTGAGTATGGATGTCCGCTACCATCTCAGTGCTGTATTTACTGGTCGCTGCGTTGGAAGGAGGCTGTGGAACACATGGCCTGCGAGGTCGCCTGATCTGAATCCCCTTGATTATTTCCTACGGGGATATCTAAAGCCACTTTTGTATGAGACCCCAGTGGATATAGAGATGGAATTAGATACCAGAATTGTAGCGTCTTGTTATGTGATTCGAAACACAACATGATGTATCAGAATATTGTCATGCTTGCATTGAGGTTGATGGCCGTCAGTTTCAGTACATTTTGTGTGATGCACTTCAAATGGTATGTTCACTGTGTCATTGATGGTATTTGCAGTTAACAGTAACTAACGTAAATAAGAAAGTACACAGTAATGTGATTTTATTCGCCGGTCTGGGTTGCCGAGCGGTTCTAGGCGCTACAGTCTGGAACCGCGCGACCGCTACGGTCGCAGGTTCGAATCCTGCCTCGGGCATGGGTGTGTGTGATGTCCTTAGGTTAGTTAAGTTTAAGTAGTTCTAAGTTATAGAGGACTGATGACCTCAGAAGTTAAGTCCCATAGTGCTCAGAGCCATTAGAACCATTTTTTTTTAAATTTTATTCCTATTATCTCCTTAAGTTGGCTTTTCCGACCCCAGGTTCCCTACGTCAAATTGTTAAGTGGGGTATCCTCTACGGCCTGTTAAATTCTTGCACTCTCTTGTGGAAAAGCACTTTATACTCTATCTGTCACCATCATTATTTGCTGAGGATATCTACTCCTGTGTATTATGTTCCGCAAATTCCTGTGTACATGGTCGAAGGTTTTCTCTAAGGCTATAAATGCGATATGTGTTCTTCTATTAAACTCTCTTTGTTTTTCTATAATTTGTTTAGGTGTAAGACATTTCCAGTACGGGATCTTTCTTTTCTGAAACCATTTTGTTCTTCAGACAACAGTTTTTCCGCTATAATTGGTAGACGTTGATTTATTATCTTGGTGTAAATGTTATATGCTGTGTCCGCTGATGTTATACCTTGATAATTATTGTATTCATTTCGTTTCCCCCTTTTTTAAAGATTGAAGTGACATCTGCAACAGTCCATGGCTTTTGGGATATGGCATCTTTGTCAATACATATTGTATAAATGAAGAAGTCTTAAGTTTTAAAAATAATCCCCGGTGTTTAAGTAACCCAGTGTTTATGCAGTCGAGCCTGTTGCTTTCCGGCTTTTTATTTTATCTAGGGCCTCGTTTAGTTCTTGGATAGTTATGGTTCATCCATTTCAAGGCCGTCTTCCTCTAATGCTTGGTTTTCATTATACCAGAACTGCTTATAATGTGCAATTCATTTATATTTTGATATTATATTTAGGTTTTTGTCTCCTTTATGATTTAACTGCTTCATCGTCTTGTAAGCTAGGACTGTCTTCCATGGATGTCATGTTTATTTCTGCTCACAAAGCTATTCCACGTTCTTCATTTGTTTTCCTGGCAATTGTTGCAAAGGGTCCATTATTATAAGAAAAGGTTGATAATGATCTTTTCGCAATTGATTTCACTTACCTCAGTGTCAATTTTAAACGTAAGCGTCAACTTAGATACTTTCTTTTAAATGTCAAAGTAAAGTACCAATTTCAAATAAGAGTGACGACAATTATTAATTCTAAATTGTTGCTGAGTGATGGGATGAGGACGGCAAGTGGGAACAAATCCTATTATTAATTTTCGTGGAAAAAATAGGTTTCGTAAAGTCTTGAAGCAGCTTCGGTGCCGCCACCAGTTACGAGTTGTGGGAAAGCAGTACCGAGATGAGTGTTACGAAAGTGATGGAGGCATGGAACCGTCACCTGTTGCAGTGCTCAGGCGAGAGAAAGTATAATAAAAGCTAGTCAACAGTTGTTTTCTTTATCTGTTCTGGACTGACTAACATGTATTTTTGCCAGCCACTCCAGTTAGCTGTCATTATCTACATTTATTTGAAACAGTCAATATTGTGGGTCACTGTGTGTGTGCATTTTACTTCAAAGGCGATCTGATTTCACGAGAGCTATTTGTTTCCAAGGCACGATCGGTTGCGAAAGTAAAACCACAGTGAAAATCCGATGAAGCTTTGTGCAGATGTGTTGTGCAGTGTCTCTAGTATGCCCGTCGATCGCATCATGTCGCATTTTTCAGTTCTGAGAGAGCAGTGAACATGTAGAGATGCCTAGAGCAATGGGAAGTATGCGCTATTACTAGATTTCTTCATGCTGAGGGCTTCCGCCTAATTTTATGCGTGACAGCAAAGTATGGCGAACGAACAGAAAGTTTGAAGCAAGATGTACAGACGTTCATGATGCTAGCGATCAGGGAAGGAAGCGAGTGTCAACAGACGATCTTGTTCAACGAGTGGATCAGGTGATTCTACGAACGGAAATTCAGGCCAAGCGAAGAGGAATGTTCTCATCAGAAATTGTTCTTCATGAACATATTCGGTTGCACATTGCAGCTGCAACAAAAACGCTCCTGCAGCGTTTTCGGTGGTAAGTGTCCAATCACCCAACATAAAGCCCGGATCTGGATCCATCCGATTTGCTCACATGAACAGCTTGCTTTAAGGGCAGCCTTTTGGAACGGTCAACGAGCTGCAGACCAGCACAGAGGACTGGTGGAAAACACGCTGTGTGCTTTTTATGACGAGGGTATTGGGAAGTTGGTACGACGCTATGACAAATGTCTAAGTCGGAGTGGTGACCATGTACAGAAATAGGTGGAAGATGTAGCTAAAAGTTCCAAACAAAACATTTTTTATTTTCGTAGTCCTTTTGCTTTCGCAATCGATGGGACCATGAGAAAAAACCCACGCTTTTTTTCGAAACAAATGAGGCCAAAAGATGAGATTATTTATTTTATTTCAAATCAGTGCAGCGTCCAGTTTTTATTAGTAATTGCTGTGTGGATTTATGGCATTAACTTCATGTTTTAACAGCTAGTACTCTTCGGAGTTAGGTCACATACAGTACTGCCATACGTTATTCACATTGCAAGCTGCGTGTTCTCGGGACTCAGTCATGATTTTTGTCCTGGTAAAGCAATATTTTCAAGATATTTTATTTTAGAACCGAAATACCGGCGGCTCACCCGAGTTAGACTATATAAAAAGTTTTAACTTGTAATTTTAACTCGGTTTGTAAACCTTATTTCAAAGTTTTATTTTGTGTTATCGTCCCTCTGAAATGAGACGTTTTCGCAATGTTTCCCCTACTCCAGAATCGTTTCTGTGTGCACACGGTAATAACTGAAGGACTTCTGGTGGATATTTTCCAAATTCTCGTGAAGCTGATCGAATTCTTCCAATGATTCCATTTTAACTAGTATTTCCAGCCAACACCTACGTTCTCACTGAATAGTTTTGATCTCCTGACTTCCGACACTGTTTGAAAACTGGGAGTCGCACGAAGTCGCTCAGGGTGGACGGTCCCAGTCGCTTATAATGAGTAGTGCGACCCAGCTCGCAAGTAATCACTTGTTCCCGTAGTCTTTTATTGTAGCGTACAGTGAACGAGCCGCGTTATTTTAGTTTCATGAGATCCACTTTACTTAGGACCGTTGGAAGGAACGTTAACATATCTCTTTTTTTAACAGCAACTTCTTGTTGTATGATATGTTCTACATCCTTGAGGCTCTCCTCACCACGGATCAATACACAATATACTACTGTGCCACACTTGAGGACTAAAGTAATTTT